>NC_141767.1:8212500-8837500 GCF_051362555.1 Lingula anatina | reverse complement strand
TCTCTAAGCTACTATAAATTTTATAGCAGTATGATAAAAGCATTGTTAAACACTGCTCACTGCCACATCTTCATACAGATGCAGGTAAAATGTTCAACTAAGATAGGAGTGGTACTCAATAAAAATTTTGTGACTAGCTTGGAGAAACATATCCAAACATTATTGCGATGACACATATTAATGCAAATAAGACATTTTACCTAGTGTATCAACCACCTGTTTTATATCAGGAGATGGCGTTATATATTTTCCACTGTCCCTTGTAATTTTGTGATAAAAAGCAGTGTTTCCCTGGCTTTCAAGCTCTGTGAGGTGGTAGGCAGTCTGCGATCCCAGCAATACTAGGGGGGTCCGGGGGCATGCCCCCCGGAAATTTTTTTATATTGAGGTGCAATTTGGTGCATTTTAGGGTATTTAGAACTGATTTTTTTTACATTTTATGTGGCACTGAATTGTCTTGTTTTAGATGTTTTGAGGAGTAAATTCAGTAATTACATAACAAAGGTTTGGACAAAATTTATTTTCCAGTCTGTGCATTCACTCAGTTTAGTCCTTTTCAGTTTATAGAACAAACTCTTTCAAAAAAAAAAGTTAATACTTTCAAATAAAAAAAAAAAAAGTTAACTACTTTAATACTTACAAGAAACAAGATAAAGGGCATACTACATTGAATTATTTTTAAATTGACCAAAAAGTTGATAAAATATGTTGTTTTTACCGTTTTCACATTCTTGTGAAAGTAACTGGTCAATTGACTTTGCGTGTGGGAGCGTATAAAACTGCCGCAAAAAGTTCTCTCTTGTCGTTCAGCGCAAAGCGACTCCCGCTTCTAGTTATACGTAGTTTGAGATGTACTTTATAATCAACAACTTCAAACACCGTTAAATGAACTCTTCGGAATTAAAGAGATGAAAATCACACTTATCATCAATTTAAGTTCTTCGTTTATTCATTTATATGGTTCTATTCAGTCATGGAAATTCAAATTCAATGCATAGGTTTCCATGCGAAATACTGACGTGACCCAGTTTACAATGCTACTGCTTTCACAAAACTCACCCGTAAATCAATAGAAAATCTTCTCCAAGTTTATAAAATCAACGAAGTCCACTTTATTTGCTCCTTTTTTTATCAGTGCATATTCGTAAACTATAAAAACAAACAACAGGCGGTCTGAATTTCGGAACATGAAGTGATAGAGAAAGTGTATTCTTGACACGTGATTAAATGGTGTCAAGAACAGTTGCCTCGTTTCGCTCTGTCTCTTATACTTCAAATTAGGCACAGAACTGCGAAAACGAGGCACTCACAGGGAGATAGTAACTGCTGGTTATTTTTAGGCATACGCATTTCCGTTACTACTAAATCAAGTGCTCAGAAGCATGGGATTACATATGTAAACAGAAAATGCCATATTTGCTTAGAAATAAATATAATTTTCAGTTAGCATGAGTGAAAATATACTTTGTTGTTCCATATAGCCCAGCGAGGCGGTGCTTTTGACAAATTTCAGCGAGGCGCTTGCAAATATCAGCGAGGCGGGCGCCTTGCTCATTTAAGTGCAGGGGAAACACTGATAAAAAGAAAAACATCTCTGAATGTATTAATTGTTTTCTTAAGTAGCATTAAGTTTTGACCCTTCATCAAATCATGGACATAATGTTAAAAGGTAAAAAACACATTTAGTCTTTTTAGAATCAATTTATTTTGAATGTTAAGATTATTTTGTATTTATTTTGCAATGTTACTTATAACTTGTTTTTTATTGCCTAAAAGAAAATTTAACACAATTGCAAATAAAAGAAAGCCCCATAAATTGAACTAATTGTTCCCTTCTTTACTTGAGTCTACATGATACTAATGTAAGTAGCAATAAATCATTATGTATCTGACCACCCAGGTATGTGGATGAGGTGGGTTAGCACTTTGGAATTTGTCTCTTAAGCAACTGTGTGTAAAGTTATGTGATAGTACAACAACCTCCATATACTCAAATATTCTTAGCTATAATTGCACTTATAAGGGACAGATACTGAATCATGAAAAGACCAACAATAACACGAAACCCAAAACTAACAAAGATAGCATTTGTGTAATGAATCTAATTACCTTTTAATAAAAGGGAGCAAGATACATTTAGCTTTTGTCAAAAATAATTATTTTCCTTCTTATAAATTTAATCTTCTTTCCCTGATGGAAATTATATGAATCAAATTTAAAAATAACATTTTTGCTTATACTTTCTTCTTTGAATACTTACATTTTTGCTATTAAACCTTTCGAAATTTTAAGGAGAAAGAATAAAAACACCAAAGAGATTTACCTGAATCGATTCATTTTTATCTTTTTTTTTTCACTGATGAGTAAAGGATGGATTTCATTAAAAAGATTTTTGTCACATCTACCGGTGCTTTCAAGCTTGCTTATCCCAAAAGAATTAATGAAGAAGGCTCAATGAAACTGACCACTGGTGGTCTGGTGACATCTTTTAGTCCCTTTCCAGTCAAGATATGAAAAGGTCCTTACCCAACACTGTGATTGTGCTTTTCTCAACAGCCACAATCTTTAACAAGATGCCATTTACACAGAAATGAGTAGATGGAATTAAGGTCTGGATTAAAAAATGGTTTATAATGCAATTTGGTTTTCGTGCAATATTACCTGTCTAGAGTATTTAAAATTATTTAGAAGGCAGGAAAAATCATAGGTGAGGCATATAATGTCTTAAAGGGACACATGCTCATTACAGTCTCCCCTTACCTTGGAAGATCCGTATCTCTTCCTCTGTCACTGTGGTGTTACTGATCTCATCTTGCAGGTAACCATATTCTTCCTCCAGTGACTTCAGGAACTGGGCATAGCTGTCAGGTCTGAAATGCATTTAAAATAGACTAGTTCATACTTCAAACACATGGAATTAATGTTGTTTCAGTTTTAAGCTTAAAGGAAAGGCAAGAAGGAAAATATTTAGTGTAAAAAGGAGGGTATTTTTCTGTAAAAGTGATCTTTTTTTACTTTTATTGCATTAGAACTGATATTAAATTTTTATTTAGAGCTAAACTTTTCCTTGCTAAAATGGGAGGTCATTAGTGCCCCTCCCCCCAAATACTAGAACCTACCTTAGGGCCAGTATATTGAATGCATTACAGGGGCGTAACCAGGCATACGCACGGATGCACTGTGCGTACAATTTTTTGAGCCAACCATGATATTATTCTCCATAAATTCAGTGTATTTTTCACGGAATATTATTGTACCTGGGAATTTTCAAAATCTGTGCGTACAATTTTGAAAGGTCTGGTTACGCCCCTGCATTAATCTGATGGGTTTATATAAAAAACCATCTGAAGAGTATGTTGCATCAGTAAATTGTCTATGTTTAATCTTGTGTTAGTTTATATCAGATATGACACAGATATAATAAAACATCATGGTTTAATCTGGCAACTTTTATATTGTGTGGGAGACACAATATGCAACAATAATCAACATCACAGCTGTGTAGATCTAGGCCTAAAAAATCAAAACCTTCTTGTGGGGCCCAACTAGCAAAGCAAGATAAATCTGCCAGACAAACCTAAATTTAAAGCACTAAAACCTTTACCTCCACTCTTTGCATACAACATGTACCTGTCAGTTTTGAGGATCATATCCAGAAGCATCTTTGTTTTATCCTGTGATGTCACTTGAGCCAAGATTCTCTCCTTGTCATCAAAAGAGAGAACCCCTTGCTGGTACAGGAAGTCTGCTACATAGTACTGTACCTGGAGGTCCTCCACCAGGAGCGTGTAGTTCTTGCGCACTTTTGCTTTCTCTATGGCTTGCATGTCAGTGAGTGTCTGTTTGTGCGTGGATTTTTCAACTGGTTATGTATGACGTAACTAATAAATTGACAGTCTTTGTGGCCTATACTCCAACTGTCCGCCATATAAACTGTCCGAGGTTGACTATCATTGATTCATGATTAACATATACAATGTAGCAACAAATTTTCATAATTTGTTTACATTGCGTTTTTACCAAACTGCCATAAATACGAATCTGCAATGTGCACGAGATTTTCAGACTTGCATTTTCTAAAAACTTTCACGACCAGGACAGTGCATTCTCTCACTGCAAGCACTCTGCAGGCTACAGCTTCACACCCGAATATACTTCCGGTAATCTTAGTCAACATCGGTGAGGTGTAGTTTTTATTTTTGCAATAGCCAAAACTGGCCATCGATATAACATGATTGATCATGTTTTTCATTTCCATGCAGTTGAAGTGTACGTGATGACGATATTTGAGTAATATCCAAACCAGAATTAAGTCAAAAGCCAAATGGCATACCCAATCATCACCACCCCAAAATAATAATAATAAAATAAAACAAGGATAATTAGAGAAAGGAAAACCTTTAGAATAAATAAATAAATAAATAAATAAATAAATAAAATTAGAAAAAAGTAAAAAGCTCATTCAAATTTAAATAAGTTAGGTTTCTTCCTGGTTTTCTGTCTTCCTATGGCTTGATAAACTCTGCCTCATTACATCAAAGTAGCTTTGACCCTGGACCCATTATCCCTGTGGCACATGTAACTATTCCGACACGACTGCTTTAAACTCAAAACATAAAAAAATGTTTTAAGACACGCGATTCATCCGGTGTAACTGTACAAGTTGATGCCATGGTCCGTTTTTAACAATATTTGGCCCATTCCATCGGCGCTGTACCATCCTTGTTCTTTTCATGAATCCCACGTCAAGAAGTTGTAAAGACACAACGACTAGTAAAAGTATCCAAGGATTATTTTTAACGAAACGTTAAACAGATAATATTTTTATTAGGCCTATCTCAAAATAGACAATGATAATTACGCTGATTATAACATTTTCACAGTTGCAGTATACTTTTATTTAACCCATAAAGATAAACCACGTTCATAGTATTCATTCAAAACTACCAAAAGAGGCCCTAATAAGCTAGAGTTAAACTCTCTAATATTTTCATGATTTATCAATAAACTTTTTTTCGAGTTGCATCAGTTTCCATTTATTATTTGTTGAATCCAACTGACGAAGACCGAGGTTTTGGCGTAGACGCCTGGGTAGCCAGGTTCTGCACATCCGACACCCCAGCTAGTGACACCCATTTGTTTCCACCGCACATAGTGTTCCTCTTCCTCGGCTCCAGCGATGGGAAATCTGCATACTAGCGGTCCACCCGAGTCCCCCTGAAAATATACACAGCCCATGATATACGCGTATAATAATAATAATAATAATAATAATAATAATAATTACACTGCAACAATAATTGCAAAAGACCATGTAGAAATACTCCGATCATGCTGATTATCGAAAAGAACCTGCCTTATCAATATACAAAGCAACTCATCACATTTGAAGGATAAAATACATGCAAAAAAATAATAAATAATAATAATAATTATTATTATAATAAAATAAGTTAATAAAAAATAACTTTTGTAAAAAATATAACGTTTATGCTGATTTTCACAAGAACCTTTTTAACCAAACAAAGCTACTCAGGTAATCTAAAAGTAAAAATGGTTTGATATTTATTTGGTATGGTGTTTTATTTCGGACGGCGACGGGAACGACACAGACAGACACAGTGATCAGACAACACCTACAATGTTTGTGTATAAAAATATAAATATTGAGTTGAAATTATTGTTTCTGTTTTGAAGTATTTCAGCCGCCAAGATTTAGATTGAGTCCTTTTATCTAATAATCAGCCTAAATGGCGGTGTTCCTGTTAGTTCTTAACTACGTCAGAAGTCGTGATTGAAGTAGTCCTTTTTATCGGCTTTCTGAACATCACATTAAAAGAGCAAATTAAACTTTTGGAATACCTAGGCGTACAAGCTGGGGGTAGAAGGTTTGTCCTCACCCACTTTTTTCAATTACAACGATCATAAGGGCAAGAATCGAGGGGGGGGGGGGTAAGATAACCCTCTCTCGCGTCGTTAATTTTCATTTTGAATGGACACACACACACACACACACACACACACACACTTGTACTACGCTCACTAGAAGCCTGGGATAAGCAGTTAATTGAAATACAGGGACAATAGGGAATACCCGTGCTATACCTGACATGAATCTTTCCCCGGTGCACCAGCGCAAATCATTTTATCCGTTATATCTTCTGTTGAGTAACTGGTCGCACTACGACACGTCTCCGTCCCAATGTATGGTGTGCCGACTTGCATTAGAACACTGCTAACGCTGCCACCTAGTAAATAAAATACAACTGCCAGAAGTAGAGCCGATTAAACGTAAAATTTTTAAAAAAATGCCTATAAGTTCTTGCATATTTAAAAATATGTTTGTTTGTTTATTTAAGTGACCTGTGCTCTAATGCAAGTAATACATTTTTCTTTTTGCATATTTAAAAATAATTGATTTTTTGAAACGCCTACCAAATGACGTCACGCCCCAGCCAGTGGCATTGCAGTGGTGGCCATCCAATAGCTCTTCACCCTCGTACATAGGCAAACAGATCAACGTAATTTGGTCAGTCAGATCAACAGGGTTTGCCAATTTAAGCAAAGCAATGTCGTTGTTCTTAGTTGAATCGTCATATTGCGCATGCACATGGATGGAGTCCAAATATTGTGAAACTGCACCAGGTTCATTTGGGTCTAATAAATCATGTGCACCAATCCGCACCATAACAGCACCCGCTGTAGTACTGAAATGAGTTTATGAATAATGGCTTAGAAACCATAACACTGGAATTAAAATAAAAGACATATTTCCCACAAAAAAAGCCAAAGATATCAGCTTGTAAATCTCATTTACGGCTCTATTGGTAGCCTCGGACAAGAGTTTCGTGTCCGAGGATAGATAAAGAAAGGCGTCAAATTCCTGAATGTGATCAAGATGTGACCAAGCCTAAGGGACTATTCCCAGACCGTATTGTACTAACCGTGGATCGATCTATCTCCAATGGGATTCTCGCTAAATTGCTTTAAGCTTAAGCGGCTAAGATATCTGCCACACCTACTGAAGCTGCTAGGGGGTAATTAATTATCGTTTAGCAGCTTCAGTAGGTGTGCCAGACATCTAAGCCGCTTCAGCTTAAAGCAATTTAACGAGAAACCCCTTGAAGCTGGATCGATCCTGTTAGATCGATCTAAGTATGGGAACAGTCTTATTCCCGCAGGATTCCAGCTGGCTGTGGTCATTACACCTCACCAGGCTCGGCCTCAATACTCGTATATTACAAATGATTTACAGAGTACAACAATAATGATAATACATAATATCATGCGGGAATATGGAGCATTAGCAGGGCCGTAGCCTGAGCAAAATGCCAGGGGGGGCAGTAAGCGGGGGGAAGGGGTGTGGTGTGGGAGCGGGTTTCCCCCTCCCACGGTGTGGACATTTTTTAAAAACTGTATGTATAAAACTGCATTCTGGTGCATTTTAACTGTTATTTATTGATCAATCAGAAGTCAGAAATTGTGGGTTCATTTTGCCATAAGTACAGTCATTTTTTCAACACAACACGCCAATTGGACTTCATTTCGTAGATTGTCTCAGGATCAGGAATAACGTTTCTTCTTCTGAGGACAAGGAGGGTGAGCTTTTTTGCATGAACTGAGTTGGCTAAAAACAGTACACCTTTGTAAACAGATTGTTGAATGATTGTCTAGTGGGGGCAGCTGCCCCCCCTGCCCCCCCCTCCCCCCCCCCCCCCCCCCCCCCCCCCCCCGGAGGCTACGGCCCTGATTAGAAGTTAATTGCATAAATAATAAATGGATTGCCTAAGACGAGAGGCGCTTCGAGTTGAGTTTTTATTTGCACAGTCAACTGAATATACATAGATATAGCTATTAATTTATATCATTTTTTTCCCTTTTCACTCACTCGTCCACGCAATGCGCGGCAGTTAAAACCCACTGGGGATGGACCAAACTGCCACCGCAGAAATGTGATCCTCCTGTCCAAGACAAGCTAACCATCCACGGCCAAGCATGTGGTGGACTTTCGATACCTCCTACGATTCTGTTTCTTACTCGTGGGGATAGACCACACTCTACTAAGACAAAAAAAAGGTGGTACATAAGGCCCTCTGTGGCCTTGTTCTTGTCTCGCTTTCATCTTAAAATTAAACATTGAAACTGGACTTTGAAAATTGTTTTGACGCTACTATAAAATTTCTTGCGTGTGAAATGATTTGCTCGAATTTACACCAGCTTGTGGTTTATTTTAGTTATAGGAAGGAAACACGTAAAGTATTTAGTATTTTTCTTTTAACAGCATCTTAAAGATACCAGGGTTTACGAAACAAGCGTTCTCGTCACTTCCGTCTTCACAGTCAGTTACACCGTCGCAACGTTTGTCCTCATCAACACACAACCCGTTGTCACATGCGAACCTTCCGGCAAGACAGATTATTTCAAAACCTAAAATACATAAATTTATAATTACTACGTACAGGCCCGTAGCCAGGGGGGGGGGGGGTTCGGGGGGTTCGAAAGAACCGCCCCTTTTGGTGGGAAAAGATCCACTCTGGGTAAAATTTGATCTAGGTTCATGAAGTTTTCATGGAAAAAGGTCCACTTTTTCAGAAAAAGAACCCCCCTTTTTAAATTTCTGGCTACGGGCCTGGCGTATGTTATATTCTGACAAAAAGTGACAAAGCTATAGGGCGCAAAACCACTTTTAAGTTTAAGTTAACTAAAATTACGTAAAAAAGATATTCCCGGCAATACATTTTGTCAAAAAAAGTCCGATAGATTGTTATCATGAAAAAAAAACATGACTCTTATAGAACTGTTTTACTGAATAATTATCTGCATGTAAATGGTAAACTGGAGTAACAAAAAGATATCTGACTATTTTCCGAAGAAAAGTTTGATACATTTTATAATTTCAGTTTCATGTATATTTTAACAGCGGAGTTTTATGTCTCCCAATTTCGATGAAACTATCGTTCAACGTAGATAGATTGAACTCCTCGGGGCCCCTGAATTCAATCAGGTTAAAAGATTAACACGCCTCCTCTTGTTTCTATAGTGAGCAAGCTAGCTTTACAGTGCCCTGACACTCAGGGCACTTGTTTCCAACGTCCTATACACCAGCTTTTCTGTATTCTACTCAACGATAAGGGGTGTGTTAATATCTTTATCTGATCAGTCTGATGGCATTCAGCGAGAGTCCCCGCGGAGTTAGATAGATCTGCAGAGAACGATAGTTTCATGGGGAACGGCTAAGACCGCATTCACATCGAGTTGAGCCAGGCTTTACAAATCCTGGGTCTAAATATGGCGGACGTACATGAAAGAAAAACCGCCTAATCTTTTAATAGTCTCTTCGCCTCTCACACACCTCCCCACGTGTCGTCCGTGCGGGGGTACAGTCATTAAATCTCGGCTCCATTGGCACGACACATGGGGAGGCGTGTGAGAGGCGGGGAGACTATTAAAAGATTAGGCGGTTTTTCTTTCATGTACGTCCGCCATATTTAGTCCCAGGATTTGTAAAGCCTGGCTCAACTCGTTGTGAATGCGATCTAAGTTTTCACCTACGTAATCGAAACCCGTCTCCAACAACAGTGTAGTCAGAGTGAAAGTGGATGGTCACGTTGCCGGAGGAGGCTATCCTGGACACAGGAACTGTGCTGTTGCCACATACTTTTGAATCGATCATGAACTCATCAGCTACAATGTTTCCATCATAAAAGGCAAGCCAGTCATATTGACAGGGTGATGAAACCTCTATACTTCTTTCCACAACAACGACTCTGACCTAAATTGTGCAAACATAAAATATTTGGATACATTAGTTTCATGATAGAAATTTTGTCTTCGGAGACACCATTTGACGAAGAGTCATTCATCTTAAAGAGATAACAACTGTTAACAGGAGATTCAAAATTCCACAGTAAATACATTGTAAACAACACACAGAAATATAATTTTAACAACAAAACAGCGGTTATTGCAATTATTCTGAAATGTGCGCGTGCTATCAGACCACGTGTACCTTCATAGATGGCTACCCTCTTTAATTATCTCTTAAATACCATGATCAGACTCTTCATATTATCTTCGGCCTATGGGTTGGGGCCAATATAACCCGTAACAGATTCGATAAGGCTCAGGTTTTATCTAAAGGGGCCCGCACACGGTGAGCATTCGGCGCGCGCCACTTGCGCTGCGCCAGATGCTCGCGCTCCTCAGCTCCCCGCAAACGATGCGCTCTTTGCTCAGCAGAGATGCCTCCCGGCCCGTCCCTATCGGACGCACCGCGAACTGTGGGATCATGTGATTAAGGAAACATTACATATTTATTTTTTTTTTCTGAAAGTAATGGCAAATGGTGACCATGTTAATCAATCAGACTTACTATAACTGTGTACATTTTTGTTTACTTCGCTGGAGGCTGCCATTTTTCTTTGTTTCCGGCTACCGGCACATGCGCATTGGTGGCATGGCGTGAGCAATCGGCGCTTGCACCCCGCACACGCTGAGGCATTTGCCTCAAGAGACCAAAAAAATCAAACACGTGAAAAATTTTGCTCAGCCGCGCGAGAGGCAAAAATCTCACCAAAATAACCCTGCACACGATGAGAAAACGGCGCAGCGCAAGTGGCGTGCGCGAAATGCTCACCCCTTAATTTTATTCATTAATCTGTTTTAATTTTAACATAATATTAATAATAATAATAATTACTAGTATTATTATTATTATTATTATTATTATTATTATTATTAAAAGAACAGCTATGAGGGATTCAGAACAAGTTGATCTGCGAACTCACAGATCCGGAGATCAAATATGGCCTACCAACATAAAACGGAGCCGATTAAACCGCTGATGGCCACCCCGCTTCCGCACGCGCCATTTAAAGGATTAAATCGCGGCTCCGAGGTTTAATTGCTAGACCCCTGCAGGGACGGCGCTTGTGGAGGCGGGAAGACCATCAGCGGATTAGTCGGCCATATTTGATCCGCAAATCTGATCCCACTCAGAATAGGGGGCTAACTAGTCCAATGGTCAAATATGGCCAAACCACTTGAATACTTTCCCACGGGGAATCAATTCAGTGACTATTGGCGGATTAGACGGAAAGCTTTTTAGTGGGTCGCCATATTTGGCCCGTGGACTAGTTAGTCCACTGTTCCGAATGCAGCCTTAGAGGGCATTCAGAACAACAGACTAATGGATCCGGGGATCAAATATGGCGACCCACTGAAAAGCTTGCTGCTGGATTCCCGATTAGACACTGAATAATTTCCTGCGGAGATTATGCAACAAGCATTCGAGTGGGTCGGCCATATTTGATCCGCGGATCTGTTAGTCCGCTGTTCTGAATGCGTTCCTAGCCCTCAGATCAACTTGTTCTGAATGAGCGCTTTGATAAAAAGAGAAGAATGATCCAATTCTTACCCTATCATGCCCTACTACCTTCCAGTAACAATTCCAGTCATTCCAATACCTTGAAAACTCCAAATTTTCGTTTTCTCCATTTAGAATTATAGTTGGTGCCGCAATCAACGGGAAACAACCTTGACAAATATTAAAATGCAAACAAAAGGCAATTCAAATAACGCTAATATTGCCCCTTTCTTTTACAATATACAACAAAAATGTAAATTGTTTTAAATGTTTTTGATTTACAAAGGTAGGCAACCTCTGTATCAGGTAAGCGGTTAATAAACCACAGAATTCATATTTTGATAATGAAAAGACACCAAATATACTTAAGCGAAAATAGACTTAATATCCCAAAGGTGCCCTGAGTGTAGGATAATAAAATGGATAACCTAGACGTCCTCAAACTCGTCTGAGCTTTCTATGGAGGTACCTACAAACTAGAATTCAAAATAATCCTAGCTCCAAATAAAACGTTCAACATATCAAACCTGAAAAATAGTGCTGGAGAGCAGACAAGGCCGTACCGTTCGCTTCAGGGCAGTTTGGTGAGCCAGTGCAGGTGGAGGTTTCTGTCAACGGCGAATTAGCGCAAGTGCCAGGGACCAAACAGTACCGCTCCCGTTGTTTTGTGCCTGTCCCACAGGAAACGGAGCATGAGCCCCACTGGCTCCATGGTGATAGTTGGCCTGGTTATGGGTCATACAACACAGATATGTTACTAAGTACTTGCAGTTTAATATCATAAGTAAAAGTTTTTTATATGCCCCTTTTTGAGAACATTACATGATATTTTAACATCGATTTTTCTTATATGTTTTTGAAAATACTTGTGAAACTTGTGTTTTAGATCTAGACACACATACAATTTTCCTAAGAAATTTTCATTTTACCATTTATCACCAAGTTATTTCCAATCCAAAACTGCTGGGAAAATTACGATTTAAATACCAGTTCTTAAATTCCCCAAGAGATGGAATCTATACTTTTTCTTTAAAAAATACATTTTTTCTGAATGAAAAGAAAATATGGCTGTAAACCTCACCTTGATTCTAGCCATCCCTGTATGGAGGCCACAGGTGTATATGGACTCTTGCCATGATGTCAAGACTAGCCATTTTAACACTCATTAATTCTAGTCATTACCTGTGCAGTCAGCGCCACATGCCTGTATCTGGAAGTTGCCTCCATTGCAGTCCGTCTCTCCACTCTCCGGCACAGGAGAGTTGCATCGCCGGGCCCGGGTTATCATGCCTGGGGAACATGGATTCGTGCAATCTGTCCAATCGGTCCACGGACTCCAGCCACTTACTGAAAGATATGAAGACGTATACCACCCTTTTAGGTGGAAATTGCCCACAACTTCCCTTTTTGTGGAGGAAAACACACGCACGATCATTTTTTGGTGTACATTGGCTATTCACATGAAAAGTTAAATGCATTAAATCCAAAACTGACAGTTTTTTTATCACATGTTGTAGTCTCTAATAATATTTTTAAAAGATTCTCTTCGTTGTGTACTCTTATCAGGCAGATCTGGTTAAGGGCAGACGTCGAGTCGCCAAGGAAGATTTCAGAATATCAGGCTCGTTAAAATATATTGATAGGACTGAATTTAATTAATTTGCATATCTGCTTCGATCCTTAAACACGCAAACTAAGAACGTTTAGGTTAAATATGAGATCAATTAAGAACAGATGCTTGCAAAATGCCCAAACATTTCCCAACATTATGCTCGTGGATCAAATAATATAATAGAGTAATTCATCAAGACAAAGAGCTGAATAAAGGCTTGCTTACGTACACACGCAACCTGCTCGAACCCCCTCGTCTGCGGCGTCCGGGCAATGTGGAATGCCATCGCATATGTTATCTGGATCGACGCACTGCCCATTTGTACACAGGAACTGCTGCGAAGTCGGAAGGCACGAAAATATACCTGTGAATATGGTGTCGGTACATTAAATTGACTGTAACTTTCCATTTGGGTTCTTCTGTTAAGGTATTTCAAATGAACACAGTTAGCGTTTGACCCTTATAAAGCAAAAAGAACAATTTTGTTAACAAATTTCAGTTTACCATTTATCACCAAGTTATTCCCTACCCAAAACCGTTGGGAACATTACGATTTTTATACCCTCTTCCATTCTTAAATTCTACGTTCTTAAATTCTCTACAATTAAACTGTTTACCGGACCGAGTGATATTCAAATTTCAATAACTAGAGTGATATTCAAACGTGATGACCGAAAAAGTGTTGAGATTTCCTGCCGTACAAAGGTCGAACGCTCATGTGGTGGATGTAATTAAATTAAACTCGTTTTATTGTATAAATAAAAGTTTCATACTGAGTAAGGATAGGTTACCTATATATTTACAGTGTACATATAACAGGGGTTCGACAAAAATCTGGTGACAAAAAGTAAGAAGCTATTTTTTAACGCAAAAGTTAACCTTTTGAAATTTTGTGGTTCATTTTACTTTGATCCATCTTGAACGTACGTGCTTTAAATCCGCTTCTCACAATAGAACCGTCTGAATAGAATCGCATCAGTGTAGTGGTTCCTTTCTCCAAAAGGATAGGTTGTGGAATATTATTGCCGGTGCGTTTAGCTATTTGTTGATCAGATGTGGAGTTTCCAGCGTACAGGTACACAAAGTCATAACCCTGCTCCAAGTTGAACTCTTCAAAACTGAGCAACGTCTATACAGTAATATTCAAAAGTAAATGGCGTCTTCATAACAGATTGTTTTAATGTTGTTAAAACAATTATTTTTACATAACATTAACTTCTTCCTCCTCCTCTGAAGCTTTTCAATTTATTAAATTGACTTAGGACGAGTGCAGTGTGCATTTTTTTCACAGACCTTCGTTTCACTGCTAGTTAGAGCTACCCTTGGAAGCCTGTATTGTTTAGTATGGCAAAATTATCATTTTACGTTTTTCTATCACGAATTTCGCTTAAATATTCTTACCTAGAGGTCATCCATTTTATCATCATTTTCACAAGTCTACAAAATGCACGCTTGGGGGGAGGGGGGGGGGGGTAAATCCCTCTGTACGCTTGTCATAGGTCACCATTTTTTTGTTTTTCGCCTTGTACTCTTGGAAGGAGGGAGGTGGTCTAGAAAAAGTCTACTCTTTGTTGACTAATGAAAAATGATGATAAAAATGGACGACCCCTTACTTCTTCCTCTGCCAAAATAATCCAGAAGCAATTCAAGCCGTTGTTGTAGTTAACGCCTGGAAATGGCTCCAGTACGTAGATAGCCGTAAGTATAGCTGGGTTACCACTGGGTGGGCATGAAGTTTCTAAACGAGGAAATAAAATTGCAGTTTCAGTGTGTGTGTGTGTGTGTGTGTGTGTGTGTGTGTGACTTAAATCTACCATATCTGAAACACTTCAAAATGCCACGGATTAGAAGAAAACATTTTATCAAATGTAGTGAAAATAAATTCACAGCCAGAATAATGTTGATACATTTCAGTCCATGTCGTAAATGACATCTTACATGACAATGCATTAACAGAAATTTCTGATTAATATGTAAATATCAAAATAAATATTGTGAATACATCTATATGTGTTATTGTTTGTTGTATTTTCCTTCTGCCAATTTATGTGGTTGTGAGTTTAGTGCATGCACAAATGTTGCCCAGTTAAGCTGCTTGCACGTTTGTCAATATTATCAAAACACTGAACGATCACACAATATTGAATGGTAATAGTGAATGACAATTGTGAATGGTAGTAAAACACAGGTTTATAAAACAAATGTACACCCAAACCCAATATAGAGGTGCAAATGAGGTTACAGATATGATCTTAAAACATTTAGTGCACAGATTACAAATTATGTTTGATTATTTTAGGGTCCCACAAGAAGAAGTTTGTGTCAAATTTTAACTGTTCTGGAACCATGAATGAAAGATAATTCATATCTAACCCCAAAAAGGAGCAAACGTTACTGACACAAATGCAAAACGTCCAGCTGTGGAAACGTTTTACTCACTTAATTTATCTCCTATAACGTTGTCAAAATTATGATAATCTTGTGTAGAGCAGTTAATTTTTTGAGCGACTTTAGATTGCTCCTCACTAAACATTATAAAAGGGGGAATACACCCTTCTGACAGTAAAAAAAGCATTAAATAAACCATTTTCCATTCGTGGTCCAAATGTTATATCAGAAATGTCAAACTATCATGGAATCAGTATATTTTTCAGGCAGGTTTTCTGTTGCACCAAGTACTTGGGCAAAATGAAACTTTCTGACAATTTTTCTGGGGAACATACGTTGCGTATTATGAGCCATGACGCAAAGCCTTTGAGTTACAGTTTAGATATTTATAAAATATCCTTACGCCATATATAATTTATCATGGCCGAATTACTATAAAATATTTCGGCAGGTGATATAAAAAACAAAATTATATGACCTTGAAGATACGTTACCATTTAGGTTCCTTACATAATGTATATACGGCAAAAATTAAATGTAGATGTAAAATTGAGATAGCCTTGGATTTTTGTTCTATACGCATATATGTTTTAAGAAGTTGAGTACAACTTCGAATTCATTCAGTTTGATTTTTTGATACTTCAGCATGTGAAATGCACCTCTATATTGGGTTCGGGTGGTAAATGACCGATCAGAGACCTGAATTTCTACAAAAGGTATGGTAATGTAGGACAGCGCATGTAGTTACCTTTAAGAGAAATTTAACATCAATGTATGGAGATATGCTGACACAGATAGTGCATGCAATACAATGTCAGGACTTACCCTGGCACGACTGCATGGCGCATGCGCTGGTCTCAGTGTTGCTGCCACTGCACGTGTTTCCACCGGAAGTTGGCGGTGGCTTGTCGCATTGCCTTAAACGACTCCGGGTTCCTTCACCGCACGTAGCAGAACAGCTAGACCAAGAGCCCCAAGTACCCCATTCTCCGTGGACTAAATCATATAATAGAACTGTATTTAAGTAACCAAAGGCACTTTTGGTTAATCACCGTGATCTCTGTGCGCCAAACTGCACTTATAAGAGAACAAAACGGAACCGATTGTGTCGTATTTTGAGAACTCCCCCTCTCCCCCCTTGCATTGCAGTGAATGAGTCTTACCCGGGCATGGCTGCATATTGCATAGCCGAGACTTGTAACTGATGCCACTGCACGGATTTCCTATACTACTAGGAGGTGGGTCGTTACATTGCCGTGAACGACTCTGAACCCCTCCCCCGCATGTGGCAGAACAGCTAGACCAAGAACTCCAGGTGCTCCATCCTCCGTGGACTATACAAAGGCAGAGAGCAAAGAAAATATCTAAAATATTATTTAACGTTGTTGATATGCTAACAAGAACGTTTTTTAGTTCTAACCAAAGGTAATAAATCTTCTTTGAAAAAAAAAGAACTTGAGAAACTAATATTACAATTTCGACTTGATAAATATTTTATTTTGACCTATTGCTTACCGATACAAGGAGTTGTATTACATTGCCGGGACTGGTCACCGCTGCCGCTACATGTGTTTCCACCGTTACTTGGTGGGGGGCTGTCGCACTGCCTCTCACGGTTTTGGATCCCTTCACCGCAAGTGACGGAGCAAGTTGACCAAGAACTCCATGAACTCCATTCGCCATGAACTACACCACCAGCTGCATGATTAAAAAGCCGATTTATTATTTATATTTTAATTTATATTTTTATTTATATCGATATAATAGGTATATTAGGAAACATACTTAAAGGGATAATAACTCTTCATATGAGATCTATATTTCACAATAAAAACATTGTGAACAACTCATAGAAATATAACATATTCTGTTTGGATGGCTATACTCTGTTATAATCTCTTAAGATCTCTTTTTACAAAAAATTCAGGGACTAACTTTGAATGTAGAAATTGATTCATTAACCATTGGGAAATATGGGGAAATTGTTGTTTACTCTAGGAAAATTCTTTTTTTTTTTTTTTTGCCAAAACGAAGAGTTATTATCCCTTTAATGATGGGACAGGCCCGTAGGTCGGAAGGTTTGGGTGATTCGAAAGACCCTCCCCTCTTTTTTGCCGGGAAAAGATCCCCTCTGAGTAAAATTTTATCTGGGCACACGAAGGTTTTATGGTAAAAGGTCCAATTTTTTTTTAGAAAAAAGAACCCCCCCCCCCCCCCTTTTGAAATTGCTGGCTACAGGCCTGATGGCAGGAGAGGGATGTCTTATGGCATAAGATTCTCTTATTTGCACCAACGAATAACCCAAGGATGTAGCAAGTGAAGCATTCCGTAAATTAAATGCAAATAACAAAAGCAAGCATACATGTACGTGTGTTATTGTTAACTATATGATGTCGACTTACCTTTTATTACGTCGTAACTTAGAACGAACCCTGCCTTCCGTACGCTTCCATCAGTTTCAAACACGAGCATCATTTCGTTGCTATGTGTTTTAACCTCACCAGAGATATCATTTAATTTCCCACACCATGTACCCAACAGAAATTTGTCTTGAACACTGGACCCTGCATATATTTTTAAGTGATCCCATGGGCAACTACTGGAGCCGGCTTCAACGTCGAACATTATTGCTCTAAGCCGAATCCCCTGCAAATGTGTATTTTAAAATAAGATGCTAGATCAGTGGAATTATTTACGTCTTTATGAAAAACATATACGGTCAAACCAGATATAACCAAAAAGAATATCCTCTACCACGGCCGCAGTTTTTATTATGTGGACATTTTCTTTGACGTTCACAGTACAGAGAATAAACGTCAATTTATTCAGAGACATATCTGTGAATATCTGATGGCCCTGGTAGAGGGTAAAAAAAAAAAAACCCGAACTGGGGCTAGACCTACGTACCTCCCCAGTCTGCGACTTTATCGACCAACGACAGTTGAGTCCATTGTCATATGTGGCTCCTGCGAACGGGGACAGAATGCCTGGTACACTGTATACTGGCGTTTCTCCACTGCAGCCATTTCCACCATCATCTAAAATAAGAGCAGTGAGGATTATGCGCTATTTTGGAGAGGTATTGTTTATGTCGCTACATGCCGTCCGGCACTGAGAAAACGCCTGACACTTGTCTAAGTGGTTATTGTTAATGATAATTGCCGTCGAAAAATGCTTTGTCGAATTTTTTGATAATTTAAAAATTACAAAAATAAATTTCACTTCTTTAAAAACTATCGCATTCGTATAACGCAATCTGAGTTTGAAACAATATGCAAGTTTTTCTTCGTATACCATCATTTTGCCAGTACAGCTAAATAGTCCTTAACATGCTCCAATCACTGTCACAGTGGCTATTCGCACAGTAAAGTTTGCAATGAAAATGTTCAACATGTCATGGGAAATTCACCTAAGCTATGCCTATCCCGTTTGGTTTTTTTTTTTTTTCCTGTGATGATACCTTAAACACTATGCCAACAATCCCCAAACTATGGATGCTGATAATAATTATTTAAAGTCTAAAATCCTTTCTTAAATAAAAAAAAATGTTCAGTACGCTTTGACACTACCACATTTACATAATTCTCTGAAAAGCCTATCGCCAAATAAGAATCTCCAATACCCACTTACCTACAGAATCAACGGTGCGGTATGAAAATTGAAAACCTCTGCCTTCTTCTGAGACATCAGAATGGAACTTGATGGTCAGGTCATTCGAGGACAGTACGGCTGTGTATTCTCCCCCACATTTTTTCTGATCACTATCACCGCTACCGGTAATCAAGAGCCAGTCAAACAGACAGTTGTTGCTGGTATGACCCTCTAGGTCCATGGAGATCGAAGACAAGAGGATTTTCTAAAAATTGTAGTGGTTAAGTAAAAGAAAATGCAGTTATTAATTATGCCATTGCTTATTGGTTGGTTAGTTTTGGTTTAATGTTTGGGAGCTGTTGCGAGATATCATCGCTATTATGTTTTTCTTTTTTAGTGTTTTATTACCTACATAGTAAAACACTGATCTGACTAATGATAGCTTGAATGATAAAGTATCACATCAATTTTACCTTTCTTCCCCCTAAAAAGAAATGTATTACAAAATAAATAATCGAGAGAGAGAGAGAGAGAGAGAGAGAGAGAGAGAGAGGTAGGGGTGTCAGATAGATCTTATTTAAGTGATTTTGAAAGAAGCTACAACTTAAACAACGACGTTTTAATAAACACGGTAGTTAAAAATGTTGATAGCTTCCATCACATCAACATCAATCTCCATAGAAGTATTAGTAGAATTTATCATTGATGGGTAATGATATGAAACGACTGTCTTACCCTCCCTGGTTCTGGGTGGATATGCCATATGCAATTGGCATTACTGGGGTACAAGCCAGGAAATCCTGGGGAAGCGAAGGAACCTTGTGAGTCGTACAGTGACAAGCCTTCTGCTGCACCGCACGCTGTGGCAATTGGGTTGAAAACTAAACAAATTGAAACTTGCACGTTATTAATTTTTACGAAAAATAAAGAAGAATCTATGTTAAAGAAAGGAAGTCGAGGAGATCCTATCCACCCCCTGTAAGATATATATGCATTTAACCGATAAGGAGTTCATGATTTTTTCCAATGAAAATTGAAAATTTAAGACCCATTCCCAATAAAACTGTCGTTTAAGTAGATCTATCCAACTATGAGGGGACTCTCACTGAATGCAATCAGACTATCAGATTACCACGCCCCATCTTGGCGCTTTATGGAATACAGAAAAGGTGTGATAATACAAGTATGTCGGAAACAAAGGGGAGGCGTGTCAATCTGATTGCATTTAGCGAGTCTTGGCAGAGTTGGGCCAATCTACGTAGAACAATAGTTTGATTGGGAATGAGCCCTGAGGTTTGGCTGGGAAGCCCGATTTAAACAACATAGCAGTACAAATGGCTGGAATACAGACCAGGGGGCACTTAGGAAATCTCACCAGCATTTGGATCCACAGCTTCCCAAACAACAACAAATCCTCGGTCAGATATCGACGAATCAGAACGGAACATGACGTAGCCGACTTCCTCGGTCGTCATAAAAGAGACAGTTGGGTCGCTCAGAACACCACATAGCTTAGTAAGTCTAGGTGACGATAAGTCTTCACCGTTGTGAATGGAGACGTAGTCATAGGCACAGGAAAGGTGATCTTCCACTGCGAAACTTTGGAAGTGGAATCGAATCACCTACAGAGAAGAAGGAAGATGATTTTATTGGTTTCATCAAAAAATTAATGAAATCAAATAGATAAAGTGGATTAATGATTAAATTTTATATTGCCAATTAAAGTTACTCGTCGGTCTGGATTTTCCAGATGTCTTTTGCGTCATCAAGATTATTTAAATACTGAAGCACTCTTTTTGAAAATATATACACCCTACTATATATATAAATACACGATTTACACTTCCACACATTTGTAGATTCAACGATATCCTAGGCTGTAAAACAAACGATTCAGAATGACAGAATTTAGACCTGACAGAAGGATTATCGTTCTTCTTCAATAAAAACATTAATTGTTAAATTTTAAAATTCAATAATTAATAAAATTATAATACTTTTCCAACAGGCACGGTTATCATCCAAGCACAATTCTGACTTAAGTCATAGTCAGTGAGTCCAAGTGTTCCGCTATTTCCCTGCAGATGTTCAGGGCGAAGATGACTCTCACATGCCGGTGGGGTTGTTAAAGAGACGGCGCGCTCATAACGCGACTGTGAGGTTTCCAATAAGCCTCCCTCCGTCCCACTCCCTGTATTTTAAAACAATATCAAAATTAGGTGTGAAACTGGACAGTTATGTTGGTAAATGCACATAAACATACATAAATATATAGGATGAAATTTTGAGTAACAGATTCAAGGGAGTCGAGTTGAAAAGTCACTTATTTTTGCAATTTTCAAATATCCTCAGCACTAGGAGTGGTCAGTCTGAAAGTATATCTGGTGAACGATCTACTGTATGTATATTTATATGTAACAGGAGTTTAAATGTTCAATGCAATCGATACAGCAAAGGTCCATTTTTACGACAATATGACACCTAAGTAATGACAGGCGTTTTCAGGAAAGAGCTGGCATATTACTAATGTTATAGTATTTAAAGTTACAATATTTGCAACAGAAAAAACTTTGTTGAACTCATCTTGTCAACTATACATAACCTCACAGATATGAATAAAACTGACTTTTAGCATAAATAATTTTTTTCTTTTTTGTTATTAGACTGTGTCTGATTACGTTATTTTCCTCTGACGACTACATTTTTATTATTTTCTAAACAAATCTGATTGCCAGCTGCAAGGGGCACTGAAAACTGTTCGATCAACGGTCCTGAATGTAATCATGTTCAGTCAACGAATATTATGCACTTGGTAGGCCTCACATACCCTCTACTTTTTTAGGTGAACTTTTCTCTGACACAGTGCAAAAAACTCCATCATTTGACTAGTATAGAGACATAACTGTAAATATCTAGTGAAAAATCCATCTGTGACCCTGGTAGAGGGTAATAAACCTCGATAGACATTCTAAACTGAATGCACCAAATGTACCAGATAATGTGTATAGCTGTGGTGTGATACATAAATCCCAAGGGACAGGCTATCTTAGCTCTTAGTCTTTTGCTATGTCGGAGCTCTATTTTCTCCCATAAATTTGCTAAACATTTTCAGAATCTTCACCTATTTCATTATATCGTTCTTGCACGCCATTTACCTATGCCCATTAAGACACACTGGAGCACTATCAGAAGGGGTCCTCTGATTGGGAGTGGCAGTAATACTTGCATCGTGTCTGCTTACTACCTTACACGTTATTCCTCGCACTCCTTTTTCCAGTCCCAGCCGGCCTACTCACACTGTCACATTCACAGTCGTAGAGAGTTCAGAGTAGCGATGGTGACGAAATCCGTTTTGCAGCTGATGTGCGTTCAGCAAGTCCGTTTTCGACACGCTCTATTTCCTGGCGTTCAGCCACTGAGAAGTTTTCTCTTGGTCAAGGAGCGTGATTGGGAAATACTAGCGCATTCCGCGCAATGACGTACTGTCGATAAATGATACAAAAATCTAAAAAGGTTTGCATGACTCCTACGGATAGCAGACGCATTTTACCGCAATATTCAGAATTATTTAATTGGTACTTTTTAAAATGTTCCTTATAACGTTCTAACAAATATTATTCATGTCGCTGGAACGTGTTATTGCTATCTTTTTGAGCAGAGTTTGTTACTTAAAACCGAACATTAAACCGTGCTCGATGGGATTTATGTGGTTTATCTTCTATTGTTAAAATATTGCAATAAAATTGGAACTGATGAAGTGGGGCTCAGAAGATCCTTTGCAGACCCTTGTACGGACTGGTCTGTCTCATCTCTTTAAACCCTAATTACCAGAGACAACCAGTTAATCTGCACGTTTGTTATCGTCAAGTGGTCGATCGTGAATTGATGTAATGTTGGTTGAGTTTAATAAATGACATCGTGCGTAACGTAATATGAAAGGCTCAGCCTGGCAAAATATTAGGGAGCTTATTTAAATGAGTACTGCTTTTGTTTAAATATTTTTAAACTGTTGCTTCCTTTCAAAACCTGTCCCAAAATTTTAATACGGTCCAAAAGCTCGACAATTCTGTTCACTGAACGACTCGGTGCCATATCTGGTGTTTTTAAATTCAATTTATTTATCTACATCTTTTCTGCAAAATTCTTTAGTTAAAGTACTAAAAACTAAATGCTTTAATCCCCTTCTCCAGCAAACTGCACATTTGCTGCAAACCACAGGGAGGAAAAAAGGAAATGTTTGCGCGTATACTTGACAAGAAAATGAACAGCCTGTGGTTGAATTCATAAAATTTATTTCGAAAATTTATTTTAACACAGTTTTCAAAAGCAATTGAAATTTTATTAATTTTTTCATTGGCAATAGTTCTTAGATAAAAAAAATGCAATTTTATTTAAGGTCAGTGACATAAATTTCATGTTTCGTGTGAGAGTTTAAAAAAAGAGAAAAATGTCAACAACAAGACCCATTTAGAATAACAATATTCAAAATCTGAATTTCGTTTAAAATGTTAAAACAATGAACATGCCTTAATATAAATATCTTTTCCAAAGACGTTTAAAACAATGAACATTCCAAAATGCAGTGAATCGTCATGGCGTCGGATAGGCAGTTTTAGTTATTCTGCATCTTCTCGTTAACCCAGTCGACCAGGGTGGAGACCTTGGCGTACACCCCCGGGTATCCGGCTGCCGCACAGCCCCTACCCCAGCTGGTTAGGCCCATTAGCTTCCACCTTTCGGAAGAACCAGTGCCGAACTTGCACACCAGAGGACCGCCTGAGTCACCCTGAAATGACAAGATAGTTGTTAAAATGACTTAAAACACGTAAAAAACAAGGACTATTGATCCCGTAATATAACTGAAAATCTTAGTCTTCGCAAGTTGACAATAAATTGCCAATATTCTTTTTTAATCTTATACGTGGAACCAAACGAGTAACACATTCAAATAGTGGTGATATGAGTTACAGCTGACAAAAAAAATTTTAATCAGACGACTTTGTACAATATGCAAATACGCTAACTATTTATTGTAAGTTACCTGACAAGCATCTTTTCCAGCTTCGCCGGCACAGACAGACGTGTCAGCAATACTGTTGTAATTCGAATCACTTCTACACGTGGTTGTTTTGATGTAGTCAACACGGACCTCCCTCAGAACAGTGCTGGTACTCCCTGTAACGAACCAAAAACCTCCTCAATTTGAAATCATAGTAATCAGACGTGCTTCGCACCCTTTTTGCTTACAAAATGCATTGCTTTGAATCCTAGCTACTACCACATTCTAGGTCATACATTTTAAATTCATACAAGTTCTTAAAAAAAACAGATCAAGGAATTTCAATTGAAAAACAAACCCAATAAGAAGCCCAAGCACGGAAAATGTAGCATTACCTCCAGAAGACGTTGTGCCCCAGCCTGTAGTCCAACACTCGTGCCCGTCGTTGAGTTCCTCACCACTGGCGGGGAGGCAAGCTATGTTGCGCTCAGCCGACAAGGTGACGGGAGAACTGAGTTTCACCAGAGCAATGTCGTAACCAGACACCACCCCGCTGTAACTCTCGTGCTTGATAATTCTGCTGAGTGACTTTGTCACCTGGGCGCTTTCAGTGGTACTCCTACTGTGGTCACCTATGATTGCCTCATAGCCTGTGGGACTTGTGCTACAAGAAAAACATTTTTTCCTTTAATATAATTGTATGGAGGCGGCATATAAATTCTTAATAACTATGTCACTAATAAAACGAACAAAAAATACTAAAGAAGGAAAGAAAATAGTAGATGCGCCTGCATGATATAATTGAGTTGTACATGGTCAGAGAACTAAGCTATACCCAATTATATATTAATGGCATATAAAGTATACATTGATGACCTTACCTTTGAATGCAATGCGCGGCCGTCAGCACCCACTCGTCAGTTATGAGAACACCGCCGCACATATAACCGGGGGGAATGTACATGCGTACCTGCCATGGCCATGAATGGGGCGTGGCTTCAGTGCCCCCGACAATCGCTGCAGACGGGCCGCTATTTCGGATACCACACTCTAGAAAAGTAATGCAGACGTAAGTAATCCACCTGCGGCTTTGTTTAAATGCAAGTTGCATTCATTTATTTGCGAGTATAAAACTTGGTATAATCAAGGAGTTCTGTTGTAACTCCTTGGTATAATTTCTCATAATGGAGCCCTAAAATTTGCTCGCCTGCAGTAATGTTGAAGAGTTATGACAATTATTTTATCTTTTGTTAGCATACTTAGTAATTACTAATAATTCACTTTAAGTAAGACATATCAAAGATGCTGACCGTAATTTTCATGAAACCACGCTGTTAATTGGAAAAAAACACTCACGGGAGAGGTCTGGGAAGCAAGACGACGGTTCATCACTGCCATCCTGACACTGAGTAACGTTATCACACCTTGCTCCAGATACGCATTGGCCATTATCACACCGATATTCGCTGGAACCGCAAGCTTCACTGAAAGCTGCAAGGAGATACGTACATGTTATGGTAATACAACATCTTCCATGTGCACAGAATATCGTACAACTCTGCAGGGATATCATGCTGAGCTGAAGATTGCCCTTTCATAAAAACTTTTAAAAATCAAATATGATAAACATCAACAGCTATTTGTTTTTCCGTGTCTAAGAATTTGAACATATAAATTATTTGCTTTATAACCATAATTTAACAACTTACTAAGTTTGAATCCACTGCGGACTTCTGAGTAGTCGGAGTGAAATTTGACCAGTACAGTATTGGACTTGGATACCCTGGCGGAGGGCGTGGAGGTTCCGCACACTTTCCCACCAATAACAGTACCGTCGACAGTGGAACCGTCAAAGAACTCTAACCAGTCGTATGCACAGCTGGAGTGACTTTCAATCGATACAGCATTAAAGTTGATCTCAATCTAAAAATAAATAGCAAAACGTTGTTAACATTATTCAGGTATGTAATTGTTTGTTATCTTCAAAGTATTTATAAACACAAACAGCACCGGTAAAAGCTACTTGCCGTGTCTTATTCACACAACATTGACTTGGGCAGTTAAAGGGGTTAACGGCGTTTAGTTTGCCGCGCTTCAGTATAATTAAGAAAGAAATATTATAGTGTCTACATGTAATCACGACTTACCTGGGCGGATGCTTCAACGAGCCAGAAGCAGTCCATGTCGTTCTGATAATTCGCATTTGGCCAGGGTTCGAAAATCTCGTCCGCAGAGCCAACGGTAATAACCCTAGGGGAAGTTTCTGGCGGGCAATCTGAAGTATTACGTATAAATGTTAACAAGGGGGTTCCATGCTTTACATAAAAATCCGTGCTTGCGGACTAGTAAACATTTTAAAACCTAGATTCTTGATTCTTTCTTTCATTCTTCTTACGATATGTCATATTTAATTTTTTGGAAATATTCACATCTTATCATTTTCATTATACTATACGCTTTAAAGGTGCCAAGCGACGCGTATCACAACGTAAACACACATACCGAGACAAACTTGAGTATTACACGAAACGGAATCACTGCTGGCGCCGGGACAGTGTAGACTTGGGTTGCCGCTTACACAAGATCTGGTGCGGGTTTTGGTACCGCCTCCACAGAGAACTGAACACGAGCTCCAAGAACCCCATGGCATCCATCCTGTGTAATAAACCACAATAATATGATTTTTTATTTATAACGAAAATGAAGTATGAAGACAAGATACCTTAGTCACGACTCACCTGACATTTGTAGGGAACCTAATTTTTTAATGTACAGTTCACAAAACAACTGGCAGAAACGTTAAGGGGCCACCAATGTGAAAGTCAAGGCTAGTTAATTAATATATTAGGTATTAAAAGGGAAATCCCCATTAATCCCCGCCTTACCGCAACCACCGTCTCCAGGTTCGTCACTGCCGTCGGAACACTGTGGCGTGTTGTCACAGACGTTGGCTCTTTCAATGCAGGTTCCATCGCCGCACCTGTGTTGATCCCCGGTACACAGCTTAGTGAAGGCTAAAATACAACAGGTAGTTCCATAAACAATGTGAACCGAGTCTCTATCCTCTTACGAAACGTGCTACATTCATATCAGCCATGTGTTCCTGTCAATGATGTAATTGCATTATGTTGCCTGAATAAGTAAATCATAGCTGTCATCGTTATTACGAAGATATATATATATATATATATATATATATATATATATATATATATATATATATATATATATATATATATATATATATATACTTACTAATCTGGAAGCCAATATCGCTTGTGGAGCTACTCGAATGGAAATGCAACAGTATCTGGTTCTGCGTCGACTGGAAAGCTCCAGCGTATGTGCCGCAAATTTTATTAATTTGAGGGCTGCTTGTTTCGGGTCCGTCCCTTGCAATTAAATAGTCAGTGCCGCAGGTGGAACTATACTGTATACCAAGGTATTGGAACTCCGCTCTGATCTGTAATGGTATTATGTCCAACGTCAAGTAGTTGAAAATCCCCCCGCGCTCAACTTTTATGCTAAATTTTCATTACATACGACGCGAGTTCAACTATCCACAATGTGAAGCAAAAAATTCCAACTACTAAAATGTGTTCTTGAACTCAGGAAACAAGAATCTGTCGGAGGGAAACGAGGCTGATGCTAGGAGAAAAACTTAAATGTGGGGACATATAATCGTCTCACCTTGGTATCTGATTGAACGAGCCAGTAACAGTCCAAATTAGCGCCGTAATTTGCCCCGGGGAATGGCTCCAAAATTTGACCATCATCGGTTATTGTGATAACTGCTGGATTAGATGCAGGTTGGCACACTGAAATAAATCCGTTTATAAAAATCTAGACAGGTAGGCCACAATGCAATGCAGAACAACTGTACTGAAGATTGTGCGGTGTTGTAATCGAACAATTGAGAGTTCAAACATATGTTTAACACCCTAAAGATAATTAGGAAATCGTAAGTTTTAAAAAAATGAAAAAATTAAATCATTCGGACCGATAGACAACTTCTCGTAAACCCTTGCAAAATACAAGCAAGAAGATAAAATGATCTCGTCAGAAAAGAGACGACAAGTACCTGGACAATTGAAATTGTTACATGACTGTGATTCACTGCTGGGTCCGTCACATTGGCTGCCGAGGCATTGTCTAGTGCGGGTTCTTTGACCGCCTCCACAGTTGGCAGAGCACTGAGACCACTTGGTCCACTCACTGTATCCTAATATATCAAGTTAAGAAATGCTTTAAAAGCAGGAGAGGGATATAATATAGCATTGGTCTTTTGATGCAGATGTTAAGTAGCCTATCCATGCTATTGTTAATAAACAAGGCACCTTTTACTGGAAATTACACTGTTAACTGCAGTAAAACAAAACAAAAAGTGTATTTGACCGTGTTTTATCACAATACATTTACTTACCCTCGCATGTAGGGAAGTTAGGGAAACATGGTTGAAACTGGAAGTTTGCTCCAGGACAATTGGTTCCAAGGCATTTTCTGGCTCTGGTTCTGGCGCTATTTGCGCTACATACGGTTGTGGAGCATGCTGTCCATGTTGTCCAATAACCCCAATCATCATCAGGTTCGACTGAAATGTAACCAATAGTTCAGTGCATTCGTCAAATTCCCTGCCATTGATAGCAGATTAAAATTACTGGAATTTTTTTAAAGATATCTAACCCACCAAATGAGATACATTGATGTTTGGTTGATAAATATAATTACAGTGTTTACGAAATGACATACTTGGACATGCTCCTAAATTGCACGCGCTTGTTTCTGAACCGTTTCCTTCGCAGTCGGCGCCCCCGTTCGCGGGAGGTGGACTATTACATTCCCTGGTCCTGGTCTTTGTGCCATCACCACAGGTAACACTACAGTCTCCATAAGCACTCCACTCTCCCCATCCACCGTCGACTGGAGCTGTCGAAAATACAGGTCACAATCTTATATACATGTTTGAGGGGGTGGGGGTGGGGGTGGGGGTCTCGGAGTCTGTGTGCGTGCGTGTAGTGCAGTTGCGTAGTACGAGGACAAATCTAATTCTACAAGGCTTCGATTTAGATGCAAGAACCCAACGCCATTCCAAATTAAAGAATATAACCGATCAATGGGGGAAATACAGATACTGTATTTTTAAGCCATAGAATTAAACCATTCCTTTTAAGTGTTAGCAACAATTTAAAAAAACAGGCCATTCTTTAGTTATATTCTATACAATAAAAGCAACACAAATGCTATATAAAAATATTATTTTGTGATAATGAAATAATGTACCCGAGGGTTTGACAATTTCTGCCCAATGGAAACATCGAGTCATAACCGTATGCAAATAATAATGACCGTGCAATGTATCATTAACATTGAAACGTGCCTGCAAGAACATTACAATAGGATTTATAATATACCTGGACAAACGTCGGTATTACAGGCCTGCGTTTCGGAGGAGGATCCTGGACAATCGCTGTCGTCGTGTACTCCTGTTGAACTTGTGCAACTTCTGGATCTGCTCTGAGAGCCACCGCCGCAGGTTTTGGAACAGTCAGACCACGCGGACCACTCGCTCCAACCTGAAACAAACAGCTTGAATTAAGCACCTGCTCTGATATTCAAAACATGTCACACATTATCACACGATAGTATACAATACCATTACTAGCATTTATTTTAATACAAAAAGTACCACTGTTTGCAGAAATATAAACACCATATGAACCTACTTGGACACGTGTTTGTTGCACATTCCTGGGTGTCAACATCACTGCCTGAGCAGTTTTGACCGCCAAACTGGGGTGGAGGGCTGTCACATGATCTGCTCCTGGAGATGACCCCACCACCACAGGTAACTGTACATGATGACCACGTTGACCAGCTTCCCCAGCCACCATCAACTGAAAGTAGACACCACGTAAGTTAGTTACTATTATCTAGATAAACCCTCGCCAGTTGCTGCCCCTCATTGGAAGCAAAACACAGTGGGCTTCACATAAATTGTACCTCGAATTATCCTTGTCTCGGACAAATAATGAGAAACAGGTTTTTTCTTTGGTATGAGCTGAAACTTACATTTACATTGTCAAACTCGAATGTTAGTGTAACTCAGTACCTAGATTTTGTGGTCCCGAGTTACGCAGAGCCTACTGTTAACTGTACATGAAATAACAAGTGCGACTTATGCCCAGCCAAAGCTCGTAGATAATAGATAACGACTTTTCTTAGTGACTTCTGTCGTATCTCAATTACTTTGGTAAATGAATTGTTTGCCAACTCTGATTTTCGCATTCAAACTCTTGTCTAGAATGGAATCCAAACTGATTTTAGAATTAAATCACTCCTTTTACGATATAATTATTTTATGATGAATTATTTTATGGACCCAAGGTCTTGAATGAAATAACATGTTATGAAAGTGACTGTTGAAAGAAGACTGATCACTGCTACAGATCAGATACACACAGACTTTTTATGTGAAAGCATTCTCTCCAAAGATTTTACCAAAACCTTACTTGGACACGGATCTAGAGTGCAGATTTGGGATTCAGTGGTTCCTCCAATACAATCAGCCCCTCCGTTGGATGGGGGAGGATTAGTACAAGTTCTGGATCTGCTCTGAGAACCAGTTCCACAAGTGACGCTACAGCCAGTCCATCCTGACCAGGTGGACCACATTCCGTCGACAGGGACTACAAAACGACAAAAACAGTCCACTTTCACTTCATTGAAAAGACTAGATTCGATCTATATACTTCACTTCAAATATAATTATATCTTATATCTATATAACTCACTTCAAATATTATAATAATATACGTTTTGTTTTGTGTGAAATTTCCACTTGTACAAACATGAAAAAGGTTAAACTGCCTTTTACTTTTGCAGAACAGGAATGTCGATACAATTAAAACTCTACCTGGGCAAGCATCAGGATTACATGTTCGAGTCTCTGATGAGGGACCCACACAATCAGCGCCATTGTTGGAAGGAGGAGGGTTGGTACATGTTCTGCTTCGTGACTGAGTGCCACCACCACATGTGGCGTCACAATCGCTCCAGTCTCCCCACTCTGCCCAGTTACCATCGATAGGTCCTATATAAAACAAAAAGATACTGACTATTTTCCTTTTACACATAGGGCCTATACATTCAAAAAGATTATATTCAAAATCAGTTTCTGAAATACTATTTATTTCTAGTTACCGCAAGTTAAAACTTGATTTTCCATGAGCTTTCGGTTAATTTCCGCAGTTATAATCGCAATTAATCAATTCTCTTAGATACCGTTAAATTATATTTATCAATGTGATTATATTTATCAATGTGATTTTCCAATGTGATGTCTCTGGCTTCTCTATTTTTATTTTAAAACCGATGTATGAAACTCACCTTGTTTTTCAAACGCTGAAATAGAGAGAGAAAATGATTTGATGAGACATTTTCAGTACATATATTAACCGTTTACGAACCCTCACCAGCAGAAATTTAAATATGCCATTACTCTTTTTCTCTGTTTGGTATCTTGAATACACCTTTTTATCATCTTAAAGAACAGATAAAATGTCCAATATATAGGCCTACGTGTAACTTTATTTAATACTCTGGGTAGAATTCCAATAAATGCACTCAGCTTCGGAGTCTCGCACGATTTTGATGACCAATAAGCTAGCACAGATGGGAACTAAACATCGGGGAACATGTTTACGACATTTTTTCAAAATATCACAAATATAATAAATTCATTCTTTAAATTATGACACTTAACTTTACTTCACAAGGCCACAGAACAAGTTGTACACAGTTAAATGACGTGTATTCTATATCCAAATATATTGACATTTCAGACATTTTACATAGCCTACTTACATACTACGAATCCACCAAATACAACAGAATAGTCACTGTGGAATTTCAAGAACATGTCTTTTCCAGTAGATGTCACTGCCGGCGGGAGAGCAGATCCGCACCTCTTCCGGTCTAGGGGCTGGGCATTGATAGAGGTTCCGTCGTAGGTCTGAACCCAGTCGTAAGCACAGCTACTGTGAGACTCGATAGACATGGAGGAATACGTGGCGATGACCTGTTCATTGAAAACAAAACTATACGATTGTGCTTCCAACAAGTTCACTTTCTATAACCTTGACATCCTACCCACCAACAGACGCTTATTCAGGCAATAGCAAAGAATGATCAGAAGACAAAAAAAAACTGATTCAGGATAACTTATTCTCTGTGTTAACAAAGACCGTGTAAGTTTTTTGTTTACTCACAGGGACGTCAGAATCTGCTTCGATTCTCCAGTGACAGTCCATGAAGTTTGCATAGTTGCCACCTGGGAATGGTTCTAACACGTATGGGCCACTGGTCAGTGTGATCACCCGGGGGTTATTGGCAGGCGGGCAGTCTGAAATATTTCATTCCATGATATTATCAAACATACTATATACTATACAGTGCAATGTTCGACAATGTTGCTAAGATCCCATACATTTACTTTTGATGAACCAGATACTGTTACAATCTTTCACAAGTATAAATGTCGATAAGGTTTCAGTAATTCAGTAAGGAACAGGTGCGGTGTATGTCCAAAGATATGGGTATTAAAAAGTAATAGAAAAGAAAAAAAAAACATGGACAATTAAAATACTTTTTAACATTCACTTCTGTTGCACGATATAATATCATAGTATGTTTAAACCAATGTATACCTGGGCATCCCTGTGTGTTGCATGCTTCTGTTTGCTCACTATCTCCTTCACAGACGCCGCCCAAACATGTTCTTGTGCGGGTCCTGGTACCGCCACCACAGCTTACCGAGCAGCCGCTCCAAGATGACCACGAGCCCCAGCCCTCCGTGCCTTCATCTACAGAATGTAACAGTCTGATTTATCAGTATCTCCAGAACATAATAGACGAAAGCAGAAATACATAAAGCTATAATGTTTACTGTTCGAAGTTTATATTAAGAAACAAAGACAGAAAGAGAAAATTGAATCTGTATGTATATACTGTATATATACAAATGACCTACCTCTGGGTTCATAAGCAAAGACAAAGCCCTGTCTTCTTACACTCGAGTCCGATTTAAACCGAAGGAAAAGTGAATCGCCTGTGGACTGAATTTCCCGCTGTGAAATGGATGATCCACAGAATTTGCCGATACGTGTAGCACTCGCAGAAGAACCGTCGTACACTTCCAACGCATCATACGAGCAGCTGCTTTGGGATTCAACGTTGAAGAAAGCATTCGTCAATTTGACTCCCTAAAAACGATCAGCTTATCAGTTGGCGTCATCATTTTGTATATTATCATCGTTATAACGGGTAAAACATTGTTAAAAGATAAATATGTATTCTTACTTATGGTGTTTGGTCGTGAAAATTCAATAGTAAGTTTACCTGACCGGTTGGGCCCTGGATAACCCATTCACATAACTCATTATTGGGATAGTTTTGGACATTGTATCGGAATGGGTTGAGGGTTCCAGAAGTCTGGAGAGTTTGCTGAGAACTGCAACCGAGGGACGTGTCCACAGCTGAAAGACAGTTTTGTATTAACAAATGAGAAACGAATGAAGTAAGCCTAAGTATCAGTGAACAATAACAAAATGTTATCTGATGTAATGGGATGTAGAAGTACTAATAAAGTGATAATTCAATGATTCCAATACATGTCGATTAGTATTTAGTATATCTTATCTGTGTTCTTGAAATGAATTGGATGTCAAAATTCTATGAATCTTACCAGTTCCATCGGGAACAGCTTCCCATCTGATAGTAAAGCCAGGCCTGGTCACAGAACCATCAGATCTAAATCGTATAAACATGGTGTTGCCGGAAGATACGATGCCGTCGCCCACTTTAGGGTTATTCCCACACATTTTAATCAGCGCTTGTGCCGAAGCTGAGTCGCCGTCATACACCGTTAAGGAGTCCCAAACACACGAAGATTGCGTCTCCACGTTGAAGGACTCGAAGCTTAGGCGGATTTCCTAAAAAAAGAGGAATAAGTGGCGCATAATGGTTTGGCAGGGCAGTTATTATTTATTTAATAAGTTACCGGTAAGTACCAATAAAACCAGTACAAATACGTTACATAAAACCGTCTGTTGTCTTGTCGCACTGAACAACTATTTGCATGATAATTGAAAACGGTTGTTTATGCCATCTTCTACCTACATTGTTAAGTCATAGCCATGCTCTAGGGCTAATAAAGATTTTTAACAACATTTTAGCGAGAGAAGTGCATAGGGCCATTCAAATATAAAATACCGGTAATTGTCCCCTTTTCCTTTCCGTATGTATAGTGGCATCATAGTTATAGTGGAGGAGAAGGTACTACCTCCGAGGGTAACATCTCTCTCACCCCCCCCCCCCCCAAGCGATATGAATTAGCAATTATCGTGACAGTACCAACTTTTTGAAAGGTGAAGTTAGTACGGAGCTTATCATATTTTCTGAACTTTTTCATATCAAATGTCACATAAAGAATTCTGCGTACTTGATACATGATAATAAATCCAGTGTGTGGCACCGAAGTTTGATTTACCCACTGATATCAAAATAGTATCCCAAATTACACTGCCATTCAACTTTTCCGTAACAGAAAACTAGCGCACCCTGTGGTCAGAGAGTAGGTTTGATTATCGTTGGGGATCTTGACGAATGAGCGCTCGTCCGTCAGTCCATCCCAGATTGAATAGATAAATACCGGTTAAAACACAAGGACCGTAATTACCGAGCGGATTCAGTCAAGCCTATTGGACAATGCGGTTAGTATTACATAACCTCCCTGCTACCGTGAAGTATAGAGGCAAAAATCCAGACTATCGCCCAAAAGATCTTGATTCAAAGGTACTTGTCCATCAAAAGAACCACTAACAAATTACTTGTCTCAACCAGCGGACCGGAGGAGAAGAGGCTGGCATAAAATGCTAACCTGATTTATGCAAATAGTGGCAATCTTCATTTAATATTTTAAGATCTTGCATTTTTTCAGTGGGTGTGAGGGATGTGGTATTATGTACTAATTTTTATGCCCGTGAATTTCAACAGTTTTTAAATTTAGCATATTAAAAAATTGACAAAGTACAATTTTTCGTAAAAGGTACACACTTTGAAATGCGTCAACAAAAAGCAAGTCTCCGAGGTTGTCAAAATAGGATTAGTATGCACTTTTTTAAATGATAGACCTAAGGTCATAAAAATGTTTTGCACTTGTTTTTAAGCGGGCGAAATTTTCAAACGAATCTATTGTAAGACAGTTAACAAGTTGGCTTTGCATGGACGAAACTCTAAATAAACATTAAAGTAACCAAGTTTAATAATTATTATATTTTACCATTCCAGCAGTAGTTGTGATCTTCCATTCACAAACTTGGTTGTTTCCATAGTTAAGAAGCTGGACTTCTCCCGAGGTTCCTGATTGATCGTCTCCGCCAGAACATGCAGAGTTTTGGCGAGCGTGTCTGGTATGAACGTCGGCACTTTCTGTTAGAACAGACAAAAGTGACGCCGGCTTGCCTGTAAATGAATGTAAAATAAGCATTATCACAAAACTAAAATGGCTTTTTGTAATGATATTACTGATTTTTAAAAACTGATTTCCTTGCAAATCTGTAGTTTTTCAACGCATATGGTGATGCACCCACCTGCTAACTCAATGTTTAGCAAACGCTAAACGCAACATTTCGCGTCGGAAAGTACAGCCTAGAACTCTACTTAAGTTCGATTGCCGCATAAAGTGAAGACGTCATAGCACAATTACACATTTTGAATGTATTATGATGCTTATTTCGGGAATATCACAATTCCAAATACTGATATCTGAAGTTTTTGACACTGATAAAAATGTTTTAAAAATTCAATAAGCGAAGCGCATGCGTTATTATGGACTGATACAATTATTGATACATTGGTGAGTAGTGTTCACTGAGGAAGGTCACGGTGTGACCGAATGCTTTGTTTCTGCTGTTTCATTTTGTATAGAAAATGAAACGTTTAAAATAATTATTATTATCATCATCATTAGACTACACAGATGCATTTTCATCAGATGATGGTGATTTGACCATTCAAATGACAAACGAAATGTTCAATTTTGAAATTTTTATACATAATAAAACATGACATGACGCATAATTATAAAAAGAAAACCATGTCTTGACTTACCCGCTACACAAGCTACGGCCCATAGCATCACGGCTACGGTCTTCCAATTCATGATCACGGTTTCACTCTCACCGATCAGTCTTTTGTCTGGTGTTATTTGCTATCTCTTAAAATAAAATTGGGTAGGTCTTGATGCACCAGAACTTTTCTCTTTCGTCTTCCACTCAGTTACTGCCCAGCGCCTGTCATGTGGCGATTTATATTCACCGAAGATGACGTCAGAGGGTAACACACCGTGAAGCTTATCTCTCTTGCGCAGAGAGTGGACGTTTTATTGCACGTCACACCGTCTGCAGGTGACAGTACTTAGCTGTGATAACCATCGTTGTGCTTGCCCGTGTCCGTTAATGACAATCAACCTAGCATAAAGCAGAACGTAAGAGTACCTTTAGAACCGCGTGACTATATCTGCAAACAGAGCCTTGGGTTGTTCGCTATCAGTTCTCAACTGTCATCTAAATCTTGTGATAATCAATAATATTAATAAAAAAAAGAGTATTTAAATAATCTGAAAAGTGTAATAAAATTTAAATGCCATGGACATTTGTCTTTCATGAAAAGATAATTTGAAAGTTTAACGTTGTAAGGTTTGAGAGAAGGATGCAAGGTAGAAAATAAAATTATGTAAAGCATAAAACATGTCTTAAGACAGGAGCCCATTATCAAGCACCTGCAAAAAAAGGTGCTGCTCATATTTCTCCCTGTCCGGATTTCAAACATGATATCGCATAACCGAAGTAACAGTTTATTCATAATGTTCAGCCCTCCTTCGTGGATCTCAATATCTTATAATCGAAAAAAATTGCTTGGGCATACAGTGACATCAACGATGTTTACAAAAAAAAAAAAAAAAAAAAAAAAAAAAAAAGATCCGTTTTGTAGATTGCAAAATCGATACGTTCCACAAGTAAAGCGTGACGAAAGATAATTATCATGCATATAAGGTGGAAAAGAGTGCCCCAGAATTTCGTCAATTGTTTTGTACTGCTCGGTTAAATAAATAACATGCAACGGTAGGGAAAGGCTTGATGAAAATAATGATATGTATCCTTGACTTGGTTTTGGACATAGTGTATCAGAATGTGTCATCGGTATCGTTATCGTCTAATAACCATATCTGTTGCAAATAGAAAAATAAGATCAGCTTGGATTAATTGTTTTTTTATCGTCATGTGAAAAATAAATTGACGAGGTGTGTTAGTTCTAGTTTTTTGATCCGAGGAAAGAAATGCGTTGGGTGCAGACACATTGAATACATTGTAGTTATATTCACGAGTAATTTAAAACTAGCTCCAATTTACAGATTAAATATTCATTTCGATTCAACTAACAACATGAAAATATACAAGACAGTAATACCTAATGAAAGTTTCATCGTGTCAGATACCGGGTCACTTTCCCGAATAACTAAACTAATACACGATTCTCACAACCCTTGACGTTTTTAAGTCTTGGACAAACTGAATCATGATCATGGCGTTGCGATATTAAAGAGAAACGTATTTCATTTATGCACTGCCATTAAGACGAAGGCAACAAGTAGCAGAATTCAGCGTGAGGTTTGTTGAGCTATCAGTTCAACTTGTATATGTTGTCACACAGTCACAGCCAAAAACTCACTTTCAGTCTCTGAGTCCGTAAAACAAGAACTCGTCAGTATGCTACTGCAAAGAAATAGACACAGAATCCCAAAGCACGCTGCACATTTAATGTTGCTATTTATCATTTTATTATTACTTTCTTCTTTAGAAAATGGCGCCCACTTCTTAAGGACAAGCCTTGCGTGTAGACAAATACATGTTATGCTTATCCAAGTCATTTTTGCTATCCTTCTTATGATTACGGCAAGTCGACGGCTTGGACATTGAGAAAGCTTATTTTTCCTTGAATATATGCACTTGTCTTAGTGATAAAATGTACTTATTTTTGCAAACCCTTGTTCACTTCATTTATCTATCCATGTATTATTTATTTATTTATTTATTTATTTATTTATTTTAAGATTCCTTTTGTGTAAATGACTATTTTGTGAAGTTGGTTGCAATAGCGAGGTCGATGATCGAGGTGTCGTAACTTCTTGGAAATCCAGCGTAAATGGGATCGAGATTTTGAAACTTTGATCTCGCTACAAGATGAAACACAACGAACCTCAACGAACCTCACCACCCATGTTTATGTGATCCACAGTTTTGTACTTCGTCCACTTTGTGGTATTGCTGATTCAGACTGGCCACTTTTGTATTATCTCTTTCTAACGAGATGAAAGTCAATGATAAATGTATCTTAATTGAGTGGCAGTTGATTTAATCAAATGAATCATGAATATTTAGTATACCATTTAGGTAAAGGTTTAGTACGTAAACATGATATCTTCCAGGTATCCTAAACTTGCCCAATGGCTAAGTTTTACAAGTTTGACGCGTCAAAGTAATAGTGGATAAATAATAGAAAACTAACAAATCACAACAAGTATGGCGTGACGAAGTTTGAAAACGTTAGGTCTTCTCGAAAAATTAACTAATGCTTGGTCTTGTAGAAGGAATTTAAAGTACTAGTGAATTCGAATTCTTTGCCAATATCGTGATTCATTCGTTGTTCTTTTTGATTACACGCTACTTGAAATTTATTAATTATACTTGAAATATACTTTAAATCACAGAATCTGTAGTCCTTATATAACGAATTTGATTCATTTCCAAAATTGGATAGTTCTCACGTCCAGGTGTATTTAAACTAAACTTCCCTAGAGTGCCCTAAACTCGTTCGCCAGACAAGAGGTTTGCACTCACAGAGGGTGAACATTCAAACCACACACACACACACACACACACACACCTTTTTTGTGAGGTTCTACAGGTACACTAGACCCTACTTTCAAATACTTTCCTCGTTCCCCCTGCACAAATCGGTGCAAGAGATTACCTGACGGAATTGTTTCTTTACTTAATTAATTTTATCAGTAAATGTTAAAGTATTTTAGTATTGTTATTTTTAGACTTTTTAATTATTTGTAAAGTGCATTGAAATGTAAAAAATGGAATGCGCTATATAAGAAATAAATATTATTATTATTATTATTATTATTATTATTATTATTATTGTTCACTTGTGATGTTGCTTAAGGGGGGAATGTGGGTTGGAGATTTTCTCTTAAAATAAAGGTCTTAGCTTTTTTTTATTCCTATTACATTCATTTAATGTATCTTCAAAACATCTAATTATGCTTGAAACACAGCACCAACTTCATCGTGTGACATAATATTGGGGTTTGGGGGACAAAAACACCATTTTTAGTTAGAAAAGAATTGAAAGCATTCTCGCCACAAATGTGCATGTCATACACTGTATCAAGGTACATGTACAAGTACATGTACGTACTGTACGTCTGTGAAAGAAAAAAAGCAAAAGCGCTAGGTTTATTTTAAAATGTGTCTCTTATTTTGTTTGGTATATGGAAATTATCGCGCTAAATGCAATCAGATTAACAGTCTAGTTCTAAAACGTTCCGTCTCTTGTTTCCAAAGTGCACGTATAATCACTAGTATTCTAGTTTCCACTCAACGCTAAGAAGAGGCGTTTCAGTCTGCTGATCAGGTTGCATTCAGCGATAGTCGACGTGGAGTTAGTGCGCGTCAGCTATTGCGACTGAACTCATTTTGGAAGGCCCCAGAGAAAGACGCCCACCGAAAACCTAGTATCCAAGTGAGTACACGTGCAGTATTTTGTTTACGTTTGGCTCCATGGCTTTGATTGGTGAAGTTAAATAAGAACCCTGCTTATTGGTCAATTCTACGAAAAACCTCGCTTTCGCTCTCGGAATTCGCGGGAAGAAGCACATGAAGAAGTTGAAAACAGACATTATATTTACGGAGTATATATTCTCGGGAAGCAGGTTTCTGTGTAATATGATAGGGCAGCAGAAAATATCATCTTTCTTCTCACCTGTGCAACAAAAAAGGCCTTTATGTAGCAAAGAAGACACAGTGAGTCTCGACCAGAAACTACTCAGTGGTTAAATTTTTGGGTTAATACGGGTAGTAGCACCAAGGAGTTGTTGGAACTCCTTGATAATACTACATGTAGCAATAACTATTGAGTCTTATTGTTATACTGTAGATTGAACGCATTTTACTGCCTTCTGTCACATGTTAAAACGCACGCACGCATGCACACACACGCGCACACACACACACACATGGGAATTCATGTCTTATGAAGATGGTTTTCAGTACCATGAGCTGAATATTCTATTTTCGAAGAATAAACTACTGACATATGACTGCACATCTTTTTTTAGAATGTTCCAGTCAAAAAAGCAAAAAATGATCCTGCTGATAGCAAGGAAAATGTCCATGAGGCGCTGACCTCGCCCTCACTAAGTCCTGAGCAGAAGCAAAGAATAGATAGAAACCAAGCCGCTGCTAAAGCCAAACGTATTGCCGCACAAACCAAAGGTCTGGTTGTCAATATGGGAGCTTCCTGGATGAAGGCCTTGGAACCAGAATTTAGCAAGCCTTACTTCACAAAGGTGTGATGCTTTTATGATGTACTTGAAGTTGAAGTTGAATTCATTAGAACTTAACTCTACCAGTAGATTGTACTAGTATAACCTGTATCAGGGATGAGACTGACATTTAATGAAAAAGTCAGAAAATATGGTGTGGGGTTGAGGGGACCACCTAGGACCAATGGTATTTTTGGCTCCCAAAAAGTTGACAATCTGTCGATAGTTGGATTTTTAAAATACTAATCCTTGCTGTATGGTATGCTAAGCTTGTGTTCAGTTTCGTTCACAAAATGACATACTTTGCAGTCATTTATACATGATCCTTAAAAAGTATGGATTACACATTATTGAAACATTATATCTCCCATTTTTTCCACAGCTCAGTGAGTTTATTCATAGTGAACGGCAAAAATCCTTAGCCATCTTTCCACCAGCTGACCAAGTTTTTACATGGACACAAATGGGAGATATCAAAAATGTAAGAATATTGAAAGAATACTGATGATCATTAATATTAAAAAAAGATGATTATCTCATTTTTATGACATTTTTTCATGCTTACCTTGTAACTCATTAGGAAAATATAGTTTAATTAAAAGCAAGACAGTAATATTAAATACACCATTATTATTGCACTATATTTACATAAATGAATCTTGCATGTACATGTATATGTAAGATACATGTATGTAAATATATGTATCTTACATTATCTTACAATGTAAAAAATTGAAATCTTTGTTTCAAATAATGTTCCAGGTAAAAGTGGTGATCCTTGGTCAAGATCCATACCATGGTGATGGCCAAGCTCACGGTAATTATTCTGAACTATAGTCAGTTAAAAGAGTCAAATTTTCTTTGAGATTTGTTTTAAAAATTGGTTCATGCATGTATAGAAGATTCACTGCCCTTTTTTCAAATGCAGGTTTATGCTTCAGTGTGCCAGAGAAGATAAGACCACCTCCAAGGTAAAAGTTTTTGGCACACTTGTGAAACATGGTTCAAGTGTGTGTGTGTGTGTGTGTGTGTGTGTACTTTTATCTATTAAAAAGTTGTTTTGCATTGATTTAAAAAAGTAATACTATTAAACAGGCTTTGTCTGCCACTAATATATATGTGCAAATGCCATGAGGTCTGCTAGAAAGATGAAGTCATACTTTACTATCTTGGTTATTTTAGTTTAGAAAATATGTTCAAGGAACTGGAGTCTGACATTGAAGGATTTAAACCCCCTGGCCATGGCAACCTCACAGGCTGGGCTCAGCAAGGTATGGTTGTACTGTAAAAGATTATCTGTAAACTTTAAAGAAAAAAAATGTGAAAGTAATGTCAATCTAAGACTCATTACCAACTTCTTCATTTTTCATCTTCATCATCAGTATAAGAAAGACTAATTATCTTCAGCACATTATAGGTATTCATGTTAAAATGTCTTGACAACATAATTTAATTGCGGCATGTTTTGTCACAGATGTCCTTCTCCTGAATGCTGTACTCACAGTGCAGGCTCATAGGGCTAACAGCCACAAGGACATGGGCTGGGAGAAGTTTACAGATGCTGTAGTATCGTGGATCAACAAAAACCTCCATGGCGTGGTCTTCATGTTGTGGGGATCCTATGCTCAGAAGAAAGGGGCTTGTGTTGACAAGGTGAGATAGGTCTGGGGACCAGGATTTTCCAGCGGAGGGGGAAGGCACAAAGATAATTTAATTGTCTAGTGAATTTAGACAAACCTCAAATATTAGACAAGTGCAATTTAACTGTAAAATGTATCGAGTATGATGGTAAAATTGCTTGGTTTTGTCTTTTTTGTGACGACTATTGTTTTACCAATTTTGGGAATGGGTATGGGGGTACCTCTGAAGTAGTCTGGACATAGAGACAACTTGCCCCCACCATTTTATTAACTGGGTAAAATTTTCACCAAGTGATAAACATGAATTAGCCCATAAGCACAGCAGTCCATAGAAAAAGGACCACATCGAAGATGAACCCAAGAACTGCCCATACAGAATTTGACCGACAACTGTTTTTATTTAAAATATAAATGTACCCTTTGTTGACTTTCAGAAGAGGCACCACGTATTGTCTACAGTCCATCCATCACCTCTCTCTGCTTACAGAGGCTTTCTGGGATGCAAACATTTCTCAAAAGCAAATGAACTGTTGAAAAAGCAGGGCAAAAAACCAATTGACTGGACATATTTACCCAAGCCGTGCAATGGAACTTTCTCTCCAAAATAAAGTTTTATTTTAGGGTACTGGCAAACTGAAAGCTGAGATTATGATGGTGAACAAAACAGGAACTGAAAATTCCAGTCGGGAATTTTTCTAAAGACTACACAGTCAGTTTTGTCTTGTCATTTAACAAACATTTAGATATTTAATTCCACCTCAAGTCATTTTACAAAAACATTCTTTCTGAACAATCTGTAATTGTGCTTAGTTTTTAGATTAAATGTATAACAAATGTTTACAGTTATTAATTAAAATAACTCTTCAAAAGTGAGTTGCAATTCAGTTAAATGTAGTAAAACCAAAAAGTTCTTATATCATAGTCTTTGGATAGATGTTTTTGGGTGGAAAGAGTGATGTACATATGTAGATTTTTATTTTTTGTAAATATTCTTCATGCAACAGCATTAAATTTTAAGTAGATTCAATTTTCTACTCATCTTTTTCCCTACAAATTGAAATATAAAAAACTTTTTTGTCAAGTTGAAGTTTTAAAACATTTCTTTTGTTATTGTAAATAAAAATAAGATTAAGAATGTCAATTACACTTTCATTTTGTCAAATAATCACATAGCTAAATTTAGAAATTAACAATTTGTTCCATTTTTACAGTGACTTGAAGAATAATGCTTTTCTGCAGGGCAAGCTAACAAATGAAAAAAAAAAAAAAAAACAGTACTACTAGCAAATGAAATATTCCCAAGGGGTGAAAAATTTATAAGTCAGTAACATTACCCAAAGAAATGTTTTTTACTACCTTAAAGTTGTTAAAATTCTGGTAAAAGTCAATTATGTATATCCAGTAAAGAAAGAAATTTTCTTCAGCTAAAATCTGTAAATTTCAAGAACATACTGTTGTATTTCAGTGTGTTATCAAAATAGTATCAAATAATTACATTTCTTAGAACAGAAATTTTTTTATATTAAATATTTGATCAGTATAAAACACATATTTTAAGTAAAGTTGTTTTCATTTTTCAACACCTAAACCACAATGTTTATCAACACATGTATGAGTCTATATGATCTAAACTTATAAACCGAATTGATAAAAAAAAGCTTGTAAAACAGGAAAATAGCATGTAGTAATTAGACAATGTAAAATTTCAAATATAAATAAGAGTAAAAGGAAAATTGTTTTTCTAGTCCATTTCAATATAATTTACAGTACAATTTAACACTGAACAAAACTGATTAATCACAGAGTTGCTTTTCTTTACATAACATTACTTTTTAGATATTTAAAATCGCTCTGTTTTCTAGCACTGAAAGATTAAAAAAGAATGCCATCTCACTTAGTATCAACTTTGGTTGAGAATATTTTTGTTACTCTTTTAAGTGCTGGAAGTAATCTGTAAACTAGAGGATCAGAGAGGCGATACCGCCTGTGAATATTGTACCACCAGCTGGAGCAAGCGCATTCGTATAGACCCCCACATACACAAAATAAGGGACACAGCCACCAGTCTTGTGCTTGACAAATTGTAAAAATGCAATCAACAAGAATTTTCAAAATATGCAAAAAATATATATAACTAAAAATGGTACAATCAAATTTAAGTTCATCGTAAGGTAGGTCAAAGGTCAATTTCAAGGTCACAGTAAATTGCCAGTATATGACTTCCTATTCAAGTTCAATAGTAACTATGGACCTATCTCTGCCAGGTTTGGAGTTAAAAGAGAAAGAAATTAGCAGAGTTCAGTTCATGATAATAAGTAGGTCAAAGGTCAATTTTAAGGTCACATTTAGATTGCCAGTATATGACTTCCTATTCAACTTCAATAGTAACTATGGACCTATCTCTGCCAGTTTTGGAGATAAAAGGGAAGCAAAATTTGCAAAGTTCAGTTCATAGTGAAAAGAAGGTCAAAGGTCAATTTCAAGGTCACATTTAGATTGCCAGTATATGATCTCCTATTCAAGTTCAATAGTAACTATGGACCTATCTCTCCTAGTTTTGGAGATAAAAGGAGACAAAATTTGCAAAGTTCAGTTCATGGTGAAAAGTAGGTCAAAGGTCAATTTCAAGGTCACATTTAGATTGCCAGTATATGACTTCCTAATCAACTTCAATAGTAACTATGGACCTATCTCTGCCAGGTTTGGAGTTAAAAGAGAAAGAAATTAGCAGAGTTCAGTTCATGATAATAAGTAGGTCAAAGGTCAATTTTAAGGTCACATTTAGATTGCCAGTATATGACTTCCTATTCAACTTCAATAGTAACTATGGACCTATCTCTGCCAGTTTTGGAGATAAAAAGGAAGCAAAATTTGCAAAGTTCAGTTCACGGTGAAAAGTAGGTCAAAGGTCAATTTCAAGGCCACAGTAAGATTGCCAGTATATGACTTCCTATTCAACTTCAATAGTAACTATGGACCTATCTCTGCCAGTTTTGGAGATATAAGGGACTAAATGTTATAATTTTGGAGTTACCTTAATGTGCCATAAATTTCCTACAGAAAAAATTAATTAAAATAAAAAAAAGGTCATTTTGGTCACTATTCTTGAAATGGGAGGTGCTCTGAAGTTCCAGAAGTTCAAATTTGATGAAATAATGTCATTTTTGACCACAAGTTGTCTGCTTTGCCAAGCCTTATGTTTTATTTTTCCAGAGTTTAAAATTTATTATCCATTACCGTACTGCACATTTTGCTTTCACCACCAATATGTACTTTTTGATACACCGTAACTCGAAAACCGTATGGAATACAAAAAAACGGAGACCACCCCCAGAGTTGGGCTTTACATGCTCTACAAAATGCAAAAAAGAATGGGTCTCTAGCATTAACGGTTCCTGAATTAGAGACAGTTTTCAGTTTCGGTATCTTATGGCCGCTACTCCCGTGAAAATGCACCGATTGACCCCAAATTTAGGGAGATGAAAGATGACCTGAAGGGTAACATTTTCCAATAATATTATGGGTTAAGTCTGCGTGGTGTCTGAATAACAGCGCAAATAATTTTTTTTCGTAAAAAAATTCATTTTTTTAAAAATTTTGGCCCGTTTGACCTTGAAATAAAGGTCAAAGGTCAAATCCAAGGGCATATTTGAAATCTACACATATGACTTTTGGAAAGCCGTCTGTAGAAATTTTTCCCATAATTCCTTCCGTAGGGTAGATAATTAGCATTTAATTTTGCCATTTTTGGACAAGGGTGCATTGCAATGAATGCCACACCTAGACCCCAATACCGACAAAGCCCAAATTTTACGTGGAACGAGTTGAGATTATAGGTGACCTAAATCCAAGAGATGGGTATGGGGGCCCTTACCGTCTAGGAGGAGAAGCGGTAACGGTAACATGGCCACGGAGCCGGCGGAATGGACCGGACGGGACTAAAACCATGTGTACCGCCAGCGCTAACGCTACAGTCATCATTCAAGAGATATTGATGTTGACCAGAAGAAAATAATTCTTAATCATGACAGTGCATAAATGCCTACTCTAAACAAAAGGCCAGCCCAGTGATGAAATAATAGGATCCATGCAAAAATTCTCACTTACAATAGAAAAATTGTCATTAATAAGTCAAAGGCGTGAATATCTAGTGAAAAATAAACCTGTGACCCTGGTAGAGGGTTTTAAATGCCTGTATAAAAAATTTCCATGCAGGAATGGGTCATATATTGGACGGAAGGTGCTTGTCAGCAGGTGAAGGTTATACATTTCAAGTGATAATTTACAAAGAGACTGCTGCTTTGATTCACTTTGAAGTGTAAAACAAAATATGAAAAGTAAAACACATGCTCTTTAAAGCAAAGACATTAAGACAAAATAATTGTTTTTCCAGCTAACAGGAAAAAGTGACAGGTGATTGTTGAATGATGTAGTTTTTAAACAGGTTTCTGACAGTGTGAAAAAAATAAATATTAGCCAAATTATTGCACCCAATACTACGAAACAAAATCTCTATCAAAATGCAAAGTTGGCAGTCTTCGCCAAAGTCTTTGGCAACATTGGATATCTAGCGGTCATACACAGCAAGTTCTTTAATGACCAAAGGGCACTGTCTTTCCTGCAGGACTCCAAGCTGGTCGTTCTTCTGAATATTCAGCAAATTTTTTCCTCCTACGTTCATCCTTGCATCGTTTTTCCTACAAATTTGAAGATATAAGTTAAGTCATGGGGCAACAAAGAAAAAAGAAACTGAAGAACATTCTCATGAATGACCACAAAATGGAAACATTTTGGCCAATGTTAGGACTATGTGTTGACTCTTTATAAATGATTCAATGCCACAAAGTGAACACAAAGAAAAACATTAAAGCAAGGGAAATTTGAAACTAAACAAGCAGCACTTTCAGAACAAACAAACAAAAATAAATAAATAAGAAAGAAAGAAAGAAAATACAAAAGGATACATGTATAAACAATGCAACAATAACCCAAAGCAGTCTGGCATGCAGTAACCACAAGCGAGACTTACACAGTTACCTAGCCTGTCCCTATACAGACAAACTGGGTCACCTATGAAAAGGGACAGTACGACCAGAGGGGTACCAAGCTGGTGTGGGATTCTCCAACTCTTCCCTACTTTTTAACCTTCTCCGAATTCTATCGTCTTTTTGTTGCCTTTCCTGTAACACAAACAACAGGAACCCTTCCCATAGTGTATGATAGAAAGATGGCTCAGTAGTGAATTATATTCTGGTATATACAAGAACTTCTATTAGAAACTAATTAATAGGGAGGGACAGTAAGTATCAAAGGAAAGAGAAATTACATATTCAACTAACTGCTACATTAAAGGCATGAGGGTGAATTTTTTTCCATCAGATTGTTGTTGTAAATAAACTTTATGTGACTTAAACTTGACAGTGGACATTCAGAAAAAGTATTTCAGTCTGTAAAATTCACCCTTATGCCTTTACACAAACATAGTTATATGCTGACTTACAATTTCTATACCAGCTAAAATGTCTATTTCTCAAATATACCACAGTAGCCCACCTTGTTTTCTATCCACATCTCGTATCTTCTATTAGCCTCCTCTTCTTTCTCTTTTTGTGTTTTTTCTATCTGTTTTCTCTCTTCTTTCTCAATCTTTTTGGTTTCCCTATACTGTGTTTTTAATAAATTGTCCTTTTTGGATTTCCTAGAGAGAAAGAAAAACAGAGAAATAAACTGGTTAGTCTCCAATTTCTGGTCATATGCAGTTATGAAATATGACACTAGAAAGCTTATGAAAGATGGCATATTGATGCATCTGAATGTGAATTGGAGTGCAATTTTTTAACTGTACTAACTTGGAGTGAGTAAAATCATTTAAAGTCCTACCATCCTTCATAGATCTTCATTGTGTCTTTCTTCCTATTTGCCTTCTCCTCAGCCTCAGTTTGTTTCTTTTCCATCATAGCCTTCCTGGTTTCTCTATGTTTCTCCTTCAACTCCTCATCTTTGGCTTCTTTCCACCTTTTGTAGGTCTGGAAAAATTGGTTTAAATTAAATCCTGAGTGAAAACAAAATGACCCCTTGATGTCAAATAGTACATATTTCTCACAATTTCTTTCTTAAAATACCAAACTTAACTTAGTGCTTATAGTTTAAAAACTGGAAAAGTAATTAAGCACTAAGAAAACAACTTTCAAAATGTCGAAACTTAATAGACATAATCATATACACACCAGTTCTGCTGCTTTTCTTTTTTCCAATTCTTCTTGCTCTTTTTCCCTTTTCTTTTCTTCCTCTTTTCTCTTTTCCTTAGCTTTTTCCTTTAAAAGGGGTTTCTTTCTTTCAGCCCATGAGTTATAAGTGACTTGGTTCTCTACAGCTTTTTCTTCTTTTTCCTGAAAGAAAAAAAATAAATAAAAGTAAAACACAGATTAAGATTCTTTATCCATGTAGCAAGTGTGCTTAAGTTTTTATTACAGTCTAAACATACAAACAGGTTCCAGTGCTTTTTAAAACACACGCGACAATGTCCTGCCACTCTCCAAACTACCTTTTTCATTTTCTCTTCCTCTTCTTTTTCTTTCTTCTTCTTCTCTCTCAGTTCCTGCTTTGATTTGTCCATTTTCTGCTTGTACCACTCATCATACACGGCTTGCCGTATGCCAGTGGTGCTATCAAAGCTGGCTGGTCTCTCATAAGGTTCTGGAGAGGAGGGCACCTGAGGTTTGGCATAACGTGGTTTGGGTCTCACTTGACTAGTACTTGAACCCGGTCTCGAACCCGGGGTGGACCTTGTTGACAGAGTACAATTATTTACATGATGATTATTCACTCCAAACATGCACAAAATATTAGAAATACTGAAGACATACTATTCATATTCAATGCCAGTGAATAATGAAAATAAAAAAGACACCATCACTTGGATGGAGAAAAAGAATGTTTGGCCACATCTACACTTCTCACCAAGAATGAAAGACATCCTGCAATTATCATGTAAATTACATACAAAATTACAAGTCAACAAAAATAAGGTAATATTTACTTCCGTTGTTCTTTAGACTTGGCAGTTGTTGCTGGTTCAATGTATTTCATGCTCATCTCATGCTCCTCTTCATCCTGGACATCAGCCACCAAATCTATGGTGTTCTCCAGCATGTTGTGTTCCTCTGTCTGTTTACCTGCCGATTCTCTGACATATGAAAAAAATCAATTATCACTATTGGTTAAAAAAATTAACCTGTGAAGGCTTCCCCTGATAAAACCTAGATGGCAAAGATGGCAAATATACAGACACACCATACAGGAAACAAGGCATCAAAGCTGTCAAATGTTCAGACATTACACAGAAAAAAGTGCACAAAATAATGTTTTGGCCAATTTTGAGGCACTATTAAATAAACAACATAATCACTTTTATCCTCTTATATTATGTATTACCAGAACATGGACATTGAAAGTGATTCAGTTCCATGGGATATAAATGCCACTGAAAATGCTAATGTATGAAAAATGAAAATTTCACAAAAAAAAAAAAAAAAAAAAAAAAATTTACAATAATAATTACCATAAATGTAAACTGATTATGCAGATTTTCGAAAGCCACCTTGCCACTTTACCAAACAAAGTCACTCAGTTAATTTTCAGTAAAACAAAAATATAGTTTGGCAGTTATAGGGTGAACATTATGTGTCGGACAGTGACAGGGACGGTGTTTTAGTATTTTTCAATAAACGATGCACTTTAAGGCATAAATTCATAAAAATGGATATGTTTATTTTATTTGATTTCTTATTAATAATGAATTCTATTTTTAAATTTTTAAAGAAAAAATATTATTAAAACAAATCTTATGGTTAAACTAACCGTCTCTTTGCTCTTTCTTTCTCACGTTCCCTTTTCTCTCTAATTTTCTTATCAGGATCCTCTTCAATCTCCCTGCACACTGAACTTTCCCTCTCCCTATCAGGTGATGGTATACTTTTCCGAGACTTTCTAACTACTTCAGTCTGGGCACTGCCTTTCGACTTGGAATGTTTTACATCATCTTCATCATGCTCATCACCTTCCTCCTCAGACTCGCTCATTAACAAAGATTTCATCTTTCTAGGTTTTGGTTTAGGTGCACCATCTCCGGTCAACAATCCTAAAATACCAGAGGACTTGACAGGAGATTTTCGGCCACTTGCTGATTCTTTTTTACCATCTTCGAGTTTTGGTGTTCCGGAGCGAGAAGAGGGTGTTTTTCGACCGCCAGGGGAAGGGGATGCTCTACCTTTGGCATTTTTCCTAAAAGATTTTGCTACCTCTTCTTCTTCTTCATCATCATCATCTGACTTTGTGCTACTTCCAAATATGTCAACCTTTGGTTGTCTACGTGGCTTGGGTTTCTCCTCATCCTGCTCCTTGGACAGCCTCCTTGTGCGAGGTTTCACTTTAGGGTAATCCATCTTCCCATCTTCAGCCCTAGGATTGAGTGATCATGGTATTCCAATTAAGGAGAAAATGAGAATTCCATGTAGAATATTTCTTAAATCTCTAGGGCACACTTAATATCTTCAAACATGAAAATTTAAGTCTTATACATGTATACTAATATACTTTTATAGGATAAAAAGATTCCTAAAGCATGTTCAAATAATTATAAATAGCACAGAATTTGGCATGTCAATTTTTCTCAAACCTTGAAAAGAATCCCCTCTTTCTAAAAGTGAATGTTAATTCACTACATAACAGAGTTGTTGTTTCTGTGGAGATTAAGAAATAATAATAATAATAAATATAATATACCTGGGAGAATCTTCAGAAAGAGATGTCTTGTGTTTCCTAGGTGGAGGGAAGGGGTGATCTCGAGGTGAGGCTTTGGGTTTCATAGCTAGAAATAAGAAGTGAAAACATAAATAAATATTTCATTTCAATTATTTTAACAAGAAAAATTCAATCTGCCAGTACCATTTTCCAAGCACCTACTAGAAAGCTATAACAAAAAAAATTCAAATGTTATGACTTCATTCTACTGCAAATTTAATAATCTTGAATTAAAACATCAATGTGTTGTCATTTTAAACCTAATAAAGAATCACTTGCAGAAAGCCAGCCCAATGATTTATCTTGTTGTTTTCTATAAATAATAGAACTTATGCAGTGAAAATGTTGCTCACTTTCATTGTCCTGTTCCTGTGTAGTATTCTTTTTATAGGACGGAGGCTGCCATGGTTTCTTCTGGTACTGTCCTCGTGGTGAACTGTCTTTGTCAAAAAGAGAGTCCATGGGATCTTTCCTATAGGCAGAGAAGTCTATTTTCAAGTTTCATTTGTTATTGAATGAAACTGGAAACTGTTGTTGTTAATTTTCTGTGTTTGTGTCTTAGATATGATGTCAAATAAAAATTGAGTAACATGTTTTGGTCTTAAGATTTAAAGAATCAATAAATATTTTAAGAAACAAAAAATTGACAATTTTTAAGATCAAAACTTGAGATATCCTTTGCTCTTATTTAAAGAGATGTATAATTTGTTTTCAAAGATATAAGTACATATTTTTTTTTCTAAATGAAAAATTAATGCTGTAAATGAGCACATCTAGCTAAGCTGTACCTATACCCATATTGTTGCTGATCCCCTGCTGCCATTCCATTCTTAACAGGGGCTTGTTTCTTGCCAAATAACAGGTCATCTAAGCTAGGCTCTGCTTCTTGTGCCCCATTTTGAACTGGCTTTCCCGTTGGGCTTTTCTTTCCAAACAGCATATCATCTATTGACTGAGGGTTTGCAGAGTTCTGTTGTTGACTAGCTGAGGATGCTTTTCCAAGAGAGTCAAAAGGGGACTTCCTTCCATAGGTAGTGGGTGGGGCACCCTTCCCAAAAGGGTCAAAGGGAGATTTGCGGCCTGCTGACTGTCCTGGTTGGTTCATAGATTTAGGTTTGGATGTCAGGTTGAATTCAGCTAACAAGTCTATAATGGTAAATACAAAAGAAAATTTTTATGTTATTTTGTTACTGGATCCTCATTTTATCTATTACAGATGTTACAACACAGCTTTAAGTATAAAAAATACTTAAATAAAATATTAAAAAATATATGTACTGTATTTTAAAATTCATTTACACTGTTCAAAAATTGATTTTACCTATGAGCTTGTGAAAGTTTTATTTTAAAAATGGCCTCTTCCTTAATGTTTTGAAGCTAAACAGAGTGACAATATCTGTGGAAAGTTGATAAATAATTGTCAAACAGTACCCATGGTATTTTATCATTCCATTTATGACGCTTCTTGCAAATCATTGTACAACATGTTAAATCGGTGCTTACCATCATCACTTCCCAGTGCTTCATCTTCACTCTCATCAGTGGGTGTGACATCTGTCCCCAAACCCCTGGATCTTCGATCCTTCATTTTGGCTCTTAATTCTGTTTGAAAGGGGTCACGCTTGCGCTGGGTGGACGGAGAACTTAAGGTATCCATGTCCTGCAACTTATAAGAATGAATACAGCCTAAGAATGGCAAGTACTGGTACATGTATGCTCTTTGAAAATTGAAATTTAAATAATAATAGGAAAATAGAGTTAATGGTATAGTTACAAGAATGTGGGGAACGTATATTTTCAAACTGTTCATACATGTTTTTTGGCTTAGGTTGGAAAACATATCTTATATCTTAGACAATAATTTTAGACAAATAAGATGGATTCATCAAGCTATGCATACAATGTACAGTACTTCTCTATAATAACTTTATTTATATTTTGATGATGTATGTACAGGTGTTCCAAAATTTAACTCCAACCAAGCATTCTATAAAAGATATTCTTCAACGTGTCGACGCCCTGTTATGTTGTCATTATATTTATCTATTTTATCTCGAACGTTGACATTAGTTGTCACGTATCTCTAACAAAGTAACACATACGTAGACTGTAAGTTGTAGTAACGTACGTGCCGGTATAGCACGAAAATTCATGCGTTAGCACTCCTATTGACGATTCTGATATGTGCTGGCTGTGCTAACCACACAGTGTTAGCACAGCCAGCACATATCAGAATCGTCAATAGGAGTGCTAACGCATGAATTTTCGTGCTAGTGCCGGTAGAACAAAATCCACCCGACCAGTTTATGTTAAATTTAAATCTACGAGACATGTACCAGTGTCCTCCGTCTGTATAACTTAAAACACAAGTGAAATTAAAACGGGTAACAAAAAACAGACTTTTTAACCTTGTGTTACCCGGCAAAATACCTTGATCAGTTTTTCGTCTTCACCATTCCGATATTTGTATACACGGTATTCGAAGGTTTGTTTTGTCTCGTAAGTCAGCACATAATGCAATGCGCGATCTGATTCGCCAATAACTCTGAAACAAAACACAGGTCTCAAACACTCACAGGTCTCGATAGAAAATGGGCCAACAATCATGGTAGGGTCGTGGCACTGTGTGTGTTTGTCTGTGTGTGTGTGAGTGTGCGCGCGCGTGCGTGCATATGTGTGCCATCGGACTACGCGATCCTTCATGAATTGCTACCCACTAAAAGAGAAAGAAAACTTAACCATCGGAAAGTATGGAGAAATTATCGTTTACCCCAGGAAAATCCGTTTTATGGCACTTTCCCGCCAATATTGAATCCCAGGGCCGTAGCCTCCGGGGGGGGGGGGGGGGGGGGGGGGGGGGGGGGGGGGCAGGGGGGGCAGTTGCCCCCCCTGGGATTTGAGGTGCAAAAAAATAATCGCAAAGGTAAAAAAAAATAATTGCAATAATTTTTGACTTTTGATTGAGCAAAAAATAACAGTTAAAATGCACCAGAATGCAGGATTATACATACAGTTTTCAAAAATTTTCCACACCATCGGAGGGGGACACCCCCTCCCACAACCTTCCCCCTCGGGGGCTTCGCCCCCTCGTGTCCGCTTACTGCCCCCCCTGGCATTTTGCTCAGGCTACGGCCCTGAATCCGATACTCTACTATATACTGTTACCTACATGTAGTTACAGTGGCTAGGGTATGAATGCCATGATCTTTTGTCTTCTGGACACAATACATATCCGCCGAAATGTTTAGGCTCTATGATGGATTTTATGAAGATCTACTAAAAAAAAAAAAAAAAAAAGTGAATATGACAGCCTTTAAATAAATAAATTAATTAATAAACATTAGTAAATAAAGAAAGAAAGAAAGACATTTTAGTGGAATGCTTAACTTCAGGAAAGTCATGCGTTCAGATTTGAGAGCGCATTAATAAAAGTAGAAAAAGAAACAAAAGTTTGGCGAATCAAACGATAATTTATGGTGATCGTCATCTCTTCAATACGTTCAGTCCGCTGGCTCCTATTACTGCGGAATTCACTTAGTGCGGCGTTATTGCATTTTCACAAATATTTTGGAGCAGTTGCGATTTGTTGTCATTCGAACATTGTTTTTAACCTAGAAAACATGTGACTATATTTGTACAGATCAGTCGTTCATTGTGGCGATTGCGACACATGGATAAACGCGGCTGGAGTATTGAGATACGCAAATAATTAATATAAAGAAATTTTATTTGTCTACTTTTAAGGTAACTTAATTTTCTAGGCCCCTATATTTCCTCCATATCGCGTAGTGTTTGAATCCTTTAAAAAGTAACTTGGCAAACAAAATATACAGGGTGATTAATATTTAGCTAGTTAAGACCGCTTTTATTAATGTGTAACCCAAATGAGATTAGTTACGAAATTTACTTTAACAAACTGGCCATGAAATCTTTCCAAACCAGCGCAGAGAATAGGATCCCTAATTAGAAAAAATTGAAATAAAATAATTGGTCAAGATTAACCGACCTTTAATTAGAACAGTTGGGCAGCAGGTTAATGAACTATATAATGATTAATTTCTGCACTGAAGATGAACCAACTTAAACCATATGAAAATTGAATACGGTATACAAGACAGTGCGGTATTCTAATGAAATAAACAATGAAAAGCAAATTGCTACAGGTAAACTCAACGATAACTACAAAAATTTAAAAGGTCGAAATCTGCGCTGGAACCGAAATCGAAAGAACCACCCTTTTTGCTGGGAAAAGGTCCACTCTGGGTACAATTTGATCTATGTACTTGAGGATTTTATGGTAAAAGGTCCACTTTTTCAGAAAATGACCCCCCTCTCTGAAATTGTTGGCTACGGGCCTGCCAGTTCAATCGTCCGATGCGCCGAATGCAATGCTAAAAAGGCTGCTCCAATCCTGAGACGACGTCCCTTGTATCTGGTTGAATCTTAACGGCGAAATTTGCTTGTTGAATGTGTCGAAATTAATGGAGGGATTGGAAGAATAAAAGAGTAGACCTGGACTGTCATCCAGAACTGAACATTTTATAATGCTACTTAGTCCATAATTTAATATTAAAATAAGCAGAGACGTTGCCGTTAACTTAAATTACACGTGGGTATACTTTGTGTATGTGGTCAATGTATTGAATGCATTTTGCGATGTCCACCGTTTTCCAAAACTGGTGAATGTCTTTTTACTAATTCGTTTTAATGGATGGTCTGACGTAGGCCTATTTACGCAAATGATATTCAAGTTTTGACCACAGGTTTTCTAGGGGTTTTTAATGAGGACTTTTTTTGGGGGGGGGGGGAGGGGGGCCAGTTAATGTTGTGTGATACAATAAATTCTTTTGTCAGTTTGTTAGTATGCTTAGGTCGTTGTTTTGATGAAGAGGGAATTGTTTTTTCAAAAATGGTAGCAAATTTTCCTTCAGGATTTGCACGTGGGTCTTTGCATCCATGATGCCCGTGAAAATGGCTAGCGTCGTTGCCCTTCTTTTGGAAATGCCTGCAACAGGAAAGAAAGAAGAAAACATAAATATCTCATTACTAAAAACATACTCCAGATGAAGTACGGGATGTCTTCACTGAGGGAAATGAAATATATAGCAAGAAGCAAGGGATATAATTACATGTTTTCATGATAATTTTGTTACATTATTTAGTGCAGAATTACATGTCTTAATAATAATCATTTTGTTATATTTTTCACTATGAAAAAACAGCATAACATTACAAATGTATTCTATTTCATTCTGTTCTGTTGTTTCTCTCGAACAATGCTTGTAGTGCGATATTATACTAAATAACACAGTAAGTATACACGTGCTTTACCTCCCCATACACGCACTTTGTACGCATGTTTTGATATGGGTCTTGGTTGAGGTGTCTCGCTGATGATCCTACTCTCTGCGTCTCCAACCACCCTGTCTGATGTGCACCTGTCTGAATACAAACTTATCAGGTCCGCCCATTTCGATGGTGCTTTCATCTAAAATCGAAGTAAATGGAAAACGCAATAAAAAGGTGTGTGCTGGAGGGGGGGGGGGGGGGGGGGGGTATGCTTTTTACATGATGAGGTTGATGCGGCTGTTGATAACAGACTGTTACTGCAGCTGTTGAGCCATTCGATTGACACGTTATCACACCAAATGCAGCAGCACCGTAGTATATACGTTGACCTCTAACACTGAGTGGTTTATGCTTTATATCCCGCAGCGAGTGAGCGGTCTGTTTAGCTCAGCGGGAACGTTGATGCAAACATTTCCCGTAATTCCGTGAAACTGCCATCAGAAGCATGTGGGTCGACAGCAGCCGTGCTCAACACACGTGACTCGGAGACACCTGGTCCTGGTTTCTGAGCGTGGAGGGGAAAAGGGCCGCTATCTCGTCGTCTGCTACTAGGTGAGTGCCTTTGACAGAGTTGTCACAGTAGTTGCAATATTGACTTGTTAAGTGCAACGATCTTCAACGCAGAACATACATCACAACTTGGCAATTTAGCAGAGTGTGAACACACCACGATGTGCATCTCTAAACGATTTTCTTTCTCTGTTAGAATACTAAATTCAAGTTTATAATACTAAGCTATTCTCCTTGTCTTTAGTTTCCCCCGGCAAGTTCTGCCTGAGAATATTTGTCGAAGCGAAGACGGCTAACAGCCGTAGCAAGCAGCGTGAAGCATGGCAGCAACAACGCCGCAAGTGACCCGCGAAGCGGTGGAGTATTACCTGAGCAGTAACCTTGAATTCACGTCTAACTGGATCGTTAACAACGCTACGGACGATATGATTCACCAATGGAAGGTCCGTAGGGGGTGGCTGGCGACACACAGTGCCGGTGGACATGACTCTGACCTCCTCGACTCTCCCACTGACTTCCCTAGCATGTTGTCCTCGAAAAACTCAATTACGGAAAACATGTTCAAAAACTATATCTCCGGTAATCGAAAGTTTACCCCAAGGCCCCGAAAAATGCTCACTTCATTAAGACAAATGAGCGAAAGAGAACTTTTCATGGAACTGATTAGAGACATTGCCAATGAGCTAGACGTTAACGTGCTGTGCCACAAGATTCTCGCCAATGTGAGCACGTTAACAAACAGTGACAGGGGGAGTCTGTTTTTAGCCCGTGGGTCAAAAAATAATCGGTACCTAGTGTCGAAACTATTTGATGTTACGGAAAGCTCAACGTTGGAGGACACATTGCAAAATGAAGAAAATGAAATACGGGTACCAGTTGGCAAGGGCATTGCTGGTCATGTTGCTTTAACTAAGGAAACCGTCAATATCAAAAATGCATATGAGGTAGGTACACAATAAAGTGCACATTTTTAATCAAAAGAAGAAAATATTTTTTTTCATTCAGTAAGTGAATAGAATGACAGTTTAAATCATATTTGATATTTTATTTCTCATGATCATACCTTTACTTAAATAAAATCTATTATCAGGAAAGGCATACATATAGCACCCTATAAGATACATTCATGTAGTCTGATTATTTTTTATATTGAAGTTTAGAAAAAAATATCTTCATTGACTTACACCTCAGTTGTTACTTTACTTGTTGAAAGTAAAGGTGCTATGCAGTAATGATGAATAACTCAGACAAGAATAGGCTATTGTAGTATTACGTAACAGTCTGGGTAACAAGGGCCATTCATCACCTTTGGTGCAGAATGTAAATACTGTAACATGGGAATTGCCATCCTTTGAATTACGTAGGAAAGCAATGCAGTGTTGCCAATCTCACGAAGAAAAAATAAAACCATTGATAGATAAATTATGTTCACAGAATTCAGATAAAAGCCTTTTTAAAGCCATTATACTGCAGCATAGTGTATAATCAATGTGAAGTTCATCACTGTCAAGTCGGTTTCCTAGCTGGTTAAAAAGGGAAAGGAAAGAAAAAAGACTTGTGAATGCTACGGTCTTCAACTTACAACCAATATTTTTATATTTGAAGCTGCTTAGTTAATGCTTTGTGTTGGTATTCCCCACTTTTTATTATATGTACTGACCTTTGAAAAGGTGTTAATGAGGAATAATTAGGTAATACAAATTGTAAATATCCCTTCTAATGTGCGAGATGAGTTTAACTAGATTAACAAGAAACACTGGGTAGTCATGCAGCTTATTAGTGAACCTTAATACATGGTGAAGTGTTATGGGTAGGTTCCTATTTTGTTTGTACATGAGTGATAGATATGTTATCTTGTAGTTCAAGAGTGTTGTTTTATACAACACATTGGTTTCGCAAGACAGTTACATATCTTTAGAAAGTTTTTTCTTTGAATCTTCTTATGCAATTAACAAAATGTTATTTACTTTTTTGATAAGATAACTTGAATATTACACTATTTACGATAAAATGAGTATTAATATGTTGAGAAGTGGGTGGGGATGAAATGGCAAATGAATGGTCTGACCTGGATGAGGCAATTGACAGATTGTTCTGTGGAGTAAAGTGAATACACTTACAATTTCCAGAAAAAGTCACATGTATATGTGAAGCACTAGATATTGCTTAATGGCTATAATATAAAAATCTAGATATCCAGCTACTTGCAGGTGCATACATATTTGATGACCCTTATGTTTTCACTTTTATTGTACCACTTAGCTCTAAAAGCAGTTTTCATGTAAGCTGGTGAGGGAATGATCATGTGCATGTTTGCTTGCAGTCAAGTGTGTGTGTGTGTTTGTGTTTGTGTGTGTGTGTGTTTGTGTGTAAGAGAGAGATGTGTAAGAGAGAGAGAGAGAGAGAGAGACAGAAAGAGACAGAATAAATGGATGCAAGGGTGCATTTACTGTATGCATTTTTTCGGAATAATGTTTATTGACTATAACACCCCATTTCCATAGATTTTTAGATCGATCTATCCCTGTGGGGAATCTCACTAGATTACTGTCAGCTTGGCCGGCTTAAGCGTCTGTCCCGCCTACTAAAAGCTGTAAGGGGGTAATTAACTATGGTGCCCGCTCGGCTGACTGCAATTTAGCGTGAACCCCCAGGGAGTTAGGTCGATCTAAATCTTAATCTTTAGATCGATCTAAATCTCTGGGAAAGCACCCTAAGAGAGAGAGAGAGAGTATAAATGGATGCAAGGGTGCATTTACTGTATGCATTTTTTTTCAGAATAATGTTTATTGACTATAATTCACCCTAAGGTGAATCTTGAAAGACATAGCAAGCTGATGATATGTTTACGTCTAATACAAATCCACTGATTCTTCAGGCCTTATAAACAGATAAGGTATTTGCCCAAATTGAACTGAGAACCCATACATAAAATGAGTAATTTCTTGAAATTTCTTGAAAAATATTTTAAAAAAAGGACCCAAAAGAAGGTTACAGGGAAATAATGGATATTTTCCATGATTTTTCTATATATAGTTCTTAGCTCTCTCTCATTTTGCAAGTAGCATGAACTGAAAGAAATTTTTTGTGTGCTTTTTACTTTGGATTATGGAAAATGTTCCTGTTTTTGATGTTATATTATTTTTGACAGCTTCACAACCATCTATGGTGAAAATAAGTAGCTCTTAACTGCGAGTTGTTATATTAATATTATAGCCATGAACATATTTTGCATCACTTTAAAAAGATATGTTTTATTTAATTTTGGGTATAATATAATAAAAAAGAAAAAAAAATCTTTCCTTTTTGTAACTGGTTTTAAGTCAACAATTCTTGGGCACGGTCACTTTTTTTGAAATAAGTATGCTAATAACCCTTTCTAACCCCACATCCATTCATTAAGTAAAATATTTGAATGTGGTTAAAGGTATTGTTTTCTTGTTACAGTAATGATGTTTATAGCTAAGAGACACTTGGAATTTCAAAAAAGTCACAGAATTTGGTAATATTTTTTATAAATGTATTAACAGGAATCGTCACTAATATGTAACAGGAGGATAAGTAGATAAAATCAAACAGAATTGAAAGGATGCCAAGAAAAGATGAATCCAGCTTTCAATTTGAATTCCAATTTACAGTAATTTAATGGGTTTCACATTCAAATGTGAAAAATAAAAACATGCAATTTTCAGATGAAAAAGCTGCATTTTGACCACCACTTTCCAGCTGTAAAAGCAATTGGGAAACCAATTTTCACATTTTTTGAAAACACACTGCTCCACAATATTTCCAATTCCACCACCTAGGGCTCACATATTCACACATGAAAGGAGACATTAATTTTGTGATTGATGAAAATATTTTATTGTTGTAGAATCCAACCTGAAATCGAGTTGCGTTGATTTTTTTTACTTGTTTGCATTGCAGATAGAAATTCATGGTCCAGTGGCTTTGAATGGTGTTCTGTTTGCAAGCAATCAGGATCAGTATTCTGTCAGTAGGATGGCTGTAACACAAGCAGTGCTCTTTATGGCTATTAATGCAAAACTGATAAGATGATTATCTGAGTCTTAACCTCTCTGCATATCAGCATTACTAAATACCCAAGGGGGATATTTCCTCTGAAAATAAGCTGCAAACTTTGGCGGTGATGTCTGGGATTTTAATTTGGTTTTCCTATTTGTAAACTTTTCTCCCCAGAGACTCTCTCACTATCTGCACAAGAAAACCTTGCTTGTTATTCCTTCCAAGAAACTTGAGCCAGAGTTAAAATAACAAACCCAATTTACGTACCTGTGTAGAAAAAAAACCTAGATTCAAACAAAAAGGTACCTTTCTTTCATATTTAGAATAAAAATCTTAATTAATTTAACTAAAAGCATTCAGTATTTTTTTGTATTGGATTCAGATTTCATTATCAGGCATAAACCTATTCCAGCCTTTCAATCCTGATGCCTTTACAGAGAATTTGCTTTCAAAGACACCCGAGGTTAATTGGTGTGTTTTGTTTGCTTGGTATCTATTTACAGTCCACTTTTTTTTCATTACATCTAATAAGTCCAAATTACCATTTGTCTCAAACAAAGGCAATTTTTGTCAAGGATATTGCTGCAGAGATGACTACTAGTTATTCCACCTTGATAATAGATAAAAACTCATTACATCCAGGTATATTCTTGACACCCGTTGATCTCTCCCTTTCATATGTAAAGCCATTTTACGAGAATTATATGAGGCTGCGCTATGGTTGGCACCTGACAGTTAAATTGACACTGACATGTTAACCATATTGAAATGCAATTACATGTATGTCTGCCTTTGGATGACTCTGGTTATGGGTTTTGAGACTTGCAACTTTTGAGATTCCCAAATTTTACTTAAGGTTCAACATGTATACTGTGTGTACCTGGTTTGCCTTCTGGAAAGGTGCAAAAGAAGCTGCCTTTAACAGATCATTTCACCGCCAATTGAATTCAATTTCCTGTGTTTAGCCCTTGAAGAATTTGGATGTTTGACATTTTACTGGGGCCTCATAGTGTACCATGCATTATTTCTTCCTAATTGAGCAAACCCCTAATCCAGTCCATGCCGTTCAATTCAATTCCAAATCTTTTACTTTGATGATATCATCATAACCAGTATATTATGCCACAGCTTCAGCAACATGTTACCTGAGGTTTTAGCAGATGTGAATGGCAGATTCAAGATGAATGGAAAACACAGTAAAATTGCTAAGGCAGATGAAAAGGAGCTAATATATCTGAGTGCTGGTTTTAATCCTTATACCTTTCAAGAGGCACTGTATTTTACTAAAGAGGAAAAATGTGACTCACTCAAGGAATATGATTTAGTCAGAATTGATAGAAACAAGTAATCAGACTTCATTAGATAAAGATAATTTACATTCAGGTGCTATTACTGTTTGGCTATCATATCCATATTTCCATCAACTGGTAAGAGATCTGGTATTGTAAAGTATTGATCTTTTGCGTGATGGCTTCTAACGGACAGAACCAATTTGATTTGCTTCCCTGACTGGATAGAATTGTTTACAGGAAAACATGATTCTGTTTCATGATCTTATTGCATTTTTGGCTTACAGTTCCTGCAACAACAGGTTTAACATGTGGCTCTATGGTATAGAGATAAATGATTGAAAATTGAAATACACTTAAAAGAATGATTTTCATGCATGATCAGCTCCTGATAACACTAAACACTAAATGCTCCAGATACTGAATAAATAAAGTATTTCAGTTGAAATGTAAATTATGAATCACTTATGCTGGTACATAAATGCTTACCATACAGTACCTGTGTAACTTTCTTTAGTTGATTATAGGAAGAGATATGTCCCATCTGAAAAAGAGCGCATACAGAACAGATGATCTGCGGACTAACAGATCTACTGACTAAATAAGGTTGCACTCACTTAAAAGCAAGCTGCTTAATGCCCTGATGGTCTCCCTGCCTTCACATATGCCATCCCTGCAATTAAATCTGGGAACTGACATTTAATCCCTTAAATTGTGGAATGTGGAGCTGGGGAGACGATAAGAGGATTAGGTGGCCTTTCTTTCAAGTGGGTACGCTATATTTTTAATTCCGGAGATCTGAATGCTCTCTTAGAGACCATTCCCAAAGATATTTGGATCGATCAATCTCCCTGGAGAGTCTCACTAAATTGCTACCAAACTGACTTAAACGTCTGTCACGCCTAGTAAAACTGTTAGGGGGTAATTATCTTTATCCCCAGCTGGCTGATTCGGTAGGCGTGGCCTTTTGAGCTGATAGCAATTTAGCGTGAACCCCCAGGGAGTTAGGTCGATCTAAGTATGGGAACCCAGTCTTAGATATACATATATTGTGTTCAGCAGTGCTGATTGCAATCAAGCTATTTAGATTCACATTTGATGTTTTTATTATTATTACCAATATTCTGATATCCTTGGTCAGTGTATGAGGCTTTTACAAAGTTATGTGATTGCAAGTACAGATATCAGGTCTGAGCCTGAAGCATTTAAGGTTGAGAGCACAGTGTAAATGCAAGGCATGCAATGCCATAGCTGTGTGTCAAACTGACTTCAGGTGATCCTTTGAGAGCAACACAATACAGTTAGAAGTGGTACATTTACAAGTGTATCCTGACTTAAGTATATTGAGATGAAGCCTCGGCAGGACACCTGAACACTGTTTATCAACCATGGAGTTTTCCATGGAGAAAGTTCAAAGCAAAACAAGGCCACCGCCAGCATTTTAATTATTTCTAGGATACACGTTCTTACTGTAGCCATGCATTCTTATCACCAGTGTTTTTATTCAAATTGAAAGGATAAACAAAAGTAGAAAAAGTGATTGACCTTGAATAAGGCCCTTTTTTTACATTAAGCAGTTTTTAGTAATACAGTCTGTACTAGTACACTGGCTATTATATGTTAGAGAGTTACCTACCAGGAGCCTTTGTGCTCATCATTCCCAATTAAATAACTAAACAGCAAGAAGTGAACTAGTGGAGAACTTGCAAAAAGGAGTCAAAATAAATGTAGAATTATTACAGGTTAAGACCTCTCAAAGTAAACTGTTAGTCAGACTATATATATATCACTTTTAGTATAATACTGAATGTGAAAGGGGCCTTAAATGGCTCATCAGTCATATCTGGATAGTAGGCATCCCACCAGCCAATTCTCAGACTCCATGCCCATAGATACCATCAGTCTACTTAGATCGATCCAGCTCTGCAAGGACTCTCGTTAAGTGCAATCAGGTTAACTGAATGTCTCTTCCTGTTTCCAACGTATTTGTGTAATCACCAGCTTTTCTGTATTCTACTTAATGCCTCGAGGAGGCATGTTAATCTGTTAAATGGATTGCATTCAGCGAGAGTCTCAACGGAGTTGGATCAGTCTCTATAGACTGCTGGTGTCTATGGGAATGGTGCCCTAGTGCCCCTGCTATTTCAGAGTGTGAAAACCAGCTAGTGTTTCCAAGATATTCAAATGTCACCTTTAACTCCATTGTCATGCAGTTAAAAACAATGACACTTTACATATACTGGGGTACTTGAAGTACAAGAAATAAACTTGCTTTTTAGTTTCATCCAAAACATGGTTGCAAAAGGGATGTAGTCAGGAAGGGATGTAGGGATGTATGGTACATTGTACATAATTGGTTTTTATTTTCACAGAATATAATTTTTATTTTGCTAGGCAAAAACAAATTATTTTTTCTTTTCATTGGAGACACATATTGTACATGTGCTTTTATTGGCCATCAACAAACAAATGTACAACTCTTAGTAAATTTAAATGAAGCCAGACAATATGGGAAATAGAGGAGAAGATTGTTATAGTGATGATCAAAAATCACCTCAAGTTTATCCCTGTGTACTCCTTTTCTTTAACATGTTTCACAGGATCTGCAAGCACTTCTGCAAAATGGCAAAATGATGCTGTACGTAAGCCTGGTAGTAAAAACCTGTTGGCATTGGCTTGATTGACTAATGGAGAGATTGTATAGCAATCAATTAGTGATTTGTACATCCAAGGTCAGCCTTCTGGCACATTTCTGCCCAGATGATACATGCATTAATTTTCTAAACAGTCAGCTAAAGTAATAGCCTAAAAGCAAAAATTGATCAGTAGGCCCTAAGATAATATTTTTACCACTCAGAATACGAAGAATTAAGGACTATAAATTGGCTGTGGTGGTTTCTACAAAATATGTGATTAATTGGCAAGTAATAGGGGTTAAGAGCTACTGGACGAAGTGGCTATGTTTCCAACCACTGTTTAGATAAAACCTGTTTTATGTGTGTAATGTGTATATGTGATAGCTTCAGCATATTCTCAAGCAATCACTCTAACTTGATAGATGACTATGTAGTGCAGACCCATACAGACTATGTACATGTGTACAGTGCCATCCAATTCAGTCTACGTCCCATATGCTGCTATGCTAGCTGCTTCAGATCAACTGTTAAAATTTACTTTTACACTTGTTGACTTATACCTGTGCCCATTTTCTGCATACTCCCAGTATTATTTTTGAGCAAGTTGTGATTAGGATAAGGCATTATTTTTTAGCTGGACCCCCCTTCCTCTAAAATGTGTGAGAACTAAGCTGTCATTGCCAATTATTTAGAAGTAATACACATCTCTTTGCCCTTAGCACAGGTGGTCAATTACTGCCTCCGAACCTACACTGATCTGTTTTTGCTTTTAGAGGCATACTAAAGATCTCCAAAACAAAATCCAGATTGTGTATAGGAATGGTAAAAGTTGGTAAGAGGACTTGCCAAAAGCCAGCTTACTAGTGGAACCCGTGTAGGTCCACTACATGACATTTATGGAACATTGTGTGCAGACATTTGAAAGATTTATGGAGTGACCACCAGAGGTCTGTGATTAAAACACCTGGTGGGGCATTTTATTATTAATTAAGGATTGTGTACCTTATACTGAATTGCCTTTTCAATATTTGATAAGAGTTCAAGTTTGTTTGATGTTCGTCAATTTGCACTCTTCAGTGCTGTAGTGGGGCACTTTGGTCAATGTTTGAATGGTGTGAAACACTGATAAATTGCTAAATACAACTGGTTTTCTGAAGTTTTGACCTTGTAAACTGGGACTGGTTTCACAAAATATTTTAAGCTAAAAGTTGGGTCTCATTTTCAAAAGAAAATTTTTGTCCATTCCAAACCAAGTAATTTATAGGCCTGTTTAATGAAAAGTGAGAAATAGCACATTTTTAGACCAATTGTTTCTTCATTTTATTTAATTTAGAAGACTGATTTATCATGACTTTAAGTTGACCAATATTGTTGGTCTAGAAAGTCCTGGGGCCTGTTTCACAAAAGAACATTAAATGAGAAGTTGCTCTTAATTTTAAGACCAAATTAGTCTCTTTTGACTGAAGATTTATCAGTTGAGTCCAGTTAAATGAAATATTGTGCCCACTTTATAACATCAAACAAGAGAGAAATGGTTCCTGTTTAAGACAAACATTTCAACAATTTCAGTGGACCACTGCACATGTATTTTCAGAGTGGGTGTATTTCAAAATTTAGTTAGAAGTACTTAAGAAACAATGACCCTGGGGGCCATTATGTGTGTTATACTTATTGACTACAAGGTTAACAACCTTTCATTACCTCCCAAGACAGTTGGTGACTAAAAAAATCAAGGAATATTAACATCCATGTCTTTCAAAATCAGGCAATAATAGTTTGATTTGTACCCAATCGAAATGGATAACCTAAGGCTCTGTTCTCACAACTTTTAGATCGATCTATCACCGCGGGGAGTCTCACTAGATTACTGTCAGATAATCCCCCGTAAGTGTCCGTCCCCGCCTACTACAAGCTTTAAGGGGTAATTAACTTTCGTGTCCGCCCGGCTGACAGCTATTTAGCGTGAACCCCCAGGGAGTTAGGTCGATCCAATGTAGGTCGATCTAAGCTATGAGAATGGGGTGTAAGTCAAGTAACCAGGGACAACCTGGATTCTGACAGGGTCAGATTTCTGCTCACCATGTTAAATTAAGCTTGATATTTGAAGACAACATTTAACAGTCTCATCATCCATGAAATGCTCCTAGACAAATATTACAGAGTCATCTTTATGAAGTTGGCTATCCAATTCTAGCAGTCTAAGGTTAGTCCAAAACATTTTAGTGAAACAGAACTTGGCTATTAACCTGAGTCCTTTCTTGAAGCTAGGCCCTGTATCTTAAGTGAATAAGGCAAGTGCATGACTTTGTAATGTCATGTAAAAGAAAGAAATTTTCTGAAATTTTCAGCTGGTATTATTTAAAAAAAAACATATATTTAAGGCAGAACCCTCATGTTAACACTTTATATAGACACTATTGTATCATTATTAGTAAGACAAAGCAAACAACATCCTACTGTATTTGCCAATAAAAAAAATGACTTTTAGTTTCTATAAAGCTTAAACTTCAAGCTTGTCTTTTTGTGTAGGTATTAATATTTTTTTATTGCTCCCACTATCTGTACCATTGAAGATAAATAACTTAATTTTCAGCAATGAACTGTACATTTTGGAAGAAAATATGTAATTGAATAAATACAATAGTTAGTAGACTAAAAATAAGTATTGTACAGTAACTTCTCTGTAGTCAGTCATTTTTCTCTTTTAAATGTCCCATATTATATGTTGTCTTATTTAGGATCCCAGATTCAATAATGAGGTTGACTTGAAAACGGGCTACAAAACCCACAGCATCCTGTGTATGCCTATCCTGAATTACGAGGGAGATGTCATAGGCGTAGCACAGATCATCAACAAGAGGACAGGGGATGAAGTCCATGAATTCACAGAGGATGATGTTGAGGTAACATGCTTGTCTGATATGCAAGTTTGTTATATATAGACACAACATATATATATATATATATATATATATATATATATATATATATATATATATATATATATATATATTCTGCTCACTGTATGTCCTTGTCACCATTGCTGTTGCCATTCAAAACACTAGTACTTATGACTGCCAAACCAAATTTTTCTCTTACTATGTAGCATTTTTTGGTTAAAAGGGTTCCTTTCAGAATTAAGCATAATTAGATTAGTTTTGCCAATTATTTTTTTCTTTTGTATGTGTGATTTTTGGAAATCGCCATCCTGTAAATGGCTTAATGTTTTTTTGGTTGACTTCTAATTTGCTGAGTGAGTTTGTATCGAATATATTTCTAAAAGTAATTGATTTTTCTTTTTTGCAAATATTGTTGCAGTATTGTTTAGTGTCTGTATATTTGCTTGCTTTGATGTCTTATTACCTCCGACAAGGAAGTTATGTTTGTTTATTTATTTGTATGTAATTTATTTTGGTTATGGTATGGGGGGGGGGGAGGGTGCCATCATAAATTTGGCAACCATTTTGGAAAAGTTAAGAGTTTTTTTTATAGACAACTATTTGTTAAAAACACCCATAAAGTTGATTATTTAATGTAGTTCAGCAATTTAAACATAAGGTATGTAGCTTTGAAGCAAACTTTCTTATTTGAGTATGACATACTTTTCTGAAGCGGTTACATATTTGTTAACCTGTCCTTATTTTCTGTTTCTTTATTTGCTTAATATTCAGTATGCTCACACTAAATGTTTGGGTTTACATGCCTTGGCTTAGCTGTGGTATCTCAGTATGGGGTAAATTGAAATGGTAATTACTGAAAAATTTCATTCTTTCTTTTTACAATGCCATTAGAAATATAAAAAGTTGTTCAAAATATATTTACTTCTCTTATGATGCTTGTATGTTTCAAGACTTCAGTCGATTAAAAAGACATACATTTGTTAATGTGTTTGACTAAGCACTCAAGATTGAAATTAACTTAAAGCCCCTCTCAATGCAAGTGATATATGTTTATGTGCATGGGAGAGAAACATTTGACAGAACAATTACAAGGCTCAGGAAAATCTCAAAGGGCATGTGAACTGAGCTGGACATTAATATTGTTCAATTCCTTGCTCTGCAGGGAGAATTTGTTTGTGCACATTGAGAAATTGACCAGTTGTCCCTTGGAGTGACCTTTTGTGTTGAATTATTTATCACCAACATGAAGTTTGATTTGGGAGAAGCATGGGAACAATTAAGCCGGGGTATTTCTTATATATAAGAATTTTGCTAATGCCGTCCTCTATTTTCAGTTTTGTAGTTTGTATGGTGGAAAATGATTGTTTCTGACAAACTGGTCTATGAAATTTTGGAAAGAAATAATGTCTTACAGAAATGTGACATTTAGTGGGAATTGTTGCAGCCTGAAATGATTAATATGAAGCACACTTGTGTTGTGATCCATCCATAAGTACTTTGTAAGCTTTTAAGGATTGTTCATAAATCTTTGTAATGTAGCAGCTTGAAGCCATTGGTTTTGCTGTAAATGTGTGCCCAAATTACCAAACGTAATGCAAAGTTTAATGAAAAACAACCATTTAACCTTTTGCAAAATATCTTCTATTAAAAAGAGTTGTTAAATGACCGTATATAACTTGAAGCCTTCGAACACAGCATGGAAATACTGCAAAAATTTTTGCAAGAGAAATGCTGATGCAAGATTTTATATATCCATACATACAGTGCAGGCATTTATCTTTTGAAAAGTACATAGGAAAGTAAATGTAATTTGTATATTGTATTCGAAAGAGGGAAAGAAATTTTCCAGGCACCTTAGCCTCTTTAAACTTCAATTCATAGCTTGCCATTGGCAACATATGAGTTATTTAATTAATAAAACATGTCAGTTGGAGCAGTTATGCAGCCATGACACCTATGGCTTCTTAATGGAACAGCAAAATGAACATGCAGCTGAGAATTTTATTGGCCTTAAATGTCAAGAAACTCTCCTGTTTTCACTTTTTTTACAGATAACTTCTAGGTAATATTTCCTTCAAAGTTGGCACAGATGTTTTGTTTTCCATCTTTACCATCAATATTTATTGAAAAAATTGAAAGTATGGTGGTATTCCAAAGAGTGGTGACATGCATTATTTGCTTCAATGAAATTTTGCATATGGGAATTAATGTCATGATAGAAGAGGATATGATATGCTTATGAAGAGATATTACCAGTAAAAAAGAAAAAAACAACAACAACAAAAAAAAAATTTAATAAAAAACATTAAAAGGAGGAATGCACAATTTAAGGGGAGGGGGTTAATTTGAATGATGATGCATGTATATTACATGTAACAGCAGTTTTTATTATCCCACAAAAGAAATTTTACAGTAATAGTATTTTAATAAAATGGCATTTGTGGTGTCAAAATGTTATTTGCAGATTTGAGATTTTATCACTTGGTCAGCTATCAAAAAACCCAGTGCCATGGTAAAATTGCACAGTAGGACAATAAAACAAAACTTCAATTTTTCAGCATTAATCACTGAAAACTTGTTATAATACTTTTTCTTAAAGGTGATCTGTCTACTGGAGCTCATAACTCCATTTTAGATCATACAAAGTATTGAGACAACATTTTGCTCTTCAAAAACTTTTTAGCAATCACTAGGGCCATTCACACTAGCAAGTAAACTGCGTTCCAGTTATCCCCAATAGAAATTCACTTTCTTTGCATTCACACTGATACTGGCAGCACATTGGCACACTGATATACAGTAGCCTTTCAGCTGTTATACTTCCCGTTTAGCATGCCCACCATTGTTCTCAGTAGAAAGTAAAAACATGGCAGCAGTTCCAGTAACAATGATTGCAATGCTGTTAAACACGTAATTGTCTTTTATATTTTTTATGATACAGATGTATTTAAACATATACCATGTTTGAAGTGAGTAGATTTTTTTTTTTCAAAATTTATTCAGTAGAGTTGTGTTTTCCATCTGTAGACACACTCAGCCCATTTATGCCTGAAACTGGATATTACATTCAGTACTGTGTTGGTAACTTTGTCAGATGGACAGAGCCGTTGCCAACAACAAACAAAATCAATGTGTTAATTCTGACAGTACATACATGTAAGTACTTTACAGTCTTATCTTTGATTGGGGAGAAGCAGTGGAAAATTCTAAGGCAAGAAAACAGGGTTTCTATGAATTATTAGTTCCCTGCTGATTGCCGGATAGTTAACCAGGCCATTCTGTTCCCTGTTTTCTGTTTTCTGTTGTCTGTTGTGCATTTACCTCCCTTCTTAAGTATATTTTTCATTTATTACTTTGATAAACCTGTTTTATAAAAGAATGTAAGTAGTATAATTACATAAATATTTGGTGCACTGTGAATCAGAGAACACCTTAAGTGAGCAATAGAATTATTTGGAATAGAGGGGGAAGGGTAGCAGGACATTTATATCTCCTCCACCCCCATTAGTATGAAATTCCATCAATGACAAGCAATAGAAAGGTTGATTAACATTTTGCCTTCTTGAGGCTGCATGTATTTTGGCTAAACTCAAATACGATTTTACAATTTATGTTTATGAATTATAATTGACCAGGTAATAAAGATGGTAATCCAAATGATTAAGAGTGCATTCCCAGAGTTTTAGATCAATCTATCCCTGTGGGGAGTCTCACTAGATTACTGTCAGCTTAGCTGGCTTAAATGTCTGTCCCACCTACTAAAAATTGTAAGAGGGTAAGTAACTATGGTGCGCGCTCGACTGACAGCAATTTAGCGTGAACCCCCAGGGAGTAAGTTCGACCTGGATGGATCGATCTAAATCTCTGGGAATGCACTCTTATACTATCCTTGAAACTTAAAGCTGACAACATTTAGGCAAAGTGTCTATTTATCAAGGGTACCTACATTAGTATTAATATTACTAAGGCCCCATTCAGAATAACGGACCAACTAGTCCGAGGGTCAAATATGGTGACCCACTAGTAAGTTACAAAGCTAGAGACTGAATAGATATCCTGTGGGGAAGTATTCAAGTGGGTCGGCCACTGATTAACCCTCGGACTAGTTAGTCCCCTATTCTGAATGGAGCCTTAGTTTCATGATTATCTGATTTAGAAAAGGAGTAATGTTCTCTTTTTTTTAGTGTAAATGACCATGAATAGTTATCTTTATTTTGACAGGTGTTCAAAAATTACCTTACATTCTGTGGAATTGGGATAACAAATGCTCAGCTTTTTGAGCTGTCAGTTGAAGAATACAAGAGAAATCAGGTAGGTGTGGTTTCTCTATTGGTTTTTTAGTGATAAATAACTAATTTTATCAGTAATGTGTAAATGGTCAGAAACAAGAGGCAATATTCAAAAAATGATTAAGCATTATTTTTAAAATGAAAATGTATTAATTGTTTTGAGTATTTAGTCAGCAATATGGAATTAAGGGTAGAATTTTGATAGAAGCATTTTTTCAAGCAATATTGATAAGCTTAAGATAAGTATCCCCATAACAATGGCCTGTCTTTTAAGATGCAGCTAAACCAAGGGCGTATTCCCAGACATTTAGATCAATCTATCCCCGTGGGGAGTCTCACTAGATTACTGTCAGATAATCCGGCTTAAATGTCCGTCCCACCTACTAAAAGCTGAAAGGGGGTAATTAACTTTCGTGCCTGCTCGGCTGACAGCTATTTAGCGTGAACCCCCAGGGAGTTAGGTCGATCTAGTTTGGATGGATCTAATCTCTGGGAATGGGGTCCTAGATTCCATGCATCTTTTTACACACTAAATTATTAAACCATGTGTGGAATTACACCCTTGTAGCATGTTGCTGCCCTATACTTTTCATCAGCCTTTCACCATTAAGCATGAACATTGCCTGGAACTCATATCTTTTATAAATTACTAGTTTTCCCTTCATTGATTTTATCACTCGATATGTCATACTCCTATCGTACTTCTGAGATAATTGATTTTTTTTTCTTTTATCAGCAAGCACATTGAAAAATGAGACAATTCTTATTGAGTTTGTCAAAATAAGGGAAGGAAAACTTATTTAGATCAGACAGCTTATCTTAATATGTATCTGGTATTCAACTTCCAACATTTGAACAGATTAACTCAATGATAGAAACCATTGTCACAAATAAATCTTGTCTTTTTAATGCACAAGAGTTCTGAAACTATATTAAAATAGCAATATCATGTGGTTCTGAATTTTATGCAAGAACTGTCAGTTCAAATGCAGGTGTCATTAAAAAAATGGCGATAATTATGAAAGTCCAGAGCCTTGAATGGTCTGGCAAGCAGTCTGCTTGCTATTTTGCTTTAAATGACTGTCAAGGAAAAATGCATCAGTATTGAAGTTCTTCTGGATAGGTTCACCATTCTAGGTAATCCCATTTAAATAAAGGCTATGCCCTTCATTTGAGATAGTGTTTGAAATGTTAAGTGAATTTTTATGCAGAATTGAACAGGAAAAAGGTATCTGATTGAGTTCCCAAAAGACATGATATATCATTTTACTCTATGTGAAGATTAGTTAGAATTGCCTTTATTTCAAAGAACACACTGATCAATCTGTTTTTTTTTTTTTTTTTTTTTTTTTTTTTTTTTTTTTTTTTTTTTTTCGCAGAATTTATGGTGAATAGGGACAGATCCAGGATTATTTGAAGGGGGGAGGGGGGGTCCACAGATGCGAAGCCATTTGGTATGGTTTAGAAATATGATTCATTTAGTCAAAATTCTAATTTCAAGAGAGGACCATTGGTGTGATTTTTTTCAGAAATCAAAGGGGGGGGGGGGGGTGAAAGACCCCCCTGACTTGATCTTGACTGTGTGCTTGTTTGTTCTGTTGGTTAGTTTTATCTGTATTGCTTTTTTGCTCAAAATATTGAGTTAAGCTTTATGTTGTAGAAAAAAGAAATACATGCTGGCTTGCTGGTTAAGATGAAATGTATTTCAACTGAATAAAATACAAACGGGCTTAAAGGATTGCATGTAATTTTCTGAACAAATCACTTAAGTCTGGTTCTTGATTAATGACTTAATCCTGTCTTTGAAAGGAATTTTCTATCAGAGAACATTAGGAATAACCAGGCTTCTTCCCCATTAAATGTGGTTTGTTGGTGATCATACTTTGAAAGAGTTCAATTTTTTTTATTGACCTCTAAAACTTTTATTGTGTGATATATTGTTCTTCTGAATAAGATTAGTTATTTAACAATTTAATCACTAATCATTAACAGATTTACTGTATGTGGTATATCAAAGATGGATACATCCTGTATTGAATGATAAGCATAGAGTGCATTGTAAATTGGCTATTTCTGCTGAAATAGATTAATAACCAATACATAAGAATGGTAAAAAAATTGCTTAATGGAACCAAAAGAACAAAGCTGATGCGATAAAATGGACAGTCGATTGGAATCATCTTACCAAGATCTCACGAGACCAGAGACAAATTGTAAAGAAGAGGGATAATATATAGTTTCTCTTTGAAAAAAAAGAAATTTGATTCACAATTGCCAATTTTCAGTGAAATTTGGTTTCCTGTCCTTAAGTCTATAATAATTTGGCTTTGGTCAACTTTAACAAAGATATCACTTAGCTAACCAAAGAATCCTAAAGGTTATGTTTCAAATTGGTTTCTATATAAGTGGTGTGATATAAGTTTTGGTTTTATACTCAGGAAGCTTTTGTACATCAAGCTTTTGAGTCAAACAAGACAGCATAAATGCAAAATTGTCCTTCTCCATTGATTTTTGGCCTTTAGAGACCTGAGATCATGCGGCTGACACAAAGGCAATAGTCATTGATTAGCTATATTGCTGCAAGATGACAGGAATAACCTAAAGATGCAGCAGAATAATTATAACACGGTTGGAAAAGAATATGACTTTGAAGTGGAGTTTGGTTGAGACTAGAATAGTTGAAGCTATTTTTCTTTGAAATTCTGCACTGATGCAGATCTTAATAGAAGAGCAGTGCATATTGATTAGGACTGAACAGTATTCCCATTGCTGGCATAATGTTGCAAAGCTAATGTTTGAAATATTGATCAGGCTCACGGGGGTAATGGGACTATGAATATGTGTTTTGTCTACAGATCTGTTTGAAACATTGCTAACCTCCGTGTTCCTGTTCTGTGATCTCTTTATTTGTTATTCAAACGGTGGCAATGTTTTAGATTATCTCAGGTAATTTTGATGGGCTGAGACATAAAGTGGCACTTACATGAATAATGGTTTAAAATGATTGGTGCACATGAAAACCATTTAATTAGACTTTAATTGAATATCTTTTATTTGTGAAATGTAGATTTTTTCAAAATTTGATCAACTAATCATAAAAAATATTGCACACAGTGGAGGATTGTTTTACTTGTAAAAAAGGCTACAACTTGTTTGCTTTAAAGTATTATATATGTATGCCATAAAAATATTAGAAAAGACATCTAAAATTATACAACATGTAGTTTTTGTCAGTTTTGTTTGATTTTTCATTGCAGACAATTTTTCCGAAAAACTGCTAACAAAGATATGCAATTGACATGCAGCGGAAATTTAATCAAGAGTTAAATGTATGTTTTATTTTTTTAATGGTGTTTTCTCCTCCGCTTCTCCATAACGGCTATGCTAGTTTTCCAAATAAAAAGGATTTTTGGTTTTTTTTTATGTTTTTCCCTAGCATTGGCAACTACTTAAAAAACTTTATTGAACTGATGACAAAGAGCATTTTTTAATTATGTAATATCATATCAAACTGTCATTACTTCTGGTCTCAGCAGTCCTGTGAGGCAGACTGAACTGCAGTCTGGTTGAATCAATTGTCAGGTGTATTGATTATGCACCAGGCATTTATACTGGCAGCTATTATTTGATGAAGAGTGCTGTTAACATGCAATACCACTTTAGATGTTTTTAATTTCCAAGAATGAATTGATGATATCAAGACTTTATGAAGGATGGTTTGTGTACTGTCAGTATTTTCAGGCCAAGTTCTTGTTTTTTGTACCCCCCCTCCCCCACCATGAGAAATGCATTTTAGTAAGTTTTTAAATGGATGAATCAGGTAAAATTGAAATTATGCGTTAAGGGAAAAGTAATGGAAGTACGGTCAATACCCATCTTATATAGTACTTTACACAAGTGACTTATCTATCCCTTGTGGAAGTTTTCTCTATAGCTGTTGCTTGTGTTGCTACCCTGCTCCCGCCCACCCCTAAACAACCTGCCACTGATGTAGAGGAGACAGTTGGTGGGTTGGGTCCAATCACACAGCTAGGCGCATGGAGTAGGTCAGAGTCCATGCCTGCCCTAATCTTTACGGCAATGAATACATGCCATAAAACAAACAGGGCTATGTAGTATCTCAACACCTAGGTGTGAAATTGTGAGTTTGTGGGTTTATCTGGTGAGGATTGCGTTTTGCATAATCATTTCAAATTTTATTCCAATTATCTTTTATTACTCTGTCTTATTCACCATTTTATTTTTAAATCTTAAACTTTAGGTTTTTATATTTTCATTGCTATTTTTTCTTATTTTTATGTACTGACACAGATGTGTCTGTACATATAGCTGATACATGAGTCTGTCGTCGTCATCATTGTCATCGTCGTCATAGCCATACACTTTTAGTATTATATAAATAACATGAAAACCATTTAACCTTTAGTCTTCAAATTCACAGTACTGATAGATACTCACAAAATACAGGTTAAGTTTGAAAATCAGCCTGATTATACCTTTTTTTCCAAAAGTTATGGTTTTTTTTTTGCTTTTTTCAGCATATTTTATACGCCAATATAAAAATAACATGAAAACTGTGTCACCTTTTGTCTTCAAACTTACAGAACTAATGGATATTCATAAAATGCAGGTCAAGTTTGAAAATCGGCCATTGATGGTAAATCTGTTATCATGTATTGTATAACATAGTGTCAAAAATGGAAATAAACTCAGATCAGTGCAGTTTGTTAGATTAAATCCCTCACTATGTTCAGAATCTAAGGATGGAGCAAATTGGACACTCAAAATATTTTTATTGATATTTTTCTTCTCTTAACACATCAGTGATCATTTCAAATGAATGTAAATTGGTTATTGTATATTATGTAATAAGTGTTGAAAATAAAATAAAACATTTTAGTACTTGTGTACAGGTTGGCATTTTTAAGGTGTGACTTTAGATTTCCATGGGCCTGAAGACCTTTGCAAGTCACATTCTCTAAATATCCATGTTACCTGCAGCGCATCATTTAAAATTAATGGTGCTTACAAGCTGTCAAACATTATCTAACACCTGCATCAAAATTGATAAAATATTTAGTGTACTGCCTGTACAAATGCTGTGAAAGGAAAACTGTGTTACTTATTATTTTATAATTAACTTACCAGAATAATTGGCATACCAGCTTGATTGGATTATTTTTCTTTCTTGTTTGTACGTTTGACAGTTTTGCTGCCTTGTTTATTTTGGGTGGGAGATGATGAAAATAATTTATTTTTGTGCTAGAAATAGTTTCTTATACACAGATCTGAATCATCTTATGAATGATTTTATTTCTAGATGTTGTTAAAGCTGGCTCGGGGAATATTTGAAGAACAATCAAGTCTAGAAAAACTTGTACAGAAGATCATGATAGAAGCCCAAGAACTGTTGAGATGTGAGCGTTGTAGTGTCTACCTTATTGAGGAAGAGGTGGCTGAAGAACAGGTAAAAAAAAAAAAAACATAAAAAACTAGTGTCAAATTTGAATCCTTACTGTTATTTTTAGTATCCATGAATACACACCCAAAAGGGCAGAATTAGATCAAATATATCAGCAACACTATCAAATAGCTTAAAAAGCCTTTTGAGAATAATATATGAAAGTGATCATTTCACCTTTTGCTTTTATCTATTTTTATACTAGTATTTGCATGAATATGGTCATTATGCCACAGAGGCACATGGAGGCACACACGCAAGCAAAGAGAGAGAAAGAAAGAGAGAGATTTTCCCCATGATATAGTCCGATTTTTGTTAGCACCCTAGCTGGTCAAGCAGCTTTATGTAATTATGACTGCTTGTCTGTCTTTTAAATGGACAAAAATAGATAGATCTTTTGGTGACTTGATTGGACAGGTCCATTTGTCATAGTTTGTTGGAAACCTCTGTTGGAGCAGCATTGTACAAATACAAATAATATAAGCTGTAGCATATGTAGATATGTATTTAAATTAAAGCAACTAAATTACATGTTTTCATAAAAAATCCAATGGCTGTGAAAAGCAGAAATATACATGCAAGTTTATAGTTACAGTGTAAAGGTTTGGTGTTTAAGCAACCATGCTTCAGAGGTACATTGAAAAGTCATTGAACATCGATAAGGCAAGTGTAAAAGCTTCAAATGACAAGCATTTAAAAGCCATTATTATTTGCTGTGGGGCAGTGACTATAAAGAAAAATCAAATTAGTTGGAAACTGAACTGGCACGTGTGCCTTCTTAAGAACTTCTACTGCAAAAAAATCAATAATGTCATCAAGGGTGAAGTACATATACTGTGCCATTGCAAAAGATAAATACAAAAATGCTACTGAAGCATACTCTATAGTTGTGCTTTATATAGATATTATTATACATTGAAGAAACAAAAAACAATTATGTCTTGAGATTGTGTGGAGTGCTTATTCACTATTCACCAAACAACATATTTACCAGCAGAAGTTCATATGTTACTGTAGGTCATGGACACTTATCTTTTTCATTGGATTGAGGTGCTCTCATTGGCATTTGCCAATATATGAGTTTATTAATTTTGGTTCTTGTCCGCATTCCAAGAAAAATGTTTCGTAAGAATATATTTGATAAAAGAAAAGTGCCCTGAATACCTCTCTTTAGTCCTCTGGCCTCATTTTCTACCTCCTCCGTGGTATTTTTACTTCATATCTATGAAAAACATTCATTTCAGGAAGGGAAAATATACATGCAAAATAAATCTTATTAAACACACCATGCATTGTGTGTGTGTGTGTATGCGTGCATTAGCATGTATGTGTGTGTGTGTGCATTAGCATGTATGTGTGTGTATGTATGAGAGAGAGAGAGTACGAGAATGAGATTGGCAGTAGGTCTTAGCATATTTATTTGTGCATTGTAGGACCCTAAATACCTGAAAAGAGGCTCTGTCACAAGCATGCCAGAAATAGAGCTCATATCAACAAATGGGAGAAAAGAACCAAAGGTATGTACATGTACTCGATGTCAAATTATTTCAGCACATGCATAAATTTATTGCAACATCACTGCAAACCTTAATTATAAAGATATGTCTAATACATGTACATAATTTTGCACCATAATTGATGGGTTACCTTAAAAATTAACTGAAGGAAATCATGCTGCCTCAATACTCTAAATAATGTATAACCACTTCCCCTGAGTTGAGGCAATTACAAAAGATATATTTCCACATACTGATTATTTTCTAACTTGGCTATTGTAAGTTTCTCAGATACATTTGTTTGCACACCCGGTTTGTCATACCATGTATGCCATGGGGCTAGTCCAGCCTTTGGCCACATTCACATTGAGTTGAGCGATGGCTTTACAAAGCCACGACCTAAATATGGCGGACATACATGAAAGGAAAACTGCCTAATCTTTTAATAGTCTCTCCGCCTCTCACATGCCTCCCCAAGTGTCCTCCCAGTAGAGCCGAGATTTAATGACTGTACCCCCACAGGGACGACGCATGGGGAGGCGTGTGAGAGGCAGAGAGACTATTAAAAGATTAGGTGGTTTTCCTTTCATGTACGTCCACCATATTTAGGTCTTGGCTTTGTAGAGCCATGGCTCAACTCAATGTGAATGTGGCCTTTGTAGTCACTGATGAATCAAACTTAACCTACAGTAATGACTCGATCTTTTCAATGGGCAAAAATTATCAAACTTTCAGATACATCATTTTAAAAGCATAAAAATTATATTTTTGTATAGCATAATATTTGTGGTGCTTTAATTTAATGCATAGAATAGAACTATCAGGTAGTCTGCTTCTCAATTTTGTTGCCACCACTCAATAGGATTGCTCTTATTTTAAGAAATTAAGACTTAAAAAAATACAGTATCTGAAAATTCACAATTTACCCCCATTGAAAAGATTGAGTCATTACCATAATGTACATGTTATGTTGTAGCTGGGATTTATAAGAAAGTTGATTTGTACACTGACTGAGTGCTAGCTTGGCTACTCCCTACTTTCTCAAGCACAATTTTAACACTCCCACTCCCAGTAAGTGTCACTAGACTGTCAGGAAGTTTGCACTTTAAAATTCGATCTTCATTGATAATCTGATATACAAATATAAACCAACTCACAAGCCTCCAGCTACAGATACTTTATTTATAGAGATGAGAATTAGGCTGTGTTCACATCAATTCTTAATAAAACCAGAAATACAATATCCACTCATTTTAAGGGACCTGGGTGACATCACTGTTGCCCATTGGTCTCATAAATGGTCAACATTATTCAATAAAGGGTTTATATGTGGATTTGAATCTTTGGAGGTAGAGGGTGTCTCTTTTCTAGTTATCACTATGTCAGACTATTTTCACTCTAAATTGGTTAAAATTATCTTTTAAATGTGAACAGTTTTGCAAGATGAATTTGGAAGGGTTGCATCTAGCCAAATGGCATAATTACAGATTTGTATTCAGAAAATTTAAAACAAGTATCAGCCAGGAATCTTGGAGACCATATCCTACCAAGGACATATAACAGTAGCTCTTAGACTGCATACCCACAGATTTAGATTGATCCATCTGGATCGACCCAACTCCCTGGGGGTTCATGCTAAATTGCTGTCAGCCGAGCACACACAAAAGTTAATTACCCCCTTACAGCTTTTAATAGGCAGGACAGACATTAAAGCCGGCTAAGCTGACAGTAATCAAGTGAGACTCCCCACGGGGATAGATTGATCTCAAATCTGTGGGAATGCAGTCTTAGATCACTAATGCCTGTGATTGATTAAAGTGTTAAAGCACAAGATTACTGGGGTTTAACAGCAGGCACAGTTGAGCAGCATGAATGCAGCTGACAATTACTTCATAAAAAAACTTAACAGGAAAGGATGGTGTGAATAATACATGATGGTAACAGTTGCTTACATGAAAACTACTGTCACCACATTAGTGACATAAAAATGTCACAACTTTCTTTCATTACATTCTTTATCTGAACTTGTTCAAAAATTAATATATGTGCATGAAATGGGATGATGGCATGTCTTATCAACTGAATATTGTATGTGTAACAGCAACTTTAAGCTAAGCTGAGCAATCACAAATATCAGTGTATGACTAATTTCTCCTACAAAATACATGACTTCTAACACAAAAATAGTACAGTATTATGCATTTTGATTGATGTTTTGTATTTTGCTATTCCAATTTCCTGGTGGTATGTTGTCTGCTTATACAGATGAATACCATATGTATGAACAAACACGTTCAACCTGTTACCTTGACATATATAATCATTTGTATGTGATTGCATCAGTGAATGGAAAATTGTGCCTTTATTTTTTCTCTGATTATCTGAATTCAAAATTCAAAATAACCAGTCTCAGGAGCTCACAAAACTAAGCTTGCAGATGAGTGTTTACTGTTAGATTCTTGATTATTATTATTATTATTATTATTATTAACATCATAATGATCATAATGATAAGTGATAGAAAGTGAATCTTCTGGTGGTGACTTTTTAGTGGCACTATTGTCCATGTCTATCGTTCAGTTATTTGATAAGGTTAAATAAAAAGGGGGGAGGGTATTTTTGTTGCACATGACAAGTATGTTATGAAAAATGACAATGATCTTTATTTGGTATTATCACAACATAACAGACGCTATGATATGAGTATAAACATGGTTTTGCATGGTATAAAATAAGTACATTGATTATAACCATTTTTGCTACTTACTACAGAATTAAAACATCTTTTAGATATCACTGCTGAGCAATCCAGAGTCTGATTTTGTAGGAGCATTGTCTCAAAGTTGCAACTACAGTGCAATTATTGACCTCATTAATGACCTTATTGTTTAGTTTGTGAACAGTGTCTCTGCATGATTGTGTTACTCAAAAGTGACTTTATACTGTATTAAAGCCCTCAGTACCAAAGTAGTTCAAGATTCAGGAAAGCCAGATAAAACTAGAGGATCAGAGAGGCGATACCGCCTCCGAATATTGTACCACCAGCTGGAGCAAGCGCATTCGTATAGACACCCACATACACAAAATAAGGGACACAGCCACCAGTTTTGTGCTTGACAAGCTGTAAAAATGCAATCAACAAGAATTTTTAAACTATTGCAAAAAATATATATGGTACAATCAAATTTAAGTTCTTCGTAAGATAGGTCAAGGGTCAATTTCAAGGTCACAGTAAATTGCCAGTATATGACTTCCTATTCAAGTTCAAGAGTAACTATGGACCTATCTCTGTCAAGTTTGAAGTTAAAAAAGAAAGAAATTAGCAGAGTTCACTTCATGATAAAAAGTAGGTCAAAGGTCAATTTCAAGGTCACACTTAGATTGCCAGTATAGGACTTCCTATTCAAATTCAATAGTAACTATGGACCTATCTCTGCCAGTTTTGGAGATAAAAGGGAAGCAAAATTTGCAAAATTCAGTTCATGGTGAAAAGTAGGTCAAAGGTCAATTTCAAGGTCACATTTAGATTGCCAGTATATGACTTTCTTATCAAGTTCAATACTAACTATGGACCTATCTCTGCCAGTTTTGGAGATAAAAGGAAAGCAAAATTTGCAAAGTTCAGTTCATGGTGAAAAGTAGGTCAAAAGTCAATTTTAAGGTCACATTTAGATTGCCAGTATATGACTTCCTATTCAAGTTCAATAGTAACTATGGACCTATCTCTGCCAGTTTTGGAGATAAAAGGGAAGCAAAATTTGCAAAGTTCAGTTCATGGTGAAAAGTAGGTCAAAGGTCAATTTTAAGGTCACATTTATATTGCCAGTATATGACTTCCTATTCTAGTTCAATAGTAACTATGGACCTATCTCTGCCAGTTTTGGAGATAAAAGGGAAGCAAAATTTGCAAAGTTCAGTTCATGCTGAAAAGTAGGTCAAAGGTCAATTTCAAGGTCACATTTAGATTGCCAGTATATGACTTTCTATTCAAGTTCAATACTAACTACGGACCTATCTCAGCCAGTTTTGGAGATAAAAGGAAAGCAAAATTTGCAAAGTTCAGTTCATGGTGAAAAGTAGGTCAAAGGTCAATTTTAAGGTCACATTTAGATTGCCAGTATATGACTTCCTATTCAAATTCAATAGTAACTATGGACCTATCTCTGCCAGTTTTGGAGATAAAAGGAAAGCAAAATTTGCAAAGTTCAGTTCATGGTGAAAAGTAGGTCAAAGGTCAATTTTAAGGTCACATATAGATTGCCAGTATATGACTTCCTATTCAACTTCAATAGTAACTATGGACCTATCTCTGCCAGTTTTGGAGATATAAGGGACTAAATGTTATAATTTTGGAGTTACCATAATGTGCCTTAAATTTCGTACAGAAAAAATTAATTAAAATAAAGAAAATGTCATTTTGGTCAAAATTCTTGAAATAGGAGGTGCTCTGAAGTTTCAGAAGTTCAAATTTGATGAATTAATGTCATTTTTGAACACAAGTTGTCTGCTTTGCCAAGCCTTTTGTTTTATTTTTCCAGAGTTCAAAATTTATTATCCATTACCGTACTGCACATTTTGCTTTTACCACCAATATGTACTTTTTGATACAGCGTAACTCGAAAACCGTATGGAATACAAAAAAACCGAGACCACCGCCAGTGTTGGGCTTTACATGCTCTACAAAATGCAAAAAAGAATGGGTCTCTAGCATTAACGGTTCCCGAATTAGAGACAGTTTTCAGTTTTGGAATCTTATGGCCGCTACTCCCGTGAAAATGCACCGATTGACCCCAAATTCATGGAGATGAAAGATGACCTGAAGGGTAACACTTTCCAATAATATTATTGGTTAAGTCTGTGTAGTGTCTGAATAACAGGGCAAAAAAAATTTTTTCGGTAAAAAATTTCATTTTTTTGAAAATTTTGGCCCATTTGACCTTGAAGTAAAGGTCAAAGGTCAAATCCAAGGGTATATTTGAAATCTACACATATGACTTTTGGAAAGCCGTCTATAGAAATTTTTCCCATAACTCTTTCCGTAGGGTAGATAATTAGCATTTAATTTTGCCATTTTTAGACAAGGGTGCATTGTAATGAGTGCCACACCCAGACCCCAATACCGACAAAGCCCAAATTTTACGTGGAACGAGTTGAGATTATAGGTGACCTAAATCTATGAGATGGGTACGGGGGCCCTTACGGTCTAGGAGGAGAAGCGGTAACGGTAGCCGTCCGGCGGAGCCGGCGGAGCCGGCGGAACGATCCGGACGGGACCGAAACCATGTGTACCGCCAGCGCTAACGCTGGTGGTACAATTAAGCCTCAAGTTCACCATGGTCTTTGCAGACTTGCATGCAACATCAGCAACAATTATACTGATGTCAGGTTTGCTTTCACTGCATGACCACTGAAACCAGATAGACTACCTGATCTAAGATTGCTTCAGATTCACTCATCTTACTAGCTGGTGCAGGCCAACTCTAAGGAGATTCTTGCCAAAGTGCAATCAGTGGAATCAGCTTAATTGTCTCTTCGAGCAGCTCGGGGGTAATTCACTATTGTGTGTTGATTAAGCTGATTCCACTGATTGCACTTTATCAAGAATCCCCTGCAGATTTGGACTGACCCAGATATATTACAATGTATGAATCAGAATGCGCCCTTAGAGAAAACAGGTGTTTAAACAGAAATAACAATGAATATGACAATATAGAATTTTAAAGTCCTGCATCCCAATTAGTACATTAGATTCAGTTGTCTCAGTTATGACCAATATATTTTGGTCAATCTCAAGTAAGACTTTGCTAATTCACTTTATCAAATTTACCAGGTAATCAAAATAGCAATCCAAATGATTGACACATGTAGTAGTACTTAACTGTGTGATATATTATTTTTGTTAGGGTTAAGAATATTGTAGAAATCCTTATAAGGGTACATATATGTGAAAATTGCATACTTGCACTAATTAATTATTACATGCACATGCTTATACACAAAAAAATCTTACCGCAACAAGTGTACTATACTAGGGGAATGGCTCATGATTCACTCGTGACTACACATGAAAAAATGAATGGTACTTTGCAGTTGTCAGAACCTTCAGAAATTAGAGATTAGTGACTTAATGATGCATGTTTCATCTACACTTAGATATTTTCTTCATTTAACTTTTAATGGTCATTTTTCCCAAGCGTACATAAGAGAACCCAATACAATTTTTCTTCATTTGTTTTACCACAGCTGTAAGATTTTTTGTTACATCCTTACTCCCACGCCTTGAAGAAATTTCAATGAAATGCTTGAGACTGGTAGTAAGCCGTTGAAGGGTATAGTCATTCTGTAGACAAATGATATAGTGGCTGTATGATATGGTTAGGCATACGTGTATCCCCAATGGACAAGAGGTGTGGAGTAGGTCATTTGTAACCCCTAAGAAATTCCCTTGCTTCAATACACAAGTGTATTGTACGTATTTGTGGGTGAAGGACAAGTCCGTGTTCCCAATGGTGTAAATGTGTACTAAAAAAAGCTTCATGTCAGTTAAATGGAAAGTAAATTAGAGGACATTGATGCTAACTTGCGAAGAAGAGGATCGCTTAAATTATCAGTTTTGATATGAAGATCATATATGTTCACTATACTGTGTGTGTGTGTGTGTGTGTGTGTGTGTGTGTGTGTGTGTACTGGGGATATATATGTAGCAAACTTTATGCTCCAATACCAAACATAAAGCAGCTTGTTGGAATAGTTCATAATTAAGTTATGTGTTAAAACTACAAAAATAGTTTCATTTGTCAAAAGCTACAGAAAAAAAGTTAACTATAATTTACTAGCCAGTATTTTGTCTGCTAACAGTTTATAACTGAAAACACAATATATTGGACAAGTAAACCTGTGACTCTCACATTGAAGTTCTTGAAACTACAGCACACATGGAAGGGAACTCAATAGAAATGATAGAACTGAGCTTTGTAACCCAGCTTCTGCATTTCACTCTTCAGGGAGGGGAGGTGGGGGGTGGGCAAAGGAAGAGGACACCTGACTGAACCAGCACACCTGAGGAGTGATAGGTGGTAATACTTATCACAGCCCTCATTTTCCTGTTAGCATCCAAAATATTGGCTGGTAAATCTCAGTAATTTTTTCTATATTTTTATACCCATGTGCACAGTATTAATTAACAAATAAAACTCAATTTGTGTATGGAGTTGCTTTCTGGCATCATGAACAAGCACGAACTCCTACGAACATATGAATTTTACTTTTTTACTTTTTTCTATTCTAATTACATAATTATTGTTTAATTTTCAAAACGTGCATTTAACTTTTGAAAAGACTTAATACCCTAGGTACATTTGTAGATGTAGTGTGCTAGCTGTGCCGGGTTGTCATTATATTAAGTATTGTCCACGCAAAGAAATAGAATGATAGTATGTTGACTAGAGTTCACTGGTCCCCCATTGCAAAATTAAGGTAGGATTTCAAATCCTCTGTTAAGTTGAAAGAATTTTGTCAATTTTATCTTTTCTAAATTAGTTCTGATGCCCAAACAACTATTTTGAATAGATGCTTATAAAATATGCAAGGTAGGGTGCCGTCACCTACAATTAGAACATTTATATGGGCTTGTGATCTATATTTCTGAAATGATAAGCTGGGTCTTTGCAATTTGCAATTGGAACAGAAATATAGTTGGCTATATGTTTTGAAAGGCTGTAGAAGAAAAATATACTTATTGCAATTTTATATTGTTTACATTATTTGTTCAAATATGCAACAATCAGCATTGCATCTCATAACTTGATTGTTAATTAGTACCACCAGCGTGTACGCTGGCGGTACTCATGGTTTTAGTCCCGACCCGTATCGTACGGCTCCGCCGGCTCCGCAGGGTGGCGTGGGATACAAGTCACCGTTACCGCTTCTCCTCCTAGACTGCATGGGCCTGTGTCCCCATCTCTTGGATTTAGGTCAATTATAATCTCAACTTGAACCCCCTGGTTTTTTTGTCTCGATCGGTGCAATTGCCTGGGCATGACGCTCGTTGAAATGCACCCTTGTCAAAATTTTTGAAAATTCAATGCTATATATCTCCCAAACTGAAGGAATTATGGGAAAAATTAATATAGAAGTCTGACCGAAAGTCACATATGAGGATTCCAAATATGCCCTTGGATTTGACCTTTGACCTTTATTTCAAGGTCAAACAGGCCAAAATTTTCAAAAAAAGGGAATTTTTTACGAAAAAAAAATTATTTGTGCTGATATTCAGAAACTACGCAGACCTTACCTCTAATATTTTTGGTAGTTGTTACCCTTCAGGTTATCTTTAATCTCTGTGAGTTTCGAGTCAATCGATGCATTTTCACGGGAGCAGCGGCCATTAGATGCTGAAACATAAAACTCTCTCTAATTCTGGAGTCGTTAATGCTAGAGACCTCTTGTTTTTTGCATTTGATAGAGCATGTCAAGCCCAACACTGGAGGTGGTCTCCGTTTTTTTGTTTTCCATACGGTTCACGAGTTATGCTGTATCAAAAAGTACATTCCTACTTTTCACCATTAACTGAAGTTTGAAAAAATTTAGTTTCTTATATCCCCAAAACTAGGAGAGTTGGGTCAATAGTTACTATTGAAGTTGAATAGGAAGTCATATACTTGCAATTTAACTGTGACCTTGAAATTGACCTTTGACCTTCTTTTCACCTAGGACTGAACTTTGCAACTTTTTTCAGTGCTTATACTTTCAAAACTGGCAAAGATATGCCCATAGTTAGTACCACCAGTGTGTAAGCTGGGGGTATTCGTGGTTTTAGTACCAACCCATATCGTACGGCTCCGCAGGGTGGCGTGGGATAAAAGGCACCATTACCAATTATCCTCCTAGATCGCAAAAAAGGGAATTTCTGCAAAAAGATATTTGTTTGTGCCAATGTTCAGAAACTAAGCAGACCTTAGCTCTCATATTATACTGAGGGGTTACAATTGCAGACTGCTTTAATGTGTGGAAGTTCGGGGTCAATAGGTGCATTTTCATGGGAAAAGCAGCCATTAGATGCCAAAACTGAAAAAAAAAAAAAAAAAAAAAAACACCTTGTTTACTACATTTCCTGCAGCTTGTCACCCACAACCATACAGGTGGGGCCCCACTTTCTTTTTCTTTCCCATACAAATGTGCTTACCCCAGCTGGTGGTACAATATCAGGAGGCGGTATCGCCTCTCTGATCCTCTAGTTATAATGTGTTAAGTGCTTATTTTGGTTTGCATAATGGAGCAATTGCTGTAGTTTTAAAGTAATTATTTATAAGGGATTTGCATTGAATAAAAGCACCCTGGGTAGGCCAAATTGCCTTAATATCTTGTGTTCATGCTGTCATAAATATGTAAATATGTAATGTAATGTGTGTTGTGTGGAAGGATGGAAGAGGCATAAAAATGCTTTTTGACCAGCAGAAGGGACAGCAGGACTAACCCAAGTGACCAGTCCCAGGAGGACTGAACACCACTGTCTTGATTGAATATTCTTCTCATAATTTGCTTCTTAATGGTCAACTCACTGACCACTCATCATCACAGAATGACCAACTAGAGATAGTTATATCCTTGATAACTTACCATACAATACCCTCTGAGATCAGGGCCTCTAAGGGGCCATTCAGAATGAGAAGAGCTGAGTGCTAGCTGGTCCACTGCCTAAATATGGTGGACCTACATGAAAGGAAGACCGCTTATCCTGTAATGGTCTCTCTGCTTCTCACATGCCTCCTTTCATGTAGGTCTGCCATATTTAGGCCGTGGACCAACTAACACTTGGCTTTCCTCATTCTGAATGGCCCCTAAAATAGCATACAAAATTAAAGTATGGTCCCCTGTGGGAACTCACCCAATCAATACATCTGCTTTTATGTACATTTAAAGACCTATCCATACCCACCCCTTAAATGGTGGCTCAGCAGCAGAGGAAGATAAATTTGGGGTTGGGTGTAATCACTAAGATGAGCATCTGGAGTAAAACTGAGACCATGTTTGATTTGCATTATGTAACATAGACAGGGATATGCAGCACTCAACATTTAGGTGTGAAATCGTCCCCATTGACAAATAAATGCTAAGGGTATGACTGGCGAGGAGCGTGTTCCTGTTGATCACCTCAGTTCCCATAGGGTCTGATACAATTATGTTGTAACAGACTACTAGCAGACCTTATGATCAGAGAGTAACCATTCATTGGTTGCAAATTTTTTTAATGTTTTGCTAATAAGACACAAGATATTATGAGAATCTTTTTTTAAACACAAATCTCTCAGTTTTCATTTCAGATAGCATGCCGGTATGTCACATTTTTTTTTGATAATAAGAAATTTCAAAAGTTGAATACTCATGCAAGGTAAAATGCTAAAATTGGCTTTAATTTTCTGAAAAAAATTGAATATGTTTTTTTTAGTATCCTGAAAGGATAATTTTGGCCTTGGGTCCCATAAGAACACTGGCTTTAAGATGGTAGCTAGGTCTGTTTGCCTTTGTCAGCTCACAGACTTTTGTGAAAAATGTGCTAGATCCATTAAACATTATTTTCACCCGTAATTGGCAAGAAGCAACATACAAGCACTCAAAATGCTGTGTACACCTATTTTAATGTAAGCAAAGGTGTATGTATTTGACCATATACATATGTGTGATTCTGTGAGTTTGTAAGATTGTGAATGTCTGCTGATACGATCATTTTTTTTTTCAATTGAACAGAGATGTGACTTTTTTTTTTGACAACTTCATTTCCAGATAGAGTACTTACATGAAACAAATTATCACAGTGACGCAGGCAAACCTAACAAGCAAAATAATTTCCTGCTACAAAGACCTCTTTTATCTTTTGCCTAAGATAGATTTACCCATCACTGATTGTCTAGGAAGCCATATCAGTTGTTAAGTGTCATAACATTTGTAAGGCTTACTAAATCTTCTGTTAATCTCAGGTTTAGTACATATCCAAGAGGCCATTTTCTGTTATTATAGTCTATAAAATGTCAGATGTAACTGACCATCAAAATCAAATATTTGAGAAGACTTATGATGATTATAGTGGTAAGTTGCAAATTGTTTGCAAATTTAAAGCAAAGTTTTATATGATTCAGAGAGAGAGAGAGATGACAAAAATGCCATTTTTATTTTCATAAAATGACAAATCTTTTAAAACTTTTTTATGTGGTTCAACTTTTAGCTACTATTTCTTGTCTGTACTAAGGTATTCTGAAGTCAACATGCCAGACAGTTACAATTATGTTGAGTTGTCAGTGGTAAACATTACAATGTATTGCGTGATCATCTAGACATAGATAGGTGTAGGTATACGAGAGGCATATATCTAAAATTACGTACAGGATGGTGCTTTGCACATGGATGCAGTAGTGGTTCCAGGTATTTATCTTTACTCTGAATATTAACAGTCTTAATGTTCATTTGAAAAGATTCAATATGCTGGCTTAATTTTTTATCTTCTAGGATATTGTTTTTGCCAAGGCATTTGATTTGTTCATGAAAGACAAAGGGACTATTCGATTACTCAGGTAATGATTTAAACATGTGGCATCTGTGCATATTTAAAGGATTTGTTTAATGCTCTGCTGTATTTTATATATTTGATGTAAATTAATTTTTGAATGGTCAGCACATCATTAATATGATTTTACATTTAGCAAAAATAATGTTTTATGTCTTGTGTTAAATAATTTACTGTATGTTTTATTTCAGCGAGAAAGATTTGGTGAATTCTAAAAATGCAGAAATAGCACGTTATGTGGCCTCAACACATGAGGTATGTTTTTGAAACAGAAAATATATAAAAAGTCAAGCACATCATTTTTGCCAATTGAGCAGGTTAAAATTTGTTGCATAATATTAAAAATTATGACCTAAATCTTACCTCTTTTGTATGCCTAAAAATGACATTAGTGACTTTATCAAACTTTCTGTTTCACATTTTTATGAGAAAATGTGCTTTATTGACATGTATACATTTTACAATTAGATGTGTATAATGGAATGAATTATATAGAAGATTTTTGTCTTCATCAAAAAAAGTAACTTAATAAATATTAAATAGAAAAAAATGTATAATTTAATATAATTTGTGCAGCTGTTACCAACATCCATCTGTTACATATAGTTTATAAAATTGATTTGCAGCACTGAAAGTAAAAAAAGAAAGTAGACAACAGAACATATGAGTATTTTTGTCAGGCATCCCTTGACATGCACATCATACATCATTAAGAAATGAGATTGAAACCAATCAAATGCAATAATACTGGTTTCACTGTCAGTCATGTTATAACCCACTTGACATCCCTGGACTGCTGTCAATTTTCAGTGATAACTATTTCCTGGATTAGTCTTTTTTTTTATCCCACGTTTTGACATAAAAGCTTGCTCTAATAGTTGCAGCAGCAATTAAAGGAAGATATTGCATTTGATCTGTGCATTAATTGCTTTTGTGTAGGATCAAAGGATATCTGTCAAAGAAAGTTTGAACTCTGCTGAGATGGCATTGGAAAACCAAACCATTCGATAATACAATACAACCAGAGCCTGTCATTATAAGTTATGGTCATATTTTGCAATGTACTTTCATGCTGTATGTCACCAGAACACTTTGAAACTGCAGCCCACCATCCAGCTGCTGGTCAAAACCTTCAAAACTTCAGTGGAAATGCCTCTGTAGAGTATGCCTTCCCCATATGTGAACATTATACATGTATTACATATCAAATAGTTCCAAATGACAGTTGTGCCAATACTCATTTGCATTATGGTCAAGACCCTGTGTAAATTATGTAATAAAAATTTGCTTTACCCATGTATGCACTGAATGAAGTTTGGTGCAGAACAGTTTGTCCCTGTGATAAGATTTTATAAATGTATATATACATTAACATCTCTGATGTTAATAATTAACAGTATCTGTTCCTAAATATACAATTGTTGCTTTTTCCTTTACTCATGAATACAGTGCATGTTTACGGCTATCATATGTCTATTTTTTTTTCAGACACTTAACATCTCTGATGTTCAAAGCGATACAAGATTCAGTCGTCAGGAAGTAAGTACTGGTATTGCGCTGGCTGTTGATTTGTTGTGTGTTCATACTGAAGCTCGTAGATTACATGCATGTGGATTGCATTGTTATTTTACTCCAAACTTCCTCTGTTGTAATAGGTGCAAATAGATCTGTTACACTAGTCTCACAGTTTTTTTTTTTTTTTTTTTTTTTTTTTTAGATATTTATATGCTTAAATGTCAGAAGTCACACTTGTATTTGTCTGGCAAGCAAAAATGTACAGGGGCAGATTTAGGCCGTCTTCTGGGTTTTCCGGAAGGTGTTCAAGTTTACATTGAGGGATATCTATTTTTTTTCTGTCAGAAGGCAGTCAAAAATGGAGGATGGATCAACAAAGATAATTTGGAAGACTGTCAGAAAATATCTCTGGATCCGCCCCTGATGTTTGGCTTCTAGATAAAGCTAATGCATTGGATTAAATAAAAAACTAATCTAAACAGATAAATTTGTTGCTCAACCTAGCCTTTAGATATTGGTGTTTTTTGTTTGAATCAATAGTTTATTGCAAAATTAATGATTTGAAGACATGAATCATTAATTTTGCAATAAACTATGGGATCAAACAATGTTTTATGCCATATTTCACCATATTTTATGGACTTCTGCCCCTTCAGCAATTATTAACTTGATGTTCATATATGTGTGTTCTATTAGAAAAAATAACTTGAAAAGCAAGTCCAATGAAATTGCCTGTTAATTTAGCACAATATGTTAACATACTTGTATAGGCAGTGTTTGGTATCTATATTTAATCCTTTCATTATTTTCCCAGTTGCCTCTCTTGTCGATGTTCTGTGCACAGTAATTTTTATTCTGCCTTATCAGACTAAATGTCTGGACATTATCTCTTTTTCCATTAATATACTGCCAAATTTATAGCTGCTTTGCTGCAGCTGTTCCAAAACTCATTTTTAGATTTTATCCACTAAGTTTTTTGTTTGGAAAATTATCTGATAGTGGAATGATGGATAGGAGTAGGGGAATACAGTGTCATGTGTGTTAAAAAAGCATTTATTATACATGACAGTAGAACCATATATGTCCCTGATATTTGTCCCTGTCATACTGATGATTAAACACAGTTGTTAGCTATTAATCCATAATTAGATTGCATCCTGTTCAATTTTGTCTATAGTATTTTGCATTAAAAATGTGTAGTGTCAGATAGTGATGTTTGTCATGGTATACTTGAAATTGGGTGGTGATTATGTTTGGCTGCAATGCTTTGGCATCAGAATGTTCCATATATTGATGGATCTCATAAATAAAATATTTTTGAAGCCCATTTTCTGTCTACAGTAGCATGTATTTGTTTTTCCATTTTCGTTGCTAATCAAAATAAACAGTAGTTCAGATTCTGTGCTCTCACCCCAAGGTCTTGATCTTAACTTCAAATATTGTCCCTTTCTGAAAGATGGAAATATTTGTGAAGTAATAAAACTTTGTAGAGATACTCATGGTATTATGCTAGCATTCAGTACCTCGTAATGACAGCTAGGCTGTATCCTCCCAGGGAGGCCCAGGCCAAAAATTCCCAGCATCTTGTTTATCTTGCTGAGACACATAGAATGCAGTATACAAGATCTGAACTTTACTTTTTTAATTTTTATGAAGAAGGTAATGAGTTATTTTCGTGTCAGATGAATGAATGTGTACAGGTACTACAGTATTAAAATAGATGTGATTGGATTATTCATGATATTTTTTCAATAATTATTTAAATATTTTCAATCTTGTTTTTCAATTATTTGTGCATTACAACCCTTTTACCAAAAAGCGTAAAGAAGGCAAATCTCTTTTCCTTCAAACTTCTTGGAAGCATATTTAGACTTCATTACAGGTGTGGGTATATTCAGTGCACATGTTTTTTCCCCTTAATATTTAAACTGAGATAGGTTGTTTGAGCATTTGTCAGCTTCAGCAGGATTGTTTCTGGGTTCATCCAGATGTTATCTGTTAGGATACATTTGGATTCAATCTGTTATAATTCATTTTGCTTATCTAAAAGTGTGAGAATTGTGTTATACCTGCATGCATTTTTTTGGCATATGGCTATTTGAATGAAGCGTAGTAATTAAGTATTGTGAACAACATAAACTTCTGCATCAAGAGGTTAAAGCTTTGTTTTGCAGATATTTCCAGAGTTTCACTAACTCAAATATCGTTTTAAACTGTTTCAACATTTATCTTTTTGAACACCAGGGTACTGAAGAAGAAGAAGATGGTTTCCAGCTCCAGAATATGCTTTGCATGCCGATTTATAACAGCCAACACTGCATAATAGGCATCACACAGTTAATGAATAAAATGAACAAACATCCCTTTTATGAACGTGATATGAATATGTTTGAGGTAAGTAAAAACTCATCTTATTTTAGTCAAACCATAAAAATATGGTGTCAAATTGTCATTTAGCAGATGTATCTGTGATTCAGTATAGTGATAAGTCTCTTGAATAATTGATGTGAACACTGTCTTTTGCTTAATCCTGATATTTGCCAGACCAAACTACTTTCAAATTGGCCTTTCAGGCAATATTCCCTGAGGCCTATTTTTTCTTGCTCCCTTGCTCAGTATTTGTAAAATATAGAATAACAATTACATTTCACTGCAAACTGCCAAATCTTTATTAGTAAACCACGTGAAAGTCCAATGTTGGCCTACAGCATATATACTGATTTTCAAAATATGTTAGTACTCTTACCATAATTGTCTATTCATCTACTGAACCATTTGCACCATTCGATATGATTGTCATGAATAATAAATCTGCAATGTATCAGATAAGTCATTATATTCTCTTTTTCAAATATCAGGCCATTACTTTGCTCTGCCTTGTCTGCTTTGTTGGGGATTGAGTTTGCTCTAGTCATTTTCTGACATACAGCTTTGCCGGTATTGATAAGATGTTCATAATGCGTCACTGGAGAAGAAGAGAAAGTGTATGGACCCAGGGGGCTACATGTTAAACCATACACATTTTAATCAATTCTCTGTCATCCTTTGTGGGTCTTTGTATTTTACAGGCATTTGCAATATTCTGCGGCCTTGGCATCCACAATACTCAGATGTATGAGAATGCTGTCAAGTTAAGTGCTAAACAAAGTGTTGCCCTGGAAGTATTGTCCTATCATGCCATGGCCAGCAAGGAAGAAACTGCAGCACTAAAGGTGTGGCTGTTCATCTGATGAAGAGACCGGAACATTTGTTAAATCTTCAAAGTCATCTTGATGGAAACTCAGATTTTAACAGAATTTCTTTAACTTTAATATTCTTGATATGTTACTTAACTATGTGAGAAAAAGATCCTGCTAAAATTGTCATGACATAAGTGTTGAGTTTAAAGAAAAAAAGTAATGGCTTTTTAGAAGGAAATAGAAAGTAATAACGAATATGAAAAAAAAAAATGTTTGCATAGGTATTGGCATCAGTTAAGATGGTAAAAAACTAATGCCAACACAATATTTAGCTCAGTTACAGAGATTAAGTTTATTAATAAGAAAGTAACAAGGGCCATAAAAAGTGCCTTTCATTTATATTACAGCCAAAAAGATCTGCACTCCAAGTAAAAAACACTGGAAAGCTAATCCAGCATGTACATGATTCTTGCATGACTTCATCAGCTCTCTGTTGGGCAATTTACAAAAAATTGGTTGAAATCCCAGTGTGACGGCCAAAATTGATGTGCTGTCTGATCTCTCCACTGACGTGTGCATTACAGAATTTTTTTAATCTTCCAGAACTCCCATATCCCATCTGCAAAGAAACTTAACCTGTACAGTTTTGACTTTGATGACTTACCACTAGGGGAAGATCTCACACTCCAGGCGACCATTCGAATGTTTTTAGAATTGGATTTAGTCAATAAGTTCCATTTGAGCTATGAGGTAAGATAATACTTCATTTCCTGTAGGAGAAGGTAAGCTAATGTTCTATTGATGTTGTCATGCAGTATTACTTTGACACTGTAAAAAAAAGTTCTGTATCTACAGGCAAAAACCTGCAAACTTGTTGAAGATGGGCAGTTGGGAATACAGTGGATCCTATTCCTGAGGTGTTATTTCATCAACTTTTGTAGTTTATTCCTTGATGTTTGCTACTTTCACTGTTTCACCTCCAGTTTATTTACAACAGAAGTAATCTTATATGGTAGAGTTGCATGCTATGATATTTTGTCATGGTGTCAAATTTTGACCTTGAATGCATCTCTTGCATTTTCATTTTCTTTAAAATCACAAGGGAAATCAAACTTTCTACTTGAGCCAACAGCACAGTTTAGAAATAATGATTGAAAATAGATTAGAAAGACACTTTAAAGTTGAGACCCAGGCTACAGACCCATATTTCACACTTTAAAGTTGTGCATGACATTTTGCTGTTTATTTTTAAGGTATAAATGGATTTTAAGAAAATTAAAATTGTTTCTGAACAATCTTTCCATGATATATCAGGGAAATGATATATCAGTGTTTTGGAACTTATTGCAAAAAAATTGATTTTTTTAGCACTGGCAGTACCATACATGTCTGTTAATTCAACACAACTGCAAACAATGTACATAACTTGGTTGTAGATTTTTTAAAATGAATTACTTGTAACTAATATTAAAATTAATTCTACATACCCTATCTGAAATATGTTTAGAACATAGAGGCAATTTTTTTTTTCTAGGTTCTTTGTCGGTGGCTGTGTAGCGTGAGGAAGAATTACCGGCCTGTAACCTACCACAATTGGAGGCATGCTTTCAATGTAGCGCAGACAATGTTCACAATGTTCACGGTAAGAAATGAATTTATGATAGCCTTGTGGAGAAATATATAGATGTTTTTTTTTCATCGATAATGAAAAAACATGCTTGTAGAGGATGTATTGATTATGTTGTTGCACTGTACTTCAGATTTATTGAGTGTGAACTAGCTTTTCACCTGAATGGGAAATGAATTCCATCAATTTATGGAGTCTTCTATCATTATTAATGCATACGTTGCATTGGAATTGTGTACTGTGTTATTATTTATTATTGCTTCATTGATACAAGCACATTTTGATACAGTGGCTACGATCTGAAAATACTAATTGATGATAGTGATGATTGAAAAGGTTATTACCAAGTGTTTTAACGATGCTATCATTATTCCATCTACTAATGATGAATCTAATTAAGTGAAATAGATGAAAAGGGATTGGCATTTGTGACACAGAGCTGCTTTGCAGGTATGGTAATGCCAATGCTCTCTCTTGCCTGAATTGACAACAGTTGTGGAAATTAATGACGTCTTATTGCAGGGACATGCCATTAGCCAATGAATAATTATCTTAATGATATTGCACACAAATTTGGGAAAATTATTGGCATGTAGCACAGAATCATTTTCCAATTATCTTGTATTTAAACACATACACTAATATCCAAGGACAACATGCAGTGGAGTGCATGGGCACATGCACATGCAGACACGCTGGACCCTGTGGGTCACAGGCATGCATGTATATAAATGAACATAGTATTACATGATTTATGGTATTCCCACACACATGCACTGTATTTGGATAAATATTCTTGATATGTGTAATAGATGTAAAAATGAAGTCTCATCTTTCTCAGTCTCTTTCTTAAGTTGGTACTAAAGTTTAAAATAATACTATGGCAATTTCACAAATATTCATCAATATTCCCTGGTTCACGTGCATTTTACACCACCAAGTTGATATATAGTCATATCAAAGTAACATTAACTGAAAATCACCTTAATTATCTTTGGAACGCTAATACTGATCATGAACTCATTTCAGACAGGAAAGATGAGGAACATGTTGACTGACCTGGAAGTGATTGGCCTGATAGTGGCTTGCCTGTGCCATGACTTGGATCACAGGGGGACAAACAATGCATTTCAGCTAAAGTGAGGAGATGGAATCAGTAGCTAATGTTGACATTTGAGAAGTTTATCTCCTGTTTCTGTATATTGATTTTTTTACATCGGGGACCATGTTTTTAGAAGTGTAGAGTTCAGTCATTTGCCTCTTTGATTTAAATAAAATCAAATTCAAAATAAGGGCAAATATTCTTATTCTTATTATATTTTTTTACAGACATTGTGTAGTCCCATGTCAGTGTCTTGGTCACACTGTATGGGTTTGAAAAAGCATAGAAAATGTAACAGTGAGTTCTATTGTTCCAGGGTGGACTCTCCTCTTGCGGTTCTGTACAGTACCTCTACCATGGAGCACCATCACTTTGACCACTCCATTCTTATACTCAACAGCGAGGTACAGTAGGAACACATATTGATGTTGGTGGCATGAGTCTTGTCTGCTTGTCAAGACTATGAGCATGTGTACTCTGCATTAAGTGTTGCAAATATAGTACAGGATGTTTTTATCTTCATACTTGTCCTGTCAGGCCAGTTGAAATATCAGTCAATGCATGGGATTATATTATATTGTTCTGTAGTTTCATCTTTATGCTACTTATCTTGATTTGAACTTGGGCACACGTATCAAATTTAAACTAGTAGTTTTCTTGAGGCCTGCTAGTAAAAGTGACCAGTGATCTATTAATCACAAGAAGCCGACTTCACATTTATTTTAAATTATTTTCTTCTTTATTTTGTTTTATTGATTGATTGTGGATTGATTGACTGATTGATTATATTTCAGGGCAACAACATCTTTGAAAACTTATCCCCAGAAGATTATCGCAAAGTAATTAAGATATTGGAAAGTGCCATTCTAGCCACAGACTTGGCTTTGTATTTCAAGTAAGTCAATGCCAACTGAACTCAGTCAGGAATGATGGGCTTTCTGGTCGACATATTGATGCAAAACCACTGTTACCATATACGTATGGTTTGTAAAAAAGGGTTTTACATTATTAGGTTTTATATTTCTAGAGCTTATGTTGCTTGATCTTTTGGATGACATTAAAGCATTGTTTTTGTATGTTTATGGTGGTCAAATGGTGTATGTAAAATGTGAGGTTCTCTCAGTTGTCAAAGCAAGTATCAATACGCTTCTTGTGCCATTGTGTTGCCAGGGAAAGTGACTTCAAAATGATATATATGAATCCAGTGAAAAAAAAAATTGCATGTTTCAGATTTCATCAGCAAAAACCTGAAACCGTGATCTTTTAATGATTTCCTGTCTATGTGGGAAGGCAGGTTTACTAACTTTGGAGTCAATGTGTTAAGATAACAATCTGAGATTATGTGTTGGTCTTAAGATATTTCTAACAATCAATGAAAAATGCAATTATATCACGATTGGTAAACAGAGTGGGAATAAAACTGATGCTTTTTCAAATTAGAAAAGATATAATGGCCAAGATAGCTTTGGGTCCCAGTCCTGATATGTTAAACTCCCAACTGAGATTGGTAATGGCATACATCTTTTTTTTATATATAAATACATGTATTTCAATTTACCACATATTTTGTACTCTACCATCATCATATTACTTTTTCATTTGACAGCAAAATGCTGAATTCATCAAGGCAGCTTAAGCTTCATAATTTGAGATAATGATAAATAGCTGAATATTAAGGTCAAATCAAGCACTTCAGTAATTTGTAAACAATCCCAGGCTCTGGCTCTAATATAGTCTTACACCCCATTTCCATAGATTAGATCGACCTACTTTAGATTGACCTAACTCCCTGGGGGTTCACGCTAAATAGCTGTCAGCCGGGCGGACACGAAAGTTAATTACCCCCCTTACAGTTTGTAGTAGGCGGGACGGACATTTAAGTCGGATTATCTGAAAGTAATCTATAGTGAGACTCCCCGAGGGGATAGATCGATCTAAAATCAATGGGAATAGAGCCTTAAGGACAACATTGTCAATATTGTCAAGAAATTAAAAATTGTACAAAAACTATGTTGTTAACATTTTTCACTTCAAGATTTGTATGTATGATAAGATAAATTTTGAAATGACAATTTTGTAGGAAAAGAGGCAACTTTCAAACTTTAGTAGAGCGTGGAGAGAAAAAATTTGTAACAGAAGAAAAGAAAGAATTGCTCAGGTAGGTGTATTTGAAATTCATGTTTGGCAGACTTTGTGACAGTCTTTCTTTCTTTTCATCCTTCCTTCCTGCATTAAATTAATATATGTATATATTATTTTTTAGGAACATGATGATGACAGCCTGTGATGTGTCAGCCATTACAAAGCCTTGGCCCATACAGCAGAGGGTGGCTAAACTGGTGGCGAGTGAGTTCTTTGAACAAGGGGACATTGAGAAGTCACAGCTCAACTTGAAACCTCATGTAGGTATACATTTTTGACATCTGTTTCATTGCATTATTTAGATAATGATCTTGGGGAATTCCTAAGTTTACATGTACTTTTGAAAAAAAAGATTCAGTTTTATTTTAGGAGTTAAGCTACCTGTATCTCAAAGAAATTGTAAATTTTATTTTTTCATTTTTCTTTAGGCAATGATGGATCGAGAAAAGGAAGATGAGCTCCCAAAAATGCAGGTTGGATTTATTGATGCCATATGTATGCCCCTGTATAAGGTAAGTTCTCTTGTACCATAAAAAAATTGCAGTGTGGAAGTGAAAAAATAAAATAAACGTGTAATTCATCTTCAGCATTACATTTTAGCCTTAAGAATACATTTTGAAAACTTGATACATTGAAAAGTATTTTTGATTGCAGACATATTTTATGTTCCAAGGATCCTTCTCAAAAAGTAATATATTGGTTACATACATTTAGAAGATTTAGAAGGCAGAAAATAAGTTCGACTTATTTTGTACAGATTCTGTTGTTTCTTAACATTAAAGTATGCTACAATACGCAATGTCTGATTCATTGTCACGTACCATTTTTCAAGACTGATGGCATCCCTTTTTTAATACAAATTATTTATATGATTGATATCTTATTTGCATGCATAAATTGGCCTCAAAGGGTTAAATTTTCAAGAAAAAATTGCAACTACAATATATGCATTTGCCAGCCTTGCTGTATTTTTAATGTATCTTTTTTAGTTCTGTTTATATCAATTTACATATTTGCTACTTTACTTGGCATTTATAACAAGAAAACAAGTCATTTAAATATCGTTTCCAATCAGAGGGAGGGGGAAGGGTGATTAACCAATTTTCTGCTTAATTAACCTTATATTTGACATAAAGTTAAAAAGATCATTTCCAGACGGTTGCTCCATTGCCAGTTTTGTTGTTTTTTTTTTTTTGCACAAAAATAGCTTTTTGCTACTGAATATCTCTTGCATGAGATGCATTTTATCGAAGGTGAAATTTCCATTTGGCAAAATAATTGAAAATATTTAGTCTTTATTTAACTGACCTTACATCAAAGTAAAAAATAAACAATAGCTGAAAATTCAGACAAGAATGAAATACATTTTGAGCGGTTAATGCTGATTTTCTGTGACATTTTTGTTCTACTGTTCCCAGTTGATGGCAGACTTCTGGGAACCACTGAATGTCATGTTGGAAGGCTGCGAGGGTAACAGGAGGAATTGGAAGCAGAAGCATGTTGAAAATCCACACAACTCTGGTTAGGGGACCATGATATTAGTGCTGTCTGAATTATACTTATCCCCAAAGCAGGATTTATTTCACAAGCAGTTCCATTTGTTGCTTCTTATAATTTGAAATCATTTTTGGTTTGGGTATTTCTTCTTTGCACTGCCTGCTTTACTGTATACTTGGATTTTGCACAGTTTAAAATGGGCATTTGTTGCTTTTATGTTACAGGTTCTTCAAATCTATGCCAGCTCCTTGCATCAAATCTTTATTATCAAAGTACTTTGCAGGAACTTGTGTATGCCAATTTTCTGATTTCATGAACTTCAGTGTTGTTAACAGTGTTCTTTCTCTCTGCATCTTTGGCAAGAATAATGTCATTTCTCTTTGGCATGTCTATGTTGTGTTTTCATTACTCTGCCAGTTGCCTGCACCAAACCGTTTTCAGATACTGCCTCTGCATGTCATTGACTTGGCACTGGATGCAAATTACATAGAGTGACATTGAAACCCTTTTGGGCTCTACAAGATAAAACATCGGGTTCCCTACTGGGCATTGTGATAAGCAAAAGTGATGGAGTAGATGGCCCATTGCATTACCATGTGTCCCTATGGCTGTATCTTTTTTTTACATTCTATGGCACGTAAATATTTAATGACAGATTTTTTTTTTACTTTTTTTTTGGTTTGTAAAAAAATGGAGCATGGCAGGCATCTTGATTATTTCTTCAGCCATCTGTTCTCCATACTCCATATGAATCAAGAAAAAGGGGGATGATTATGTTTTTTTATTATTATTATTATTTAGTTGACAAAATCCTGGAGCTGAGATGTTTCAGTATCAGCTCTGCCCTAAGTTCTGTTCTGGTTCCCTTACAGATGCTGGCCCAGCTTAAACCATCTTTGCAACATCTCCATAGTGGCTGTGTTAGTAATCGCAAAGAGTGGCAAAGTATGGCAGACGGCCATGAGGTGACAGCCAAGAAACAACAACAAAATGGCTCTCATGGTTAGACACTAGATAGCTAACTTGCACAAAAGTAACGAGGGAATAAATGAAAAGAATAAAAAAAAATTAACATTACAGATTAAAGGGTATGGAAAGGGATTGAGAGTCTTTAAAATGATACCTGTCTCCTTATATTAATCTTTTAAGAATGTTTTTTTTTAGTCCAGTGTTAATATGACTGCAGCTATTGTGGTTGTGCACACTACACTGTATTGCTTAATAGTAACATCATTATATCTCATCTTTGCTGCTACACCTTTTTCTCCCAGTTCCAGTGATTGTCAAAGAGACTTCATGTTTTTATGAATTCCTGCAATATTAATCAAATAAATTGCAATTTTATATTCAGCTGAAGCCTTTTCTTTTAGCTGATCTGGTTACACTCTCCCGTAGAGCAAACTTATCTTTATTCCAGTGTATTGGATTAAGTTAAAAGCTACTCAGGGTATGCGTTAAAAGGATATGCTTAAGGTTTACTTTCATATGCCACCCACACTGGTGGAGCTAGGATTGTGCTACATTTTAAAGGGAAGGTGGGGGGGGGATTATCAACATGTTTGCATATAGAAAAGAAATCGAAAAATTAGTGGGGTTAAAATAAGGGGCACCTGTATACTGCCCTATGTCTGTCCGTGCAATTTTTAAAAAACCTTTTGTACAATTTTATACACTGTTGGTGGAATGACCAATCCCTTTCCAACCCCTCCAATTAAATTGTACATATAATCTGTACATATGTTAAAATGACCATTTTTGTTAGCAAAACTGCAAGATGTTTAGCATGCAAATGATTCGCTGATTGGCAGTAAAGAGTTACAGTGAACATGGGCTTACATATAGCTGTGTAGCTAGACAAAGGATAAAACTTAGTTTGGCTTGTTTTCAGTAGGATCAAGTCACTAGTCATGCTGTTAAAGTGCATTGTGTTCATCAGCATAGGTGGCTGTACATTTTGCACATTCATAAAGACCATTATTTCTCTGTGTTCTTGAGCTTGTCATTAACTGCACTTTTATCTGTTCTATGCTTATATGCTGTACTATATCTCTGCTGCAATTCCCATGCATATTTATAATGTTCCATTTTTAAAACTGTGGGAACTTATTTCAATAAAATCAAAAATAATATAATGCTCTGATGTACAGATACCTTTGATTTATATGTACTTACAAATGTTATTTAACTCTGTTGCTTTTTGTTATTACAAATATACATATAATATATATATATATATATATATATATATATATATATATATATATATATATATATATATTCATAACATTTAGTTTATAATTGCATGGGCATAGAGCCAATTTTCGCTTTTTTAGTTCATATTTCTTTGAACATGTTGCCAGGAATGTTAATTAATGAACACAAATGATTTCACACTAAAGTTTTATTAAGAAAATACATTTTAAGCATGCAGTGTTGGCTACTTTTTAATACAAATAAACTCACACATTTAATTGTTAATACTGCATGGTTACAGAGCATGAAAGCCTAAAGTTCTCATGTTGTTTTATTGCTGTCATTCAAATGAAAGTTTTGTTATTTGCATTGTCATGAATTGTGAAATTTGTGTTTAGCTTGCAGCTTTGCTTAAAAATAATGCTTTCACTTTCACTTTCCCCCCAGCTGGTGTTGTGCATGCACAGGAAGGAGGTTCCCAAGGCACAGACAAAACAAAGGTACTTGATCAGCACACTATTCATTGATATTGATTATTTCCTGCCATAATTATTTTCTCCTCCATAATGTTTCCTCACCAACTCTAAAGATGATTTACAGTTACAAAAGCATGTATATACACTGCATGCACGTAACTGATGTAAGGCCATTTTTAATTGCATCTATTGGAATTTTACTCTCCAGGAATTCAAGCCAAAATTTAATATATTCCTATATTTGTGGTTAATTTAAAAAAAATCATCAGTATAAAAATGAATATGCACTCTTTTATTGTCAGAAAGTTTGTTGTGGAGGTTTTAGTTTTTTATGAATCATTTATTTAACTCAGAGTTCCCTTTCTTTCTTTGAAATGTGCAATCATTTCATGTGACATAAGATTGATCTTTAAAAATTGTAAGATCAAGTTTTTCAAATAAAAGTGGCCTCAAGTCATATAGTTTCAGCAAAGCCACCATTGTGTTAAAATGATAAACTGTTTCCATTGTTGATAGTCAGTGTTACATGTCCAATGCAAACACAAGTACAGCTCTGGTCCAGTGAGTCCCCCCTCCCCCCCAACCTCCTAAGTGACATCTGCTGTAAATGGATGTATACACCAATATGCGATTTTCCATGATTGTTGCACTTTTGGCATTTTATCAGTGAGAACACGAGACTGAGCAAAGTTTAAAGTTTCAGGGGGCAAGCCGTGGCATAGACGTGATTCAGTTATACATTGAAGGTTGTACTTCTGGCGGTCTTCAAGAAAATTCAAGATTTTCTTGTATGATTTTTAGTGAAATATTTATGTGAAAACAAGTATCATAACTATGATGGTATTTTCATTCTATCAAATATGACAAATTCAATTTAAATTAAGGTTTAAAACTAAAGTTTTTAAAAAGCATGTCATAGTGTGGAATTATAAACAACTGTATGCAATGTAAGCAGTAGCATTTGATTGGAAATGAACATGTCCATATAGATAAAACAAATGTGTGTATTTATAGATTTGTTTTTATTTTTGGCAAAATTTGTAAAGCTGTTTTCTCATTATTTGACATGCTTTAAATAGTTTGTATTGGAGACATGAAACTTAATTTGAACAAGAACCAGCCAACAGCAATATTGTTAAAAATTTGTCAACATAAACAGTAATGCAAAGCTGGCACCATTAAAACTTTCATTCAATCTTAGACTGCATTCCCTTTACCTTATCGTGCTAGCAGGATTGATCTATCTCAGCTGGGATTCTCAATTAGGTGCAGTCAATGTAATCAGCTTAATTGTCTGGTACACCCCCTCGCAAAGCAACATGAACAACATCATGGACCACAAAGTTTTCCCCAACTTTACCCAAGTACTTTGAGTTACGAGGGGATATTTTAAGCCACTTAAACTGAATGCAATTTAGCAAGGATCCATGAGGAGTTACATGTAGATCAATCCGGCTAGCACGATTGGGTTATGGGAACCCTCCCTTAGTAAACTTCTTTGGTTCATCTTATCTACTTTTACCTGCACAGGTGTGCTTCAGTTGTTGTTAAATAATTTGTTGTTACTAGTTGGTGTCACATCTAAGTATTTTTCTATAAGTTATTAAACCTCTTGAAAGGCTTATATGAGAGTTCTTTATCTCTTGTAATAAAAATGAGATCTAGAGAAAGAAATCACAGAGACAGGTATAGTAATTCCACAATCAAATTGTCTGTTAGCACACAAAACAGTATCCTGAAAAACTGCCTTTCAGTGACAGTTAACAGCTGATTGTATCAATTATTCGAAAATAAAATAATTTCCAGCATCCATGAATATCTAACACAGGCAAAATGATCCATTTTATAAGGGAAGTAAAAATAGTCTTGTAAAACTCTCAATATACAAATAGCAATATCATAAAAGTCTATCAACACATTTGATATACATTAATATTTTATATTAACTTCCTTCTCAACATCTACACACAAAATTAGGTGTTCGCCTAGCTTTGCCTGTCTTCGTCAATATTTGCAGGCTTGATGACGATACAGCATCAATAGCTGTGCAGCCCTTCCTATTTGGTTTTCCAAACTGAAAGTGTCAGCTGCAAACTTAAAAACACTAGCACTAGCTTTTAAACACTGATTTAACTTTTTTTTTATCAGTCATAAAACGATCATACAGTCTTCAGACATACGCAGTACAACAGTTGTCATAGCCACCCATGGCTCATAACAAAAAAACATAACCACTAACATTATTGCACATGCAGCTTCCAACTTAGTTCTAACCAAGGATGTTCCAACCTACGTAGCTGTGTTTAAGTTGCCTACTGAACAAAAGCCTCACACTGGATCCCAAGTACTGTGCATGCTCAAAACATATTGGAAAATCCTGTATTGGCCAGAAAGTGTTATTCAGTATCTTTTGGTTTTGTTTAAATGACAGTTTAAATTTTCTCCTAATATTTTGTACTAAGAGTTTTTAAAAATGAAAAGATGTATTATCTATGGCAGAGTATGAGACACTGAAAAAGAGATTTATATATTCTATTTTCAAAAAATTTGTCCCACTGGCTTGGCTGTACATAGAAAGTAACAGCATGATTATGAAACAAACATGTTTTATTCCCTGTGCACATGGATATCTTTATTTATATAGTGGTTATAATAAATTGTTTCCTTTTCTGCTTTGCTGTCTGTAAAGGGATGACATAGTTGTGAGTATGGATTGTATAGTTCTTTTTCCATAGTGTACTGTTCTTTTTTTTTACTACATTTGTGATCTTGGTAGTGCATGTTACTGGTATAGCTTTCAGAGGGTGCATCTTCTGAAATACTTCTATTATAATCACTTCTAGGGTCATGGTCTAAAGGTCATTCAGTTCTGTGGATTCAGTGGTCTGAAATCTTTTATGCTATCAGTAGGGTGTGTTCACCATGAAACTATTGAACTGGGTAGTTTGAACTTACTCTGTGGGGGCTCTGGCTGAATGTAATCAGTTTAAAAGATTAACATGCATCCTCCTGGCCTTGAGTAGAAGACGGAAAAGCTGGTGATTTTACGAGTACCTTAAAAATGAGAGGAGGAGCTCTGATTGCATTCAGCGTGAGTCCCTGTGGAGTTAGTTTGAACTACCTAGGACAATTATTTTATTGTGAATACACCCATAAAAACAGACAAAAGGAATGGTTTCTGACAATGTTATGCTTATGTACCATTTAGGCAGGATGTTTTTGAAAAAAAAATTAAGACTATTGAATTGTCAGACCAATGAACTGTTTGACTGTCAGAACACATCCATTTTACCATAGATGCTCTGTATGCACCCATACTTTTTTTCAAGTTCATTTTGACAACATTTTGCAACATTAGCTTTCCTGGCTTCTTTTTATTTAGTTGGAAATAAAAGTTGAGAATTACCTTGATTCACATTTTCAACAAAAGTTCTTGTCTAAATTCAAATTTGCTTAATTGGAAATATTCAAGGGACTGAAAGGCACGTCAGATTCTGAGTAAAGTGAATGCATGGCATTGCTCTTTATTCATTGCAATTTAGTTGTACAGAAATTACAGTTACATGTGTTTTTAAACCTCCTTTTAAAATTTTATGGAGAAATACCCCCAAAAGTAGTGTTAAATAAATGCTTTTTGTTTCTCTTTCTTATTAAGTTTTTTTTTATCTTTAAATTTTTCTTCAAACATTATGTGTTTATCAGCTTTGCTGTTTAGTTTTCTATCAATTTTTTAAGACTTAGTTTGTACAAAAAAGAAAAAAAGTCCTTCCAAAACTTAACTTGTGTTGTGTAAATTATGAAAGGGATCATGTGTATGCCATATTTGTTAGTTTTAGAATCCATTTGTTAACAGTGTATATTTACTTCAACATTTTATCCTGACAAACCATAAGGAAAAAGTGAAACTAAGTATCAGCTTGTGATTTTATGTTTGGATCAAACTCCTTTAAGCGATCATTTTGAATGACTGCATGTTAAATTGTTGCTTTCACTCGATGTTATGTTATATGTTGGTAAAATTGAACATATCAAGCAAATACTACTTCCAATTACTTATCTGTGTTGTTTACTGCTAGCCCCACACCAAATGCCAACAAACTGAAACAAGGCCAGTAAAATGTAAATTTGTTCAGTTACTATAATAGTAATTTCTTCTGCATCTCTGCTTTGGGCCAGTCAATTCCTAGAATCTGGTGTTCTGGAGAGCCAGTGCGGTAAATAGTTTTTAGCACGTAATACTGAATTTCCCCAAAAAAAGTTTATTTTGGTATTAGATTAGACTTTTCATAAAATAGCATTAGATCTATTACCTGCCAAAAATAAATACCTGGCTGGGTAGACATTTTAGTGAAAAAACATGATTCTTGATTCTGCTGTTCTTTTGAAAGTCATTTATGTCTACCTCCACTAGTTACTAGTAATTTGAGTGTTTCCATTTTGCAAGACGACTATGCTAAGCTCAAATCCATGCAGCTCTGACTAACCTTCATGACCATTTAGACTAATTGCTTCATACATATTTAATAATTGTTTTAGTATAATAGGTTTAGCATCATTATTGATGATTGTGCAGTCACTCATCAAAGCTTTACCAATAACTTTTGTCATTTTTGACTATGTGTACTTATTATTGAATATTTCCGCATATAAATTTATTAGGGGGAAGGGGAATAATTGCATTCAGTGGTAGTTATATGTGTGGTGGATCACGTAACTTTGGAGACCACTTATTGCAAATAATTGTGACAGATGGAATGGACTACGTATATAATTTTGATTAAGACATTTTTGTGAAGAAAAAAAATGATGGAAAAAAATGAAATCAAAGGGGTTGATATGCACCCATAGTACAAATTATCAGCTAACATTTAAAAAGCACATCCTCCTAAAATTGTGCATTTTGAAAACAGTGCATTCTACCCTAAGAGGGTTAACATGTAAGTATGACTAACAACTACTCCAATTTGAATATTTTACATTCATAATGTGTTATTTTTTCTCTTTGATTATAACGGAAATTTCTCATTTTTTTGTTTACTTCTCAGCTCACCACTAGCAGCTCTCCAGGAAAGACCTCTCACGTCAGAAGTAAGAAGAAAAGCAAAGCCTGCAGTGTGCTGTGAACAACTTACCGTCTTCAGATTACTTAGCCCAGAACGCAATTTACAATTTAAAATATATCAGATGAACTGTTACTAGAGCAGCTATATCTTTTTCATCTATCAAGTTAACAGTTGATAGATTGCCTTTAGCTTGACAGGTACTACATACCAGCTGACAATATCTGTATTAACTTAAAGGTTTAAAGGAAAGGTCTATATACTTCAAATGCTGAATTCAGGCAGACATGGACTGAGTAACCAAAATTGAAAATTAGTTAGTCAAAGGATTATAATCATGTGTCAGTGTGCCAGTTTGATTTTTATTCTGCCCTCAACTCAACTGAACTATTTGATGTGTTGGATATTTTATAGTAGGGGCAACTGGTATGTTGGCGTTTTGGTTTGAAGGATATTGTGGTTCTCTGTCTGCAAAGGGGAAAAATAAGCAACATTTCTTTTCACATATAAAGTAAATACCTAAGACAAGATGTCAGTAGGAATGCTGTACTTTTTAAATATCTACTCAGTACAGGGCGCTTCAAGTTTGCCTTCCTGGTTTTTCAGGTAATAAGGAGAAACAGATGTAATCATTTATATTTTAGAGGTTAACACCCACCCTTTCAGGACAAATTGTATATAAAAGTAAATTTTCATGGGTGTGGCACATGTTAAGGAATAAATGCATTACACATGGTGGGTTTAAAAAAAGACTCAAGTAATCTTAACTGTAATACTAATGGAGGTTCAAAGATTATGTAAGTGTTATAATGTCTAACATGCTTTGTATTGAGTGCAAACACAATGTCAGCGGTACCTAGAAAATGCAATGCAGCTTAAATTGGTGGGGAGACTTTTGATCAGCCATATGCATGAAAATCAAATGAATTAACAACACTTACTGTGGTTTTTATAATGCAACCTTGAGGGGGAAGGTCTTACATGTATTATTTCTATGAGACAGACAGCTGATATAATGCATGTCATTTATATGTAAGGCATAGGTCTCCAGCTTTAACATCTGCACAGGTACAACAATGGGTCTATTTTCGAAGTGGTTTGCTTTTTTTAAATTTTTGTCAAATGCATCATTTATAGAGTAGACCAATAGTTTATGTTATGCTATATTATGATACATATCTGTGATAATTCATCTTTATAATGTTGGACTCATTCTTTTGTCTTTTGTGGAATACATATACTTGTGCAATCATCAAGTCTCAGTTCAGTAGTCAGGTCACTTATTAAAGAGTATTTCAATTTTTATTTTCTCAGGTAGAATGTATTCAGTTCATGCTTTGAATGTAGATTAAAGAAAAAAAGAGGCATATTATCATTGCCATTGCTTATATTTTTCAATAGCACTGTTACAGCATTCATCTTGCCAATGAAATAGTAACAGTAGACTATATAGCTCTCATGGAATGACAATCTACCATGCTAGCCTCTATGTTGAGGACCAAAGGTAGTAAGAAGTAGAGTTGGGCAATTGAAAACTGACATGTACCTCATCAATTTCACTTCAGGATAAGGGGTTTGTATCCCAGTTAATAGCATATATGGGTAGAACACAGCTCTGGCAAGCTGAAAAAATTTTTTTTTACATATACTGAAATGGAATATTACTCACCTAAAGATATCCATGCACCTTTTACTAAATTTATTCTTGTGATGGAGGACAACATGAACTTTTTTTCATTTTTCCTTTATTGTTATTGACGTTATAGTGAATTTTTTAAGCTAAGTATTCCAGTAAAACAATATATTCAAAATTTGGGAAGGGGAGGTATATATTCTACAATTATAACTTACATAAAACTGAATTTCAGTAATAAGAAAGGTTGACATGTACAAAGATGGTGTTCAGCACTGCTTTCAGTGTCTCTTGTTAGTTTAATGGAATTTTGCCATCTATAAGAAATAAAATTTAAATGTTAACCTCTTTACTTGTTCTGTAGACTGGAGGGCTTGTTACCAAAAAAAAAAAAAAATAATAAAATGGAGGAATACAAGTGATTTTTTTTCAAAAAATTTGCAAGATTTCTATAGATAGTAGCTATCTAAATTGCATTCATTTTACCTTAAATTACATTTTAACCCGTACAGGCTGGTGTTACATCATCATAAATATCATGCAACCTAAAAAATATACTCTATGAGTTACCATTTGTATGTTGTAAAAGTGGTTTTATACCCAGTTTAAGTCCCAGAGATCCCTTTGAAGTTAAAAAAATATCATTAAAAATTCACCAATGAAAAGCAATTAGCTGACATAGTCAATATTGCAAGGAAATTTTTTACCCCAAACAATTTGAATACTTCCTAAGGCATGCCAAATGTACATTAGTTGAAGATATTTAAATCTTGTCCCTTGTACATCATTTATGAGAAGCAATGAAATATCATCAAGATATGAAAGCTGCTAAATGCATGGTCTTCCATGATAATGCATTAAAACATTCGCTTGTGTATTGGAGGGAAGAGCTCTAAATAGGTTTTAGCATGGAATAGGCTGCTCCTTGGCCTACAGGGAATTGCTGCTAGAAGTCTTCTGGACATCTAATTAGTCATAAAATTCTCTTTCAGAGAAACATGTCTTCAAAGTATTCATCAAATTCTTCATCCCTGAAAAAGAACATTAATTATTTTGATGCTTCCTACTTTCACTATCCCATCAAAGATTTCATAAAATATTAAGTTTATAATAAAATCAAGAAATGTATCTTTTAACTCCACATAAAAAATTGACAAGTTAAAAAAAATTGCAAATCAAGTTATTTCCCCCAAGTAAAACAAATTTCAATAAATTTGCTACACATACCTTGATTTTTCCTCAGTAATTTTCTGTGGCCCGGTCCATAAAGAATTGTCACTTTCTTCAGGTTTAAGACTAGAAGGTTTATCTGAAGTGTTTGCATTCTTTTCGTGGACTCCTGAACCTTTTGTACCTAAAATGTGGAGGGGGTATACAAACATATGGTGTGTCAGGACTGTCATATAACAACCTATATTAAAATATCAGGTGGTAGCGCTTTGTTAAATTTGATTTAATATAATCACAGCTTAATAAAATTGATCAAACCCAAACTAACTTATGTGTGTCATAAAACCTAATGAAAGGGGACTTACTCTTTTTCAGTCTGCTACATTTATATTGACTATTACACAGTTTGGTAGGAATGCTATTCAATACAGAAACCAAATTTCAAAAGCTATACTTGTATTAGGTCGGTCTTCTGTCCTCTGGATTTTGCTAGGCCTTTCAAAGGATTTGCTCTGTGTAAGCTCTCTCTTCCTGCAAAGAAAGAAAGAAAAATCTCAACTACTTATTTCATTTATCACTTTAGGTCGCATTCAGAACAGTGGACTAACTATTCCGAGGGTCAAATATGGCTGACTCACTTAAATACTTCTCCACATGTAATCTATTCAGTGTCTTTTAGCGGATTAGACATCAATCTTTTTAGTGGGTTTCCATACTTGACCCACAGTCCTCTGTTCTGAATGCAGCCTACGTCACCTTTTCATTATGTTTGGGGTCATAAATTCAAACTAAATGTTTGCAGTAAAAAAAAAAAAAATATATATATATATATATATATATATATATATATTCCATGCATCATAAAATGTTTGTAGAACATGGCCAGAAGTTGGGAGTATCAATTAAATGATTCATATGTAAAATCCCACATTTGCATTGAGGTAGATAACTGAACTTCCCCTGTGGATGAAAGATTATTTTAAGTGTCATTTTCAAGCAAATGTGTATGTGCATGCCCATTTCCTGGTTGTAGGTATCAAAATTGAGAAACCTGGTTGGTGTTAGTCTTCCATTAACATTATGAATATATTTTGACCTTTCCATAAAACATTCCATTTTTTACCCAAAATAAATTAAGTACATCAAAGAGGCCCTAAGGGGGTTCAAATCAAGTGGTCTTAGGGGATCAAAGCACAAAGATAGCATATCTTTTCTAATCATCTATAACATATATCAAGAAATAACAATTTTCATCAACCACATCAAGTATTAGTATATTTCATAGCTTAAAATCCATTATCTGACCATCAATTATATTGAGGTTTACTCTTGTGATGTGCATGATAATCTACAAAGTTGACTTACTTGTGGTGGTAGTTCAGTTTATAAGAGCAGTCTGGACATAAACCTGAAGTCAGATATATAACACACTTTAACACAGGGCAGTTATAGTGATGAAAAATCCTTATACCATTAAATCCTTAAGATTGAAAACCTATTGATTATGGTATAAAAAAGCTGCATAATCAAATTATGTAATAAAGAGAATTCGGTACATTTAAGCAAAATTGAGTTATTTGAGGCTTTCAAATGCTGTAAACTTTATAATATTACATCAACAGTTTAAGTAAAAAAAATAACATTGCAATTTTAGAGGGAAACAATACTAGAACTACTAATCTACAGATTTCTGATAAAATATAAAGAACTGATTTTGCCACATTACCTACAAACACCAGGTCGCTTATACAAATAATACTGAGAGTAATATATCTACCTGCCAAATACTGCAATAACTTACGTAATTTGACTAAAGCATTTTTTCTCTCTCCATGCTCCACATATGCAAAATTGACTTCCCAGCTCCGTAACCCCTCCTTCTCAGTGCACTTTTTGTTTCCACAGATAAATTGGCCTTTTTTGCAAAAGAAGAAAGAAAAATATATAAATTCAATGAAAGAAACAGACTTTTACTCTCAAATGACAATAAGATGTAAAAAAAGAATCAAATATGCTAGACATGACGATGACATACAGTGTTCTTTCTATTGTTAAGTAACAACCGTTACTGTAATCACATGTCATTTTCATAAAAAAGTATTGATTGATGTGTCTCAAATAACTTAACATCAAACTCAAGTACAGTAAGTGAACAATCATGTGCATTTACCTTTCCCTTCTACTACTTCTTTTTCTATCCTCCATCTCATGGCAACCTGGATGTAGAAAAATATTATTGTTACTAAATATTAAATATTATCTTGTGCACTTTGATTAATAGGTACATGGATGGGTGGGTTGTTTTGTAGGCCGATATATGTCAACAAGTTAAAGGACAATGTTCATGTAAAAATCCATTTCTCGAATTTTGAAGATACAGCACTCAATCTATACACTAGAGGTATGTTTTAATCGATCCCCGCCATTTAAAAATTATAAAAACAATCTGTTAGTAGAAAAAAAAGCGTTTTAGTAAACCTCACCTCAATATGCAAAAATGAAGCAACAGATCAGGGTCACGTGGTACTGTGACGACAATCACGATAAAGGTCTATGAGACTCAACTGAGCTGCATGGTGCATAAAGACGGAGAAGTTAAGGAAAGTTGTGTTGAACGGAGTTGAGGAATTTTCGTTATGCCTCGGTGTGTTGCCGTGGGATTCACCAAAATTGCAGCTCTCGTTGACAATCTTTCTTTGTCTGTGACGGTCTTCCGTGACTTACTTACTAACTTCGGTGACAATAGTTGCGATGCTCTAGATCATGGTCACCTCAGGTGGTTTAGATCATATCAAGAGCTGGTAGTCTTTCAGATTATCTGTCATCAGTTGGCAAACTTACTGATTGCTGATGCATTTTAAATGCATTGTAGTTGACCAAAAGCTCGTTTACAACAAACCTGTTAATTATGCACCGCTGCAATTCCCAAGCCAGGTAATAACAGGTATGAAACTCGTCTTGGTGGGCTTTCATATTTTTCAATATATCTCATTTATTTCATGGGGTTATTTTATTGGTATTTGTAAATGACGTTAAATATCAATACTTAAACAATTAAGTTCAAACACGGTCGCGAACATTAATAAAAGAAATTGCTCTCAGGGTATCTTGAAGCTTCTGTGGAAGAAAACGTGTTGAGGAAAAACAGGAAAAAGAGCGTTATATTAAAGAAAAAATGGGAACTGCTACAATAAAATGGTTCGTTATCCTAATTCGTTTATGCTTTGAGGATTTGTTTCTGAAGATAATTTCATCTGAAATATTAAATAATTTAAAAGATTGATTATTTTATAACTTGAAACGCAAATTCTGCGTCAGTACGCAATTTTTTTTTGCAAATTTGTAAGCTTATAACACCGTGCTATAAAGATCTACTCAAGAAAAAAATTTGCTTGGGTAAAATTGAGTACGGAATGAACTGGAGACACTTGGCTTGTCATTAAGTTTACACGAAAATATGTCAGGTAACTTTATACTGTCTTTGAAAGAGTAAAGATTGAAAGATAATTTTAGACAAACTTTGACGGGGGAAATACCTACAAAGAGTAATGGGCTATTTCGCCAACATCTTGTTGAAAATTTTACACTGCAATTCTATTCAAATAAGCTAAGGAACTAATTGCCAAATTAATACTCTCATCACATAACAGGGGGGTAACCAGACCTGCAAAAATTGTACGCACATATTTAAAAAGATTACAAGCACATACAGCAAAATGTAGACTTACGCAAAACATGAAGGACAGTGTAATCACAGCAAATGTACCTCATATAGTAGCTTAATTTCCATTAATAATAAAATCATCATTTAAGTCAAAAATATTCTTGCGATTTAATAACTATTTTAATTTACCCAGAACGGTATATTTATTTTAAAGGCGGTTAACTGAAATATAGTTTTATGATTTGTTTGTGAAAATTGCCCATGTCACCCTGTTAGTTTGGAGGTCTAAGCTGGATCAAGTCCGTGTTAAAATTCCTATGAAGTTGTGCAGGAAAAATTCTTCCTTTCTTTCTCTAGCTCCTCGATAAACCTGGTGTTCAGATTTTATCTAGTACCCCCAGGTCTACGGGAGCTGCGCTTTGTAACTAACGCACAGGTAGATTTTTACCTGAGATAACTGGAGTAAAGCTTAGATAGAGAGTGCGTTCGGTACAAGCAAGACAAATTGAATGCCATTTAACCCTCTAATTAAGAGGTAAAGGAAGTTCCAGTTAGATGGATGATTAAGATAGGACTTGTAAAGGTAACGGGCATTGTTTACCTCAGTTTAATAAAAGTATGCAAGACGGAGTGTCAGCGGTTTAATAAAATAAATTGAATTTCACAAATAACATGGACCTCATATGCAATAATCAACATTTCCCTTAACTCATTCAAATGCAGTGTTTTATACAACTTGGGATAACCATAATGAAATGCTTGTTAAAGAAATGACTAGACGGGAAATGGTTTTACACAGCTTCACGAGGATTTAGACCCCTCGGGTAAGAGATTTGAATGAGTATAAACTTTTATCAGAAGCCAGAGAAGTCATCTTACAGGTAGACAATGCAGCTCATTGTGACAGCTAAGCACGTTCTGTTCTCCGGTGGCTCGATTGTCGTCATTGGACCACGTGACCACGTAGCTCATTAACTCCCAGGCCGAGCAAATAGGACGTTTTTTAAAGCCAAAAATTTACAAAATGAGCTTTTAATTTGTGTATTTGGATAAAGATATCGTTAGTTGGGCATGTTTTCTGAAGAATATGTTCCGTTCAGGCCATTCTGACAGCATGAAGCAAACCTTTTAATAAACCACAATAAAAAAGATTTCGGCACTGATAAATTGATGTAAATAGACAGCAAAGCTGGCCGATACACAGACATTACACATAAAAAAATCAAAGTTACAGGTACAGTGGTGTCAGCAAGATGGAAAAAAATCTTTTTTTTTTAATTTAACAATTTTCAACTAATAAAATACTTGCTAAAGATGATAAAATTTACAATAAACAATGCAGATATGTATAAAAATCAAAATTGCAGAACATACCTTATTTTCTTTGTATCGACTTAGATCTGATATGCAATATTCTTTAAACAATTTGTCATAATATTTTTTGGACATCCTCTTTTCCCTAAAAAATTAAATCATACTATTGTTATTATTAGTATTTTGTTGTAGGTTTTTTTTTTTTTTTTGCTATGACATATTGTCAGTGTGTTTTAATCAAAACATACATTAACAAGAATGAATCATAATAGTCTCTGATATTATATTCAAAACCAAACAACAGACCCAAAATAGTCTGACTGAGGTTATCAAATACCCAGATTGTTTTATGGCTGATTAAATCTCTTTTAATGTTGAATGAAGGTCCTTCAATTAATGATCTGGTAACTTCAGTAAAGATAATTTGAGTTGATCTGGTAAATTCAACATCTGTCTGATTGTGAACACAGCCTCATATTTAATCACAGTTTACAATTTTAAAATTAGTACATTCCTCGAGCATCTTACCATGAATCATCAGGGTTGTCTTCTTCTGTCCATAAAAATCTGTGATTTTCACGAATAACATCTAAATCTGTCTTGCCTACTGATCTGTAAAACATTAGATCCAAGCTAAACTAGAGGATCAGAGAGGCGATACCGCCTCCGAATATTGTACCACCAGCTGGAGCAAGCGCATTCGTATAGACCCCCACATATACAAAATAAGGAACACAGCCACCAGTCTTGTGCTTGACAAGCTGTAAAAATGCAATCAACAAGAATTTTCAAAATATGCAAAAAATATATATATAACTAAAAATGGTACAATCAAAGTTCATCGTAAGGTAGGTCAAAGGTCAATTCCAAGGTCACAGTAAATTGCCAGTATATGACTTCCTATTCAACTTCAATAGTAACTATGGGCCTATCTCTGCCAGGTTTGGAGTTAAAAGAGAAAGAAATTAGCAGAGTTCAGTTCATAGTGAAAAGTAGGTCAAAGGTCAATTTTAAGGTCACATGTAGATTGCCAGTATATGACTTCCTATTCAAGTTCAATAGAAACTATGGACCTATCTCTGCCAGTTTTGGAGATAAAAGGGAAGCAAAATTTGCAAAGTTCAGTTCATGGTGAAAAGTAGGTCAAAGGTCAATTTTAAGGTCACATGTAGATTGCCAGTATATGACTTCCTATTCAACTTCAATAGAGACTATGGACCTATCTCTGCCAGTTTTGGAGATAAAAGGGAAGCAAAATTTGCAAAGTTCAGTTCATGGTGAAAAGTAGGTCAAAGGTCAATTTTAAGGTCACATTTAGATTGCCAATATATGACTTCCTATTCAAGTTCAATAGTAACTATGGACCTATCTCTGCCAGTTTTGGAGATAAAAGGGAAGCAAAATTTGCAAAGTTCAGTTCATGGTGAAAAGTAGGTCAAAGGTCAATTTTAAGGTCACATGTAGATTGCCAGTATATGACTTCCTTTTCAAGTTCAATAGAGACTATGGACCTATCTCTGCCAGTTTTGGAGATAAAAGGGAAGCAAAATTTGCAAAGTTCAGTTCATGGTAAAAAGTAGGTCAAAGGTCAATTTTAAGGTCACATGTAGATTGCCAGTATATGACTTCTTATTCAAGTTCAATAGAGACTATGGACCTATCTCTGCCAGTTTTGGAGATAAAAGGGAAGCAAAATTTGCAAAGTTCAGTTCATGGTGAAAAGTAGGTCAAAGGTCAATTTTAAGGTCACATTTAGATTGCCAATATATGACTTCCTATTCAAGTTCAATAGTAACTATGGACCTATCTCTGCCAGTTTTGGAGATAAAAGGGAAGCAAAATTTGCAAAGTTCAGTTCATGGTGAAAAGTAGGTTAAAGGTCAATTTTAAGGTCACATTTAGATTGCCAGTATATGACTTCTTATTCAACTTCAATAGTAACTATGGACCTATACTATCTCTGCCAGTTTTGGAGATATAAGGGACTAAATGTTATAATTTTGGAGTTACCATAATGTGCCATAAATTTCCTACAGAAAAAATTAATTAAAATAAAGAAAAGGTCATTTTGGTCAAAATTCTTGAAATGGGAGGTGCTCTGAAGTTCCAGATGTTCAAATTTGATGAAATAATGTCATTTTTGACCACAAGTTGTCTGCTTTGCCAAGCCTTATGTTTTATTGTACCACCAGCGTTAGCGCTGGCGGTACACATGGTTTCGGTCCCGTCCGGATCGTTCCGCCGGCTCCGCCGGCTCCGCCGGCTCCGTTGGCTCCGCCGGACGGCTACCGTTACCGCTTCTCCTCCTAGGCGGTAAGGCCCCCCGTACCCATCTCTTGGATTTAGGTCACCTATAATCTCAACTCGTTCCACGTAAAATTTGGGCTTTGTCGGTATTGGGGTCTAGGTGTGGCACTCATTGAAATGCACCCTTGTCCAAAAATGGCAAAATTAAATGCTAATTATCTACCCTACGGAAGGGGTTATGGGAAAAATTTCTACAGACGGCTTTCCAAAAGTCATATGTGTAGATTTCAAATATGCCCTTGGATTTGACCTTTGACCTTTACTTCAAGGTCAAACGGGCCAAAATTTTCAAAAAAATTAAATTTTTTACGAAAAAAAATTTTTTTGCCCTGTTATTCAGACACCACACAGACTTAACCAATAATATTATTGGAAAGTGTTACCCTTCAGGTCATCCTTCATCTCCGTGAATTTGGGGTCAATCAGTGCATTTTCACCGGAGTAGCGGCCATAAGATGGCGAAACTGAAAACTGTCTCTAATTCGGGAACCGTTAATGCTAGAGACCCATTCTTATTTGCATTTTGTAAAGCATGTAAAGCCCAACACTGGAGGTGGTCTCCGTTTTTTTGTATTCCGTACGGTTTTCAAGTTATGCTGTATCAGAAAGTACATATTGGTGGTGAAAGCAAAATGTGCAGTACGGTAATGGATAATAAATTTTGAACTCTGGAAAAATAAAACATAAGGCTTGGCAAAGCAGACAACTTGTGGTCAAAAATGACATTATTTCATCAAATTTGAACTTCTGGAACTTCAGAGCACCTCCCATTTCAAGAATTTTGACCAAAATGACCTTTTCTTTATTTTAATTAATTTTTGCTGTAGGAAATTTATGGCACATTAAGGTAATTCCAAAATTATAACATTTAGTCCCTTATATCTCCAAAACTGGCAGAGATAGGTCCATAGTTACTATTGAAGTTGAATAGGAAGTCATATACTGTCAATCTTACTGTGACCTTGAAATTGACCTTTGACCTACTTTTCACCATGAACTGAACTTTGCAAATTTTGCTTCCCTTTTATCTCCAAAACTGGCAGAGATAGGTCCATAGTTACTATTGAAGTTGAATAGGAAGTCATATACTGGCAATCTAAATGTGACCTTGAAATTGACCTTTGACCTACTTTTCACCACGAATTGAACTTTGCAAATTTTGCTTCCCTTTTATCTCCAAAACTGGCAGAGATAGGTCCATAGTTACTATTGAAGTTGAATAGGAAGTCATATACTGGCAATCTAAATGTGACCTTGAAATTGACCTTTGACCTACTTTTCACCATGAATTGAACTTTGCAAATTTTGCTTCCCTTTTATCTCCAAAACTGGCAGAGATAGGTCCATAGTTTCTATTGAACTTGAATATGAAGTCATATACTGACAATCTAAATGTGACCTTGAAATTGACCTTTGACCTACTTGTCACCATGAACTGAACTTTGCAAATTTTGCTTCCCTTTTATCTCCAAAACTGGCAGAGATAGGTCCATAGTTACTGTTGTATTGAATAGGAAGTCATACTGGCAATCTGAATGTGACCTTGAAATTGACCTTTGACCTACTTTTCACCATGAACTGAACTTTGCAAATTTTGCTTCCCTTTTATCTCCAAATTTACGCTGTATCAAAAAGTACATATTGGTGGTGAAAGCAAAATGTGCAGTACGGTAATGGATAATTAATTTTGAACTCCAGAAAAATAAAACATAAGGCTTGGCAAAGCAGGCAACTTGTGGTCAAAAATGACATTATTTCATCAAATTAGAACATCTGGAACTTCAGAGCACCTCCCATTTCAAGAATTTTGACCAAAATGACCTTTTCTTTATTTTAATTAATTTTTTCTGTAGGAAATTTTTGGCACATTATGGTAACTGCAAAATTATAACATTTAGTCCCTTATATCTCCAAAACTGGCAGAGATAGTATAGGTCCATAGTTACTATTGAAGTTGAATAGAAAGTCATATACTGACCATTTTTAATTATATTTTTTTGTATATTTTGAGAACTCCTGTTGATTGCATTTTATAGAGCTTGTCAAGCACAAGACTGGTGATGGTGTCCCTTTTTGGAGGGGGGGGGTCCATACGAATGCGCTTACTCCAGCTGGTGGTACAATATCCGGAGGCGGTATCGCCTCTCTGATCCTCTAGTTTTTCTGGAGTTCAAAATTTATTATCCATTACCGTACTGCACATTTTGCTTTCACCACCAATATGTACTTTTTGATACAGCGTAACTCGAAAACCGTATGGAATACAAAAAAACGGAGACCACCTCCAGTGTTGGGCTTTACATGCTCTACAAAATGCAAAAAAGAATGGGTGTCTAGCATTAACGGTTCCCGAATTAGAGACAGTTTTCAGTTTCGATATCTTATGGCCGCTACTCCCGTGAAAATGCACCGACTGACCCCAAATTCATGGAGATGAAAGATGACCCGAAGGGTAACACTTTCCATTAATATTATTAGTTAAGTCTGTGTGGTGTCTGAATAAGACCGCAAATAATTTTTTTTTCGGCAAAAATTTTGTTTTTTTGAAAATTTTGGCCCGTTTGACCTTGAAATAAAGGTCAAAGGTCAAATCCAAGGGCATATTTGAAATCTACACATATGACTTTTGGAAAGCTGTCTGTAGAAATTTTTCCCATAATTCCTTCCGTAGGGGAGATAATTACCCAGACAGCCTCAGTAATCTGGCCCACATCTGGCCCAGATCTGGCAACGTCTGGCAATATCTGGGCCAGATTTTGCCAGACACTTGCCAGATCTGGGCCAAGTCTGGCAAAGTCTGGCATTTATGCCACATTTTGCCAGACACTTGCCAGATCTGGGCCAAGTCTGGCAAAGTCTGGCATTTATGCCACATTTTGCCAGATGCTGCCCAGACTTGGGCCAGATATGGTACTTTCATTTTCAATTTTTATTTTCTATTTATTTATTTTTTATTGACCATGCAGTGAGCTGAATGCATTAAACTGACATCATTTGATAAATTTTGATTTAATTTATCTCTCTCTTTTCTTCAAAGTCCTCTCATAAGTGTGCTATTTGTTTAGTTTGACTTGACATTTGAATGAATTCACTGTTTTAAAACTTTTTTGAACTACTCGTTCCGCTGTTGTAAAATTCCGCTTTTTATGCTAAGCCGGTCAAGGACCCGGATGTAGCGTTTCTTAGAGTTATGGATATGAAAAAAGCACAAGCGTATCAAACTGATACAATTCGTTAAGTGATTTGATTCGTGATGCGATTTATTTCGAAGGCATCAACACTGGCGACGAGGATTAACACTAGTGCAAAACTGTGAGCCAACTTTCTTTGAAAAAATGGAGGAAAAATGTGAAATTACGGAATTCGAACCGTACAGAAGTCCGGAGACATTAGGGTCACGCTCGACGCGATGGCTAGACAGTTTTAACCTCTTCGCTGACGGAAAAGATTGATCTTTTCAAAACCAACGGACGGCATGAATAATGAACAAAGATAGAAAATTAAAAATACATGACAGAGGAGACGCGCGCTTATGTTGTATTCAGCAGGGACAGGTGTACAAGATATTTTCAGGACTCTCCCAAACACAGGTTAGAAACATGAATATACATAAGACAGTTAACGCTTTGAATGAAATTGGAACACCAGAAACTGTGAGTATGATGAAACCGAAGTCATTTGACAAACCAAGCCAGTCTAAACATTACGAGTTTAGACATGAAAAACGAAGTAGAAACTCCCTGACTGAGAAAACATGGAACGTTGGATCACTTTGCAAAAGTCTCTAAAACTGAAACTATTATTCATGTAAATGACAGCTTTGAACATGATAATCCAGGAGTGCATATACATTTGGTGTGGGAACCAATGCAATATACACAGAAGACATGGAGGAAATAGAGGAGGTGTTAATCTCAGTGTATTACCAGATTCAGGTGCATATTGTAATATCATTGATGAAAATACATGGAGAATGCTGAAATCCAAGAGAAATAAATGTGGCTCTTGTGGAGGACCAGAAAACAAACAGTATTATTCATACACGTCTGAGAAACCTTTAAAAGTGAAGGGAACATTTGAATGTGACATAAAGGCAAGCAAAGGAAGAGACCAGTAGTAGTGAAAGGACATGGGATTTGATATGAGTTGATTAGTTTTGAGAATTTTCAGTGTCACTGTGGTTTAAGGAATAAAAGTTGGAGTTCATATGCTATTCTGCAAATGTTTGAAAAGACATTTTAAAGACTGAACTGTCAATTAACATGTTTTGAAAGGACTGTTTCTCTCCAAGAAAGGAAGGGATGTTGTGTTTTGACTTGACATTTGAATGAACTGTTGTTAAACTTGGTAGAGTTACTTGTTCCATTGTTGATTCCTTTAATAATTATAACTTATAAGCTTGTCAAGGAGTATCAAGGAGTATCATTTCTTAGTGTTATGGATTTGAAAAAAGCGGAAGCATTGCAAACTGGTTCAATTCATTGAGTGATTTGATTCGTGATGTGATTTAATTCAAAAGCATTGATACTGGGGTTTGTTTTTGTTCACATGTAATTCTCTTTTAATCGTACATCTATATCTGCGCTGGAGTATACATTTTTTTTTCAGAATTTACATGTATGTACAGTACTGTAGCCAGCATGCAAGTTGAATTGAAATAGTTACTGCATGGTTATTTATATTTTTGTTATAACTCTCCATCATCTAAAAAACAATGTTTTTTCATTCATTATTCAAGATTTATTCATTACAAAACTATATTCATTAGTGATTATTATTATTAATGATATGTTTGAATTAGTTTAAAAATGACAATGTATCATATTATTTAGGTTGAGGTGTGCAAAAATATTTCCCCCTCAACCCCCCCCCCCATGTACATGCATAATTAATTACAATTTTTGTAATTTGTGTTAATTCAGATTCGATGAGCAGCTTTGTGTTAAAAAAAAATGTTGTTATAACTGTTTTCTTTACACGTATGTAAGTGACATTTCCTCCTGTTAAGTGTCTGTATATTTGCCTTTTTGCAGTGTAGTTTTTTTTTTTTCAAACATACATTGTTTTGTACAAAAAGACAAGGAGTGACCCTTTATTTGTTACATGTTAGTTGCCAGCAATGTTATATAATGTGTAATAATTTTGTTTAGGGTTTTAGCACAGAATAAATACTTGAATCTTGAATTTTGTATGTCTTTTTTTATAGTAATCTTATTGAATAATTAAAAATAATTAAAAAAAAGAAAAAAAAAAAAACAATCTGGGCCATATGTGGTCCATGTCTGGCCCTAATCTGGCCCATTTGAATATGATCTGGCCCACATCTGGTCCACATCTGGCATGCCATACCTTTGCCAGATATTGCCAGATCTGGGCCGACATCTGGCCACATGAGCAAATGTGGACTGGGCCAGATGTGGCAATGTCTGGGCCAGATCTGGCCCAAACATTGCCACATCTGGCCCACATGTGGCAAGCCATACGTGGGCCATACCTTTTGCCAGACATTGCCAGACGTTGCCAGATCTGGGCCAGACGTGGGCCAGATCACTGAGGCTGTCTGGGTAGCATTTAATTTTGCCATTTTTGGACAAGGGTGCATTGCAATGAGTGCCACACCTAGACCCCAATACCGACAAAGCCCAAATTTTACGTGGAACAAGTTGAGATTATAGGTGACCTAAATCCAAGAGATGGGTATGGAGGCCCTTACCGTCTAGGAGGAGAAGCGGTAACGGTGACTTGGCGGCGGAGCCGCAGGAGCCGGCAGAGCCGCAGGAGCCGGCGGAGCCGCAGGAGCCGGCGGAACATACGGGTCGGGACTAAAACCATGTGTACCGCCAGCGCCTACGCTGGTGGTACAATGATTTACTATTTAAGAGCAGAGTACCATACGCATAATAATGACATTATATGTAGACTGTCTCTTAAGACAAAAATTCACACTTTGTAAATTCATTATGACACAATTTTAAGTGCATAAAATGTTGGCTGCTGTTGAATATATGAACTCAGTAGTGACATTCTACAATTATATATTTTTTTCATTTCAGCATTCTTACTTGTTCTGTTTGAATTCAGACCACTTTCCACCATAGTAAATCATGTAATCATTGATGAATTTCTTGTGCCTTGAATACTATGGGTTTAGCAATGAAGGAAAAAAAATGCACATTGCAGATACACCTGTCCAGCATCTTATTAAACACTAGTCATTTTCCTCTAACCTTTGCTATATATCTAGCTCTTTTACAAAGAATTTTGGAATTATGATAAATTACAAACCTACTCATGTTAGTGAAATTTTCAATGAAAAAGATGTACATGTATCACAACAAAGTGTGCTTTATGAAAAACTGCATACAAGTACATAACAACATGAATTCATAACAAAACAGATGCAATCAAGTGTATTTTCGCCAAACACATATTCTCCTTCAAATCTCTTAAATATCCCATGATTCATGAAAAAGAACAGAACATAAACTCCAATAGAATGGTTCTTAAACCAGAAATCCAGCAATGGAAAGTTATATTTTTGCAAAGTGAATGCTAAGAGGTAAAGGATACTGCATCCATACTGAGAATATGGAATCTTTGCCTTCTGCCCTCATCTCTGTAAAAGAAACATGGGAAGTTGAGAATTAATTATTAATAACTCATCAAAGGCTTCAATTATGATATTTTGAATAAAAATAAAGATATGTTCAAATAATGGATCCAAGTTTATAAACACTTGGTTGACAACTTTGACTGGAGATGAGGGTATATGTTCTTATATAGTTATTTTGAATTTTACAACTGAAGCTGTGTACTAAATACACTTGGCCAAAAAAGTGTGGAAACATTGTCATTTTGAAAAATTATAAAATAACCATATGAGCTAAGGTAAATATTTTTACTAAATATTGATGGATAATGCTCATCATTCGTCATTCCATTTGCATGACTTGTGAAAATGAAATTTGACCCCACATTCATATTGCTGTAATTCCTACAGAATTCCTTTGACCAAGTGTATGTGTATAAAAACTGATTTACTTACTTGCTATACTCAGCTTCACATTCACTTCTGGGTGCAACTTTGTGAGATTTTTCTTTATGCTTAACAGCCATATCTTTTCTTTTATTTCTGCAAGTATATAAAAAATACTTGTAAACATTTAACATTTCATCAGATAATTGTTTTTCCAAAACGAAAAAATCATTTAAAGCATGCTTTAAAGCATTTAAAGCAAATATAAGTTATACATCACAATACATATTCAAACTGTCAGAGTTAACATACAGTGAAATTGATTAAATACAACCTGTAAAAAGGTCCAGCAAGTGCTATGATATCTTACCGGTACATGACTTGCAAAAAGTTTGTTTCACAAAATGTAATACTTATGTTAATATAATCCCTTTACACATTTTTAACATTTCTTTTATGATTATACGGCTGCTACTGAAAATGACTGGTGAATAAATAAACTATTTTTCAAAAAGAAAAGCAGAGTATGTGTCAAAAAAGAAAAAAATGGTGTAGAAGCAAACAGTGGGCTGGTCTTGCTACTGGAATTGGTCACCTGCAGTCCCTAGGTGTTACAGCTACAGATGGTACAGGGAGAGGGTGTACTTATCTGTTACATGTAATTGACAGTAAAACCTGTCTCTCTGCTAGAATTGGCTGCCTGCTGGCTAGCACTTTGAGTGTTGCTGGGGTTGGGGTGTTTTTGTTGGTGATAGTATGGACATAGTGGGATGCTTTTATGTAACTAGCAGTTGGTAAGTAAGTCTTTAAGGGTATTAATTAACATCCAGATACCGAAAATAATTATTCAATAATGCATCAATCTTTGTGCTGATTTAAAAGAATAAAAATCCCCTCAAAATATAAAGTACAAGTGTTTATATTTCTTGTTGCAATGTATAACAATAGGTAACTCAAAGGTTTAATCATCAATTTAACACCTTTCCATTTGAGATAGCAATCGGTATGGGGTACAACTTCATCCTTGAGCAAGATCCGATGTTATCAACTTATCACGAAAGTTGGCATTGTTGACTACCAGTGTACATGTATATGGTCTACAATATCATGCCGTCAATTCCGTTTAAATGTTTATGTTATGGAGTTATGAGCCCCTAATTACAGATTTTCATTAAACAAAGGCATTATGTTGCTATATCAATGATAAAGTCTGAACTAAGGCTTAATTAATTTAGTCACTGAACACTTAAGATTTATCTGTTATCCAAAAGAATATATGTAAGGCAGTAAATAGGGAGTTTTTGGTAAAGGCTAACAGTATCCTTAAGCATTTGCTATATTACATGATGTAGATCATCAAGATCTGATGATATCTTTCAACTCTGCTCCTTGTATGTTTGTTGTTGTACTCTTGCATTTACATTGCAGAGGTGGAGGTTGTTGGGAAGTCTGGTCTTGCTGGTCGAAATGGCATACTTAAACATCAATGAAACATTCACTGATGTCACTCACCTTTGTTTCTCTGCCTCACTATCATATTCAAATTCTGAACTATAGTCCCCACCATGATGAACCTAGTAACAGGAAAAACAGTTGATCTGCATGATGAAAATTAGGCACTTTTGCAATATTCCCCCCCCCCCCCCACCCCCACCATATAACTCTGTGACATTATATATCTGTTATAAATAACTTTTTGTGGTGACTTTTAGCAGTATCTCCACTACTTAAATAAATTATTTGGGGAATTAATTGACTAATTTTAAGATGTGTTTAAATGAAACTTTATGCCTTCCAAATACTATGAGAGCTGAGGTTATTGCTTGGGTGAAAATTTGCTGCAAGTTTATTGGTCAAAGAACTTGAAGGTGTCTCAAAAAAGTTTTAAAAATAAGTTAGTAATTTTTTAAAAAATTGAATAGCCAAGACACTGATTAAAATTACCACATAATCTTGTTTAAATTCTATAAAAGCGAGAATTTTAAAAAGATCCCCTGTATGTTCCAAACGTTTGAAGATAAGTTCTCTGGCATAACTGATGGCTTTTGTTCATATAAACAGTATAAATAACTTTTACTTTCTTTTGTCAATTCGCAGTCGATTTATACAGAAAACATAAACAGAACTTCAAAAGTCCAAATTTACTGAGAGTCTAAAAGCTGTCTTTATTACGTGTACTTGTGCAACGACCTTCCCACTGTAAATAAATTCTTGCACAGGTCCCTAGGTGCACTGCACAAAGATCTCAAAGTCGGACCCGACAGCCGACCTCTAAGCGAATATATCCTCTAAAAAAACGAAATCACCTCAACTAAATCCGAGCTATTGCCGCTTGCCATGATTGACCTATTTTCAGATTGAGGTTTATCTTGACCGAGAAAAACAAAGATGGCAGCGCCCACGATCTGCACACCTGGTTTGTTGTGTTTTAATTTTAAGCCGTGTAAAAGAGAACTCAACAGTTTTATTGTTAATTGTTGTTTTCTTATTAACAATGAAGCCTTTATTAAATACGTAGTATGTTGATCTGCCCCTTTGTCGTCTCTTTAGGAAGCAAATTAGATTTAGCTAAAATTACTGAGGGCGCTGAGCCTGATTATGATACATATTACTTATTAGTCAATATAACAATTCGAGACAATATGATATAAACAGTGTTACTGTAGATTGAGGACTGTTGATTAAGGTTATGATTAAAGTGATAGAGATTCATTTCATTTCTTGATAAATGATTTGGCAGTATGATCACTGTTACTTACTTGTGAAACTGCTAACGGTTACCAACCTCTACAAAATCCATATATTATGCACTGTCATATATTACATTTTGTGATTGTTATTTTGAATAAAGGTCAAAGAATATGTCGCTTAGAGGAAGGCCAAGTTGCTGGTTCTGGTACAGATGTAAGACAAGGGTACCTTTACTCCTGTCTTGCCGGATATGTCAATGTCAGGGAGGGGGATGGAGAGAGTGGCAAGGTTAGTACGTACTGAATATTTTATTTATATATATAAATTTAGCTTGAAGTATAGTGCTTAAGATGTTTACATAATCAATATGTAATCCTGTATTTTGTTTTCAGACAGTGATAGAGGTTTTGACAGAGAAGAAACACAACATTGTTCCTTCAGTGGGATCTCTCGTTACTTGTAGGGTAAGCATTCCATATACTTTTTTGTATGTTAATAAATATTTGAATCTTAGCAGTTCACCATACTATTCTCAACAATAGTCTTTTGTGTCCAATCACAATTATAAAAAAAATGTATACTCATCCTTTTGTTTCATAAATGATAATAAGTGGATTATTTATGAGAATTCATGCTTGTCTGACTTTTATTTTACTCTTCATTTGCAGGTCACCAATGTAAATCCAAGATTTTGTAAATGTGCCATATTAGGAGTAGACAATATGCCATTAAAAGAATCATTCCGAGGGCTTGTCAGAAAAGAAGATGTCAGAGCTACAGAAAAGGACAGGGTAAATAATACAGTACCACAGCAAAGAAATTTTATGAATTCATATATTTCTACTGCTTTTATGAAAAAAAAATGCTAGTATCACAAGGGCCACCAAATACAGAACTACTCAAAGCATAGATACATTGACTTAAAGAAGCGTACCAGTAAAGCACTGTGCTTATTTAATCACATAAAAATACATTGTTCATTATGTATGTATGTATGTATAATCTACTTCTTGGTTTCTCTTTCTGTTTTATTTTTCAGGTTGAAATGTACAAAAGTTTCAGACCTGGTGATTTGGTTATAGCACGAGTTGTATCCTTGAGTTTAAACACCATAATGACATTAAGTCTCTTTCAAAAGACTTTTTCCACATAATGTTTTGCTTTGAAGATGAGGCATTTTCACATTTCACAAATAACATGATAGTAAATAAATAAGTTTATAACCACATGAAAGTGGAGACCAAAATAACTATATTCAGGCACAATCAAAACAAACTCTATAAAAAAATGGGTTTAATGTGGCATACTTGTGTTGAGAATTATCTTTTGCACACAAAAAACATAAATTAGGACTTAATTTTCTGTTTTTGTCACAACACAGGACATGTCAAATATTTATCAGGATGACTGCTGTACATTTAGATTTATTGTCAGTTTTACATGTTCTCAGTCAGTGAAATAAAAAAAAACAACTAAATTTTGCTCATAAATTTTTATGATTAGAATTTCATTCCATTGAAATCACATTACACATACATTAGTAAGAAATCATATTCATTTAAAGTAGAACCCCTTATTTCTAAGTTTAGCTGCTTTGTATAAAGACTTTCTCAATGGTTTCCTTGACGGGCATGTCCAGTTGTCATTAGGAGATGCACAGTCCTACCTACTGACCACAGCAGAAAATGAACTAGGAGTTGTGGCAGCTGTCAGTGAAGCAGGTTAATCTATGCATTTTCTATAGAGTGGAGATAGTAACTTCCTGTGAATGGTATTGGAGTAAACATTTGTCTTCTCAAAAATTAAAATCCGAACTCTTATAGTTACTATGGTTCTTTAGATAGTTATTTACTTCACACTTCAAATGTAGATATTCCTATGTAAAAATATGAGACTATACATTAAACAACATAGGAATGTGAAGTTTGAGGGGTGGTGGAAAATGAAAGTGAATGGATGATTAAGGCAGTTATGGTACAAATATTACAAACAAAGACTTTCTGCATTTCATTCAGATTTTTTCTGGACTACATGCTTTCTCTTGATAAAAAATGGCAATTAATTTCTTTGTTGCAGGAGTGAATATGGTCCCAGTCAGTTGGAATGAAATGATCTGTCCAAAAACTATGTCAAAAGAATTCAGGAAAGTAGCCAAAGTGCAACCCCAGTATATAGACAATACTACTGCTACATGACGACAATGTAATATATGGATCAGAGAAGATGCATATATATATATGACATTTGGACATTGGTTTTCATAGTCTTGCAGCATATAAGTGAAAAGTAAATATGGGAATGTTTTATGGGACAAATTGAATCTGAAACCTAAACAGTGAAATTCAAACTCCATTCTTAAGTGTGCCCAGACAAGAGGTCCTGTCCAAGATATTTTTAGACATTTTTATGGATGATTATTACAATGGTTTTACTGGTGAAGTTGTTGGCATCTTCATGTGTTTTCAATGGCACAGTAAAAGATGGTCTTTTTTCTAGACAATAAAAATGACACAGGAGCATTTTTATCTTTTATGATTACAGAATAGAACATGATATAATGCAAGATAATCATTAATTGTTGCACAAATGTGATCCAGTGTATAACTTGACTATAAATATAAATATGGTACCACAGAATCGTATTATTATTATTTAGCAGTGGTTCTCTTAAACCCACACTGTTCATATAGACCATTATAATGCCCACCAAGTAAGAACTGATGGGTCTTCACATATTGTTACTTTTCTTCAGACAAATTAAATTTATCCATCACTGCTTTAACATCTGGCATTAAATAGTCTGCTTCTCCTTCTTCATAACCATAAGCACTGTTGATAAAATTCTGAAATTCTTCACGAAGACCAAACAGTTGCTTTTCAGTCAACATTTTCTGTTTTTCCATATCTTTGAGTTCACCATTGAGCCTTTTGATTTCACCATTTCTTTGTTCAATCTCCAAATTTAATAGCCTAATCTGATTGTCATAATCCTGCTTAGTTTCTGCCAGTTTTGTGGCAGCAATTTTTTGTTCCTGAAAACGTGCCTCTGCTACAGCATCCTCTTTTTCTTTCAACATTTTTTGCTTCAAATTTTCAAGTGCTCTTTTTTTCTGATCGGAGGCTTCTTTCATTGCTTGAGCAAGTTTTTCTGCATTGTGCCTAAAATTGAAGAAAAAGCTTTCAAAATGATGAACAAACTGGGGCTAATCACACTGCGTTAGGGTTAAACTGAGAAAATTAAATCACAGTTACTCACAGTAAATTAAATAACAGTTACTAACAATTATACTTTCAACCTCAACAGCCTGAAATTATGTATTGATTGTGGCCTTGGCCTGTCAGAGCCAATACAAGTGTGTCACTTACTTTGCTACTTTTGCTGCTTCGTGTGCAGCTGATTGTTGCTCTTCTAGCCTGGCAGCTGCTACTGCATCCAGAAGTTCTTGGTGACATCTCTCTTCTGTGGCTCTGACAGCTTCCTGCAGCCTTTGGTCTGCCTGCTTCCTTTCTTCCTGCTTTTCTTGCAAAGCTTTCTTTTGCATAAGTCCCTCAACTTTTAAAGCTTCTTCCTATAAAAAAGGCGAATTCTTTATCATACATTTCATCTGTGTATTGCCTGTTTTTTTAAATTAACAAAGTCTAGTCACCTATGGAATTATTATGCTGTAGTGTAAAGTGTATAAATGACTAGTAGTGTAATTTGATATTTTCCTAGATTTGTTCCTAGTCTTTTTAGTTGGCAACATTTTATTATTGAATGTTATATAACCTTTTATTCAAATGTCCATATTTTCATTATGTACAACTGACCTGGCTTCTAAAAATCAATATCCAGCAAACAACCATTTAAAACCCTACCTTGAGAGCCTTTTCATGCTGCTTCTTTATCCTTTTTATGGCCTTTGCAAGGTCTGCATCTGCTTGAATTTTGGCTTGTCGTAATGCATCTTCTTTTCTAAGTTCTGCTTGATTCCATACAGCTTGTTCTGCTTCTCGCACTGCTATTAGTTTATCTTGTTCTGCTATATTCAGAGTCTTTTTGTGAAGTAGATTACCAATATCTGAAAGCAGAAAAGTAAATAATGAGGAATATTTTGGATTTAAAATATTCATACAACTCTCACGTTGTCCAGGGTAAACCCTACCCTAAAACCTACTGCTACCCAAGAAAATGTTCAATTAAGAAGAGTTGATGAAGCAATCTTAGACCAACCATTTTTGTCCGCAGCAATATGTACCAAACCGTTTGATGTTCACCCCGTCTCATCCAGTTATCTTTAAAAATCGATTAAAATTATTTCCCCATGTTTCTTTCAATCTACACTTTCGAGTAACCTAAAATTTTACTCAATATCTTCTTGTCGGTTAAATGCTGTTTTCATGCTTCCATCTTCATAAAATGACATTTAATAACTCTCTTCGATCTAAACTTTTAAGCAACCTAAAATAATTAGATCTACCCAAAATCTTCCTGTGTGTGAAATCCTGCACGACGAAGGGTTTGGTCTCCTCGTATCTCCGTGGCACGGAATTATACCTTGGAGATAAGGACGGTAATAAAGGTGCTGTTGCTGGGACTTCTGTCATCTGGAATGTCTTCTCGGCGTTGTCATCAGGTTTTAACAGAGCCATCGATACAATCGCCGACTTGATATCTGCTTTCAATTTGCTGCATGGGATGTATCAGAACACTGTAAACATGGTAAACAGGAAGCTAGTCCGATACAAATAAGTCCCATGAATCAAAATAGCCATTTCCAATAAATTTCCACATATTCTAGGAAATTCTCAGTTTAACTCTTATGGAGACTATACTCCTAAAGTACCAACGTAATAGGATCTGTGTCTTATTGTATACTTACCTATTATGCGGATTAATTTCAACCCCAAAGCATCCTAGCAACTCACGGATTTTATGCGTGAATATACGAGAACAGTGATGTCAGAGATTCTTCGTCACGGAAGTCGAGTCAGCAAGGGAGTAGAGAGCAGTATTGCACATCAAACGTCCAGCATACCTTTGTCTGGCGCTAACTGGCATGGTAAGACGTGTTGATTTTTTCAGATTCAAGTATTCAATGCTTCAGTTCGATTCACTTTTAATACTATTAATAGAAGTAATGGGTTTTATATAGGCCGTTAACAATCAGCTAGTTTGGAATCAGCCACGTGTGTTTCTGCCATGTGCAAGAGCCACGTGCCTTTGTACACTATTGTAACATAAGTTTGTATGATTTTTTGGACGAACTGCATTAAGAAGTTAGGTGCAAACTGCTGTTGAGAGTTTGGTAACTTAAATTAAGAATAGTATTTATCTTTTATTGCTAGTCAAAGAATGTAACAAAAAGTCGAATTACATGAAAGATCATTTATTACTTTTTGCAGTTAGGTAGTAGTACCCCTTTCCACTTTTTTAATGCTCCCGAAGTTATTGTTTGTCATATGCAGTCATATTAGTTAGTTTTGCATTTTGATATCATGCAGCATGAAAGTTCACATGTTAACACAACTTTTTATATTTGTGTATTATATGTGCTGTATGTAACACATGAAAGAGAGAGGTGCCCAAAACGGTAAATTATGCTCAGCAGACAAATCAGCAGTGTATCAGGAGCACTCTGTTTTATTTCCTTACCTCTCGACTTGTCAAGCTGCACACTGCTGAAAAGCCAACCAGTTTTGCCTTTATCTTTTATGAAATTAGAACATATAGTACATATCAGAAAAGGTAAATAGGAGTGTTTAAGCTTGAATTTTCAAGCTTGATATCATGGACACATATGTCTTATCATTGATAAGTATTGATGTTTTAAGGACATCTTCGATTTTTCAAAATATAAGGCTGTCAATTTAATAACAATTTCTTTAAATGAAGCTCAAACAAACTCGTAAATAGATACATGTAAAAGATGGAGATGTTTCAGGCACTGTGAACTTTATTTGGTGTCAACCAGGCGTGAAGCAAGATATGTGAGGCTGTGTGTGATGCATGTGATGATGCAGGATGATATGGGGCAGAGTTCAGTGGAAATTTACTGGCTACCAGTAGTTGGATTAAATGTACATGTAGGGTTACATATCAGAATCTTTCATTTGATTTTTGAAAAAAAATCTGGATTTTGAAGGATTGGTACATTTCTGTAAGATATAACAAAATGTTTTTCTCTTTTATTCATTTTTAGTAATCTTTTAACCAAAGTATTGTAGGTAGATCAAAAACTTGTTTGTGTGTGTAGATTTTAGATAAGGGAGTTGCATATGCAATGACTATATGTATACATGCAGAGTATTTGATAAAGGTGACTTAAATAGCCCTCCCACATCTTTTATAAAATGCCCTTACTTTGTTATGTTAAAGAGGTGAAATGTTTTAAGTTGTTTAGAAATTGATATATCTTGGGTCATCATTAAGGTATAGGAAACTGTAAACAGCAGGTGAAGCCCAAGACAGCAGGAGCTACACACCTGTGTGTTTAATATTAACTAGAGTGCATTCTGAGATAATGATGAATATTTCGACACGAACAACATGTTACAATAGTAAATTGTAGATGTTTGAACATCTGGTATAGAAGTGTTACTGGAAAGAGTGAAGTTAATTGAAAAGATTACCAATAGAATCAAACTGCTTGTTATAAATTTTATGTTGTTTTTTACATTAATTTTTTTTCAGTGGAGATCATGACAGATGATTTAGTCTGTGAGGCTGCAGAAGCAAGAAGTCACACTGACTCCAAGAAAGGGCAATTCTCTAAAATGGTCACAGAAGAAAGCTCCACTGCCATTGAATACAACAAACAGGAGTATGGAGATACATTCAGTAAGGTGATAGTAGAGCAGATGCCTGCTATTACTGGCCATGAAATATTACACACATTCCAACAGTTCCATGATCAGTCCATGTCAGAAGATGAAGATGTGGATGTGGTTGGCAGCAGTTTTGATGAAGATCCAGTAGAAAATGAGACATTAACAAGACCTGATTTTGCTCATTCAGTGGACAGTTCTTTAACTTCTTTTGTTGATACTCTGGGTGAAGACAGTTTGGGTTCATTTGCAGGTACATAATACTAAAACTTGTATAGGTATTTTGCTGAGAATGAGTGACTTATACTAAAAATTCAATTTTAGGTATGTAAAATACGTCATATTTACATTCTGTCATGTTTGCAATATTTAAGACAGGGCCAGGGCAAAGTCAAAATGGCTAAATGTTATTGTAAATAAAAATTTTTCTTGTGGTCCAAGGGCTTTCCCATCAAGAATTTTTGATTGAATTATTAATATAGAGATTTTGGTAATTCTAAAAAAAAATGCCTTTCAGAATCATTTCAGCAACAAGCACATTTTACATAGTAGTCCTTAGGACCGTTCACATGGAAAGTCTATTTTCTAAAAATCTATTTTCTATTCGCGGTATCTTGTGATCACGGTCTGTGCCCTGAATACCCCACAGCGTAATTACTGGCAGCACGAGCCAGTTACTCCCTGCGCTGCCAATAATTATGCCGCGGGATTTCATGTGAACGGTCTCCTTAACTCTAGGGCTTTTCAGTTACTGTTGATTTTTTCCACTTTATAGGGTGCAAAAGTATAAAACAGCAAATATTATGATGCAAGTCAGAATCATGCAATTGCACAAAATATGGATATCATTGACATTCTTGATATTTATATTGTGGGTTTCATGAAAAAATGATAACTTGTCTTAAAATGCTGGTTTCATCCATATAGTTTGTGCTAGAGTGAATATACACATTGATTGCTTTGCAAATCAGACATGTCCAAAGAAAATCTTTCCTCATTTTTTGTAGGAATTGAGGCAACAGATGTTAGCAGTCTTCTGGCACAGTTTGAAGAAGGTGTGTATGTTCTCATTTTTACACTATAATTGGTTCAATATGACTTGATTTAACTTAAGTTAAGGTCACTGAAATCTACACCACGAATATTAATTCAAAGGAAAGTCTGTAATATTCTAGGAAGAAACAGGTATCTATGATCCAACTAAAAGATATGCCTATGTTATCCATGATCTTCTGAGTGACATCTTTTCAGAATAAAAGTAGGTTATGTATATTGTGAATCCTTTCTTTTCATAGCCTCTGCAAGTTTGAGTGGTGTCCCCAGTGAAGATGAACAGCAGCCATGTTTACAGCAGAATGTGCAGAACACGTCTACCAGCAATGGTTTGGGTAATTGATTGCTTTTATGTCAGAATGTGTCTATATACGGATAATTATTTTGTCCTTGAAATATATTTAACTTGTGATTCCCTTCTAACAATTGACTAATACTTCTGCCAGGTTAACCTCTTTAGAGAGAACTTGGCCTCAGTACCTGTATAAGATATTGCATGATGCGGAATGTTAATATGAATATATGCATGTCACAATGTGTTTGATATTACAGTGCCAACACCACCACCCACTCCCCCAGTCGATGGCAAGAATGTAAGAATAAGCACAAAGCGGAAATCGGCCATCATGATTCCAATGTTAGTGCCAGCCAAACGAGAGCGTGGTAAAGCAGTTGAACTCTCCTGGGGCAACACTTCCAAGAAATTACAGAGAATAATGCAACAGCAGCTAAATGAGACTGAGAAAGACAGCGAAGAAAACGCTGTAGATGAAGTGCGTTCTTTAACTCCACCTTGTAGTCAAGAACAATCTCTTGATGAAAATATGCCATCTTCTTCAAAAGATGAAAACATTGCTGTTGTTATTGGTCAGAAACCAGAACTTAGTTCAACATATTTTGATTCCATCCCAGATCATGATTATTGCCAAAATTTTCCAACTCAGGTTGTTGATAAAAGCATTCATCCTGAAGAGACTGACCTTAACCAGGTTGTTCACAAAAATATGACCAATCAAAGCACATCTGCCTTTCAGGAAGATGATAACGAATTTGGATATGAAAGATATTCTAAATTTTCAAATGAAAGGGATTACACTTGTAATACACCTGAAACTGAAAAAGCATCATTCAGAGATATGGAGAATAACAAGTTTACCAGACAGAAAAGAAACTACAGGAAAAATGACAAAAAGGATGATGAACCAGTGTTTGATAAGTTGCCACAATACTTCACTGTTCTCACAAAACCCAAACTTGTTCGCAAAGACAAGTGTGGTAAAGTTGAAATCAACCTTGATGAAGAGGGGAAGGAGCGTGAAGCCTCTCCAACTAGGGAGACGTTATTTGACAAGTTGCCAGCCTATTATAGCTGCTTTACAAACAGCACTAAGTATGATGGATCAGAAATGGTATCCTTGTCTGAGGAGACCACTGCAAAAGGCAACGACTCTGAAGAAGATGGAGAAATTCATGATACTGATGCTTCAAAAGGGGAGAAGATGAATGAGACTGAGCAAAAATATCCGTGGGACAGATTACGAGATAAAAACATTTCAGCTCAATCAAGTAGAAGTCAGACTCCACTTATCATAGATTCCCGATCAGGAACACCCTCATTATCTAGGCCTCAGTCACGTTCAAGGTCAAGGACAAATTCGCCATCTAAGAATCGTCGCTCGCCAATTCGCAGTTCAAGACATAGAAAGTCACGCTCACCTAGAAGAAGATCATACTCGTCAGATTCTTGCTCCAGCTCAAGATCAAGGTATATTTATTTGAAGCAGGTATTTTTGTAATGTTTTGTAATTGGCATGTCTGCATATGATGCTTTATCACGATGGTCTTCATATTCACTCAAGTGTTGATGAATCGCCTTTTGGCAACCCTTACTGATGCAGAGTTATTTTCTGTTTGATTTATGCATTTAGATGGGTACAAACGTGTTCAAATTATCAATTGTTTTTTTCGTTAGGTCTAGAAGTGCAAGCTCTGACAAGTCTAGATCCAGGTCATCTAAAAAACATTCAAGAAGATCCCAAAGAACAAGGTCAAGGGCAACTAAATCCAGGTCAAGGTCACCATCTACTTCAAGGTCACGATCTAGGTCAAGGGCTTCTTCTAGGTACAGAAGATCAAGATCTCCACTTTCCAGATCAAGATCACGGTCACGTGAAAGCACAAGACGCTCCAGAAGATACCATCATAGGCACAGTAGAAGAAGCAGGTATGCATTTAAAGGAAGTTTGCCCACTTTTTTTCAAGCTGAAACCCTTTGTTGTTAGCATGTTTTTTAAAGTATTATTCAACACTGGTTTTTAAAAATTCTTATAGAAATTTCTTTTATTATGCACATTGACATAAAAAAAACTAACACTTACTGTTCACTATTGCTTTTAAGTATGTCTCTGCTTATTTATGATGCTATTTGGACACTTGTACATGATGATCCCAATTTGACACCTCTTATGGGAGTGTTGCTGACACAATGAATATAACTTGCTTACTGAGCAAAACTGATACAAGTGACCGGAATATTCAATAATGGTATGAATAATTAAGGATGAGCCACAGTTTGTTTCTGGTTTTGTTTGCACCTTGAGTTGATTTACCTGAAGACTTTGAATGAGCCCGACAAATCATTGTTTACTAGGTCATCATCTTATGAAGACTGGTGTGCTAGAGAAAGAGAAAGGAAGAAAGAACAACGTGACCAGGAAAAGAAAAAACAGATAGTATGTATAAATTGCAGGGTATTGGTAATGAACATGAAAATGGTTCTTGGAAAAATTGTGTCAGTAGACAAAATTTAATTATCCTTTTGAAAAGATTGTTATTGCTTGTTCTCAGTGAATTAAAAGCAGATGGTTGCAACATACTATAATCTATAATTTAATTTCAGGAAGAGAGAAGAATTATTTATGTTGGAAAAATTCCTGACAACTATACCAGGCGGGATTTGAGGCGACGATTTGACAGATTTGGACCAATAGAGCAAGTGGGAATACACTTCAGGGAAGACAAGTACGTGTGAAATAATCAACTGTCAAACTTAAGGGATAATTTTTGCATTTGTATTTTACTTTTGTGTGAGAGATTAAAATACCATCAAAAGTGGCACCTATTTTTGATAGATAAGCTTATAATAACCTAAATTGCCTTGTAGAAGTTAAATGAGATGAAAGAAATTTTTTACTAATTGTTTGTTTTCTACCTAACAAAAGTCAAACTGTGGAAATGCGTACACAACTTTTAAAAATGAAAAGTGCACACTTGCTGCTTTAGATTACAAACAAAGACAAGGGCTTTTACTTGTGAATGCAATTGCACAGGTGCAAGTACACTCTCTCTCTCTCTCTCTCTCTCTTCAAGTGGATGTTCAGTCCAATAATGTATTGAAGTAGTCAGTATTGACTTAATATCTTCATTCAATCATAGAACAGTTATGTTTAGTTACGTTTTTGAACTCCAGCTTAATAGTAATTTTTCTTTTCAAGCGACAACTATGGCTTTGTGACATTTGCCTACACCTGTGATGCTTATGCTGCCATTGAAAGTGAGTATATACATATTATTTTTTTCAGTGACACCTGCAATTCATTTCATTCAAATATGTTTTGACAACATTACTGCAATGTTTTGTCTAATGTCCATCAAAAAATGGATTTGTTATAAAAATATGGTAGTGCTCCTTTTTTATTTGGATTTGGTCAGCTCCATAAGTTTTAGAAATGTTGGATTTTATTTTTTAAATCGAAGAAATAACATAAAAAGTTTATTAAATCTAAGTTGCAAGACGTGGATAAAAAGAACTTTTATTGTGCACAGTGAAATAAAGAATGGATGATGCTAGGCCTGTTACTTGCCAATTATAAAATTTTTTTTATGTATGAGCACGCTGTAATGCATGTTTGAACGGTTTTATAAATACAGTTTTTAATGTACTTTTAGAGGGAAACCGCATCAGAGGTGAACCAATTTTTGACCTTTGTTTTGGAGGAAGACGAGAATTTTGCAAAAACAGCTATGCTGATCTTGGTAGGTTGCATGAAATTTTCTTTTGCATTTTAAGATCAAAAAAGAAAATATGGTACAAATGTCAAGAACCAAGTGACACAATCTCTCATAACAGATTTATTTTGACACTTAAAAAAAATTCCAATAGCTGTTTTTAGATAGAGATTATGGATTTCAACTTAAGTTGCCTCTTTTTCAGACGGAAACAAAGAAGTTGAGGAGGAATTCCTTCCCTTCAATCAACCTCCAGTTGGTGGTGACTTGGACTTTGATTCTCTCCTTCAACAAGCAAAGATAGCAATTAAAAAAAAGAAAAAGTAAACTTGTCAGATACAGAGAAAATTAACGTCTCACTGTAGATGGGGTTAAAATCGGTTCTTTATGATAGTACACGTGGAGTTTTGTTAAGACCAGTGTGGTGGGAAATGTTTGAAGTGAACTGATATATGAAATTGTTTATGTAACATTGCTTGTTATTAAATCTTGTGCAATAGTTTGTCTTGTGGGTTTCTAGAGAAAACTGCTTTGTCATATTTTTTGATATATTTCATTTACAGATTGAATAACAATTATTGTGGATACTTTGTGTTAATGCTAGAATTTTTTCATATGTGCCTAAAGAGTTGTATTTATTATGGTAAACTTGTCAAATTGGGCCTTTAAAAATTTTGGTTAATAAAGTGTCTTTCCTGGAAGATCATAATATTGTTTACTTTCTAATGAAAAAGTTGAATGGTAAATTTGGGAGTTTGCCAATTATTTTGTGATTTATTTCTTTCAACCAAAAGCTAATACACCAAATTTGTGACAGTACTGAGCAAAGAAAAATGTTTTGTGCTTTATTTTGTCCTGAGGTTGGAAGAGGGCCAGGCTGAGGAACCAGCACTTGAAATATCAAAATTGTGTTGGGGATATTGCTACAGACTGCCATGATGTACTAAATGGCATAGAGCAAATAAGTGTTGTGTCTTGAAGGTTTATGGATCCATATTGCCTTGGGTTTGTAACTTATAAAATATTGATAAATTGATTTCCCTGGCACCTGTAATATCAAACGCATCCAGTTCTCCAAGGGTTTATCATCGTTTCACAAGGCACCTGTTATGTCTAATTTGGAACTGATTTTAGAGCCCTGCCCCTTTTGGTTATCACCCACTGATAATTTCCTAGTATGTGTGTAAATACTCTGATAAAATTGTATCTATTCAGAAAAATGGTTACTTGTTTGTTTGGACAAGGATGTGCTTCTCAGAAAAATTAAAGTTTGAGCATGACCTACTTCTATTACTTGCACAAACTGAAGCATCCATATGAAAACAGTAAATCTTTTGATAGTTTACAAAGCAAAAACTAAGAAAAACGATATTCAAGGATGTTGACACTTCCACAAAGTTAATTTAATGAATGTTTAAAACGTGGCTCATCAAGACTTGATAACAATTTGTTTTGCTCATTGTTAAAGCCCTATGTCAGCAATCTAATCTAAAGGTAGTACCTGATGTACCTGACAATAAGCTACAATGGAATTTGTGACCCAGTTGGGTGTTGAAATCTGCAATCAAAGGTGGTTGAAAGTCCAGCTGCCTGACTGACACAGTGGTAGACATGGTGTTCTCCTTGAAGTTGATGTTACTTCTCCTGCCAGCTGTGTTGTGTGGTAAAACTGTAGAGGAATGGAAGGGGCGGATCATCTATCAGGTAAATTGTTATACACATTGATTGATAGAGATACTGCTTTGATTAAAACATTTTTGCACTAAAAAAGAGAAGGCAGTAAGATTAATAGGGATTGCCATTGCACAATCGGTGATAGTTTTTCATGTTTTCACATCAATTTGAAAGTTACATATTTTCAAAAAAGTGTGAAATCAAAGCTGAAAACAAAGAATATTTGTTTTTTAACACTTGGACAAATCGGACAAACCAAGGTACCTGTATACTGGAAGACATTTTCTAAGGTACTTGAAATGTGAATGTGTAGACCAAGTCCTATTTCGATCTGCTGTTTTATTCCCAGATCCTAACAGACCGTTTTTCTCCTCATGGACCCACTCCCAGCACTCCTTGCACAGCGTTGCGTAGTTACTGTGGAGGAAAATTCAAAGGAATACAGCAGAGGCTGGACTACATCAAGGGCCTTGGTATATATTGTATTATACAGTCATGTTACAAAGACAGTATTCATTTTGGGTGTGCTAGAACATTTTAACATGTATATTTAAGTATGATAAAACAGATCAGCATCTCTGTACGAGGTACACATACTGGTACTTTGTTAAAACTGTAGACTGCAAGATACTGTATATGTTAGGGAACCATATTTCTCTGCATGAAAATTTAGGTCTTGGGCAAAGAAATGCAAATTTTAAATTTTACTTGTAGGTGCCAATGCTATATGGATATCACCCATAGTGCTGAACACACCAGGAGGTTTCCATGGTTACTGGGCAAAGAATATTTATGAAATTAACCCAGAATTTGGCACCAAGCAGGACCTGAAGGATTTGATCAAGGCTTGTCATGACAAAGATATTTGGGTTATGGTGGATGTGTAAGTACTTGAAACAGTCCGCAACAGAAGTAACATTCTTTCATACATAAATCTAACCCATGGAAACTTGGCCCATGTAGTGATGATGGTGTATATATGTTTTGTTACTGATGTTTCTCTTTGGAAAAGTCAGTGATGCATGGGGAATATTGACATTATATTATTTATTTTAGGGTTCCCAACCACATGGGGTACAATGATGGCTGTTTCTGGAATAATCCTTGCACACCAACAAAACTGAATAACTTCACTGGATTTGTACCTTTTGACAAACCTGAGTACTACCACCAGTATTGTGAAATTATGGACTGGAATAACCAAACAGAGGTAAGGAGCACAATATGTAGTATAAAGGGTAGGTTAAGTATAGTCATATTATTGTAAAAGATTACTGCAAAAGAAAAATGTTAAGAATGATTTAAAATACAAATTCCATTGTTTTTTTCTTTTGTACTTGCAATGCCAAACATCTCATTTATGTATGTACCCACTACTTGGAAGATTATTCTGTCCCTTCAATAGGTTGAATTCTGCCGGTTGGCCCATCTCCCTGACTTATCCCAAGAGAATGACATTGTAAAAAGATTATTACTTGACTGGATTGGAAATTTGACCATCGACTATGACATAGATGGATACAGAATTGATACCCTAAAATTGGTAGGTGTATTGATTTTTACTAGTAATCATATAATCTGTTGGTCACTGTATGTTAAATTTGACTAAATTGAAAGGATCTCATATGAATTGACAGATGTGTGAGAGAAAAGTTCCTATTACAAGTAATTACTATTTGGCACAAGCTGGGAAGTTTTTCCTAGCCATATATGTTAGCTTGTGGCTAACTTGAGTCGATGGAGAAATCAGATGAAGGCCTACAATCAAATTGGTTGCAAGCTTAAGTATGGCGAGGAAAATTTTCCAAACTTGTGTAAATAGTAATTGTATTTATAAATACCAAGCAAAAAGTCGTATTGCAGGAAATAAAGGTTTTTATATTTTAATATCTCATTCTCAAGGTACCAAAATGGTTCTGGAGTGAGTTTCAGGCCCGTGCAGGAGCATACTGCATTGGTGAAGCAACTGGTTCAGACCCACAGTATGTGGCAGGCTATCAGGACTCTGTAGATGGTTTACTCAACTTTCCTATGTATAATGCCCTGAGAGATGTATTCAATGAAAATAAAAGTATCAGGAACCTCACAAAAAAGATACAAGAACAGGTGTGTCTCATTGAGATGTGTGTGATTGAATTTGAAGTATAAGGGAAATTGTTAAGTGCTTATTGAATTACTTCCACAGTTTTGTTACAGATTAGTTACAGAATTTTTTTAATGAAAAAATGTTTCCTTAATTTTTAAGATGTCCTTGAAATGTCAGAAAATTTGTATCACAAAACATGTATACTGTCCTTAATCTTTGAAGAGTCTTTTAAAATGTTAAATTATACTTCTAGCAGCCACTCATCAGTCAATTTGTTTTCTTTTTTAGCGCAGATATTTCAAGGAGCTGTCCCGTCATGGTCTTTTCCTTGATAATCATGACCAGAGACGATTTCTTAACTGGACAAGTGATTACACCGTACTTAAAAATGCTCTGACTTATGTCATTCTCGGTGAGGTATGGCTAAATTTCTTTTAAAAAGTATGAATTCATAAGTACATTGTCCCAACAATTAAATATGAATTAAATTGAATATTATTTGAATTCTAAATTTTAACAAGGAATTTATGAAATGCAGAAAAAAATGACACTTAATGCATTGTAAATCTATCAATGTTTTTATAGGGAATACCTATAATTTATTATGGCACTGAACAAGGCTTCAGTGGAGGGCATGACCCAAATGACCGGGAGTCACTGTGGCCATATTACAGTACTCAGTCAGATATATACAAGGTTAGTACTTTAATTTAATATTCCAAATTCAATATACCAAGTTCAGTAGTTTCAGTAAAAAATACCCTTGTTCTATGATGAAAGAAAATCCTGTGAATAAGATGAAGCCCAAAGTATCAGAAAATAACCAAATATATGTGAAATGAACTCACTATGCCCTCATTTTTATTCATTGGTAATTGATATTGTATAATCATACATTTTTTTCTTTGAAACAGTTTATTGCTGGATTGACCAAATTGCGCCTGTCTCACCTATCACATTTTGTCTCTGGTGGACAGAGAGAGATGGCAGCAAATGATGACTTTTTTGTTTTCACAAGGGGAAAGGAAAATCAGGTAAAAATGTAGTATGTATGTTCATTATTTTTAAAGATTCTAGAAATATACAATTAGTAATGTTAATTACAAATTATTCAAAATAACAAAAGAAATTTGGGATGCAATTATAACTAACTTACAAAATTTGATAAAAGAAGTCTGATGTATCAGTCATTTTAATATATATACAAAATGCATTTTTAACTTGCAAATAATATTACTGAAAGAGAATTTATGAAAAATTATGCCAATTTATCAATATTTAAATCACATATTTTATAAACCACATATTTTCAATTTAATTCTTTTCATTTCTAGTTTCTAGTTGTTTTAACCAACAGAGGCAATACCTCAGGTACTCTGGAGTGGAATGTGCAAGTACCAGTGCTGAAAGCTGAAACAGGTAAGTTACTTGTATATTTGGATATTTAACTTAAGTTTTTCTCATAATGGACTTTTCAAAAATAATTTTTAATTGTTTTATTAACTTAAAGGTGACTTAATGAAAAGTTTGTCATTCTATTTGTTTTATCATGAAATCTAGTAATTTTGGAAATATTTTCCTTTTTTACAGTCTACAAAAACTTTTTTGATGAAACAGACACTGTAACTGTGGACAACGGAACTTTAAAACTAAAACTTACGGGAGGACTTCCCAAAGTATTCCTTGCAGTTCAGACACCAACTTCAAAAGCAGAGAGGTCCTCAGGTATATGTAATGTAAAAATATAAATTTCAATCGTTTTTCAATCAAGACCTATTTTTTTTTTTAATGATGGAATAGTGCTGAATACTTTTTAGACTATACAAATGGTCTTTTCATGAAATGATGGAGTACTGATTTTATATTCTTTGAAAAACCATTTTGATGTCAGGGACTGCACAAACAGATATGCAACACAGCCCTTAGCTCTTTTATAATTGAACAATCAAATTAAACTGTAAAGATTATATTATTGGTGCAGATCGGCACCATGAACTAAGTCAGATTTTAATCAATGCTATATTAATTTGATAAGGTATACGATGAACTCATTTTGACAATTGATAGAGAGATTTTAGATTTGAAGAAGTCATAGCAACATATTGTGGCAAGTCAACATATAATAGGTGTGCATAATCAGGTGAAAAGGGACAACAAATCCAAGTTATTTAATCAAACTGATAATATCTCTGCCTTATAAAATTGTTTGATTGAAATTGATGGTCATTAGAAGTACATATCAATAGAAGAATAAGGCCCTGTTGAAAATTATGCATTCATTTCATTCTAATACCCAGCGGAAATTCTGCATGCATGGTGGATGTTTAATTTAACTGATTTTACACACAAAGAAGTAAAAGACATTCCAAATCCATTCACTACAATCATATATACTAAAAAAGTATTCATCGTAATCTACTTAATCTTTCCTTATGAAGGTGTGACCTGGAAACTGGTATTTGTATGCATTTTGCTTCTCCACCTGCTATCTCTGGAGTGACCTGAGCTGACACAGGCAGCACAGCCAATGGGACCATAGAACTAGACTGTAAACGATCATGGTGTAGAAAACATGTCTGTAAACTGTCCTAGAGTAGAAAACATGTCAGTAAACTGTCTTGGTGTAGAAAACATAATTGCAATTTGTCTTGGTGTTGAAAATTTGTCTGTAAACTGTATTTATGAAGAAAATGTCAGTAAACAGTTCTCTTGTAGAAAACATGCCAGAATGCAGCCCTGGCATAAAAATATCAAATGTCATATTGTAGACAACATTCATTCTGGCATAAAAATCTCAAATGTCATATTGTAGACAACATTCTAGTTAAACTTACATTTGTAGCAATTTGATTCCCTGTAACATATATATAAATCACATACTACTACTAGTTTCTTAAAGGACTCAAATAAAGTCCACTTGCTAAAGGATAAATTTCCAAAAGCTTTAAAACCTTACCTTCTTCAAAATTTTGGTTGAAACCTGGGTTTGAAAATCTCCAAAATGCTTACTTTTGCCATCTGCAGCTTCTTATAAAACCTTATGTATACCTTAAATTGATTTAACCACTGAAATATTTTTTCTGGAGCATACCGGATGTTGATGTTTCCATTGGAGCTTATAGAAATATGGTTGCTGTTATAATAACTGGCCGGTCATTTTAAGCTTAAATTATACTTTATTTTATAATTTTTTATCAAAGGCTGAATTCAAATGCAGAGAGGGATAGACAAATGATTAGCAAGTACAAAAAATTGTCTCTTTTCCAGGAAAGCCTATTTTGATGGGTAAATCTCATGGCATGTACCTTTAAATTATGCTATTTGAAAGTTTATGGTGGCATTTGGTCAGGTTAAGTGGCAAAGATTGACTTCATATATGGAACTTAAAAAAGTGTCCTGGCATAAAATTGTCACTGTATATGTGCTGTCATTCTTGAACGTCATTTTACCATCATATTCTAGAAAACCTGTTAACATGTTGACTTGATGTAGAAATTAAGCTTGTGCTGTTTTAGTGAAGATATATGCTGCCACAAAATGTGTGAAGGCCAGCTATTTCAGTGTAGAAAATGTTAGTTTGTTGTCATGGTGTAAAAAATGTGTTAATTATATATGTTGTCATGGTGTAAAAAATAAAAATTTGTTAGTATATATGTTGTCATGGTGTAAAAAATGGAAATAGAAGTAAAAACACAACAACATTCTTATACGGCAAAAAATTATTGTCTTGTCAGAAAAAAATTTAAAGGTGGTGTAAGTGACAGTGCATGTTTTATGTTTCCTTTTTTTCTAATAAACACTCAGTCTAGATCCCCACAATTCATGTAACATGCCTTGAATGCTATGCGAAGTAGTTAATTATTTCAACTTTTGCTCAGTTAAAATTTGTGGAAAAAAATTTTTTTGAGGATGAAGGTGGATGAGAGATGGGTATTAAGTTAATAGTAATGATTACTCACTGACAATTAAGGGGGCTGTTATATGCGTACTGTTAACTACAGAGATCAATACATGTAGCTGTATACTTCAAATGTGTGCATGTACTATATATTAACACAAGTGGATGATAAAAATTGTTCATTTAGTTATATTTATATCATATGGCCTGGTGTCCAATGAAACTGTCAACTACCTTCTACTAACATGCATAAACACTACAGGGGTAGTGGGCCACCAAGGGCACATGTGTCATGGTGAAATTCCTGAATTTTACTTTATTACTTGAGTGCAAAAAATACAGTCAACATAAAGGTTTTTTAATTCCTGTGCTGCACTGCTGGTTCTGACACCATCTTGCCAACTTTGCCCAAAAGATCCCCCCCCCCCTCCCACACACACACACACACACACACACACACACACACACACACACACACACACTGTCCAAATGCTGACCAAAAACCAAAAACCAAAAAAAAAAAAAAAAAAAGTTGGCAAGGTTTCAAGCTCTTGGCAACTAGAAAGATATATATTTTCCTTTTTTATGTACAGACACAGATGTGTCTGTACATATTGCCATCACCTGCGTCTGTCGTCGCCGATGGCGATGCCGATGCTGGCGCCGTGCACTTTCCTTGTAAACACGATAAGTGGAGGGCAGTTTTACTTTTTGGCTTTATATTTACAGAGCTGATGAATATTCATAAAATGCAGGTCAAGTTCGAAAATCAGCATGATCGGGCCATTATTGTAGAAGTTATGCTGTTTTTTCACTTTTCAGCATATTTTTCACATTTCCTCAGATTCAATTCTTAGGCATGTTAACAGTCTCATTATTAAACTAATAAGATACGTAAAAGTGTTTGTTTGACATTTCCTGCATCTTTACAACATTGTTAGTTGATTTTGTAAAAATGATGGTAAACTTGTTATCGTGTATTGTGTAATAAAGTTTCAAAAATGGAAATAAACTCATATCATTGCAGTTTGTCAGATTCAATCATTCACTATGTTCAGAATCTCAGAATGGAAGAAATTGGACATTTAACACTGCTCTGTTGATATTTTTCCCATCTCATCAATTTTCTTAGTTGATAATATAAAAATGACAGTAAACTGTTAATTTTGTTTTATGTTAAAAATTGTTAAAAATGGAAAAAAAAAAAACATTTCAGAACAGTGCTGTCTTGTTTACATTTTGGCATTTTCAAGTTGTGACTTTGAAGTTCCATGGGCCTGAAGACCTTTGCTAGTCACATTTTCTGAATATCCATGATACTAATATTTTATTATTAAAAATTGATGGTCATCATGCTGTTAAACATTATGTAATATTGCATCAAAATTTGAAAAAAACCTATTTTGGGCACTGCTCCCATGATGACCATTTAAGAAAAACCATGTCACTTACTGTTCTCAAACAGTACAGTAAATATGTACAGATGTGTCTGTACATATTGCCATCACCTGCCTCTGTCGTCGCCGTCATCACCGTTGCCAGCACCTTGCACTTTCATTGTAAACACGATAAGTGGAAGGCAGTTTTACTTTTGGGCTTTATATTTAAAGAGCTGATGAATGTTCATAAAACGCAGGTCAAGTTCGAAAATCAGGATGATCAGGCCATTATTGTAGAAGTTATGCTTTTTTCTTTCACTTTTCAACATATATGCAACACTGTAAACACATTTCAAGGAAAACCGATAGGCCTGTTGTCATGAAACTCTCAGGAGTAATCGATCTTACTAAAATGGAGGTCAAGTTCGAAAATCGACATGCAGCCTGAGTTGGAAAAGCAGTCTAATTGGCTTCTTTTTCTGGAAGTTATACATTTTCAAAGTGTGAACTTGAACTCTCATGGGCCTGAAGCCTTATGCTTGTTACACATTTTACTTTCATTGGTATTACCTGTTGAGCATAATTAAAATTTGATGTTGAATTTACAGTTTAACATAATGTACTTTTGCATCAGAATTGACAGTAGCCTATTTTGTGCATAGTTATTTCCTGCTTTTTGTCTGTACATTTGACAGCTTTGCTGCCTTGTTCTTTTTGGCCTTATTAGTGAAAGGGTGTATTAAGGATGAGTAAGAAACTTAATTCCAAATTCTCAGAATAAGCTTATTTAACTTTTCTAAGAATTGTACTTTGATGAAATTGAATGCCCATTATTACTTTGTCTGTATGTAGTATGCTACAATAAAGTGTTGGAAAAAAAAGCAAATTAACCATTAAAAAATTATAAACACTTCTTTTATATGTGTGAATATAAAACCATTACCAGAGTTTGTTTTTTTGATGTTGCCTGCTAGGCATGTAAAGCTAACCCCATTTTTTTTTCAGATCATCTAAAAACATAAATCTGATTACCTTATTTTGAAAGGTTTCTTACATTGTCATTATTAACAGGAGTTTTGCTGAGATAAACCCTGTTCACCAGATAAGCTAAATTATCTCTTTCAAGTTGCTGTGGCCATCCATAAGACTTGAATACAGCTCAGTTTCAGAAATAGCATTTTTGAGTTTTTTTTTTTGCTGCGTGCCTATTTTTTTAAAAGTTTTTTTTCAGTCTCGTTTAATTTGGCTTGTCAACAAAATATAATGAATCCTTCATCTTTCTTCAACGTTTTGACATGGCATTGATACCCAGAAACTAAAAAAAAAAAACTTGCCATTATTCTAAAAAAATGAAAAATTATATTGGGTTTTAATATCCATTTCAGCTCAAACCAAATTTAGCAATTGAAAAAAACAAAACAAATAAGTTGCTTACCACAAATGTTTTAAATCTATGTCCAACTTATATCAAAGGCAAATATCAAAATCCTTTGAGCTTAATTCATCTTCATTATGGATATTTCTTTTTTAAGTATAATTATAAAGTTGCTCCATTCATAGATGTTATAAGTTTAGGAACATGGCCTTGGATAAAAAGCCAAATATACTTATTTTTAACAAAAGGTATTTATAGCCTTGTCTTCTAATAAACAAAATCTCCATTTTATAGATGAGCTGTAAATTATGATAAGCATTGCAGAATTTGACCAGATAAGTCAGGTCACAGAAATCCATAGCAGAATGAAATCAGAGTATTTCGATCATATCGTTACCATCTGAGGTTTCCCCTTGGGTCGCTTTCGACATTGTTTTCTCATAAATCATATATCAGTCAGACAACATACCAAGTGAAATGTTGTCAAGTTACATCCTTTTATATCAAATTTTATTCTTTGAAATTTGGCACTTATTTCTGATAGTTTGGGGCTGAAATTTCATGAATGAATACTTAGTATAACTGATTAAAACATAATAAAGAGGTATTTCGTTTCTTCTTATTTTGATAAATCTAGCAATGAATTACCTTGGTTCCTTTGGTTGAAGAATTATTTTTTGTGTAGGCAATTTTATTCTCTATAGACTTGCAAAATGTACAATTCTTTTTTAAATGTTTTGTTTTAGGTACATATTACTTTTTTAACGTTGTGCATTGGTGCTATGAATATATCATTTTTAGTTTATAAAGAAACCGAGGTCAAATTCAGGACAAGGATTGTCGTCAGGGAAATGATGAATTATTCTAACAGCTCTCTGCGAATGTTTTCACATTAAGTTATCGGTAATGACCTTTAGAACAGAAAAAATCACTTTGACCTTATTTGTTCGATTCCTACGTGGCCTCATATTGACCTGCTTCCCTCTCACCTCAGCTGCCCCAGCAGCCTTACAGTATATGTGACCTGACCGTAAGTTCCAGCGGTAAACACAGACTTTAGCTACTTTCATAATTCCTGGTTTTAAAATTTTACCTTTAAATTTCCTTTTCTTTTTTATTTCATGCATGTGTTTTGACTGATGTAAAATACAATATTCTTTTCATAAACTCCCCCCCCCCCCCCCCCCCCAGTAAGGTTTTAAAGAAAACCATTGAATTCAGTAAACACCACTTTTGCAGTTGTGCTATTTTAAAAGAAGAAAATAGTAATTATAATAATAATACCTATGTAAAACATTTAGTCTGATTTCAATTCATAAAGGGTCACAAGTTTCGAAGATAAAATTAAAGAATTGGTAGAAAATCAGCTATAAGACATTAATCAAAATGGCCATTACTGATGTAGGTTTCAGGCAGCCTCATCTGGAATTTCCCCAGATTACACAGGAAAATGGTCTGAAGGAAGTGCAGGGATGATGGTTGTTTGATTCTAGATTCTGGCATCATTTTTCATCCTCTGACTACATCCTTCATCTTGTATTGGATATTTATTTGTTCATTACCCTGTAGATATAAAAAAAATTGTAGACCTCCACTTTCCCTGACAAAAATCACTGCAGCTATTTTTCAGTAAGCTCCGCTGAAATTTATGTCATACTTTGATATTTTGCTCAAATTATTAACCAGATAAAATTTTCAAACCATTGACTTATTGAGTCCAAAAATCCAAAAATGAAGGAACTGAATCTTTATTTTAATAATAATCAATTACAAAACAACTTAATCTTAAAAGCATTATTATTATTATTATTATTATTATTATTATTATTAAATTATCGTTTCTATCTCTTTTATCCACTTTTAATTTTGTGACAAGTTGTCTAAAGAAATGACACTTTGCACTTTTCTGGTTAAATAAAGTGTTAACCTGATAACCAGAATATCAGTTATTAACCACTTAAATATGGCAAAGTTAAATGGTTTAGTAGTTGATAGGGAACCTATGTTGTTAAAAAAAAACTTGTGTGTATTTTTTTTTTTCTTTATGTCTTTTCCCTTCTTTTTCTTGTCCATTTATTGGACTGCACACCAGGAAATGTTTGAACCTTTACTAAGTAGTTTATACGCTATGTTTTGCAGGTATTCTTTGTGCAGATGTCACCTTGAATTTCCATATTTTCCCCATTCTCCCAGCCAAACAATAGGTGCACTCTAATTTTCTGAAAACAATTGCCAGGAAATAACCTGACCTTATGCTACTTGCTTAGAGGTTGAATAAATTTCACGAAACAGTTACTCTCAACTTGAGTGAGACCAAAATAATCAATCATTCCTGCCAGCCACATAAAAAAAGCACTGGAGTTTGATCCCATGTTTAGCTTCTCTTCCACAGTTTGTTTTCTTCTTTTGTCAATATTGTATTCCTATAAGGTTGAAGAAATGTCTGGGTTACTGTGTAAATTCCAACATACATTATCCTTTTTTTTTTTTGAAGAAAATTGATCTGCTATTTTTCATGTTGTAAAATCTAGTGAAAATTTTATGTGAAAAACTATTTGCAGAAAAAATGACTCAGCAACTGCTTGGTATGTGTGATTATGTCTGATTTGTAAATATGACCATCAGATGAACTCTTAGTCTCCTTCCTTTTTTTTTTTTTTTTAGTTTTACGCTAGATGTTAGGTTCACTCACATGGAATACATTTCCTCAATCAGTATTTTTTATTTGAAAATATTTTATACACAAATCTCACCTAATTATTTTGCATGGCATGACAAGTTTTAGTCTAATCCAAAATGATCAACTTTGCTTGACAATGTGAGGTGTTAATTAATTTGCATTTCTCAATCTGCTTGACATGCGCATTTGTATCACTAATGATATCTCATCATTCCACCCCCACACAATTTTTGATCAATTCATCCATTTAATAGAGGCTGTAAGTAATGTGTTTATTACATCATTTTATTTATTTGCCTCTCCCATCATTAAGAGTTGACCAAGCAATGACCTCTTGTTTTCCCCATACATTCAATAGCATGGCCTGGTGAACTCTTCTGTGTGCCCTTGACTTCACCTCATGACCAGCTGGTGAACTTAGGCATGTCTGGCCACTAAAAAGGCCTAGGTACAGAAATTGACATAATTAGCTGTTTAACTAGGCAGACTTTGACATGGGCGCTAGGGGGTGATGTCATGCAGCAGGGGTTCATTGTTTTAGTCTATGGAACTTGGGTTTAAAGTACCGGGGCAAAATCCAAGCCATATCTAAAATAAACATGTTTGTGCTGGTTTAAGTGTGGAGTCACTGAAAGGCTGAAAGAGTAAAGAAATACTTTATCGCACTGTATATTTATCTATCCCCCCTCTGAAAGAAATGGTATAGTCTGCTCTACTAGCTGTGGACATTCAATATTGCGACTCTATAGAAGCAGCCACAGGTGTGTTGCGAGCTAAAATAACAGGTAAATTAATTTTAACTTGTGACCAATATTTAATTGTGCACATACTGACGGTTTAATTTAGTTGGCATGGTTGAGCTTCAAGACAGTTCCACGTAGAGTTTCAAGGAACTTCAGTGAGGTAATGTACAGTATATATATATATATAACATTTAAATAAGACTCTACTGATATTTTTATTTGTCAACTATATCTCTGGGTTAAGATAGATTAAAGACATATGTTGTTTTCTGTCAAAACGTAGTTAAGTTACTTTTGTTAAAGAGGATACATATTTTTTTGTTAAAGAGGATACATATTTTTATGAAAAGAAATACCACTTAAGTTGTTTTTTTTATGTTTTATATATATCATACTGTAAATTTTTCGTTTAATGAAACAGGAACACTGTGAAAAGTAAAAGTAGAAAGTATTAAATACAAAGCATCTGTAAATTATGGAATTAGTTTTGGGGATAAAATTGTTGTGCATTTTAGGAAAGGTTACCATATTACCAGTGTGCAAGATGTGCAGGGATTTGGCAGAAATGTTTTTTTTTTCTAAGCATCCTTTATTTTGTCAGAGAAATAAAATGAATCAGTATATTATTTGTGTATGGTACATTATCTACATCTTGCTTAATGATTTTCTTAAACTGAATAAGAGTGAAAAAATCTTAACTATTTCTCATTCTTAACACAAAAATTTAATGTCATTTTTTTTTACAAGATTTAAAGTATGGTTGTGTCCACATAGACTGGAATATAGATGTTCATTATGACTGCGTTGGCAAGCGAGTGTAATATGATGATACAAATGTCTCACAGTGAAAAAAACAAGGTTGACATCTCATTGTATTGATTTTAGATGGTATCAGAGGCATTGTGAACAGAGGTTGAATTCCTAGCTATTGAATATACATGCATGTGTAATTATCGGTTTGTTTCTTGTTTTTATTTTGAAAAGTCTAGAAATGTAATAATGGTTGCAATTACCATTATAATCATCTTAATGATTATGTTTATTTGTGTCAGGATAAGAATTTTGTGACAGAATATATTTTGTTCATTATAAGTAATTTGTATAAATAAACTGCCTGAAATAGCAAATGATCTAAATGTACATTTGTCTTGTACTTGATTTAGAATTAATGTATTTTGCTTTGCCCATTGACTTGTACTTGATTTAGAATTAATGTATTTTGCTTTGCCCATTGAAGGTGTCAAACAATGTTATTTTTAGTGAAGTGCAAGGGCCTTTGGGTCACATCCAGTTGAATTTGCCATATAATTTTTCATTTCATCTTCATGCTGGCCATTAAGTATGCCATTTAAATTCACTGGAATTTTATTGTTCGGAATATGACCTTTCTCTCTTTCATGAGATAGTATGTCTATGTGTGGAACCTCCCCTTTTATCCCCACTGAGGTCAAATATCAAAAGTCATAAAATCCCATGTGGCAGGTTCACACAGGTCATGTATTAGGTAATGCCCTGGGTAATCATTTGACTCACACTGCTTGCTAATGTGTCAGTGGACTTTAATGAGGGGTCATGGGGACAAGGGTTATACCTTGAGGTCAGTTGGATATTTTGGACAACTCACTTATGGTCAGGTGCTGCCAGTGATCAGGTTATGATAGCGGGCAGCTGCAGGGAGGAGGAGTAGGTAGGTGATAGTACAGGACTGAGCCGATGGGCCAATTTTTTGACTCTTTGTTAGACTTAAACTTATGAACTGAGAAAAATTTATGTTCTTGCTGAATCAAGTTGTATAAATCAGACTGACTCTTTTTCCACATATGGACTAGAATATAGTAAGTACTTGGTATATAACAAGAATTTTGTGTTTTTGTTTATGGACAGCGTATGAGAATTTCATATACAGTGCATTGTACTGTGTATAACATCTACTGCATGGTATTTAAATTTCAAACAAATTTGCAGTGTTTTTGCGTAAATGCATAATTCACACGACTAGACTTGACAATGTACAATGATGGCTTGGGAAGTTACACTACCTATGAGGTTGGTTTGATCAAAAAGACCAGCAATTAGATCCCATTCAAAAAGAGGCCAGGTGTTGAGAAATTTCAAGGAAATGCTGAATTTGAATTTTGCCTATGTATTGGATAAAATTATTGTGACACATCAAAATACCATTCAATACTCACAGTAAGGACCCATTATGCATATACCATAACATATATCTGTGCAAATAATTTTTATAGCATGCGTGTATAAAATGCCAAAACTATCATTTATGATCTATTTTCTTCACTTCTCTGCTGCAGTGAAGAAATTGCACATTTTGCTGTTTGCTATGGGGAGTATTATGGCCTATCTAAGCTACATGTGACGCACACACTAGGTCCTTATGATGTTTTGAGTTGCTGTTCTTTTAGATGGTGCTACTATTAATATGTGCCCTCCATCAGCATTAAACATCTTTAATAGCTATGATGAGGTGTGTTCTATGGTGTTAATCTGGGGAGGAGATTGGCAGTGAATATGATAATGCTTAGAGTAATCATTAATACAAGTAAGATTAGATGAAGGATACATACTGGATAGGGATTTTCTCACCACAGTGACCTCTCACTTACATTATACTATTCAGGAAAGGGAGAGTAATTTAAAGCAGTAGATAATGAATAATATTGTCCATTTCATATTTTATAGCACATAGTTTAATTATAAAATTTACCTTTTAAAATATCATAATAAATTACATGATACACAGTGTTTTACTGGAGATAATATTGACTCTGTTAGGTAAGGTACTGTATATGTGTGTGTGTGTGAGTGTTTTTTATTTAAGGCAAGCCTAATTCTCATAACTTTGTGTTATTTTTTACAGTATTGTGACTTTTTATTCTATATAAATTATTGAGAAAAAAGTATAATAACTGAAAGAAAAACATTTACTTCAGCAAGTTAAAAGTATACATTTCTGTGAATGTATAAACATAAGCATCATCTATTGAAATAATTACTTCAAAAATGTGTTTTTTGCAGGCTTACAAAATGATGGACATAAAGAAAGAAGAAAAAAGGCACACAGAGTTATCAGATCTTATCAAGAAGCCACTTGCAATGGTAATTTGTAAGACTGAACCTGAAGACAAAATGGAAATTGTTTCCCAATATTTGAGTCAGAAAGAACATGAAAAGGACATGGAAGTGAGTAGTGATCATGACTCTGAGAACTTATGTGACTCAACAGAAAAGGACTCATTTGAGGAGAGTAAATGTGCCAATGACCATTCATTGGAAGAAAAAGAAGAGTACAAGAATGAGGAGCCCAGAAGCATAATAACTGGCCATGTTACAGTAAAGAGAGATTCTAGATGTGAAAGTGATAGTGAGGGTGATAGCAGTCATATGCATAACAATGGAGAAGCTGAAGACAGTTTGGTTCCTCCAGATTTGCAAAATAGATATGCCAACTCTGCAGTAGCTGCCCTCCTGTTGAGTGGTAAGTAACTTGAAGCACATAATATGTGAACGAGCACTTACAAAAAGAAGATTAGACATCATGATAGTATCTTATCCTTAGAAATATTGTTCTTTTTATTTCGCTTCTTTTACTGCATGGTCTGTTTCTAAAAATACTAAATTGATTTATTACAAATTTCTCATCTGGATTCCTTATTACACATTTGCAAATGCATGCAGAGAAGTATGCACAAACATTTTTGCAAGTTAAAAATGTGTTTGTTTGTTTTTTTAATTAATAACTTCTTCCTTCATCATAACCTTGATAATTTAGATAACAAAGCAGAAGCCTATGATTTTAAACTTCTGCACCAAACTAAGAATGCATTGGATTTTCTTAAAGCTCTAGGTTAAAACCTTCTAATATAGAATAAACAGCTGCAAGTATGTTGCCTGAGCTTTTGAAATTGACCGAGTCATTTGGTGTTGAAGAGATTGAAGCTTCTTGTCCAGAACCGTGAAGTTGGTTGTTAACCCTGGGCAACTATTTATAGTATAAATACACAGTGTTTGAATTAGTCTATTTTAGATGGGTGTCAGAGTTAGAATAATTCTATGTAAATAATAATATCATTTAATCCCTACAGGAACATTGCTGCTGGGGACTTGAGTACATTTATATCAGCTGGACCACCTGGCATATTGTGGTCTGTGTCTTGATCCTCCTCCCCTCTCCCCTTTGACCTGTTCTCTTTTATGATTGACATGGGAAAATAAGCACAATGTAGCATGATAATCAGGTCACTGATTTTGCACATGAGAAATTATCCTGTGATATTTAGCCCAAAGACCTTATACACAAATTTCCTGAAACTAAAACTAAATCATGTTTCTGATGTCATACTTCACCCAAATTGTTTTTAGGCAGATATTCTGAAGATGGCCGAGAAGTAGCAGCTCTGGTATCAAATGCTTCTCATGAAAATGGAAGTGATAAAAATCAGCAATGGCAGTGTCAGTCATGTTCTTTTGCAACGAACAACTATGGCCACTATCAGCTGCATTCAGACTATCACAGAAGAAACAAAACAGGTAGAGGAGTTTAAAGAAAAGTAAAATACATCAAACAAAGTTTAGAATTACCTTTTATAAGGGCCAATCTTTAGGAATTTATAGAAAACAAAACCAGTTTTAAATCAGTTCTAAATAAGTTGTTTGACCAAAATATTTCATAGATCAAAAAGTGACTTTATATTATTCTTCTCTTACTTTTTTTAACATCTCTAAAATTATACCTAATTGCATTTCATCATTAAAGCCACTTTTATTATCATTGCCATTTTTATTATCATTGTAGGTAAAATGTTCCAGTGCAGTAAATGTGATTTCATTGCCAATGAGCGAGGTAAGCTGAGACTCCATCTTCGGGCACACAACTGCAACCAAATCAGTGTATTGCAGTGCAGCAAGTGTCCCTTCTCCTCCCTCATCAGTACCAAATTCAGGGAACATCTCATGAGTGTGCATCGTGTCCCTGTGCCAAGAGATATAGATCTGAAGAAAATCAGTAAAAATTTAACATCGGTACTTCTGCCACCCAAAGATGATCTCACAGAAGCACCAGTCTCCCCTGATTCAGGGGTAAGAAGTTCATCCTCTCCTATTCTGCTAGATGCTCTTGCGGGCAGACTTCTGAACCCAAAGAGGCCCAGTAGCGTACCAAATGAGTGGAGTCATACAACTCAGAGAGATAACATGACTGAGGAAACCAGGTCCGTGTCATCATTGGCTCTCTCAAGTTCTGATGTCATAATGTGTGACAAGAATGGAGGTTCAGTCAGTCAAAAGGACACCTTTGAAAAAAGAAAAGATCACGTTTTAGAATATCCCAAAGAGAGTGGTTTTGCTTCAGCTTGCCTGCAATCTATTGCCCAGGGCATCAAGAGAGGCCAACAAAGCCAGATCCAGCCATACAGTCCTGCCATCTTATCAGTCTTGACAAAAACATCTGCAGCAGCATCAGCACAGTCATTTAATCAAGCCATATGTACTTCCAGAGGAAAAGAAATGACAAAAGCAACTACCCAAGCAAATTTTGTGAGTAGCACTAGTGTGAGCAATAAACCTAATAGTATGCCTACATTGTACCAGCCATGGACAAATGGTAGCATGTCAGCAACGCCGCAGAAATCTTATCGGTTGACATCAAAGGGGCCGCTCCGCCCAACTGTAGTCCAGCCTGAAGTTTGGAGGCGCTGTTACTTTCAAGACGCCTCAACAAGTTCCAGCTTGCCCCATAGTAAACTAATGAAAACAACTGGGGTACAGTGCAGTCTTCTTGAGCCCAACTCTAACACTTCTTCCTTTATACATGAGAGAGATTCTTTCTCTTGTGATTATTGCGGCATAAGGTTTAATGACTCTGTTATCCATTCTATTCACATGGGGTGTCACAGCCACACTGCACCCTTCATGTGTAATGTGTGTGGGCAAGAGTGTGGGAACAAGTATGCATTCTATACCCATATTATGAGAGGTCACCAAAAATAATTGTAAAAAAAATCTTTTTTTTTCTACTTTTGCCATAAAATAGTATGAAAAGTAGAAAAAAAAACTTATAAAAATGAAAATGTTCATGACAAATTTTCTCTCTTCAATTTCTTATTGTTTTCACGATTTTCTACTAAACTCAAAATCATAAAATTGAATGTCCATTAAAAAATATCCTGAATCTATCCCCAGTAGAATCCAATTGTAAGTGAGCAACTTGATTGTGTGATTTAAAAAAATTGCATTACTGTATTTTTAGTCACTGTGATATTTGTTGTAATTTTCTTTCACATTTGAATTAATAAGCAATTTGAAGAAAGGATAGATAGTGATGACATGGATGTTATTATATTATCTAAGATATATTTATGAATTTTCATGTAACATTTGATATTGTCTTTTAGCTGTGCACTTGTATATAAGAAGTTTGATTAACCCTTTATCAGTTACAAGAGCTGCCAAAGCACATAATCAAAAATTGAAATAAAGTGCAATTTTCTCTATAATTGTGATCACTGGAAAATGTGTAAAATTAGATTATAATTTTGAAAATATTTATATAGCTTGTAGAAATCTTGACTGACATACAGGTAACTAAACATTGTTTACATACATGTATGTACCAAGTAGATTCATGTTGCATCAAATTTTGGCAGGAAATTCTGAAAATGAATTTAATGGACTGAGTGTGTTCGTAAGACTCGGTTTAACTGTTGTGCTATCAGGCATAACTAAGGAGCTGAATGCTGAATGTGATATTTAAAATTTAACTGTGCATGTCTTTATCCTACTGATGTCATAATGGTTTGTAGAAAAAAAATTGATGTTTTGAGATATCTATCTCCCAAAAGAAGAATAAAAAAATTATATATGTATATTTCAGAGTTCTTATCAAAATTGCCGGTCTCAGTACAAGTCATTATTCACTTCAAAAATATTGAAGTCTTATTTTCATAGCTTTGAATAAATATCTTGGGGGCCATTCACAATGAGAAGATCCAAGTGCTAACTGGTCCACAGCCTAAATATGGCGAAGGAAGACTGCTTAATCCTGTAATGGTCTCTTCACCTCTCACATGCCTACCCACGTGTCGGCCCTTGACCGGGTGAATTTAGACGAGATTTAATTATTTGACGATGCGTGGGGAGGCGTGAAAGAGATCCCTTGGTCTCTAGCTTAAGTTGAATACAATGTTTTGTTTTAGACCCCACACCTAGATTGATCTAGCATGATCAACCCATCTCCGAGGGTATTTTCGCTACATTGCAGTCAGCTTAACCCTCATCCACCTTTCAGGGGCCTCGCAGGCCCAGACCCATGTCTCTTTTGCTCTCTCTCTTCGTTCGGCCCGTCCCTTGATAATTTTACTTCCATGTGGGAGCATGTGTATATAAGATATGTGATGCATTGTTGGGTTTTACATTTGTGTGGAGCTTTGTTCAAACAATGTCTAGAAATGTATATAGAATAGAATAGAAATCTGCCTGTGAAAGATTCAAGTCTGGAGAAATTATTTATGAGTAATCGGTCACCTTGGTCACCTTATATGCAGATATCAGTTTAAATCTATCATTATTACATACCTGATAGACTGCGCTAGATTTTTCCGCATGTTCCATACACAGTGTATACTCACCCAGGTAGAGGTAAAGCGACCAAGGGACCGGTGTAACATGAAAATCTGACTCCCCCAGTCAGATTTTCATAATGAAAATCTGACTCCCCCATGAAAATTTGACTCCCCCTCCACAAAACTTCATAAATCTTATTTTATTTGAGTATATGACTTTGATCTTGTAGTATGTAAAATATAGGATACATTTGCACTTTTTTTAGTTTGCAGGTGAAAATTTTCATGAAAAAATAAGAAAATTAAAAATGTGCACTCAACCACCCATTGTCTCCCTTATGAAAAAGCTATTTATTTGATATTGGATTATCATTTCTACATTTTTCCTTTAAATTTACTTTATTAAGATTATTTAGATGTCTGACACGCCTACTGTTACTGCTAAACGATAGTTAATTACCCCCTATCAGCTTCAGTAGGTATGCCAGTGGGGGCGGGGAGACCATCAGCAGATTAGTCAGCTCTTCTTTCATGTAGGGTCTTCCATATTTGATCTGTGGAACAGTTGATCCTCGGATCTTCTGTTCTGAATGAGCCCTATGTTTTATTCTTGAGGATTAAAAATTAAAACAAGTGTAAATTAGTATTAAATAGTTGTAAGAAATGTGCGAAGATGAGATTCATGACATTTTGTGATATAAAAATATGATTCAGTTGTTATTTTTCGCTTAGCTTGTGTACGTGAATTCATCAGTGAGCGCTACGACTTGGAACACCCACATTACACTGTAAATATCAGGGGCGGATCCAGACCTATTTACTGACAGCCTTCCAAATTATCTTTGTTGATTCATTCTCCAATTTTGACCGTCTTCCAACATGAAAAATTGGATACCCGTCAATGTAAACTTGGAAATCTGACCGTCTTCCGGAAGACCCAGAAGACGGCCTAAATCCGCCCCTGAATATTATACATTTATTTCTTAATTTGAATGTATTTATTGCCTGCGCTTGGTAAAAATTCAATTGCATTTAAACATGCTTTGTAAATGGGAAATCCGTATCACCCAGATAACATTCAGCTATTGGTTTCAAATATTGACTACTTCGATATATACATGTACACAAGATTGGACTGCTCGTGGGAGATGTTGTTAATTGTGATATAATAATCTTAATTTACTATATTATTAAGAAATCAAAATGTTATATGCATATATCCCAGTCTTCTTGTCATGTCATTTTCTCAATTTGGTACTTAAGGTACTGATCTTTTCGTTTTAAAAGGTGAATCCAGTCTTAGAATATTTAAGCATTTTTGCAATCTCAAAATTGGTGTAAATTTTTTTCCAACATCCCGTTTTAAACTTACGCCTAAAGTTTAGGGTGTTGATAACCACAATATGTTTAACATACGCATAAACATATTATTTAACATCCCGGTATATCATTAGCAGAAAGCGGTTGACATATCGGCTTTATTATATACTGTTAATTGCCACCTTGTGTTTTTCCGAGTACTAGCTGAAGCTCTAACTGTGAAACTGCACCAATTTGACTGATTAGAAGACGGCCATTGCACGTAAATGCTGGGATGGTTTTGAAAATTGACGAAAAAACTTTTATACCAAAAATTTGGTCAACTTCAGTTCAAGATAATAGAACCCAAAGTTGCCAACTTACGTTAAGTATGGTATTGGTCTATCATTAGTACTTTAATTGAACTACTGCTTATTTTATTCATGTAAAAGTTAATTACCGAATTGCCCCTGATTCTCAGGCTAGTCCCTACAAGGCTATGAAAATCTGAGGTCTACCTGTGTAAATACTGATCAAAGACAAGACGTATACAACTGAGATTTATGTTGAAGTATTTTTTCTTGTGTATGCCAAAAATCGTAACGGTTACAACCAGCGGGCATGACGCGTGCGCAGTGAAAATGGTATTCTTGACTTTTTTCTAAACTGGCACCAACTCGAAGAAGGATAAATATTTATACCATAGACATGCTTTTGCTTAGTTAGGTTACTTTAACTCCAGATGCTTTTTTCTTGACCAGGTAGAGACGAAAGAATATCATCAAAAAATGTTTGATATCTAGGCCCTAATGTTCTGAAACATTCAAAAATGCCCATAGATAGCATGGATGACAGACAGACAAACTTAATTTACTATGAATAAGACCAAAATAAAAGCATTAAAACTATGGTAATCTAGAAAGAGTAAAAGAGTATTCACGTTACACGGACTTTCAGTATCTGGTACGATATTTCAAAGACACAAGCAACATATAGTGTGTCAAAGTTGAGGTTGGCGCAAAAGGCCCGCGACACCGCCGTGAGTTCGTTTCTTCCAAAAGATATTAACTTAATTAACTTGTTGTCACGCACAGCACTGTATTTCATGTTGGAACCATGGCAACATACCTATAACATATACTGTAGCATGATTCTTTTTGATCAACAGACAAATCGGCTGAACGTATAACCTGCAGCTGTTCTTAACTCGAGTCAAACTGTACTCGTTTTGTCCCAAAACTGAATCAATTGATATAAAACGCCGAATTGAAAAAAAACTGATCAAAGTGAGATCGTATGAAATATACATTGTTCTTTTTATTCATATTTTTCTAATTTGTTTTATGAGAGATATTGTAGGACTTATTTGGTTTTCAAAGAAATTGGAAAATGAAAAAAAGCCGTGTACGGTGAATAGTTTGCAATTTGTTTATAAGTTTTTCAAGCCATTAGCCCACAATAACATAAGTGAAAAAAGGGATTGACACATGTATTATAATTGATCCGATTGTTGTCGACTTGCTAATGCCTGTGATTTTTCCATCCAGTCTTGTTTGGCTCTTAATGAAACCTCAGATTGGAACAGGAGATCGAAACCCCCAAGCGAACATCTGAAGAGGAAGGTGTGTAAGCTTTATATAATCCGGGGTGGGGAGTGGGGGTGGGGGGGGGGGGGGTAGAGCAGCACTCGCACGTGTTAAATGTTTAGGCTTTCTGAAATGTAGAGTTGAACAGATGGGACCAGGTGGCTGCGTTGATAAATCTGCAAACTTGGGACAATATCAATCAATAACCGGAAGCCAGTAGAGCCTAACAAGATGTTAAAGAAATGGGTATCATTGTCTTACATATAATTGGAAATTCTTGGTGCGGTCTTGAGTCACAAACTGCCAACTCATTATCCGTTTGAAATATGTAACAAGTCTTCATAAAATTACCTCAATCTCTACCAAATGTCGACCTTTGTCACACAATCTACGTCTGCAAAAACTAATCATCTACTTTTTCTTCTTATGGTGACTAATTGCGCTCGGTTTAAAAAATCAATAGACTTTTCTGCACACAAGACTTACGCCTAGAAATATAAATGTAGGCCCATAAATTCATTTATGTGGTGTCTTTGATCAATACCTCTGCTATTCAAATATATTAGTTTTACATTTATACTTGGGCACCTTCTGATTCTTCGATATGTGACCACATCTCTCTTTTTGCCTGTGTAATTGGAAGGGCTTCAATAGGCCTATCTTGTAAAACATAAAAACCCGTAAAGTAAACTGCCATTCTAATTTATTTAAATAGCAGAGACATTGATCAAAGTCACCACTTAACTAAATAAAATTCAAAGACATACATGTAAGTTTGGGAGGTATACTGCATATGCACCGGTATTATCCACAAAAATTTTAAGGCGTCCTTTCCGTGGTGTAATGATATAGGCCTATATTTGTGATAATGGTTTTGTGATTTGATTTTTTTTTCTTCTTAATTAAACAAAGAGGGGGAGGGGTCTATGGATAAGTCCGTAGGCCTATTGTATTCAAGTGACATCTCAGTAAGGTCTCCTGAAGTTTAGTTCGTGTCTCTCCACATTTGCTTGGTCAAATAATTTCAGTCAGTGTAGATTCATTAGGCTATACCAAGGAGTTATAACTCCTTGGCTATACTGCCTACACTAAGACGTATTTGGTACTTGAGACAGCGACACATCACAGCCGCTGTCTCATCTTAGGCTACATGTACATTCATATTCAGACGTCATTGTTCGGATTCTAGTTAAAGCGAAAAAAGTGTTGAATCTAAACCTGTTACAGGAAACACAATCAGCATGCTATACCCAAGTTCGTTTGTCACCTTGATCGGTTAGGCTATTGAACTTAAGAACTTTGACAGTTTACCATATAAATTATTAAATTGAATTTAAATTATTAAATTTAAAAATGATATATATAGGGGGCCTATATATATATACCCTATATGACGGTTTTATGAAATTCGCTGAAAATTTCTAAATCGATTTTTAATCTTTTTTTTACACTATCATGGCAGACTTTTATGTGGTTAGGGTTTATTAACCTATCAAGAGGGTCCCATTGGGTATCATCGTTACCCGTAAAAGCCACTTTTTATTTCCAGATATGCGTGAAACGTTCATTTTATTTAGCTCGATTCATGAATTCACTTCATAAAATTTGGCCTATTTCCGTGACTCGTGAATGCGGCTTTTTATTCTCCGCCCCTTTTGAAATGAAGTCATAAAATTATCGATTCGTGACCTTCAGGATATTCGAGGCGCATTATCAGTAGTATAAAGTTTTATTTACTGTGAATTGTGAATTGATGATTTTATATTCCGTGAAATGTAATCACCCCCCCCCCCCCCTTTCTGGGAACCTCTGCCAAGGTGGCAACCGAGCGTGGTTGTGCCAGTGTTCCGCATTGTGTTAGAGAATCTCTATGCCGTAATTGCGTCAAAAGTGGGTACTTAGCATGTAGCCTCACAGGACTGTCCAAAAGTTTGTGATCGAGATAATTTTAACGGTGATGGACGAACCTATGGAAGAGGAGAAGCAGAGTGACTCCCCAAAAGTAGAAGAGGAAAGAAAGTTGAATGCCTCATCTCTCTTGAGGCCAGGGAGTATGGGTAAATCTAATGAATTTGCGATCGGTTTGTAATATCATGTCAGAATCACTGTCACAGACAGTAATATCAGTCGGGCTGTCAAGGGCAGGCTGAGCCTATAGGAAGGCAGACTAAATGTGCTTTTCTTTTTTTCTCATGCAGAGCACGGTCCGGATATGTAGGGATATTGCTTTTAAACTGATCCGATATTCTTCAAGGGGAGGTCTAGCTTACTAGTACATGTTTTAAAGCTTGAAGAGAAAGGGGAGTTTTACACCCTACATGTACATGCATCTTTTTTGAGGGACAAATATTTGTTAGAGGCATTTTCAATATGCCCCCTTCACATACATGCATACTTCCATACATGTAGCTAGACAGTTGAATGAAGGCTTTATGGTCATCCTAAAATGTGCATATATCCCTGCATTATTGATGTTGTGGTACAAGTATGTGAATTTTTTTTCTAATTATCAATAATATTGTGATTATGATGCCATGAAATGAGTATTCATGGAACTTGTCTGACTGCATAAAATATCCTTAATTTGGTTTCTCAGCAGATACAGGTAGTGGCATACTCCGTATGTAGATCAGTGGTTACAGGTAATGGGAATTGCAGGCAATACTGAAGTGCCCACATACAGTACAACATGATAATGCAGTGTCTTGTAATAATGTGCATATGCTGATTCAGACTCCAGCGCAGTAAATGTATAGATACATCAAAAAGTAGTGCTATCAAGTTATCAGGCATTTGGCCATATCAGCCTCATTGCAGTGGTGCAGCAAGTTGATATGATAAAGGGGAAGTGGATTGCATACTTTCTGATTTCTCAAACTTTTAAATTTGTTATGATTGCCATATTGATGACCAACAGTTACTATGATAATATAAGGGTGACACTACTTCACTCATTATCACTGTTGTTGTTGTTGCTGTTCGTCTTCTTCTAAGATTCATCTTTTTTTCTTTTTGTAGTTATGATGACAATCACAGTAGCAGACTATGAAGCACAGTACTGGCCACAGCTAGAGAATGCAATTCACCACTTACTGACCATGAAGCCAGGGGGATATATTCCTATATCTTATGAACAAATGTATAGGTAAACAGAAACAATGGTTTTTTATTTTATTTTTTATTATTTATTTGATTTTATTTATTTATTTATATGGTATTGAAATAAATTACTAGTAGCTTAAATTCCTTACATTGTGTTGTGTTGTGAAAAATATGCACATTTGGCTATTAACAACTTAGTTCCTCATGAGTAGTTAGTATACAAGGCTCAGGTGTATTAAATTGAGGGACTAGACACAAAAGATTTGATGACATAGGACACATATATTGATTTCATTTTAAAGTTTGTCATTTTTGCCAATTTCTGTCTTTTAAACCTAAATCAAAATTAGGTTGAGAAATATCTGGCTATTATTATGACATTATTTCAGAACATTGTGCTACATTTGCACTTACACAGTTCTTGTACACTTTTTCCTACATATATGTACCATTTAAAAGAAAATGAAGTAATTTTTCTTTCAGTTGTGTGTATAAATGTGTATGCAAGCAGTTTTCTGAGAGATTATACAATGACCTACTGCAGTACATCACTGATCACTGTGACAAAATGTGTAGGGAGTTAGACGCAACTGTAAGTAGTTCTCAGTAGTCTTTTTCTCATTAATTTCAACTTAGGTCTGTTTTTAGTCTAAGAATGGAGCTGTTCAGAATGATGTAGGTCACAATAGCTAGTGTACACCAGCTCCATTGGTACTCTCACTGAATGAAATCAAATTAACAGGCTAATAAACCCTCCTGGCATCCAGGAGAATACAAAGAAGCAGGTGATTATACAAGTATTTTAGAAACAAGAGGAGGCATGTTAGCCTGTTAATCTGATTGCAGTCAGTGAGAGTCCCCATGGAGTTAGTGCATACTAGTTAGTTTGAGCCTTAACTCATTCTGAATGGCCCTTATGATGTCATTTTGGAATGCTTTTGTTCTAAAAAAAAACTTTCAACGATTTTACTACAGGCTGATAAGCAGCTTGTGTGGCCAGCAGCAATTATTAGACCTAAAACAGTTTAAAATAACAACTGATTATAATATAACTTTACATTATGGGTAGACTATATCTTTATAAAGAGTAAGAAACTTAAAATGATTACTAAGCTTATAATAAAGTGATGCTTCATTTTCAGACACAAGATCCTCTGGTATATATAGAAACATTTAATATCACTGTGAAGCAGTTCATTCAGGCTTTAGGTGGAATAGTACCTATATTTAATTATATGGTAAGTGTCAAAACAAAGACAAATAAACTGAAGTTCACTTATTCACATCTTCTCTACATTAAATATGGTCACCAGAATGTTTGTTACATAAACAAAAATTGTTTTAACTGTCACCCTCTATAATTATGTCAAAGTTCCTTGAAATTGACAAGGATAATTCCAGTACTTTCCTCTGACACAACAAATAAACCCCATATAATTAGCTTATCTTATTCTTGTTTAATCATATTGCTTACTAAAAGTTCCCTTTGTTTTATATTTCTATAAAATGTTTGATAATATTAATTTTGAAATGTGTTGTTTTCAGAATCGCTTTTACATAGAAAGTAAACTGAAGACAGATCTTAATGTTGAATTGAAAAAAATATTTACAACCAATGTAGCAGAGAAGCACATTAATATGCTATTACGTAAGTCTATGAATTGTCCTATATTAAAATTTTAACCATTCTATTTCAAAACTTTCTTCTATAATAATTTCATCTGTATATGTTGTAATGGGCATTACTTCCAAGAATTTTTTAGCAGTATAAATCTACCCTAAAGTTTATTTGGATTTTAATGACATTGTTGAAATTTAAGATAAAGTTATTCAGTTATGAATGTTTAATGTGTCTACTTTCAGCAGGTGAGATATAGGTGGCAAATTCCTCATTCTAATTGTATTTTTTTAATGTATTTTCAGCTCTCCTAGTAGAAGCTCAGTCCAAACCATTTGCTGTTCCTCCAGCTACTATGGCAAGCCTCGTCAATCATCTGTATGCACTAAAACATGGTATGAAACACATTAATGCAGCCCACTGGGAAAACTTTTATGAGTGATGCATAGTACTTTTATATGAATGCTACTGTGTTATAAATACAACCTTATCCCCTGGCATAAATCTTCTCAAAATATGGAATAGTGTTCGGTTTGTACAGCATATATTGGATACTATATTAACATTTAGGTGATTGTGATATTTCACAGACTCTTCACATTCTTTAACCATCTTACCAATTAAAGGTACATTTAATTAAGTTAGTCCACAAGCTCAGTTGCCCTTATTCGCTAATCCCCCCTTTTTCCCCTTCTGCTTGTGATGTTGTATATGTTTTCTGAAATGGTGCAAAACTGCTGTATATCTTACTTCTTCTTCAGATTTTGCTCAACTGCAGCCAGATTTGTTTGCAAGATATATCCCCAATATTTTGCCACCATCTTCAGAATCAGATTTACAGAGGCACATAGAAGAGACACAAATAATGCAGCAACAACTAATGAGTCATCCAGAATTTACAAGGTAAAATTTGACAGAATGAAAAGTACAAGAATAAATACCTAGTCCATCTCTTTTTATTCAGCATATTGTTTCAGTATTTGTTTCAGAATAATGTTCAGGTTTAGTGTTCTGGGATTGCTGACATTTGTGCATCATGGTAAAACAATTTGCAAGTACGTGTCAACTCAAATTTACTTTTACTTGAAAATTGACTTTTATAAGATAATTGTAATTTCAGTATTCATAAATGTATGGTGGATGTCTTGAAATTTTCCAAGTATTTTTTTTAATAAATGGCTATTCACTTCTCTCTTTTTTTACAGGGGGGAAGAAGGCAGAGTTAGAAAAAGACCTGGTGAAGATGAATATCAAAGTAAGTCAGTTGACATATTTATATAACATAAAGACACAAGTAAACATATGGACATTTAGACTATGTGAAAAGTGTGATCATTCTAACAATGTGAATTTAGAAAGTACCCTAGCTCTAGAGTCTGAGACATGGATAAAATAAAATGAACTCATTAAATGTATATATATGCACAGAGCAAAATGCCTGAAATATAAAACATACTGTTTATATGATCTTTCTTCACTTCATTACTCTTGTCCATGCACCTCAGTGTTGACCTCAGTGTTTATTTATTTTGTTATAATAATCATTTTCAATTGAATTAAATTAGATCATAACATTATTTCTGATACATTTCCTTTTCAGAAGTGACTCCACTCATGTTTTTGCCCAAGCACAGCGACTCCTAGCACATCTTTGGATGAAAAGTTATTTTATTCTCCATGCGTGCAATTTTGGCAGCTCACCAGCCAGATTTTTTTGCATCTTGCAGAAACAATAGATATCACATGTAGGGAGAAACTTGCCACTCCCATGATATTTAAAAGATACAAATGGACTGGCATTCCTGTATTTCAGGATTTATGATAAACCATAATCTCTCCTTGGGTTTGCCTTAATTGTAGAAAAAGCCAGCTGCATATTATACATCATGCTGTGCATGGTGAAAACTGCTTCAAAGCTGTCTTTACTGTGATGGTATACTTTCATACAGAGATATTGCTTGTGAACAATGTTTACACTGAGGAGAGTTTAAGGGTCTCTACAGTTCAACATTGTTTGGTGCTACTGGTTATGATATTAACCTTATAAACATTGATTGCTTCAAACCCTTTGCCAAGTATGTGATCTAGCTACAAATTATATTCCAAAACAAATTTGAGTGTAAGTGTGCTTAAAGGGAAGACATTTTCTGTAATTTTTTTCACCTTTACTGGTTATGGACGTTTTTCATTTCTATGTTTGTGCTTTTACTTCTTTCAAGATTTTATAACTTAAAACCCCATTTCGTGCTTTTAGAAAAATTGCACCACATTGGGATTTGTGGCAACAGCCAGTCTTTTTTTTTTTTTTTTGTATCAAGCATGTAATCCACAAAAATAAACTTTCTAAAAGTAGTGGATTAGGAGAATGTTCATTTCCTTGTGCACTTGCTTCAAGTTGTAGCAAATTCTTTTACAAGTTTGGGTGACATTTTGTTGGAAAAAAAGTTAGTTTGTATTATTAAGCAAATTTCTTCAGTGTGGTTGCTGGATTTGTTATTCCAGGATTTTCCCTGTTACTAAAAAAATTGTCTTAGTTGTAGAGATAGTGAATTAATTTAATATGAAAAATAAATTATTATCAAATAGTGGTTCTTTCTCGGTGAATGGGAATGTGTTGACTTTGCTGCAGTTTCAGTACATTTATGAGTCAAAATAAAAAGGAATATTTAAATTGAAATCAGACATACTTTTTCCTCGGGACACCAATGTCCTCTCCACATAATTTGTTCCCAGATATTTCTCAGCAGAAAAAATCGGCTCCTGGGTCAATGAAATCAGTGGAGGAAAATGGTGCTGACATCAAAAACTTGACCAAATGTTTGAAATTATGAGTGATCAATTATTTGACTGGATATGGTCGAGTTTGCATTTGGGACAAAAACATAAAAGAAATTGATTTTAAAACTGGACACAACTGAAAAAAATTATTGATCTACCTCACTTGACAAAACTGTAGCACTTCATTCAAATATTATTATTATTATTATATTATACTGATTATTAAACCTAACGTCATTGTGTAAATGTTCTACTCCTACGGTCCTTATTTATAATGCGCAAAGAGAAAGTACATAAGAATTTTGAGTCTTACGTTCCTTTTGTGTGTCCATGTGTGTGCGTGTGATACCTGCCTACTCATTCAGTAAAATGACAGTGCATAATAAATGTGGTGTTTGTTATTTGACAGATTGCATTCTAAATTCACCACTGACATTCATTAACAAATAAGGTAATACTTAGAATAAATTTTTATTATTGAACATAAATGGAAATAGATAAATATATTTTTATAATCAGAACTTCTGACAATGGTTATTGTACATGTACAATGTATCAAATAGGCTTTTATTGCTCCTTTTTTCGTCTGGAACCTTCTGATTTCCTGGAGTTGGACTTTACAAGATTCAGATTCAGAATGTTCACAATGAGAATGATTGCATTTATTATATAGGAAGACACACACACTACACAGAAGTCCTCCAGTACAAAATACAGGATATATGCCAGGTAGACACACCCAAGGCAGGCAGTCACAGATATCACCAGTTGCATGGTGGCAGCAGTTACTGTGGGGCAAAACACTATAAGAAGAAAGAAATACAAAAAAATTACATTGCAATCATCTACATTTCAGATGATCTACTGATAATGCTTATTAGTTCAAATTATCAATGCCTCCTGTTTACTTTTGAGTAAACTCTCTACAGTATTAATGCTTTGGTGATGTTTGTATGAACTGTTTACGACAGTAAAAATGTACTGCAGTCCACGTCATTCCACCAAACTGCATATTTATATACATTTATGTGAAAATTACAATATTCTTCACATACCTCCCAACACAACCTGAGTCATATAGTAAAGGATCCCAAAAACAGAGTTGGGTTGATTAAGCCAGTGATGATGGTCCCCAACAACTAGTTCTATAAGACCAAACCCACGGCCCCATCTTAAAAACACAAAAGGGAATGCAATTGTAATCAAACTTTCTAGAAATGTAACGTTAATTCTACATAAATGGTCATCTTAAATGAAATTAAAAGACTTTTACGTGTGATAAAGCATGGCCTATTGCAACATTATTCTGAAAAAATGTGTTTACTACTTCACTTGAACTTGTTGCGACATGTACTGTATACTTCACGCGTTTTAAAATTATAACAAATGCCTGGGATAGCGAACGTTACCTTGAGGTAAATACTTTCGAGCAACTAATCTTAGCACTTATATCACACATAGCTCTATAAGATGAATCGCGTTCCTTCGTGATTTCTACATGATAGGCATAAACTGACACTAGAAAACCTAAAACGCAAAGGAGTAACAAAAGACTCGTGTACAATCTAGAAGCTGACATCTTGAAAAGACCACTTACAGCAACAATAAATCATCGTATAAAATGTTCATTTTATTAATTGCAAGTTTACAAATACCAACCAAAGTTTGCTTTAGGCACTACTTAGGTAAAAATTATATATCCTAAGCATTATTATACAATAAACATAGCCATTTATGATAAAATAACTCGGAATGGTGTTATGATATAAGCGATATTAGTTCCAGCTGCACGTGCCAGTGTTTGTGTTTACGGATGGAAAAAGGTAAACGGCTCTTCCGTTTTCTGTGATCACAGCTTGCCATATTTTACACGTTTCAGGACTATTACATAGTTAGAAACCTATTTTAGTAGTGGTCATTGTTCAGAAAGAGATACGGTACGTGACATGTACATGGCAATAGTTGGAGCTCTAAACTGTTAGTTTGTTTACGTTTTAACGTTTAAGATCAAGTTTCAATAAACGCTCATGATTTTTTACAGAAAGTGTTTGCAGTGCGAGCATAAATATTCTTGTCTTACGTTAGTATTAATTGATTGAATTACAAATTAATACACTATGTATGATGTGATGGCAGTTAAATGCATTGACTAAATAGTCCTTATGGTCAGTTTCAGTTGCACTGACATCTGGCAGATACCTGTAACCCCCCCCCCCCCCTCCCATTTCGCACTAGCTGTAACAAGGAGTGGGAGACCTTGCCCCCAGGTTCTCTTTGAAAAAAAAAAGGCTCCATCCATGCGTTGTGATCACACATATGTCGAAGTATGCTGGACATTATGATTTATTAGTGAATATTTTACAACGTTATTATACTGAGCATTTAAGCTGACTCAAACAATTCTAATTTCATTTCAGGTGCTGTTTTAACTACTCTTTACAATGGCTGGATATATTTTGTCTTCTAATGCAACAGACCACATCATCTTCAATGCTTTAGGGATTCTAGTCTCCTCGTATGCTCTGTATATTGAGATTAGAAAACATAAAGATAAGAATTATAAGGCATTTTGTGATCTAGGGGAAACCATGAGCTGCTCTAGAGTTTTAACGTCAGAGTAAGTAATTTTAGGGAAAGGACTTGCAACTAAATATGTGTTTGCACTTTTATGCACCCAATTTTATGTTTTACAGTTGTAGGTTTAAACAATTGAAAATAATTAAATCACATCTTGGATACTACAGTAATATATATGAGTGATTTGAGCTCCAACGTTTCATCTTGCTATTTTGCTTTTAACTGTACATATTAAGCTTTTAGAATTCACTCTTAGATCTGCAAATTAGTGGCATTCTACAATAGCAGTAAACTTTACTTTTATCCTAAAAAAGGAAACCGTATATGTACATTATATCAAGATGTAGGTAGATGAAATACCATCTTTATTGATTAAATTCATCTCTTGACAGGTACAGCAAAGGGTTTGGGATTGTAAGGTATCTTGTGGGTGAAAATCATTTCCTGAATGTGCCCAACTGTATTCTTGGCATATTGTTTTATGCTATACAGATAGTGTTGTTCTGTAAGTAACAATTTAAGAAAACATATGGTAAAAATATGGATGGACAGATAATGTGTCCATATTGTATATGTGAACAGTATTTCTTTTGTAAAAAGTAGACTTTTTAAAATGTAAAAAAAAAATACTCATTTTGTAAGTTAAAGGAATTATCTTGCTTTTGAGTTATTTAGAATTACTCAGTAGATGCATGCTTGTAGAGCTGAAGATTACAAGTGAAATATTATCCAGTAGAATAAAATGTTAAGTTATGTTCTATACAATTTTTTTTACATCAAGTGAGCCTGCAATTCAGTGATTTTACATTTCTAAAAAGACAATTAATTGATGTGACATGAATTCCTTATTGTTAATACACATCAGCAGTAAGTTATTACTACATTTGATCCAGTGTTTTCTTTCTTTCTTATTTCCAGGTTTGAGTGACCATGCAATTGTGACATCATTCCTTTTCTACACGTCAGCCATAGCCATCATAGGCTCTGTGTATTTGGCTTATGTTCTGTTCCTTGTCCTACATGACCTTTGTCTTGTGTGTATTGCTACATACATAATCAATGGTCTTGTGTTCTACATCAATTACCAAAGGTTTGAGCAGTTGTCCTAAGAATTTTGACAGTCATGTTCCCAATGGTTCTCCAAAAGAGCACTCACACAAGCAGAAGAAAGGTTTCAAGCTTATGATGTAACAGTAATAAGACAGTTGGCAGTCCAGCAGTAGCTCACTGTTGCACTTTGTTTAATATAATATGCCCATACTGCTTGGCAATGTATTGTGTATGAAATAATTAAAAGGTATACTTTATGCCTTTGAAAATGTTCCAGAGTAATATTTTTTATAAATAAATACCCTGCAAAGTTGCCTATCTTTCCCAATTTGGACCTTATAAGTGATAAAAACCCTTAAATAAAATTACCTGATGGCAGTTATAATAAATCAGGATCCATTTTAAACTAAGTTATTTTTGAAATTTTTTTGGGGGTTAAAGTTAAAATTGGCACAAAACACCAAATAAGCTATGTTTGGTGAGTAGGAGAAAATAGCATTTTTCTTGATGGAAATTAGAACCAAAATCCCATATATAAAACTAGGTATTCACCCTGAGTTTTATTGTTGAATAATCAATAGACACTAACCCTGATTTTCTATCATCAGCATGTCTCTGCCATTTTAGTTACAAATTATAGTGGTAAGTTTCCAATAAACTCAGGGTGTTTTAACTGCTGAATTAATTTCATGTTTGTATGAGCACTTAGTGCTACATGTATCCTGGTACTGCCTCAGCTATTAATCAGTAAGAGCTTTGAAAATTGCCTGATATTATTGCCTCTTATTGCACATTATTATTATTCAAATAATGTAATTTGCATAAATGGAAAGCACTGCACAGCCTTACTAGTTCTTACCAATAAGCTCTTGTCCTTTATTTTTGGTAATTTAATGTTGCTTGTTTTAATTTTAAATTTATTTTTTCCTCTTGATATGTTATAACTTTATATCATTATTATGTTTCTAAAAGTGGGATGAAGTAAAACGTTATGAAAGAACACAATGTTTGAAGTAAGTCCTGTGTGGAGGTCGAAGTATTTAGTTGTACTTGTGAGAATCGCATTTTTTGCAATATTTACCTCACTTTGCCAAAAATGGAACATTATCCTACCGTAAATGCTTTTTGCCATATTATTTCCTAAATTTAGATAAGCGTTTATAGTAGATAACATGTGACCAACAATAGTTGTGAAAGATGGTATGAAATATTGTCTAAAATTTGATCCATGCAATATCAGGAACATTTACCTTGTAGAAGTAAATGCCAAAGGTATTTCAATGTATGGTGCTTTAAATGTAAACAAAGGGTATATTAGGCCCCAGTTGTACTATATTTTCATATTTGTTTGCTAAGGATATTTTTTATCATCTGCTATGTGCACAGCACTGAATCTCAAAGTAGCGTTTTGGCTTTCTATGTTATAAACACTTTGATGTACACACCTAGCCATGTTGCTGATAAGTCAAATAAAATGACAATCAATGAATGTCACATAACACCATAAGTTTTGAGTGCTTTTAAAAAGGTAATCTGTCTTGAGATCATTGTTCTGTTTAGAACAGTGATATTTTTTATTTTAACTTAATTTATAAAAAATTAATTTCTATATATATAAAAACAACTTTCAAAAACAAATTGACCTACTATCACAAATGCAAATTATTCTTTTGATTGATATAAAATTGACCATAACTTCAATAATGCATTAAAAATGAAGATGTTCATCTGGGCATCTTAGCAGCTGTAAGTGCATAACTCAATTTCTCGTTTCCCAGCAATTAATTTCACACTGGCCATTATTGAACATTAAAAAAATCAATTTAAGACAATTATTTTCACATTCAGTCACACATTTTCTTTGAACAAACTCAGTATAGTCAACTGTGCATTACTTCCATGTGGCTTTTGATTGCAGTTTTGGATCCCTTGCACCTCGTAAGCCTGGGCCTGTCATTCCCAGTTTACTCCTGGCATCTTGGTTCAGTAGGTCAGATTGGGCTAGTTCTTCATCATAACTGAAATAATAATTATAGCAACATCTTCTAATATGCACATGCTAAATTTCCTCAAATAACAATTCATCCAATAGCATAATAAAAAATTTACAGTTTGTCAAGAAGGTTAATTATAAAAAATATATTTAATGACACCATTAATGCTGTTTATAGGAAAAATCACCATAACGTTGGTATGTAGTATTTCAATGTGACACATTATTGTATTTCAATAATAATAATAATAATAATAATAATAATAATAATAATAATAACAATAATAATAATAATAGCAGTCCAAATAATTAAATATAATAATCTATTTACTTACAGTAAATCAAAATTCCCCATGGCTTCTTTTGAAGGCGTTTTATTCCACCGGACACTTGAAAAGAAAAAAGTTTCTATCATACATACAATTTAAAATAAAAAAGAGTATATAATATTCAGTTGAATTTGATGCTGCACAGAATTTCATCTAGTTAAGCCATGATCAGTCACAACAAGGTAACAAGAATGACCTATTCAAAGAAAATTCTAACTGGAAAGATTTCTACTTTACGATATTGATAAAAGCAACTTATTCCCACAAAACTTTTTGTTTATTTCACCTTAATTCATTACTTAAGACAAGCATGAGGATATAATGTATGAACTTTACTCAGGAGTGCCTTCTGGTGGTATCACTATGTTGATCAGATCTGATATAAGGTTGTATTTCATGATCCTATCACTGGATGTTGTGGATGTGAGAGAAGGAGAGGCATTCACCTGAAAACATAAAACAAATGAAATAAAAATAAATAAGTAAATAAATAACAAGAAGAAGCACAATCACACATTACACAAATCAGAGAATTTGTTTAAAAAAAACGAATCCCTCATATATAGAACACAATCTATATTCAATAATGAAATATGAATTGTAGATTAAATTATTTAGAATATTAATATCAATATCATAATGAAAACAAGTCAACATCTTTACATTGCCTTTCTGAGGAAGGGCAGTTAATTTAAACTGCAAAAAAAAAGAAACAAGGCAGCAAAGCTGTCAAATGTACAGACAAAAAGCAGGAAATAACTATGCACAAAATAGGCTACTGTCAATTCTGATGCAAAAGTACATTATGTTAAACTGCAAATTCAACATCAAATTTTAATTATGCTCAACAGGTAATACCAATGTAAGTAAAACGTGTAAAAAGCATAAGGCTTCAGGCCCATGGGAGTTCAAGATCACACTTTGAAAATGTATAACTTCCAGAAAAAGAAGCCAATTAGACTACTTTTCCAACCCAGGCTGCATTTTAGTCCTGCATTTCTTTTTTGAACATTTGGCAATCATAAGTAACATGGTTTTCCCATAATGGTCATCATGGCAGCAGCACCCATAATTGTTTTCTTCTATTCTGATGCAATATTACATATCGGTTAACAGCATAATGACCGTCAATTTTTAATAATAAAATATACGTATCATGGATTTTCAGAAAATGTGACTAGCATGGGTCTTCAAGCATGTAGAACTTCAAAGTCACACCTTGAAAATGCCAATATGTGAAATATGCTGAAAAGTGAAAAAAAAGCATAACTTTTACAATAATGGCCCGATCATGCTGATTTTCGAACTTGACCTGCATTTTAAGAATATTCATCAGCTCTGTAAATATAAAGCCCAAAAGTAAAACTGCCTTCCACTTATCGTGTTTACAATGAAAGTGCAAGTGCCGGTGACGGCGGTGACGGCGCTGACGGCGAAGACAGATGCAGGTGATGGCAATATGTACAGACACATTTTTGACACATCTGTACATATTTACTGTACTGTTTGAGAACAGTAAGTGACATGGTTTTTCTTAAATGGTCACATGGGAGCAGTACCCAAAGTAGGTTTTTTCAAATTTTGATGCAATATTACATAATGTTTAACAGCATAATGACCATCAATTTTTAATAATAAAATATTAGTATCATGGATATTCAGAAAATGTGACTAGCAAAGGTCTTCAGGCCCATTGAACTTCAAAGTCACAACTTGAAAATGCCAAAATGTAAACAAGACAGCACTGTTCTGAAATGTTTTTTTTTCCATTTTTAATAATTTTTAACATAAAACAAAATTAACAGCTTACTGCCATTTTTATATGATCAACTAAGAAAATTGATGAGATGGGAAAAATATCAATAAAGCAGTGTTAAATGTCCAATTTCTTCTATTCTGAGATTCTGAACATAGTGAATGATTGAATCTGACAAACTGCAATGAAATGAGTTTATTTCCACTTTTGAAACTTTATTACACAATACACGATAACAAATTAACCATCATTTTTACATAATCAACTAACAATGTTATAAAGATGCAGGAAATGTCAAACAAACACTTTTAATATCTTATTAATTAAATAATGAAACTGTTAACATGCCTAAGAATTGAATCTGAGGAAATGTGTAAAAACAATATAACTTCTAAAATAATGGCCCGATTATGCTGATTTTTTAACTCAACCTGCGTTTTAGCAGGATTGACCACTCCTGTGAGTTTAATGACAATTGGCCTATCTATTTTTCGTATATTGTGTTTACAGTATTGCATATATGCTGAAAAGTGAAAAAAAAGCATAACTACTAAAATAGTGGCCTTATCATGCCGATTTTCAAACTTGACCTGCGTTTTAGTAAGATAGATTACTCCTGTGAGTTTCATGACAACAGGCCTATCGCTTTTCCTTGGAATGTGTTTACAGTGTTGCATATATGCTGAAAAGTGAAAAAAAAGCATAACTTCTACAATAATGGCCCGATCATGCTGATTTTCGAACTTGACCTGCATTTTATGAATATTCATCAGCTCTGTAAATATAAAGCCAAAAAGTAAAACTGCCTTCGACTTATCGTGTTTACAATGAAAGTGCACGGCGCCGGCGCCGGCCCCGGCGATGACGGCGACGACAGACGCAGGTGATGGCAATATGTACAGACACATCTATATATATATATTCACTGTACTGTTTGAGAACAGTAAGTGACATGGTTTTTCTTAAATGGTCATCATGGGAGCAGTGCCCAAAATAGGTTTTTTTTAAATTTTGATGCAATATTACATAATGTTTAACAGCATAATGACCATCAATTTTTAATAATAAAATATTAGTATCATGGATATTCAGAAAATGTGACTAGCAAAGGTCTTCAGGCCCATGGAACTTCAAAGTCACAACTTGAAAATGCCAAAATGTAAATAAGACAGCACTGTTCTGAAATGTTTTTTTTCCCATTTTTAACAATTTTTAACATAAAACAAAATTAACAGTTTACTGCCATTTTTATATGATCAACTAAGAAAATTGATGAGATGGGAAAAATATCAATAAAGCAGTGTTAAATGTCCAATTTCTTCCATTCTGAGATTCTGAACATAGTGAATGATTGAATCTGACAAACTGCAATGATATGAGTTTATTTCCATTTTTGAAACTTTATTACACAATACACAATAACAAGTTTACCATCATTTTTACAAAATCAACTAACAATGTTGTAAAGATGCAGGAAATGTCAAACAAAAACTTTTACGTATCTTATTAGTTTAATAATGAGACTGTTAACATGCCTAAGAATTGAATCTGAGGAAATGTGAAAAATATGCTGAAAAGTGAAAAAACAGCATAACTTCTACAATAATGGCCCGATCATGCTGATTTTCGAACTTGACCTGGGTTTTATGAATATTCACCAGCTCTGTAAATATAAAGCCAAAAAGTAAAACGGCCCTCCACTTATCGTGTTTACAAGGAAAGTGCACGGCATCGGCATCGGCATCGGCATCGCCATCGGCGACGACAGACGCAGGTGATGGCAATATGTACAGACACATCTGTGTCTGTACATAAAAATTATAAAGGAAAACATAACAAAGCTAGAAAAGCACTTTGAGAGTGCAGACCTCTGCCAAGGCAGCAATTGTTGATTATTATTGATAATTGATTGATTATTGTTCCAGACCACCACCAAAAATTAATCATTGTCCTCTTTGGCCCACTTCCGACAGTTCCTGAAAATTTCTGCAAAATCAGTCCATAACTTTTTGTGTTATGTGGATGACAGACAAACGGGGGTGAAAATATGACCTCCTTGGCAGAGCTTGAGGTAAATATAATTCCAATGAAGATGCTATTCAAACTTTTAATCTTCCAGTTTGATATATATATATATATATATATATATATATATATATATATATATATATATATATATATATTATTTAAAACTTATTTGCAATATTAAACAAAATTTACCTGCATAATTATCACTGCTTCCTTATTATTAATCTAGCAGAGAGCTTTACCTTTGGGAGTTTACAGGGAAATATCAACAAGTGTGCTTTATGTAATCTCATTTAATGGCCTATTAAGGCAAATGACTTTATAACTCTGAAATTAATCTAGTGATACCCAAGGGTAATTTACAGACTGACCCACTCAAAGGTCTTTAGGCCCATAAGTCACACTTTAAGAAAAGCACAAAACCATAATGCCCAAAATAGGAGACTACCAATCCTGATGCAATAATACATTATGTTTAACTGCACAGTCAACATCAACTTATGCACAACAGGTAACACAGACGAAATTAAAAGCATAAGGCTTCAGGCCCATCAGAGTTCAAGTTTATACTTAGAAAGTGCCAGAATGAGAAAAATGAAAATTTCACAAAAAATGCATAAATTCAATAAAAATGATAATCCAATAGAGCTGGTTTTCTCATGAGCTGAAGGCCAATCCTAAAAATCGTACTTGTAAGTTAAAAATGATAATAAGTAGCACAGTTTTCTTTTCATAATGTTTGCAGTAGCAGTGCAAAAAGATTGTTGTCAATTTTGATGTAACATTACATAATAAATTAGAGAATAATTATCACCAAATTTTGTTTATTGACTATAAATAGGATGGACATGTAGAAAATATGATTACCAATCGGCTTCATGTTCATGGGAGCTCTGAGTCCCACAATGAATATGCCAAAAAGATAATGAATATTACACTTAAATGTATAGCTTCCAGAAAAAGAAGCCAATTAGACTGCTTTTCCAACTCAGGCTGCATTTTAGTCCTGTGTTTCTTTTTTGAAAGTTTGACAGTCATAAGTAACACAGTTTTCCCATAATGGTCATCAAGGCAGCAGCACCCAAAATTGTGTTTTCTTCTATTTTGATGCAACATTACATAATGCTTAACAACATAATGACCATCGATTTTTAATAATAAAATATAAGTGTCATGGATTTTCAGAAAATGTGACTAGCATGGGTCTTCAAGCCCGTGGAGGTTCTAAGTCACACCTTGGAAATGCCAATATGTGAAAAATTACATTTTCACAAAAAACTGTTTAATTGCCAGAAAAATTTACCAAACAGACTGCATTGCCTACTGAAGCTGTATTTTAGACCCATGTTTCTTTCCTGTAAGTTTGAGAACAGTAATTGACACGATTTTCCTTAAATGGTCATCATGGGAGCAGTGCCCAAAACAGGGGTTTCTTCAAATTTTGATGCAACATTACATAATGTTTAACAGCATAATGACCATCAATTTTTAATTATAAAATATTAGTATAACGCATATTCAGAAAATGTGACAAGCAAAGGTCTTCAGGATCATGGAACTTCAAAGTCATACATTGAAAATGCCAATATGTGAAAAATTAAATTTTCACAAAAAAACTGCTTAACTACCAGAAAAATTTACCAAACAGACTGCATTGCCTACTGAAGCTGTATTTTAGTACCATGTTTCTTTCCTGTAAGTTTGAGAACAGTAAGTGACATGACTTTCCTTAAATGGTCATCATGGGAGCAGTGCCCAAAATAGGGGTTTCTTCAAATTTTGATGCAATATTACATAATGTTTTTAGACAGCATAATGACCATCAATTTTTAAACATAAAATATTAGTACCATGGATATTCAGAAAATGTGACTAGCAAAGATCTGCAGGTTCATGGAACTTCAAAGTCACATCTTAAAAATGCCAAACTGTAAAAAAAGACAGCACTGTTCTGAAATGGGTTTATTTCCATTTTAACACTTTTTAAACAAAACAAAATAAACAGTATACTTCCATTTTTATATGACCAACTAAGAAAATTGATGAGATGGGAAAAATATCAATAGAACAGTGTTAAATGTCCAATTTCCTCCATTCTGAGATTCTGAACATAGTTGATGATTGAATCTAACAAACTGCAATATGATATGATATGAGTTTATTTCCATTTTTGACACTTTATTACACAATACACGATATCAAGTTTACCATCATTTTTACATAATCAACTAACAATGTTGTAAAGATGCAGGAAATATCAAACAAACACTTTTACGTATCTTATTAGTTAAATAATGAGACTGTTAACATGCTTAAGAATTGAATCTGAGGAAATGTGAAAAAACAGCATAACTTCTAAAATAATGGCCAGATTATGCTGATTTTCCAACTCAACCTGCACTTTAGTAAGATTGACCACTCCTGTAAGTATAATGACAATTGGCCTATCTGTTTTTCTTATATAGTGTTATCAGTGTTGCATATATGTTGAAAAAAGTGAAAAAATAGCATAACTCCCCTAAAAATGTCTTGATCATGCTGATTTTTGAACTTGATCTGCGGATTATGAATCTTCATCAGTTTTGTAAGTTTGAAGCCAAAAAGTAAAGCTGTTTTCCACTTATCGTGTTATCGGTGCTGCATATATGCTGAAAAACGTAAAAAAAAAAACAGCATAACTTCCCTACAAGTCACCCGATCATGCTGATTTTCGAACTTGACCTGCGTATTATAAATATTTATCAGTTCTCTAAGTTTCAAGCCAAAAGCCAAAATGGTTTTCCAGTTATCGTGTTATCGGTGCTGTATATATATGCTGAAAAAAGAGAAAAAATAGCCTAAATTCACTAAAAAATGACCCAATCATGCCGATTTTCGAACTTGACCTGCGTATTATGAATATTTATCAGTTCTGTAAGTTTCAAGCCAAAAAGTAAAATGGTTTTCCACTTATCATGTTATCGGTGCTGCATTTATGCTGAAAAAAGAGAAAAAATAGCCTAAATTCATTAAAAATGACCCAATCACGCTGATTTTCGAACTTGACCTGCGTATTATGAATATTCATCAGTTCTGTAAGTTTCAAGCCAAAAAGTAAAACAGTTTTCCACTTATCGTGTTATCGGTGCTTCACTTATGCTGAAAAAAGTGAAAAAACAGCATAAATTCCCTATAAGTGACCCGATCATGCTGATTTTCGAACTTGACCTGCGTATTATGAATATTCATTAGTTCTGTAAGTTTCAAGCCAAAAGAAAAAACAGTTTTCCACTTATTGTGTTATCGGTAAAAGTGCACGGCGACGGCGACGACGGCGACGACGGCGACAGCGACGACGGCGACGGCGACGACAGACGCAGATGATGGCTATATGTACAGACACATCTGTGTCTGTACATAAAAATATATATATAATACATAGAAATAAGATGATAGTAAGGGAATATTTCACCATTAAATAAGTCTTTGGGTCATTTTAAATATCCTACCTCAATCAAATAAGGCTTCAGGTTGTCATCTATGAGGATGTCATACCCATAACACTCAAAACAGTGACGGTCATTTGCCATAACATTCTGAAAACATAATAATCAGGTAAAGAAAAATAGATGCATATGCACTACATTTTAAGAAAAAAATATGCATACCTTTTCTTTATGGCTCAGTAAAATTAATACTTCATATCTGCAGTTAGAGCAATTCATTCATTGATAAATCTAACTAAAAGAACCAACCCCAATAAAACTGAAAAGAGTATCGTAAGCGGCTTATGCAGAATTTGAATGATTTCTTTCATCAGGCATACTTACTGAGACTGCTTTAAGGGAATGTACTGTCATCCAATTCATTTCATCAAACAATTTGTCTGTTACCTAATGATAAAACATATCACTGTGAAATTGTAACATTATAGTACAAATGTGCTGTATAGCTCCTTTGTAAAACTATGCACAGTTAACAATGTGTTATCAAAGCTTATTTATTTAAAAATGAGAAAGTGTAGGTTTAATTGTCTCTGTGTTTATAAGATATTAGAATAAATATGACAAATCACCTCTTTGCCACGTGTTCCTTCTAGGAAAAGTCTTAAGTTAGCTACTGTCCATTTCCCTCCATGTACGGCATTATATTCTGCCTTAAAACATACAAACATACATTTCAAATTATATGATAAAATTTGAAAATAACTTCAGTTAAGTAGTGATATTAGTTGTACATTATGGTTTTATAATTATCATCATATTATTATCATGCAGGTAAGATTTTATAGAAATGATAAGATTTATAAAAACTCAATAAATAATGATTTATGTCTCCTCATTAACCCAAGCGAAAGGATAAGTAAATGACAGACACAGATATAGTGTTCGAAATTTGGCCGGTAGCGGCTGCTTTTATTGAAAGGTCCCTCTAGTAAAGAATGGTGTTAGATATTATATAGCATTAGATAATGTTAATTAGTTAAAATTACGTAATGTTATATCATAAAAATAAATATCAAAACAAATAGTGCAAATATTTTCATTTGTGGGGTTGCAAAGAGGCCAACAATTGCAAGCAGAAAAAAGAGTGAAAAATACAAACCAAGATAACGTAAGCTGAAATAATGCACTCTGACCAATTTAACATTTTAGAGACTTTTAATCCCTCCAGGAAAGAAAGTTTCAATGTCATATGAAAATATGAAATACAATGTTGGATTTTTTGTTTTACTCACCCCATGTTTTTGAATGGACACATTAGTGAGATGGACAAACATATTGTCCAGGTCTGTCACATCAGCATTGTATTTGACTGTACAGAATCGACAGAAACCTAATTTTAACCTGAATGTAAAAAGAAAATACTTTGCATTACCAGTTTAAATATTTCAAATAAACCATAGACAAGTATAAAGTAAGAGGATGAAAAACACTGATTCACATTAACCTTTTTTCTTAAAAAAAAAAAAGATAAAGGATAAATGATGTTGACACATGTGCAATCTGTGTTATTATTTCATATTTTCAGTGACAAAGACATTTTCTGATAATATCAATGACACAGTACCTTTAAAGCCTTTCATTATCAATACATTTGCCTTTCAAAATTGCCTTGAAGGTATTCAATTCACAAAATTCTGTGAAAAAAAAGCATGCAGAGTTCTAAACACATATGTACAGCTGCTATAGTTTCTGTTCCTATTCCACTTACATGTAACACTTGAGTGGTCTGAAAGATGTGACCAGCACGTACAGACGTAGATCAAATTTCTTTCCCCCAATCAGAAGAGGATTATCAATGTATTTGCCTATCACATATGTATCTTTAGCAGAGGGTGCAGTAAACCTGAAAAGTCAACATATTTATTCATTTAAAGAGGATCACAAAAAGGTCAGTAAAAACATTTTAACATGTGGTATATTGTAACCTTTTAAAGGGGGTATGTGGAACTGTTTGTGTCTGCTTGTTTAAAGGTACATACGAACCAAGCATTGGTGGAGCGTGGATTCCCAGTAACACATGTAAACCACTTCTACTAGTTTCTTATACGACTCTAATAAATTCGAAATGCCAAGGGATAAACTGAATAAATCACCCGATCAGCCATAAAAGAGCTTTAGAGTGCTCCTTTCTTTAAATTTTCCGTTGTCAATTTAACCTACTTTCGTGACCTACTTTTCTGCCCCATTGACATACAGCATAGAATGCTAGCAGAAAAATCTGTTCAAACATCACTTTCCGGTAAAATTAAACAATGCCTTTTGGCAATTCTCTTAGTTATGCTACTTGAAACTATATGCTGGCATTTGGTTGGTTTTTATGACAAAAAATTGACTTTGTATGTATCTTTAAATGAATTTATAACAAATGGTTGCAGCTATGATGTGGATGGTGTCGATGTGATGTTAGCTGCATGTTTTGCATTTGAGGTTGGCACAAGCAGCAACAGACTGCAAAGTCAAAGACTATGAATGTAAAAATAATGTCTACAATTGATCTGTAAACTAAGTTTTTGTTTCTCTCTACCAGAGGCTTTTTATACTGTTTCATCAGTTACAAAATTGATTAAAAGATCCTTGTCAAAAGTCTCAAAAGTAAATTACTTCTCATGTAGTATGTATTACTGCAATTCAAAATGCACTTACGTGTTTGTTTTACTGTCTCTTGACCACTTCTTCAGCTGAGAAAGTCTGTTAATTAGGAAAATGCCAATTCCTCGAGCTGAAAAACAAAATGAATTCTGTTTAACATTGCTTGCAAGCAAAAAATACCATGTGAAAAAATAATTTGTTGAGTGAAGGGCTTTCAATTTTCCCATTGATATTTTGCATTTCTATGTTACTAATTATTAATTTCTTCATCAATTATTCAGTAACTAGTTTTCACAAGTAGTAATGTTCAAATTTGTCCACACCCTTTCCACATGGTTTCATGATCCAAGTTGTAGATGGATTTTTCCTAAATTCTTCCACAAATAGGTTATAGTCTGCAGGAAGCATAAATGTGGTTGGGAAAAAATCTGAAGAAGAAATGTTTTCATGTGGATTGGCATGATCTCTCTGAAATGAAAACTGCTCACACAATTCAGGATTTTTCAAGAGTTTCAAAATTACTGAAGAAAATTTGTTAATTTGAAATCTTTACCGAAGGCTAATAGAAAAATATTAGAACTAAAACAAATTTGTGTGCCAAAAAGTGTACGTGTATCAATAAAAATAACAATAGTAATGAAATATGCACAGATGCTGAAGCATAAATTTCTGCTTAAATAAGAAGTAAGCCTATACCTAAATGAATGTGCCTTCCTAGCTCATCCTTCTCAGCAAAGGGGCTCCCTTCCCTTTCCAAATCTTTCCTGTATCTCTTGATATTCTTCACCATCAGATCTTTCCTAGTGAGCTCATAGTGATTTGGGAAATGATTGATGACTCTGAAAATAAATATCAGGTGCTATAAAGGTACTAGTAACTACATACCAAGATAAACCAATGACAGCTGACCCTTTCTAACATTTTAACTGTTAACTTTAATTTCTAATTAGTGAGCCTATGAACTCTGAACGTAAAAACATTTCTGCTTCTAACAACTATAAGCAGTGAATTAGTTTAATTTTTTTGATAGTATACAACAGATTTATCGACATTTTGTAATTTATTTATCACACAATAACTACTTCAACTCATATCACCATGGTTGTAATTGTACATACTGGTCATCACACAATCTGTAACCATTCTCCACACTGAATACATTCCTGATGCTCTGCACACTGGCCCTGGAAATTCAAGTTTTATAATGTAATATTTTTTCAAATCAAAGATATATGTTTTCTTCAACAATAACTATTTACATAAACAATTAATAAATGATTAAAAAATGATAAATGTTATAATACAAATCATATTCAACTGATTGCTTTATGTTAGTAAATATCAGTAATTGTTCACATTGATGAGTAAACTATACATGTTGTACTTATCAAATTGCGGATACAGGGTTTCAAGTTTCTTGATCAATCAATAATAACTGCTAAAAGGCTTTTATCATATAACGCAAATACTAGAAACACTAATCAGCCTTTATAGATAAATTACCAATAGAAGTTCCAATCTTCATCAGGACTGACTTGAATCCATCCTCTTCTATCAAAGTTGTTCACTAGTACAGACTTGTCCAGATCACAGGCATATTTGAGCCTGGGCTGTCCCTGTGTTGCCATATCTACTGTATTGCTTATGAGCCCCGTTCTTCTAGAATCAATCCAATGCTCATTGGGCATGTTCATACATATTTGCCTCAGTTTCCAGCCTTACATGCTAGGTATAACCTTACTGCAGTGCAGTAAGGGTCCAAGGTACCTACTTGTACATTGTATAGTATGTAAGGCCGAAAACTGAGGCGACGGTTAAATCAATAATAATAAAGAAATAACGATAAACCTTAATTTCATGCATGATTACTCACTGAAAATCATTGATAACCCAAATGAATGGAGGAGGGCCAGGCTAGCAGGAAAATTCATGCATTAGCACTTCCATTGACGATTTTCTTTTTAATTAATGCTAAGGCCAGGCCTGTAGCCGGAGAGGGGGGGGGGGGGGGGGGGGGGGATTCGAAAGAATCCCCCTTTTTGCTGGGAAAAGGTCAGAAAAAAGAACCCCCTTTCCCTTTTGAAATTGATGGCTACGGGCCTAAGGGGGTTGTTGCCTTGTTGGTGTTAACATATATAACAAGTTAACTTGCGATTTGCAGTTGCACTACAGGTACTGTAGCTAGATTATGATTATTGGTACTTGATTTGATACATATGCATTTTCAATATTCCCAATGAGCAATTCTGTATGGTTTTGATACCATGTTCATATGAATACTTACAAAACTCCCACAAAATGTTATACCACGTAGCGTAAATGCAAAGATCTATTTTGTTTACATGTCTCCACTCTCTTCGACTCCATATTGATTCAAGTCGAGATCTCGCGAAGTATTGTGCGAGTAAATTAGTAAGATAATTAATCATAACTGTTATCTGAAAAAAAGTAATAAAATTCAAATATTACTGACAGTATTTTATATTTCATTTGTGTAGTCTACGAATATTGAATGTACAGTTTTCCACCAACAAAGGCTCATTTCCAATGTCAAGATGGCGGCGTCCACGAAAGCTGAATCCGGTTCAAAGGCCTCACCAAGAAAACAAAAATATGACGCAGGTAGTTACCCAGCAAGCCCTCTTGGGGCCACCCCAAGAACATCACTACCCCAGAGATACAACTTACCATTTTCAAGCTATAGATTAACAAGAGATGAAATTTCACAGGAGTGGAAAAGCGCGACCGAGCACACTAAAAGTATACTGAGTTCACCTATCAAGAAAAGTCACCTGAAGTGGCCGTGTAAGCACTAGTGGAATGTATAGGAAGAATCTGTAGAGGATTTACTCACATGTAGTTTGATTACTAATAATCATTTCCTGCACTAGCTATTCCTGATCACCCCAAGTCGATACGTTTCCAATTCAGTAAATTGGATATGCACAACATCTGGCTTTAAATCGAGTGAATGGGAGGTTTTGTTACCCAGGAATCCTGCCCCCCGTTTCGTGATGAGGGCGATACACTTGTGACATCTTCAACAGCCCAGCTTAACGTTTATTCCCATTTTATTATACTTTTAAAAATTAAATGAATTTATATATCTCAAAATTATATTTCTTAATATTTTGATAATTGCAAAAATTTTACCCTTCACAAAGTTTACACACGTCTTGCCAAATACTTACCCTTTGTTCATCTTCTGTAGAATTGATACAGTAGTATACATGTAATATTGCTTTGTTGAGAAAAAAAAACTAATGCACATTTTTTATATGGAACATCTTACTCTTCTAACTTCTAAGAATGAGCTTTTCATGTGTTCTGTTTAGTGAGTCTCTTCATTAAATAGTATGCATTATTCTCAAAGAAATACCATTCTTTAACATTTAGGTCCTAATATTTTTACTTTATTTATTTATTTATTCATTTATTTATTTATTTATTTTTTGCTTGCATATGCTTGTTCTTTGATTAAATGGCTAGGATTAAGCCTGGCATAATTCATTTGATAAAATGACTAATTAGTTTTTGATTTACACTTTGTGCCTTTAATAGGATTTTAAAATAAATGCCTTTCTTTTATATTGATTTTTGTGAGAAAAGACTTATAAATGTATGCAATGAAGGGGTTATTTGTTTTTTATAACATTTTGAAAAACTCCATGCAACTACATGTAAATCTTGATAAATGTCTGGGGCACTATCAGGTGATATTTATGTTAAATATGCATCCATTATACTTTTTTTTCTTTTTCAGTTGATCATGTTGATTCCAGTGAAGCATCAAAAGAAGCAGCTGAAGAGGATAGCACAACAAAGTCCTTCATTTTACTTGCTCTTATTTTCTTGTCATCCCTGGTAGCTTTACTGATGGTTTATTTCAATTTCCCTAAAATGCAAGAGTAAGGATATTTTCATTGAAAGATATTGTTAGATTATTAAATATTAGTTTTATATAGCTGATGATATAGTGCTTGATATATGTTAATTCTTGAACTGTTCTTTTACTTAATGAGGAAAATATGAATATCATAGTACTCTTTTTTATAAGTTCAAAATCTTGCTTTGTGTTAACTGTTTTTAATAAAATGACTTGATAATGGTGATTGGCCAGTATTGAGTAAGATATTTTATATTCAGAGATGAACTCAGACATATCAAGCTACCACGAGATATTGAAGATGCCAAGAATTTAGGCAGAGTGTTGGACAAATATACAGACAGGCACTTTTATAGTGTTTTCTTTGGCTATTTTGTAACATATATTTTGTATCCTTTAAAAGAACATTATCACTTGTGTTGATATTAGGAGAATTAATGTAAAACTTAGTTACCAATTGACGGCGAGCTTTTGAAACTTAAGAAAGATTAATCTTGTTTGAGATTAATATTTATACATTTAATAAGGGTAATTGAAGTTTGTTGATTTATTCATGTCTGTTACACTGATATGGCTTCTTTTATGCAGCCGTATTATTCATCATGAACCTTAACAGAACATCAGTTTGCAATCCTTTGCAATACCAGGGTCCATATTCCTTAGTATTCTCTCGGGATATTTATTTCCTTATTACCTGTCATTATTTACAGTTTGTATGGTAAGCTTAAAAACCAGTTGCTGTTATTATTGGAACATCGATCATAATGCCATAATTTCTGTTATTAAAATATACATGAACTAAAATCTTTAACTATGCGGATTTAAACAAATGATTGAATATTTTAAAAAGTAAACTCCAACAATATTATATGCTTATTATTTTGAATAATTTCAAAAAATTATAGAAAAGTTGTATCAAATTGTAATCCAGACATTATCTTTGAAATCCTTTTGAACTAAAATGTCATTTTGATTTAAAAATATTTTTTTCTTAGTTTAGTAATATTAGTTATTTAACCAACAAACAAAAAGTTATTTCAGTCTAATTGACATTATCGCTAATTTTTATTGAATTCTAGTGCTCAGGTATAGGTGCATCATTCTGTTATTTGCTCTCCTACCTTGTGGGGAGACAACTGGTGCAAAAATACATACCAGAGAGAGTGGCAGAGTGGAAGAGTCATGTAAGTTGAACTATTGCCAGATTGGCCTTTGTGTTGAGAGTGTGTTTTTACAAGATTTTAAAACCTTTTCCTTTATTTAAGACCATTAGACTTAATGATGAAGAGGATTTAAAAAAAAAGAGAAATAAAGTAAATGACAAACATTGCGTGAAAATAACTGTGTTATTATGTAGACTTTCTTCTCATTATTGCAGTAAATGGGCAGTGGTTGGAATCCTAGTACCTGTCAGTAAATTACTATTCATTCCAGGTCATAAGGCATAGGGAGCATCTTTTGAATTACATCATATTTCTGAGGATAACACCATTCCTGCCTAACTGGTTTATAAACATTACCTCTCCAGTAATAGGTGTACCCCTACTACCTTTTTTCGTAGGCACCTTCATAGGTGAGTATGTTCAGAAAAATTTTTTGTATAGTACACAAGATACTGGGTCTGAGAAAAAAACTTGTTTTTTCTTTGTTTCAAATGTGATTTTTATGAAACAAGAATTATATCAGTGTTTAATTAAAGGTTTGTCTTCCAATATTTTACAGGAGTAGCTCCTCCTTCAGTAGTAGCTATACAAGCTGGGACAACACTTCACCAGTTGACATCCTCCAAAGATGCCCTGTCCTGGACCTCTGTGATAGTCCTGGCTGTACTTGCTCTCCTCTCTCTGCTGCCTGTGGTCTTTAAGAAGAAACTGAGGGAAAAATTTGACTAAAATGGAAGTATAATATTTATAAACTGTTGACATAGTGCACAAAACTACGACCAGCATAGGTAGTTTCCTTAGTAGAAAGGGGACTTGACCCAGTGTTGTAGACGTAAATTATACAATAAAACCATTTATAGTTCAGGGTTAAGGAAAAATATGCTTTGTGTCCCAATAGCAATAAAAAAAAATACAGGGGATGTTTGGATATTTGATTAAAGTTGATGGTTTTCTTTATTGGTTTTGAACCTGGGTGTCAGGTTTCTAAAACAAATACCTACAAAATGTGAACTATGAATAACTCATTTGTCTCATTTGAAAGGATGCACAATTTGTGCACATTTTACTTACAGTAAAAATTTGTGGAAAATTATATCATAAAGAGTAATTCAATTAAAAGTGCACAAAGATGGAATAAAAAGACTTCACACACTAATTGAAGAATGTTTAGGAACAATGGATATCATGGTATTTCAGACTTGGCATTCATTCCCTGTGAATTTTCCGCATTTGTAGCTTTTTTTTTTTTTTACTTATTAAGTGTGTTTCATATTTTAGGGGCACCCCCAAACCATAAACACTAGTCATTCCAATGCTTGTAACTTATTCCTGCCCTACATAATCTCTTCAGGCTTCATTTTGTCTTTGAAAGTTTTTTTTTCTTCGTATACTTGCTCTTTTGAGATCTCATTAGGTTTTGTTAAAGCTATATGAAATGCATATGTGCAAATTTATTAGTACTTTTGGCAAAAACCTTTCCATAGGATTGAGATATTAGTTATGCACAAGTAAAGCCAAACATAAACCTCTCACATTTTTTTATCCTCTGAAAACAGGATAAGACTGTGGAATAGAAAAAACAGACGGCAGGGAATTTTTCATGTGGTTTGAAACAAAACATTCTGAATGTGGTAAAGCTATATCTGGTCAGAAACTTATCTTCCAAAATTTCTTTAAATAGCAGATAGGAGTAAAATTCTGTAAAATGGATTTTCTAGACCAACAAAAGTTTATGCATTTCAACAAAGCAGTGAAAGTTTTAATTAACCTTCAACTTATACTTTTTGAGAAGGAAATTAGATGCATCTGCTGTTGGTCCTGTAAATGTTGTAGTCTGTGTAGAGTATGCTGTAATAAATTAATATGTTGAACCTTTTATATCTCTCTTCAGCACAATTAACTTCCAACTAGTATTACCAGATGAAGAGAGTTATTAAATGATAACATCCTGAGTGCTTTTGTAAGTGTGCAATAGTCATGAATCTTCATAAGGTGTTGTGGTATTATTATTATTTTATATTCAGAAGCGGTCAAAGTCATTCACAGGAAATGTTCTTTCAGTAGGGTCAGGTTCAGTTGAATGTTTGTAAGGTGCAGGTATTGAACATTAAAACATTTTGAATCTGAAAGAAGTCCTCCTTTTAAGTGTGACAGCATGTTCGTGAAATAAAAATAATCAATTCTAGATTTTTTTTTTACTTTTAGAAAACAGAAGATGGATTAACCTAAATTAAAGCATATAGAATTTGTCAACATAGGTTGCAACACTAAATGTATGAAAGAACAGACTGCTACATTTTATTTTTTCGCAGGTATTTATTAATATTTGTGTACATCTATTAAAAATATAAATAAACATTTAAAACTTAATAATGTTCAGTTTCCTTTCTCTCATGGAATGTGTAGAAATATAAAAAGCTGACACTTTTCTGTCTATAATGATAATTGTAATATTATGAAATATATTTTCTTCAACTTGTACTATACATCAGTTTTATCTTAGTTCACATTTACTCCAATATATTTTACAATGTAACTCCAATATATTTTACAATGTAACAAGAAAAAAATATGAAAACAAATAAAAGATTCAGCCAATGTATCAACAAACAAAATATACCTGAATGTTCTGCCACACTAAATGACAATGCAATTACATAACCACAGGAACTTATTTGAAGGAGGGCAAATTTTGAATTATCAATGAAGAAAAGAACATTTGTTGATTAAAAGTTGATTACTTTCCCTAGGCATGGATTTGTTACCATCCTACTGTATATTCAATTGACCCCATGAGAGAACTAATAAACAACATTGTATAATCATGAATTATTCCATATGAAGACATACAGTCAACATGTAATCAAGTGGTCAAGTAAAAATAAGCTGTATCACTAGCACCATTCTATAAAACTACTGTAATACTGTATAGCATATCTTAGAAGAAAGAACCCTTAAATGCAATACTTATTTCCTGGCTTTGAGGAACTGGGTAAGACGATGCCCTCCAAAATTCATCACTGTAAAACACTGAAACAAATAAGACCAAAACCCTGTGTTTTTTTTAAAGTGAAAATAAAGAAAAAAACTAGAGGATCAGAGAGGCGATACCGCCTCCGAATATTGTACCACCAGCTGGAGCAAGCGCATTCGTATAGACCCCCACATACACAAAATAAGGGACACAGCCACCAGTTTTGTGCTTGACAAGCTGTTAAAATGCAATCAACAAGAATTTTTAAACTTTTGCAAAAAATATATAGGGTACAATCAAATTTAAGTTCTTCGTAAGATAGGTCAAGGGTCAATTTCAAGGTCACAGTAAATTGCCAGTATATGACTTCCTATTCAAGTTCAAGAGTAACTATGGACCTATCTCTGCCAGTTTTGGAGACAAAAGGAAAGCAAAATTTGCAAAGTTCAGTTCATGGTGAAAAGTAGGTCAAAGGTCAATTTTAAGGTCACATTTAGATTGCCAGTATATGACTTTCTATTCAAGTTCAATAGTAACTACGGACCTATCTCAGCCAGTTTTGGAGATAAAAGAAAAGCAAAATTTGCAAAATTCAGTTCATGGTGTAAAGTAGGTCAAAGGTCAATTTTAAGGTCACATTTAGATTGCCAGTATATGACTTCCTATTCAAGTTCAATAGTAACTATGGACCTAACTCTGCCAGTTTTGGAGATAAAAGGGAAGAAAAATTTGCAAAGTTCAGTTCATGGTGAAAAGTAGGTCAAAGGTCAATTTTAAGATCACATTTAGATTGCCAGTATATGACTTCCTATTCAAGTTCAATAGTAACTACGGACCTATCTCTGCCAGTTTTGGAGATAAAAGGAAAGCAAAATTTGCAAAGTTCAATTCGTGGTGAAAAGTAGGTCAAAGGTCAATTTTAAGGTCACATATAGATTGCCAGTATATGACTTCCTATTCAAGTTCAATAGTAACTATGGACCTATCTCTGCCAGTTTTGGAGATAAAAGGAAAGCAAAATTTGCAAAGTTCAATTCATGGTGAAAAGTAGGTCAAAAGTCAATTTTAAGGTCACATATAGATTGCCAGTATATGACTTCCTATTCAAGTTCAATAGTAACTATGGACCTATCTCTGCCAGTTTTGGAGATAAAAGGGAAGCAAAATTTGCAAAGTTCAGTTCATGGTGAAAAGTAGGTCAAAGGTCAATTTCAAGGTCACATTTAGATTGCCAGTATATGACTTTCTATTCAAGTTCAATAGTAACTACGGACCTATCTCAGCCAGTTTTGGAGATAAAAGAAAAGCAAAATTTGCAAAGTTCAGTTCATGGTGTAAAGTAGGTCAAAGGTCAATTTTAAGGTCACATTTAGATTGCCAGTATATGACTTCCTATTCAAGTTCAATAGTAACTATGGAGCTATCTCTGCCAGTTTTGGAGATAAAAGGAAAGCAAAATTTGCAAAGTTCAATTCATGGTGAAAAGTAGGTCAAAGGTCAATTTTAAGGTCACATATAGATTGCCAGTATATGACTTCCTATTCAAGTTCAATAGTAACTATGGACCTATCTCTGCCAGTTTCGGAGATAAAAGGAAAGCAATATTTGCAAAGTTCAATTCATGGTGAAAAGTAGGTCAAAGGTCAATTTCAAGGTCACATTTAGATTGCCAGTATATGACTTTCTATTCAAGTTCAAGAGTAACTATGGACCTATCTCAGCCAGTTTTGGAGATAAAAGGGAAGCAAAATTTGCAAAGTTCAGTTCATGGTGAAAAGTAGGTCAAAGGTCAATTTTAAGATCACATTTAGATTGCCAGTATATGACTTCCTATTCAAGTTCAATAGTAACTATGGACCTATCTCTGCCAGTTTTGGAGATAAAAGGGAAGCAAAATTTGCAAAGTTCAGTTCATGGTGAAAAGTAGGTCAAAGGTCAATTTCAAGGTCACAGTAAGATAGCCAGTATATGACTTCCTATTCAACTTCAATAGTAACTATGGACCTATCTCTGCCAGTTTTGGAGATATAAGGGACTAAATGTTATAATTTTGGAGTTACCCTAATGTGCCTTAAATTTCGTACAGAAAAAATTAATTAAAATAGAGAAAATGTCATTTTGGTCAAAATTCTTGAAATAGGAGGTGCTCTGAAGTTTCAGAAGTTCAAATTTGATGAAATAATGTCATTTTTGAACACAAGTTGTCTGCTTTGCCAAGCCTTATGTTTTATTTTTCCAGAGTTCAAAATTTATTATCCATTACCGTACTGCACATTTTGCTTTTACCACCAATATGTACTTTTTGATACAGCGTAACTCAAAAACCGTATGGAATACAAAAAAACCGAGACCACCACCAGTGTTGGGCTTTACATGCTCTACAAAATGCAAAAAAGAATGGGTCTCTAGCATTAACGGTTCCCGAATTAGAGACAGTTTTCAGTTTCAGTATCTTATGGCCGCTACTCCCGTGAAAATGCACCGATTGACCCCAAATTCATGGAGATGAAAGATGACCTGAAGGGTAACACTTTCCAATAATATTATTGGTTAAGTCTGTGTAGTGTCTGAATAACAGGGCAAAAAAATTTTTTTTCGTAAAAAATTTCATTTTTTTGAAAATTTTGGCCCATTTGACCTTGAAGTAAAGGTCAAAGGTCAAAAATCAAGGGTATATTTGAAATCTACACATATGACTTTTGGAAAGCCGTCTATAGAAATTTTTCCCATAACTCCTTCCGTAGGGTAGATAATTAGCATTTAATTTTGCCATTTTTAGACAAGGGTGCATTGTAATGAGTGCCACACCCAGACCCCAATACCGACAAAGCCCAAATTTTACGTGGAACGAGTTGAGATTATAGGTGACCTAAATCCATGAGATGGGTACGGGGGCCCTTACCGTCTAGGAGGAGAAGCGGTAACGGTAGCCGTCCGGCGGAGCCGGCGGAGCCGGCGGAACGATCCGGACGGGACCGAAACCATGTGTACCGCCAGCGCTAACGCTGGTGGTACAATAAAAATCTCATTAGTACTGGTCTGACACCCAATGTTATTTACATTTTCTGAATCTTCATGTTACCAAGTAGCACATCATTTAAACTTGGTAGTGATTATGCGGTTAAACATTATGTAATATTGCCACAAAATTGACAAAAACTATACTGTGCAATAGCATTATTTTCTGCTTTGTGTCTATACATTTGCACAAAATTCAATAATAAGAGGCAAAATGGATATAAGATGGTTCCCTAAAAACTTCAACTGTCATACCACAAAATATCAATGGAATTCACATTTACTTACATATATCTCTTTCCTTTAGTGTGATCTCAAATTTCTTGCATTCACCCAAGCAGTTTACAGATGGAAGTAATATCAGTCTTCTTGAACCTTGCCCTTGGGCATACCACACATTGGAGAACTGGGCCAAACTCTAATAATATTGTAGTAAAAAAAATGTGCTCTTTATTTAAAAAAAGATGCATTTGAAACAAAATGTCAAGTCAAATCTCTGCGCAAAACCCAACCAAATGCCACCATTTAGTTTCAAATAGCATAACTTGAAGAAAATATCAAAAAGTATCTTTCATAACTGCCCCCCCCCCACCAAAAAAAAAAAAATGAATTGATATTTTCTGTTTTTTTTATGTGCTATGTATAACCCTCTGTTCTTTACAGCGCGCAGCTACAACCAAACATCGTCAATTAAGAACAATACTTTTATACTCATTTTAGCTTCACAGAAACCATCTCTTCAAAGCACTGCATACAAAAAAAGATAAGTGATTGAATTTCAGGTGTTTTGACAAGATTATAAGATGTCTCACAACACCATGCCTTTTTGACAAAAAAAAAAGTGTCCCTTTCAATACAACTTACAAATTTATATGGTTTGGCTTTTGGTCCATCGACAAACACAAACTTCTCTAAGGCGACTTCTGTTTCAGCAGGGACAAAATGTGGTCTATGAAACAGTCTCCTCAGCACCTGAGCACCAGCAACCTTTCTAGAGACACTAAAAAAAAAATAAATAAACTACACCATCTGAATGAAGTAAATGACCCAACATTGTAATGTACTGTCAAATTCACATTTAAATTTAAAAACTGACATACACCCAAACAGATGCATCCTCATCTAGAGTAAATTAAAAACTTTACACTCATATTTTTACTGAGTTTATTGTAAATGTGAATGGTTTATGAACTTTTAAACTATTTAGCATACTTTTCTTAGACTTGATAAAATATTATCAAATACAATGTGGCTTGGTTATTAAAATTAAATAATTATCGAATTAAGCACTTTCCAAAGAAATGCTGTTAAACAAAGGCAACAGTTGCACCTAATAAGCCTACAAATTACACATAATTCATCAACTGTATAGAAGTATATGGATTCATTTCAATTTACAGCTGCCTGTGCTGTTAAAGAAGAAACTTACTATTCTGTGTGAAACATGTCACCAATCTGCTTTTGCAATTCAACAGGACTGTTGACAGCAAACAAATCTTTAAAAGACCTGAGAGACATTTCATTACTTCTGAAATTCATCACAGAAGCCTGAAGTTTTTCTGCATTCTCTTTGTATGCTGTTCTCAGGTCTTCAAATGTAACGGGTTGTCCAAGAGCTTGCTGCAATCAAAAATAATTACAACTGATGATCTTGATGATTTTTAAATATTTTTTTTTTTCATCAATTTATTTAAAAAAATAATGATAAAATTGACGAAATAAGAAATAAGAGGGTTCTTCAGTTAAGCTGGTTTGCCTACAAGGTCGATTGAAATACCAGGGATGGTTACCTTTTCAAAAATATTGTTTCTTAGTAACTGTTGCTTCTTGTTGAAGTTTTAACTTACAGTAAAATATAAGGAAAATAATATGAAGAAAAAGAAAAAAAAGAACAAGGGGCAGAGAGATAAAATGAAGACAATTATTTGCAAGCAGCAGATTCAGAGGTAAACATACTCTGTTAATAAATGGCTGTGCTGGATTGTTCACATCCAAGTCTGCGTATTGAGATCTTTCTTCTATCTCTTTGACATAACTGCAGAGCTCACAACTAGTCTCTGGCACACGGAAGTAAGGATTGTAGATGAGACATTCTTCTTCATAAAATCCTTACAGAGAAAAAAATTAACTAATTTTTAAAAATGTAATAAATAAACCATTTACAAATTTTGTAACACATTTCAAAATTTCAACAAATGGTTAATAAAAAAAAAAACAATTTTGTTTTTATTATAGTTAAGTGGACAGCAAGCAATGCTATGTTCATTGATCTGCAACTGTATATCTTAGGAAATTTAATATATGCATGGCATGTAAACCCCATAGCTTTATCTTTACTTTCCAGCTCAACGGACCAGAAAATCATGCTAGAAAATTATATGTGTGTTGTAACACTATCTCTTATATCCTACAACTATGGATGGTATTCTTCATTTGCAAGTTGCAACACATATATGTGGACAGTGTCTTCCAACCAATTATTCATCACAGCTACATAGTCAACCATACAGACCAGTAAGTACATGTAAATACAACTTCTCATTGTTTACTTCACAAAACTTCACAACTGTCTTAGATTGTTTTTTTCCAGTGAGCAAAACACCATGGTGAGAAATTGCGTTTTGAGAGATTTTATAAATATTGGGATTTGTAGACTTTGCACTTGCTTTTAGTAACACACACTCTCACATATGTGTAAAAACAAGAAAAAAATCCAACTGGAGCAACAATAGCATTTTCGTACTTCCTCTTTTTCAGAGCTAAGAATCAACTTCAGTCATGAGTAATTACAAAGTTGGACATGTGTGAAAGGTTAACAAGTCACAAAAAAAGCCAAGATATATCTAGTAACTAAGCTAAAAAGTTCTGAAAATCATGATTGGTGGACTTTTTCAACACATGTCCAGAACTTATCTTCACATAAAGCAGCTATAAAGAAGTTTAAGAGCTAAAATGTGTTTCTGGCTGCATGAAAGTGATATATATATATTTATATGCTACATTCATACCACAGCACATGTTCTTGCCCTGAAATCCTCTTAATCTTGGTGAGACATTCTCCCTCAAAAAGTTCATATTTCTTTCAAAATAACAACAGGAAACCACAATGCACATGACTCCGCTGTTCCTCTTGACTTTTTATGTACAAAGAGCACAGTCCAGGTTTGAGCAGATCCTAAAGGTCAGTGTATAGCATTATTTTATTTTATTTGGCTTTTTCTACATGTTGTTGTGCTCTGGCCAGCTGACTTAAAAAATAAGCACATGTAATATATTTTAAAACTATACAAATCTTTTTCTGAAGTAATTTTTTATTCTTGGGACATTCATCTTTGTATTTAAAAATCTTGAAATGTACAATAGGATCTCTTTTACTAGTTTTAGTACTTTCTTTTAGTCAAACTGTGCATCATAACTGCCATACTGACATGGATTATCATAAAAAACCCAGCAACCTGCCCATCATCTATCATGGTGGTACTGTGGTGGGAAACAGTTTCCACCCACAGCAGAGCCTGTTAAACACCAACGGGCATTGCAATGGGCAGAGATCTTTATTTGCAACAGTGATGTCAATGCTAGATTGATAGCTCCCACTTGTCTCCTTACCCCCTGCAGCGATCAAAATACACATACAATGGCTGCCAAAAACTAGAAATTATCATTCTATTCAAATCTTTATCTCAAAAAGTGATGAACCCAGTTATGATTTTTACTCCTTGAAATATGTCAATCCTTTGAATAAGTTTCATTTTTACAATTAGCAATGTGGGGAGAGCTCAAGCAACAAAAAAAAAATGACACCTTAACATTTCACAATTGCCATCCATGCATAATTATTGACAACTAATTTCAAAATTACGTGACTTACAACAACAGAAATCAATAGAAATGACCCTGGGTACATGGTTCCTAAACTTGAAATTTTTCCACCTATGACTTTAGCTCTTATCCATTGTGGAATTAGTATATCAAATTACAATCTTTTAAGTGTTACAACACTCAATATAATGAAATGTCAGTCAGCACCACCACAAAATTGCTCTTTGGAGAATGTTAACCTTTTGACTAGAGGTCATTTATTTTTTAACTAATTACATTTTACCCAAGGCATAAATCTATAAAACTGCAAAAAAGTAAAAAAAAAAGTCTAAATTTGAGCATTAATAAACAAATAACTTTTTTTTTTCAAATTCCATGACCTCCAAATCTAATTTCTAGGCAAATAAACATACAAATCACTTACTTAGAACACATAACAGTTAATCGTGAAAAGAAATAAAAAGATTTGATTAAATCTTAGACTGCAATAACACAGTGTAATCCAAATCACCATTAACCTGTCACTTGGGAAATGAAAGTCAAGTTTCAATAATTCAAACATTTCCCAGCAACTTAATTAAAAGGCTAATGGCACAGGCAATAACTTCCCAACCTTGGCTGTCAATCAATGTGTCCTTTAACACGCACATACTAGAATAAAGATATATATTTGCCTTGTAACCACTGAACAATTCCTAATCCACTATATATTCATCCAGAGATGGCTGAAGGTAAGATACATCTTCACAAAATTATAAATCTTTTTAATTTATCATTAAAAATGTTCCTAAAATATAGGCAAACTCTCAGAGTCCAGTTGATATCCCCTGAAGAGTGATCAATACCCTGTGGGCACATTTGTCAGAATAATGTTGCAGATTTATCATGCTGAAAAGTAATATATCAGTTCATTACTTACTGATGTATCACCTTGTGTAAAAGCCAATCGGTCTCAAGTATAACCATTGTTGCTTTTGCTTGAGACTGATTGACTAATTATCATACCTCACAAAAATTAATTTTTTGATAGTGCTTACCAACATGTACAGACTTATTTGGATAAAATATCATTTTGCACTGCTTAATATGTTACAAATTAAAAAAATAAGACTTTGCTTCATTTTCAGATCAAATGGATGACAAACTTACATTAATGAACAAGGTTATAATTTAGGGCAAAACAAGCTCAAAATGGCTACATTTCCTCATGTACCAGTACATTTAATCACACTGACTATAATGCTGTTATTTGTACCTGGAAGGCTAGGCAACATGGAAACTGACAAAAACTGTTATGTGGACTTAGCCCAAGTTTTTTTCAGGTATTGTCAAGCACATTCCATCACAACAACTTCAGATAACTTTGTTACTTACAAGAATCCTGAACTCAGTACATGGAAAATTGGACTATCTAGGTATATTGAAATCAACATTAATGGTACAAAGATAAAAGATCGGAAATATTATAATAATTATCAAGAATCTCTTGATGATAAGCCAAATCAGAACAGGAGAGACAAACCCTATAAACTAGCAATGAGAGCATATGGGCATGGATTAGGAAATAAAATGTTCATGTATGCTTCAAGCTTTGCTGTGGCTCAGTGGAACAAGATGGAATTCATTTACGACAATCCAAGAAAAGAAATAGAGAGTATTTTCCAGCCCACAGCAAGGATACTCCACTATGAGCCTAATCTCACTGACAGCTTTCTTCAACTGAAAACCTACACCTGCTGTGAGTTTTATCCTGCTTTAAAAAGTCTCCCTCCAGAGAACATTCACCTGTCTGGCTATTTACAAAGTTGGAGGTACCTAGAACGATGGGAAAAAGATATACGAAGGGAGTTTACATTTCAAGACCACATACAGAGCACAGCCAGAGAGAGCCTCTTAAACATGGTTGCTCAGCTGAAGAAGACATCAGAAAATCCAACTTTCATAGGTCTTCATGTTAGAAGAGGAGATTTCACCTACGACCAAAATCTGATATCCCATGGCCACAAAGTTGCTGATGCAGCATACATTCATAGAGCAATGGCTTACTTTAAAGACAGATACCCTGATTCTATCTTTATTGTCTGCAGTGATGAAATACCATGGTGTAAAAAGAATATCCCAGACACTGATGGCAATGTAGTTTTCACTGAAGAAAGTAACCCAGCGTATGTAGACCTGGCTATTCTCTCCCTGTGTAATCACACAATAATGACAGTGGGGACTTTTTCATGGTGGGCTGCCTGGCTTGCTGGGGGAGAAGCCACTTACTATGCTGACTGGCCACGGCAAGGGTCAGGATTTGAAGGATCAATGAATAAGAGTGATTATTTTCTGCCTCATTGGATTGGACTGTGAAATAATTAATTTCTGTGATAGAAAGTTAATCATTGGACATTTTCTAACATTCTGATATTTGTTAAACCTGGGACCCATTTCACCAGCTCCTGGCTGCAGCTAGGTATATCACAATGCGCCAGGGGCACCACAGTAGCCACTGTCCAGCTGCAGTACTGGCAAAACTGTGACCAGCCTGCTCACAGGTTGCTTGTGACATCCCTTTCAAATCTCTCTTTTAGAGCTGTGTAATTTATACCATATAAAAGTTCAGGAAATTTTACAATCTAATGGAAAAAAACCCCTTTATGATAATTGAATAATGAGAAGTATAGTTAATCTGATGCGCTGGTCAGTGGTCACAGGTCTTTGGGTGTAATACAGCAGTTTAAAAAACTTCTATATCTTTGTTGCTTGTAGGAATATTTTAAAAATTCCAAAAGAATTGCAATCTGTTTTGCATTACCTTTCTGAAGATATAAATATTATATTTTTTCTGATCAGTTTGAATTTAATTCTGATATACCCCAGTATCTATCCTGGCTTTTTCAATGCTGATGACCAACTGATGTTACATTCAAAAGTTCAAAGTTGAAAATGTATATTAGTATATTTTTTTAATTTTATGTAATTCTTACAGGTATTATATTAATGGCTACATCAAAGCTTTACATAGCACACAGTTTTCTTACACAACCATAAGTTATTTAGTGGTTTTTAAACATTATAACATATGACTAATGACCAGAGCTATAATCAAGTAAGTGAACGTGACACTACCTGAAACCAAGTGTTAAAAATATCCATTATTCTTTCTAGCCCTAAATTTGCAAATAATATATTTTTTGCAAATAGTGATTGCTATTAATTATTCTGACACTGAATACATACATGTTAATAGATTAGGTACATGTACTGTATATGTATATATAGTTCTACAAAGTCCACTTTCTGTTGAAGACCATAATATGCATGTGCAATAACTCTCCTTTTAAAAATTCTAAAAATGTGTAATATGTGACATACATGTAATGCAGCACCCAAGTAATACCTAAGGCTGAGGGGAATGTGTGGGAATTCTCTGAATGCTTTACTTACTTGTTATGTTTGTATTCTTTGTGACCGGAAGAAACGCCAGTCGTATCGCTCTAAATATTGTATACCCATAGGGCGCAAGAACTCTTCCCATAAAAAGCTGCACACCTTTATTGTGAGTCACAACAAAAGAAAATGTTATCACCAATAAAAACAGTATCGCACAAATGAAAAATGAATACTTCAAGAATCTCATCAACAGAGAAAATAAAGTACGATCTTCTTTATGATTTATTCTCTGCTTGGTCGCTTGTATCATGCAAATGTCAATCTCCTTTTCTGAGAGTCCGAGTTCGAGGCCACGTTTCCGAAGATTTTCTATTTTGAAGTCGAGTTCTTTGAAATACTTCTCTTCCTCGTTTGCCATTTTGCCAACACAATGTGTGCGACACCTATCGTCTCAACTACACAAGAAGCGCCATTGAAAAAAAGTGAAAAAAATAAAGTGACCGTTATACTGATAACCACATATGTATTCAATGTCAAAACAAAGCTGGACATTTACTAAATTCTCTAAAATGCATGAAATATCAACAAAACCGTGATTTACGTTAAACGCCAAGGGCAGACTCCTTAAGTCTCGATTTCAAACCAACTCTTCGTTACACTGGCACCCTGAGTATAACAAGGAAGTTCGATGCGTTAAAATTATTTTCCTTATCCGCTTAGATAATGCAATAAATAAATAAATAAATAAATAAATAAATAAATAAATAAATATTATCATGCTATGAGAAATTGCTGTGGCATCAAAAATCTTCATTTGTTTATTAATCTATTTATTTATATTTATCTATATTTAACTGTAAAATCGCTTTCAAGCAGATCTCCCTTACCTAAACAGCTATAAACGCCTTTTTAACCACAACAATGAGGACAATGAGCAGAAGGGAAAAACGTTGGGTGGTTAATAAAACAACAGTTTTTACTCAAAAAGTGTTTTCTTTTATCCAAAATTCTAATTACAAGAGGGGACCATTGGTGTTTTTTTTTTTTTTTTTCAGAAATCGGGGGGGGGGGGGGGGGGGGCAAGACCCCCCTGACACTCCCTAAATCCGCCACTGCACTAAGAGTCAACGGTAACTGCAAACTCCCCTAAACTTTTTTTTAAAAATGTATTTCAATTTTAAACAAATTTATCTATAAAGTCTATATAATTGATTTTACAATTTACATATTTGAAAAATTTTCATTTTTAACGATGCCTAGGCCTGGTGATAGAAGTGAACACATCAGACCATATATATACCCGGTATATATATATATATATATATATATATATATATATATATATATATATATATATATATATATATATATATATATATATATATATACTAGTATATGCAAGTGCATTTGTAAGAGGGTCGTTCAAATATGTACTAAGAGCTAGCCTTACACAAACAGAAAAGCCATGGCTGAACATTTTGTTTTGGTAACATACATGAACTGCCACTTAATTATAAAAACATACTACGGAAAACTGCAGTATCACGTATGTAGATCTCATTCGAGGACAAGGGGGGAAAAACATGTTTGAAAAAATTAGAAAACCGGCATGAATTTAGATGGAATGGTAATCGGTACTTTTCCACCAGATTTTTTGTCCTAAAAATGTCACCAAACTGTAGCCGAACAATTTAATTGAGACGTATCCAACTACAAATGTTTTAATTTTTGAGTGGGCAATTTTAAACAAACAAGAAAAATCAAAATGTACAGTTCAATCTTTGTGTGTGTGTGTGTGTGTGTGTGTGTGTGTGTGTGTGTGTAAATTTAAAAATGGAAAACATATTCCTTCATGATCGAAAAGGTTGCGTCTGAGTTATGGTTCAAAATCTGTTTCAGTATCGAAAGTGAAACTACTGCATGGTAGCGTTTCCACGCTGTTACCGTGAAGGAGCTGATATTTTAAAAAAATGTTTATTAAAAACAAATTACTATTCTTTATTACATTAAAAGAAGGGAATGGTGTCAAAATTACACAGAAGTTGTGATACATGTTTGTTTTTATAATGTTAATATCTGCCGGTCAATGTATCTTGTTTATGCCATTCGTACTAGACGAGCAAATATTAAACCACTAGTTGCTCCCGTCTTGTATTATACATCAAAATATGGCGGCATTTACTGGAGCGAGGGCCCTGGTGAGGGTGAAGTATTTGTAAATGTGATCACACTACAGAGAGCCTAGTGAATTTGTTTACAAGGATAATTTTCAAAATATGCCATTTAAAGTGATGGAAAACCATATTTTCGACACCCCGCGCTTGCCAGGTAATAAGGTAATGCAAAAGTTATTTCGTTGTTACGGAAGAAAAATACCCTGACGTTCAAACAGTCATTATAGTTGCCGTTCATGTGACTTTAGGGATTGCTGTTGAATTCGCCTTGTTACGTATCAGTGATATATATTTATGCCCAAGGTATGGATATAAATGAACTTGAATTGGAACTTAGTGAAGATCTTACCCAAGACGATATCGAAAGCTTAAAATTATTGACAAAAGAAAGCCTTGTTTTGAAAACGGACGATAATGATGCCAAACGCTTTTTAACGTCTCTTAGAGAATGTTGCACTCCGTTAGAGAAATACTACGAAACACTAGAGAATCTACTCTCTAAGCTAAAAAAAACTGTGAGTTTTTCGTGCGGAGAGGTTTATTGGAGTGATCGAGTCAAAGAACATAGAATCAAATACGAAACCTGGCTCAAAGAAAAAGGCATTCAAGGAAATCCAAACTTTTTTGGCAGAAAACATTATCTGGAACAACTAGAGAGTGGTCTATATGAAAGAAGCATTAAAGGTTTGTAGGCCAAAGAAAGTTTTAAAATTAACAGTAAAAAATATATATATAATGAAAAGCATCACATGCTTGCAATTACATACATGTATAGATTAATAATAAATTCCATAACTAAGTTACTTTCTAGGTAAAACATATAATTGAAAATTACAAGATGTATGATGTGACATTGTGAAGGCAAGTATTTATATAATGTAACATTTTGAACAGCAATCTTCTTTTTTCCTGCTCATATTACTAATTTAACAAAATAAATATTTATAATTTCACTTGAAATAAGTTACTAGTATGTTTGTTGGTTTTTCTTGTTTCTTTTTTAACAGAGCTGTACAAAGTGATGTATACTTTGTCATTTGTAATAATAGCTTACAATTAGTGTGCTTTCTGTCAACAGCAATATGTATCTGTGGTCTTGGAGGGCTTGGGAAGTCTGCACTGGCACGTGAAATGTGTTCTAGGATTGCATGGAAGATAAAAAAGGTTGAGATAAGGTAGGTTATTTTGTCTAAAACATAGATATCTAAAGCAAGGCAAGGTGTTTTTGTTGAATATGGAGCTTAAGAATTACATTGTCATTTGAATCTTGATTTAGGACCTTTTTTATTTATAATGTATGTATATAGTGATTTTCTAAATTAGCCTTTTTTTAAAAAATGTTATCATCTTTTAGTATTGCAGTATCAAAAACAGATTATTTAGCATTCTTTTTTAATATCACTTTAAGGGAAACGATTTATGTCGTTTTTGTGCTTTGTGAAACTGTAATATGACTTTAACAACTTAAACAGGCCCATAGGCCATTGGAGGCCTCTAGAGAACCATCTTTTTGAAGGTAAAAGCCTTGCTGTGAATATAATATAGATCTACCAGTTGATACTATGACATTTTCCAAATTGGGTCAACTAAAAAGATAAAAAGGACCACCTTTTCAGAAAAATTCCCCCGTCCCCTTGAAGTGCTATTTATATATATTCATTAAGGCAGAAGTTAACATATATATCTCATCTTTACAGGGCAAAAGACACTATCAAAGAATTTCTGACCACAGTTGTCATCAATCTCATGACTCACTCTGATCAAAGAAAACCTATGCTAACAGAGGCAGACCTCACAGATTCATTACTCAGCATTTTAAATACTGAGAACGGTAAGTTCATTTATTCTTATTACATACACTTGGATCATACAATTTATAAAAAAATCCATGTTACATTTTACTTAATATATCATATGGATGGCCTTAAATTTCTATTAATACCAATATTCTTGAGTAATGAAAATGTACTAATTCCATTGGCTGTAGTCTTATTGGTATCTGAGATTAACTGAAATAAAATGCTGAGGCACTCACATTTTGAGACATAAATTTTAGCTCATAATCTTGTGCATCATTTCAGAAGACACTGTAGTCATTTTGGATGATGTTGATAAGCTGATGGGGAGCAGTAACAAAGACAACTTTCTCAACCTCATGCATGATATAGTTTGCAGAATGAACCCTGATTCAAAGGTAATTTGTACTTGAAATCCACAAAGAAAGAACCGGCTTTTTACAATATACAAAGTCCTTAAAATGAAAACTGTGCAAATGAAATGCCAGTATGTTCTGCATGAAAAATCCTTACACATGTATATTTTGTTAATTATGTACTTACGATACTGAAGGATAAAACATGTTTTTGTATGGACCAAGGTCCTTTGGATTAAAACATAATTTTGAAAATAATTTTGGAATATCTTTGAAAGGAATTTTTTAGAATAACAAAAACTTGCAGCACATCTGATTAGCATTAGGATTTTCTTTAGTACATTACGGCATAAGTACATAAGATAAGGGATATTGTTATGACTAAAAGGATTTATACGATTTCTCATTTGTTGGCTTGAGCAAATGTTTCATTTAATGGTTTTATTTTGTTAGGTGAAACTTTTGATTACATCTAGAGTTGAGATGATGGTTGAGGGGAGGTTTGGTGGCTTGATGCAAGAGATAGAACTCAAATCAATGGAGCAGAGGGAAGCAGAAGAACTTCTCCAAAAAACTGTTTGTATGAACAGTGTAAGCATTAATTAATCTTTCCATAAATTGGTGATACATGTAATTGCCATAGTATCATAATTTAATATAATAGTTTTTTAAGTTGATTCATATTACACAGTCTAACAGACATGCTTCTATTGTGTCATACTTAGAATAAACAGATATTTCTAATGCTTTGTGTTCAGGGCCAGACATGTCATGTGACATTAACTGACGGCCAGTGTTCCACCCTAGCCCATCTGTGTGGCTGCAGTCCACAAGCATTGTTAGTTGTGGCAGACCTAATGAGACAGGGGGACCTACAACCAGATGACATCATCAGCCGTCTCCAGCCAGGGAAACTGAAAGCCACAGCCACTTTGCCACCAGTTCACAGATGCTTACAAGAAATGTTTGCAGCACTTCCTGGGGACATGCAGAATTGCTTGGTTTCACTTTCCGTGTTTGACTCCAGCTTTGATGCGGAGGCTGCTTACTTTGTGTTCAGAGAACTTCAGCCAAAGGAGTCTCGCAGTCAATATGCTGAAGAAGATGCAAAATTTGACTTGAGGTGTTTGATTGGCCATCATCTGGTGGAGTTTGAGGACTACAGTATTTACTCTAATACTGTTACCATGGGTTATAAGAAATCTTCTTTGGGAAGATATTCCCTTCATCCATTGGTGAAAAATTTTGCTGAAGGCAAGGCACTGGAAGAGAACTTTAGAAATATAACTGTAAAAGGGATGAATGGCTTTGTTTTGTTCTTTGAGCAAAAAGCAAAGGAGATTCACAAACAAGGGCTTGGTGTTTTTTCTGTTGTGGTACAGCAGGTGATGTCACTGTATCTTAGGACCTATATGAAGATAGCTGTTAATAACCCCTGTACAAGTGAAAAAATGTCAACCATTATGGTCATCAATATTTTCATAGAAAATCTGTCTGATTTAAGTGAGAGAATAAAGTACTTAGCAGAAGCCCAAAAGAAAGCTGAAGGAACTGGAGATGTCATAACATCTTGTTACAGAATGCTTCAGACTGCCAGGTGTTATTTAGATTTAGAACAATATGATGAAGCTGAAGCGATATGCAAGCAGGCTTCACTGCTCTTTCAGGATGACTCTGTAAAACACAACTTTCCAATACAAACACTCTATCATTATGTTTGTGGCAATATATTTTACAAAAGAGAGGTTTACGAAGGTGCTTTTCACAGTTTTTCAGAATGCAAGAGATGCTTAATGAACATTAAAGGAGAATTTGATGTTTCTCTTGATGACGTGGAAAACTTCATCGGGTCTGTTTACTTTTCACTTCGTCAATATAAAGAGGCAGAGAAACATTTTAGTATTGCTCACCAAAGACAGAAATCAAAGGGAAATTTGACCCCTGTGACTTGTGCTAACATTGCCAAAGCCCTAAAGGCCATGTGTAGGGATAAATTGTACAAGAATGAGCACCCAGATGATAATTTTAAGGAGCTTTTTGAAAAAGCAGAAACCCTTAATTCGGATGCTTTGGACATTGCAACAAAAAATGGTGATTTCTCCCTGAATAGAGCAAAACTGCTGAGAGATTTTGCAGACTTGTATCAGGCCAAATTTGAAGTCCTGCAGAATTATGAAGAAGAAAATGTTCCTTTGGTGAGAATTGGGGAAAAGTCGAGTGCTTGCAAATGCTGTCTTAAAGATGCCAGCAAGCTGCTGGAAGAGGCTGTGGGTATTGCCAAGAAGAGAGCAACTCCTTACCACAGGTTCAAATTTGACTGCATGGTGTTCAGGGCATTTGTTCTGAAGGAGCTGGGGGAATATGAGGAAGGGTTATGTGAAGGTGATTTCTTCTCCTAGTATGTTATTTAAAATCTATTTTTAAACGTTCCTTAACATTTTAAGCGTGTTATTTTATGCAGAAGTGTTTAGACTGTATTGATTTTGGTATCTTTATAATGCATTTCTTGTGTGATTGTTGAGATTGTGTCTGCATAAAACAGAAAAGAACTCCAGCTGCAATTAGGAGAAAAAACATGGTATAATGGTATATAATACATTGGTGTGCAGTACACAGGTTTTTATATATATTGTAGGCAATTCTTCCCAGTACTTTGAAGAAGCAGCAAGACAAGTTAATGATCTGTCCAGTTTACTGTCCAGCACTCCACACAATGAGGGACTGGATCCTCAAGAAAAATCTTTTTTAACACTTGAAGAAGATGTGTTACCCATCTTGAAAAAACTCAACAGATCTATGGATTTGGAAAGAATCAGAAAGATAATAATAGTAAGTACAAGCAATTAAAACTTACAGCAACTTGTAATTTTACATTTAGTCAGCCTTAAAGTAAAAAAAGAATTTGAAATAGAAATTGTTATATTTGCTTACTTTTAAAATTTTGATGAAAATTTCATGGCAGGACTATAAGAAAAAACATGGTATGGAGGAAAGTGAATCGGACACGGATACCAGTGATGAAGACTGTGGTGCCCCCTCTCCCCAAGAATGTTCATCATTTTCTGATTCAGATGGTTTGTCTCCTGCAAATGAGAATGTGGATTCCAGCTCTCCACCTCACAAACTGTTTAAATGGAGCCCAGACAACTAGTGAAGAGACAAAAAAGAGAAATGAAATTGTTAGTCCTGCCAATCATTGATATAGTGTGTGTGTGTGTGTGTGTGTGTGTGTGTGAGCGTGTATGCTTTAATTAAAATATGGTATAAAGCGTGGAGTGAAATATTTACATTATTTCCTCCTGTAACAGTGCTTGTTTTGTAACACACTTACCCCTTTAAGGTTATAGTTTAGTGAAGCAAGATTATTGATTATGTTTCCATTTCTATGAAGGTATAGATGACACTTTCTAATGTAGTGAAAGCTTTGTGGCGTACAGGTTATTCAGTTTTTCCTGAGTATATCATGATGAGTCATTTTTTTCTTACCCAACTAAAATTGATTTGTTGATCATAATTTTCAATTGTATATGGATTTTTAATTTTTGTATGAGCATTTTGTTATTGTTTTCCCATGGCATTTAATATCTATACATATACCAATTCTGTGTTCATTGTCCATTTGCTCCTTAAATAAATAGGCATGTTGAAAAGAGACAGAAAAAAAGAGTCACTATCAAAATTACCAAGAGAGGAAATATAATGGAAAATAAGATTAGAAGAAGGAAAACGTTTAAGGATAGCCAGCTTATATCAGTGTTTTTTATCCACTGAGCTGGGTATACTAGTACAGTTGTCTTGGTATTGAATATTTTGAGTTCTGATAAGTTTTTATTTGACCTACTTGTGTATTCCTGGAAATGCATCTTTTCAGTTTCAACAGCCTTTAGATATTTGTAAAGCACTTACTCAGTATTACTTTCCTTGTGTTTGTTCTTCATATCGTGATATCCTATTGCTAGGCTGTGAACCAAAACTGCATGTAAAATGGGAGCATAGAAGACAATTGATTTTAGACATTTTATTTTTATTGATACTTGTTGTTTACAGTTTATTTTATCATAATTTGTAAATATAGGTTGCATCTTGCATCTGTATTACATTCCCCAAAGAGCACTTTAGTCTGTGCTTGTTAAGTTATTTTGGATTATCTGTTGCTGAAATGACAACTATTCAGAAATTCATATTATCATATTATTCATATTATCACCTTATAATTATGGTCATGTGCGTAGCTTTGCCAATTTAGGTGTCATTTTCATGTTCAAAACTATGTAGTGTTGTTTACTGGTAATGTTCTGGCAGATGATTGATTGAGTTACTATTAGACTTGAGAGAAAGTTCAACCAAAAATAAGACGGGGTAGAGGTTATTGATCTGGCTAGAAATGAAAATGGACTATATTGTTCTTCTGTTCATATGTCCATTTCAAGTAAGAGGAGATAAATTTTCAGAGCAAGATAGTCGGTCATTAACTTTCCTATCTCCTATTATTATCAAGAATAGGAGGGATGGGGAGAAATTTCTTCTAGTACAACAGGACTTTATACGATGAAACTAAAAATATACATTTGGAGATCTTTTTCTTCCAACTCTGTTATATTTTTACTGTGATGTTTATTTTGTGTTTAGCTTAAATATATGCATGTATATTTCGTTTTGTAGCTTGTTTAACATTATTGTTTGAAAAAGTATATTTCATGTATCGCTAAAGCTAACTTGGAGAATCTTCCAGTGATCGTATCAGTGTGTGCGTGTGGGTGCTGGCGTGTTTGTGACGAACGTGTCACGAGATAATCTGTTGCGTTTTTATTTTTATTTTATTTATTTATTTATTTATTTATTTATTTATTTATTTATTTTTTTGTAATTTTCTTTTATGTTACAAAATTCGTCTTTTGATTACGTAGCTTGTTGATAGTCGATGCCCATATTTAAATCGACGAGTTTTGCTTTAATTGAAAAAATATTGCAACTTAAGTACCACTACCGAAGTTCGACCGATTGAACGTTAGGAATTGCCGCCTAACTACAACCTGACATAATGACGCAATGATGTTAAAGCTAGACTAATGCAATCGATAAAAGTCATTCCTGTGAGGATAACATGAACGCATTTTAATACCATAAGCTCGTTTCACATTAAGTATTTTCATATCTTTTCTTACACATGGTCAGATTATTTGCACACCTTTTTCTTGAAACATAGAATCAACTATTCTCATGATAATATATAAGTAGATGGTCGTAAATGTCCCGTTTATACCCCATCATGTCTAAGTTTCTACGTTCCATGCATTACAGCAACGTCAACACATTTGAGATCCATTGAAAACTGGCGTATTGTTTTGGCGTTCGTGATCGAAGTCAGTTTTTGCTGTTAATCTGCAACGTAATAATGTCATTTCTTGTATAGAATGCATTCATCGACTCTGTTACATGTAGAGTGTAATAGTTCCTTGATTGCCACGACGAATGAATACCTGTACCTGAGTTTGGAGGAAAGACCATTGAGGGGAAAACCGTCATTACATATAAATAGTGCACCTACATCATTTACTAAAGAGCCATGCGCTTTCTGGATAGTAGTTCTTATTCTTAATATATCAGGCCTCAAAAACGATAATTGCCGTTGCCAAGCATATGTATATGGGGGGAACAACAGCCTCCTTCTTAGCTCCCACAAAGACTTTTACAAGCACAACCAAGCTAAGCTAGTCCATAGTAGATTCCCCCCAGCCTTCATAGAGTAATGCGAAACTGTGGCGGATTGTTGAATTGACGATTTTAAAGGCAGGTGTATATTTCTTTCCATCATGCTAGTTCTAAGAATCATTTATTAAACATCCCGATTTCGGAGAAAATTTCGCTGTTGCTCGACGAGCCTGTTGTTCACAGTCCCCCGTAGGTGTTTCAACCTACATGTATGATTCATAATGTTTTCTTGTGACAAAAACCCTACACATTTCCAGCGAAGGGGTGTCCAACGGACTTGCCACCATGCTCAATACGTACAGTTCTATAAAACTAGAAACAAGATGGATATTTTATCTCAAGTTGCGCAAATTTAGATAGTGTCACATTCAATTTCTCACATTCGAGTAATCTTGTATATAACCGTCTTTGAGATAAAGTTCCCACTTTTCTTTTTCGGTGCCACAATTTTTGTCTTTACACATAAACAGTCCTGCCAGTATAATTGGTTCGTAGAGAGAAATTCAAAGAAAGGGACATTAAAGAGACTCGCTGCTTTTCCGAGGAATACTACGTACATGTTCAATGTATTTTGCTTCTATGTATCATGGAATCTGGCCAATTAGCACTATAAATAGATTTGTTCACATTTAACCAGATTGGTAACCAATTATTTCTGGTAGGTTACAACGTCCAGTTGGTCAATGTTACTAAGCGGACTAAGCCAATTTTGTGCTAAATACGTCAACCATATATCTATAAACATTCTTTTGACGTTACCCCTTTCTACAATCATACACAATTGTCATCCTTTAAATACATTTTTTGTTAAACCCTTGAAATCGATACCCCTTTCCGTGAAAATGGCAAGCTTCTCGCAATGCTCATACCCTTGTAGAAAATTATGTTTGACATCTCTTGGAGTTCATATGACTGTACATGTAGACCTACATTTCACTTAATTAATATCTTTCTACCATAACCCTGACTGAATACCCCTCTTTTTGCGAATCTACCATCTTTTAGTCGAACTCTGGGAGGACGACTTCTCCATGACGAACTACCTAACCATCATATATTCTAAAGACATCAAGTTTATGTATTTCGGTATTCGATATGTGTGTTTTCTTTCACCATTGAATTATACATGACTTAATCTGCGTTCGTTTGATGCTTTAACAAAGAAAGCTGGTGATTGCCCTTTACGTTCATACATCTATATATAATGAAACAATAACATTTAATTCTTGTCTCCACTTCTGCTCTACTCCTTTCTATGCATAATCATATATGGTCGAATTATCTGCTCATAAGTTATTTTGAAACACTTGCTCGCACTCTCCTCCTGATCTTTGGTCGACGTTCAAAGTACAACAACATTGAAATTGACCCCCTGGTCGAATTTCCTCTGCCTCCACTCGAGTACTACGTATCCTGCTAACGCTGCCACCAAGGTGGTGCCGAGGATAAACACTTTGGTTTCCACACACAAGAAATAGCTGTATCCAAAGGAAATTGCTAATCCAGTCGCCTGGAACATCCTGAAATTTGCAAAGGCTTCTGTCTGTCGGCTCCGGAAAATTACTCCAAAAAGACCTAAAAGTTAAAGAGAAGCCATAAGTATAAGTTTATCTCACGCAGTATACTTTAGCATCCGGTTAGAGGAACATGGTTGGACGTAACAGGTTCAAAATACATTAGTTTTCTTGAGTTTGGAATTGGCCCAAATGTTTCGGTTTCTAGGAGTACAATTCACTTTAAAACAAAGATAAATTATAGTAGCATTACACAGAAAGTTGGTGAAGGCTTTAAGGCAAAAAAAAAAAACATTTAATAAACTTTCCTGTTTTTCTTAATTTTCCATTAAAACCAAATGCTGAATTCAAACTTTACTTTCGCCTAAAATTGTAAATTTTCATTCATGTCCCTTGATTGCAATGAAAGTGACCGAATTGTTTTTGTCGGCTATTAGCCTGCAGATGGGATCTCGTTTTTCGACACTTTCTTTTATTCGATATCCTGTGCTATTATTTCCATTATGGCAGATTCAGATCGTATAATACCCTAATTTCACAATATTATCTTTTTGAGCAAAGAAAAAAAGCTTCTTTTATTTCTAATCTTCAAATCGACGAACAAACAGGAAAAATGGGGGAAAGTCTCGCAGTTCTCTTGTTTTGTGATTTGGTAAATTGTTTCGATGAAAAATCCGTTTTCGTCCACAAACACATAGCAATTCTCGACACTATGGTCAATTAATAAGAAGTCTTTTACACACAAACGGTGCACTGAGTACACAAACTAATCACCAGCCTATTTTTCCAGCATTCAACGACCGTTTGCTGTCCACGATAGGATTAATCAATACCAGGCATTTAAAACAACCACACGTTTGTCCACCAGGTTCCCTGCAAAATTCTCGTTTGCGTACACCTTAAACCCTAAGTGCAATGTTGCAAAGTAAAACGATACATTCGCGGGGTGTTAAAGGAAGGTCATCATTGAAAATGAAATTAAAAGTGGGAAGTCAGCGTTGTATTTAATGATTTTTGTTTTATGATTTACCAGTGCTTGTCAATGTTTAAAAAATGGCTTGGCGACCCTATATCGGAGTTAAGATGAACTCGTGCGCCAAAATTACAAGGTTGCAACTTCATGTAATGTACCGATGTCAAGTAACAGAGAGTCACCTGTAATACAGTGTCCGATTCCCATTAATTCGTACAGGGAAGCCCGTCCTACGTTTTGACCCACTCAATTTACGCTAACCCTAACCTGTATCAATATAATGGAGAGCAGACACCCTGTTACAGGGACCCACGGTTTTTTCACACCAATGTGACATGGATGGTAGTCTTAAAAATGGAAGTCCGGGGTCTGTTATGATTAACACAGGTCAGGGTTAGTCGTTGTATTTGAGTTAGTATATGGAACGAATGTTATCTGTACAAAGTAAAGAGGAACGGACTATGGTTCCTAGCGGACTACCGTTCCTGTGACACCGGCACAGAAGTGAAAAGACAACGAAATGGGGAACAGTAACAGTAGGAGTTTTGACGACGACCACAGAAAAAGCGGCAGCAGCTTAGTCATAAATTTTTTTGTCCAGCCAAAACCCGATATACATACTGCACATGAATAATACAACCCTCGCGGGGAGGACAACATTACAGTAAACGAATAAAAAATGAAAGCACAACTCTCAGGGGGTGTTTTTGAAAGCATTAGCTGATAGATTTGATTTTATCCATATTCAACTTTTCCTGAAAATATCTGCCCAACTTTAATCCCGTAGTTCAACACATGAAAATATACGGATTGCACTTGTATGTATATACAGAACATTTTGACTGAAATATCGCCAATATTGTGTTATGGATGGGCGTCTACCAAATTAAAAGACTGTTCACTGGATTTTGGCGCAAAAAAAAAAAAAAAAAAGAAATACAAAAAACAAGACAAAAATGTCTTGTCCTCAAAATAAGTATGAATACTTTTCGACCAGCAAATGCATGAAGATCAAAGCAAAAATTACCGATGAATATACATTGCCACACTTTTCCTTCAAGTAAAAAGAGAGAGTGAGGGGGGGGGGGAACAGGGACTAAAGATGGGGCGGATAAAAACTCTGCTGGCGTCTTACTGACGACTTGCAAGCAGGCGTCATCTGCAGTCGACAGCCCTCAATAGCGAAATGATGCATTGAAAAATCCAGTTGGGCGCACCAGTTTTCCATTTTATATCGTTGAATCGTTTTTCACGGGCTCTCGAGACTAATGATCAATAATTTAGAAGTCCGGAGTGTTACTAATGCTCTGTTTTCACGCAGTGTTTGATGTTATAGGATAATATGGTTGTTTTATCACAAAGCTTGCTTTTAGTCTAATGAGCCTGGGAATAAAGTCGGGTTTGGTGGGCTGCTTGATAAGGGCACTCGCGTCATTATGGGTATTTGCATGAATTATTAGGGCAGACTAATGTACGTTAACTTCATGTAAGTTGATGACGTCACTAGTCTGAGTCGTTTTCACGATGATACTCGATTTCAAGTTGTACGCTTAAGTATTCTCGCGTTGTTTTGGCAATTTTGTAGTTCACTTATTTACTTTCAAAAAGTGATCAAACCATTGAATTAATTCTTAAAATGTCTGCCTAAGATCTTTATACTATCGAATGCCAGAGAAAATCTGGCCTTTCTAGAAGGCAACAATCCAGTGTTCAATCAATCCAACTGTTGTAAACCATCAACAAGTATTTGTTAGCAACGGAATCATAAAAAACAAACCTTTGGGTCAGTAATTATTCTCACAATGGGACATTGTTTTTCATTGGCTTCTGGATTCTTAGTGACCAGTGCCTTTTGGTTTTTAGGCCATCTTTGTAAGTTGCGGCAAGAAAACTTCAGATTTCCAAACATACAAAATATTATTATTGAGCAACCTCACTCTTAACATATCCTTAGCTCATTCATTGTAGAGTTTCAAGAACCCTCCAAGTAAACAGCGATTTTCAATAGTTCAAACATGCCTATAGCTATAATGGCTTGAACAACATATATCTGGCGATCGGTGATAGGCAAGGTCATTTATCACAAGAAATCTGGACGAAATCCACATGTATGAATAATATTTCAGTTTTTGCTTCTTGACTCAGGCTACTGAAAACAATAGATATCAAGCCATATTTTAGAATCAAGACTTTTACTTTTCCAAATACTGTACATGTGATTTATTTGGGATACAGGGATTTGATCAATACCACGTTTCTCTCATCAAATATTAAATGTTACGTTTTCACAAGAAGTAGATAACACAAATTATGAATAAACTTTTAATGTTTTAAATGTTTCAGGAAAAAAGATCAATCGTTATTAATTGATCAGCATTAAGGTTCTGGGCGCATAAAAATATTCAAATTTTCGTGAACTGAGAGAAGGTGGGAAATAAGTCAGTTGTAGTTTTTAGTCCTTAAAACCTTGGTTTGTTATACTTGTGGCGTTGGACACATTTGATGAACGCTGGTACGGAGTCGTCATAAGGGTACTGCGGGAATCGATCAAAGGAATACGCTACACGTTATACCTTTATATGACAAAAATTTTCATATATTCCTGGATGTTTCAGAACTCCCCCCCCCCCCCCCCCCCCATTTTCAAGTTTTAAATGTCTAATTTTTACCGCCATGAGTGAAATTCACCAGCCTCGATCTCCATTACGCTGAGGACTAGAAACTTAGGACTAGAAACTTAAATTTCATAAAAGGGTTCATGGATAAAAATTCTTTGGTAATTAAAAAAAGAGTGTTGAAATCTCCAGGAAAATGTTTTTATCATGTAAGAGTCAACTGTGTGTCTTAAAGGACTGCGTTCATGAGGTGAAATGCGTTCTCACAGGGATGTCGTGTCTGGAATACCAAAAAATGGCATCAAATTCCCTTTATTGATCCCTTGCTGAACACTTATCCTATCTGATGATTCTCTGGAAACCGCAGACTGTCTCTGAAATTATCTTGTGGGTGCGCCTGTCTTATCACAAGCTATCAAATTGAATTAGTATTCAATCGAAATGTCGCTCAAAAACTATATCCGTATTGATGCCAAGATCTAGAACAATGTTGGCACAAAACAATTCACACTATGTTTTGTATTTTTTGTTGTCAGGCATGAGACTTCAGCAAGCGAGATCCCTTTACAGGTCTTTCAATTAATTTATTCAGTTATTATTGGGGGGGGGGAGCATTATTTGCATCAGAGTAAGAACTAGGAGTAGTGTATCTCTTCTGACGCTTTCCTCAGAGAAGTATCGGCTTGTTTATTAAAACAATATACACAATTAAGAAATACAGGAAATATATCAGATATATAGCTGTTTGGTATACATCGTTTGAAGACTTATTGATTTCCAGTTCATATTCATTAGGTGAGTCAGTGAACAGCACCAAAATCTCATATTTTTATGCGTCATCTCTGTTTTTTTTTTTTTTTATCATTGTCTTTTTTCAAAACAAAATGATAATAATTAAACGCTGATTCAGCTAGAGTGTCTTGTTGTTACACCGTTTGGCATAAATCGCCAGATTACATGGAGAATTTCAGTAAACATTGCCCTTATTAAAATACGTCACAAAATGGAAATCCAAACAACGCATACTGCATTTCTAAGAACAGAATACATTCATATACAATGCACATATCAAAAAGCTTGGTTAAATCATTGCCCTATTATGATTATTTCATATGCATTCGATATCAAACTTTTATCTTATCAAGGGCAACCCTTCATTATGTTTGAAGAGGAAAGCATTCTTTGCTAATCCCCCGAAATATGGTAATCAGTTTCGGCGCGTTTCGATCTTTGCCCCTTGGGTTCATATTTGCAATGAAGCGTCCCGCCCATTGTTGTTCATGGTAAACGCAATACATGTCATGTTCCACTCATTTTATTGAATAATAATTTATTCTAGAGTTTATGATGCTATAGTTATGGTGCCTTTGATAGTAGATTTATCTTGTAAATGTTTAAGATGGTAAAATTTGCAATAAGTGATTAAGTGTAACTTAAAGGTGCAATTATATATACGGGGTATTCAGCTACTGTTCAGGTGAAATGAGAGTGAGGGGGGCAGAATGAGAATTAGAGAATTACTGGCTATAGTTTGAAGGAAAACTTTTGGTGAACAGAGAGAGAGAGAGAGAGTCTATACTTACTATTAGTCTGAGTTTGCCAGATAGAGTCACATACTCCGAGGCAAGCAGCAACTACGAAAAACATAGGTATATCAGTATGGTCAGGTATCCAAATCAGCAGAACGATTAATATGCCCACGTTAAAGAATGTCCCAGCTATTATTATGTGCGACCTTGGGGTATACTTGTTGAGGAATCCCAAAGAGAAACAACTAACGGCATTTGTGGCACCAAAAGAAATCATAACCAAGCCCAAGTTATGTACGCCAAGTGAGCAGTTGACGAAAGACTGAAAAGAAAAAAAGATGAATGTCTTGGTAATTGATGACATACATATTTACACATTGCCTTTGATATAAAATTGCTGATTACATATGACTTCGTTAATAGAAAATTGCTAATTCTGGTTCTTGTGAATCACACTTTGGCGAACGAAACACTACAAAAACGATTGATTTCTCGTTTTCATTAACGTAGGTGTGAACTGAATGTAACAGGATTTTTTTATTAGAAAGACAATACTTTGAGCTTACTGCTCTTTGCAATTGTAGGGTTTCCAAGAAAATGCATATTGTGATCCTCGCTATGCGCTCATGATCTGAGAAGACCTAGTCAAAAAGTCAGCTGCAGAGAAAAATAAATATTACTTTCATCAGTCAATCTGATTGTTCCGTGTCGTGACTAACACTATTATCGTGCGGAAATAAGGAAATCTATTCCAAGTAATTATTCCATTTTAAGTAATAAAAAGAGAATTGCTGGATATCATCAAAGGTTAATATGGGACTGCACTTGGAGCAACATTTAAAGCTTCAAACCTCACTGACACGACACAAGTACGACAAATAATTTTCCAAATGTGCCAGGTATGTACAGTCACAGTCGGCTGTTTCAACTACTTGACAAAAATTAGTGTTTATAAATATGAATATTCTAAGGCAACAGACGTTAATGTTTTTGAAATGGTGTAAAACTTGTTCACATTTCTTAAAAGCACGCGAGCGTGCGTTTGTGCGCCTGCGCGCGTGTCTATGTGTGCATGTGTATAGTTAAAGAAAACTTATCTTTGCAACAGCCTTCTACATGTATGCAATGTATTAACATACAAGTTAATTTTTGCCATTTACTACATTTATGTACAATGATATGACCTTAAACAATAAACCAATTTTCCATAAGTTTCTAAAAGGATAAATGTTTTGACAAGAAAAAAATGGAACAATAACAGCTTTGTGGGTAAATGGAGTAGCATTAATCGACACAAAATTTTCAAAAGTTGAAATGGAGCTTATAAAGCATTTTACAACGGGAACTACACTCGGTCAAATTTGTTTTAAATGTCCCTAATTTCAATTTTCCTTATGATAGGGAAAGGCAGCACATAAAAGGACGACAGACAAGTAATAAGTAGACAGAATAGTGTGAAGAGCATTTACGGCACTTTTCACCCAAAAAGTTAGTGGGGGGGGGGGGGGGGGGGTCAAGATTGGTTCAAAGCGCGCAGTGTCACATTTCCCGAAGGGAAGAGGATATTAGTGACATATTCATCTAAAACAGCGTGAAATGCGAGGCATCATCATTTCATTGCTATAGCATAGAGCATCCACATCTCCTGAGACAGGTGTCCTATATTTGCAAACGATAATAACTGGGAATATAGATTGTTGGTGTTCTGTTAATAAGGTGTAACGGAGCCAATTTGTGTAATTGACTGCTGTCTGAAAAAGTTCGTCGAGGGGCATATCAATGTATCCGTAATTCCCGACAATCAAAGAACTTCCCTCGCAGCATTGACTTTGTGTTATGCACATTATCTTGGAATTTCATATATGTTGTTAAGCCCGAAGTTGAAATGATCAATGGCTGCAAATATGAATACAGTACTCAACGACAACTTTAAGTCATTATGATAATAAAATGTTAAAAGCACTAAATTAAATGTGTGTTAATTCAGCATAGTACAATTAATACAGAGTCATCAATCTGCTGATTAATTTTCAACGACTGTTTGTTATATGTCAGACAGTTTGAAGACCATTTTGGCTTTATGGTCTTATCGTCATCCAACTCTCAGGAGGTTGAATGGACCCCGGCCGCTATTTTGGCCGGTAAAAAGTTCGTTGTGCTGAATTATTATTTTATTGACTTTTTATTTGTGCAAATATAAGCCATTATGGCAAAAATAGGTTACATTTTCACAGAAAGACACCCCCTTTAAATTGCTGGCTACAGGCCTGTGAATCTAATTAAAATGGACTATGATAAGAATGAAACGGCCTACACTATAATGAAAAGGCGTTGGTGACAATTATGTCTTCGCTCCAGTACTAAATTGTGGATATCAGATTTGACCGTGTAACCTAAACCTAATTATGATCGATTGCGTTTTAAGCAAACGACGGTATGCTGACAGACTAGTTTTTTACTTCATTATGATAATTTCAGTTATTCACAGGTTCGCGAAATGCACGGGGCTAATGACTTATGCATGCAACGGATTTGTCATAATATGCAATAGCTCTCACATTCAGAATTTGATCCGACCACAAAATTATATCGTTGAACCACAAAAAGCGCTTAAAAGCGTAACACAGACAATTCGACATTTGCAACAAGACTTGTTAGGGAGATAAAGAAGAAAGCCATACATCAGTCATGACATTATCATTGAACTGAATTCGCATCCTTGTCATAAAGATATCCAACACAATAATGTTCTGAAATATGTATGTCCTACCCTCAGATGACTCAACATATACTTTGAAGTTAATTGGTTTGTTTTCAATATTCTCATAACCTCACCTTTGTGAAGTCTCCATAAACAAATCCTTGCGCCATCCCAGTATAGACAACAAGAGGCACCAGCAGTAGCAGTTCTTTGGACTTCAGAAGACGTAAAGATGCAAGTAATCTTTGATTAGCAGGCTCTTGTTGCTTGTCTTTTTCTTCGTCATCGTCGTTCTCTTGTCTGTCAAGCAACACTGCGGCAATAACAATTCCCATCAACACACATCCTAAGAATATACCAAGGAGAACGTACTCAAATTTTCGTGGCACATGTGCAAAAAGGGGGTCTTTTTCTCGGAAATCCACTTTAAATTTGTTGTGGACACTGCAGTCCTGGGCACCACACAACGGTGCGTTTCTGTGACTTGCGTTTTTATTTAAGTGGGCAACATGATCGTCTGCGAGTACGGACGCAGAAATTACGTTTCCCGCTATCTGACTTAATTGTAGAATCCCCCAGAACAAACCGTTGAATTGTGCTATAACAGTATCTTCCTCGTTTCCCGTAGTAAGGGCCCTGTCTAACGCAGCCGTAGTTAAATACGTTGACTGGGAGCTCCAAAGCGGACCGAATGTCATACCTAATAAAATGGAAGCTGGTATCATTACAATATGTTCTGGATAGAAATTCGCGGTTATGTACATCAGGAAAAACGAAAAAGATGTTATTATTGTCCATTTTGTAGAAAGTCGTTGAATAATCCATGGCGCCAGAACACATGATACAACGGTGCTCCCGTGAATACAGCTTAGCGACACTACACCGACTCCACCTTCGGCGTTTATAGTGTTCTGTAGACTCTGTAGTGACAGAAAGGCGGTATAAACAAATACAAAAGCTATACTCAGCACAATAACGTTCAAAACGGGTCTTTTGCGTTTTGCGATCACTTTTTCTTGAAATGAATCGCCATGCCGCGTTGTCTCTCCTACAACTGTCGACGATGTTGGGCATTTGGAAGGTTCGGTGGTGGGTGGATCACTTTCGGCCGTCGATGTACCTTTTCCTTTCCGAAGAACGATCCCTTGTATCTTCTTCCATTGTTTAATCAAGAATGCAGATCCTTGTTTCAATGGTTCTATCAACCGACCCAACCCCTTTCTCTCATTCTTCGTTTTTCCGTCTGTCATGTCTTCCTAGTGACTACATATGTACGTGTAATCGACAAGGCCAGTATTAGAGTGGGAGAGACGAACACTGATGTATCGATCTCTTGCAATCTGCTCTCTGTAAACCAATGTTCTGCCTAATTGTTATTGGGCCGAAATATGTTGTGAAATTGGCTTCTGGAAGATAAACTATTAGCTGTATGCGAAGGACACCAGCCCGACTTTGAAAACCATGCAAGTCTCTGCCAAGCAACTTCTGAACGACTTCTAGTCACCAATAGGTGTCCGCCAGGAATATCAAGACAGCGAAACGTGTATATTGACCGGCATCTGCAAGATGCCGCGGGATGTGTTCGTACGATATAGACATCACTTAAAAGGTTGCAGTCTTTTTTTCTTTTGGGCGTTTATGATCAAATGCTTGGTTGATGCACAAATCAACTCCCAGGTGAAACCAACAAGGACCAAAGGTGCTTCGTTTATTAGTACATCTGACCAATGATGAGGTTATCAAAGCCTCCAAGACTATACAGAAACAATTTCACAGTTTAACATAGCCTAATAGGTTGCCCGTGTCGAAAGGTTTTACTGGCACTTGCCAATAACTCATGTTCACAGATGAATAAAAAAAGTATATGGGGATATTATGCTAGACAGTATAACGTTGACTAATGACCTTGCCTTTGCCAAAGGGCTATACTTGTGAGCGCTATTAAACCTGCCTGTTGAGTTATAAAAATGTTATATGGGAATATTGTACCGGGGAAACGAGGAGTTCCACAGCGAAGCAAATAAAGATCGAAGTAAAAATGTACGTACTGAACCCTACTTCAAACAAGTTAAAAACGCACAGAGCTCGTTTGGATTATACACCAGCGACCCCTAAATGGAGTTAATTATGCTCCTAGGTCCTTGCGTATTGAACGTTTAAGGGCAATAAAAGTTAGAATCTTGCACGCAGTAAATATCGTTATCTCTGAACTAAAATCTTTTGAATTAAGAAGAAAAAACCAAGCTCTAACGCAAATTACTTCACATTGTGAAGGAGTTTGGTTATGTACTGGTACACATGCATTTAATTTACACTAACGAGTGGATAGGTATGCTTCTCGTGCATTAAATGCATTATATTAAAACAAGTTTCTACTTCATTGCGTAAAACTACTTACCTCTAATAGAGCAATTTACGCTTTTTAAAAGTCTTAAAAGTCTTTTTTTTTCGTACAAATAGTTGATAGAATCATTAAATGTGATCAAGTATATTAATACGTCTGAACACCCATTTCTTATGAACATTATGCATTACACAGATTAAGTCCTAATCTAAATCAATGCCATCACCTCACGTTATTTCATTTATTCTTCATCTCTAGTGATGTACGGTTTGTTAAAGTGACAAATTGCCAATTACCTGAATTTTCACATTACTCTTTTTTCAATTCAAACGACTCGTGTTAATGGCCCAAATGTCAATTACAAGTATTTCGAACTTGCCGGCTTAAAATCCGTTGAAAATACTTTCTAAATATTCAATCTGAGATATCTTTAGGGTTGCTTCAGCAAAAATACCATTACTTCAACAGCATGTCTGAAGGCACTGAAGGGGTAAAAAGCTGATAAACGACCATGAAATAGGTTGATCTGAAGCGAAAGTAGTTTTACATTTGGGAGATCTAACGATTTATTTTTTAATCGTCTCTCAGAATAAAGATTACTCTACATTAACAGAAAGACATACACTGTGATTTACCGTTGGAGCCATTCTCCTGTATTTATGTGGAGTTGAAAGGAATAACACATTGCGAAGTAATGTTTAGAAAAATGACGAATGTTCACATTTTCTTACGGCTCTTTTCGCCCACGTTGTACTTGCTAAATGTACTGAAGGCTATACGTAATGCAGAATATCAGAATACCATCTAAAAGGAGAAATATGCATCCCATGGGAAGGCTGACTAACACTTTGAACATTATGGAAACTTCCAATGTAAAGATTAGAACTCATATATTCTTACAATGAGCGTTGGATTGCACTTAACTTGAGAATTGACCGAACTGCGTGTATTATACTAGTATTATTACTTCTTCTGAATTCGTGTGTAAAACGGTTCCTTCGACAAAGCTGTTATGCGCCCACTCACTCGATGCATTTGGCGTCGAATTAATCGCAAACAGTAATATAATCAAAATAATTCACTTAAGATGGATATACAATAAAAGAGCTTGAGTATGTAGTCTCGTCGAGAAAAAAATATCTCTATTCAAAGAAACCGCTTTGATGACCATTCTGTTTTCCAGAATGTTCTGTCCGGCTGAATGACGCACAAAGCCCGCTGAGGCGAGGTTTTTATCGGTTTTAGATGAGTAATTTACGGCAGCTTGGTGCAATAACCACTGAAGTGCAATTGTAAGATATGACAACATTCATTTTTTTCTGCTTTGAGAAAGCCATTCTCTGCTGCCTTTTTCTGTTGTAAATCATCAAAATTAAGATTATATACGCGAATCAGGCGCCCCAGGGCTAAACTCTGTTGAATCCTGTTTATTTGATTTTTTTCAAATAATACAAGATGGTTTTCCTCTAATGACTATTATCATGCTCTGTTGACCATATGTAACAACGCATATTCATTGCATGTCTATTTTGCTTATCCACCGAAATTTCGTGACTTACTGTCCTCTATATCATACGTATTGATTCATCCGGATAAAGCAATTAAAAACCTATCGGAAAATATATAACAAAATGGGAAATGTTGCAGATAAGTTGTCATTAGTAATCCTCATCAATGGTTACTTTGATATCTGACTATTATAACATTACCATTCTGACGATTGATCAGTTTTAATTTCATATTTTGGCTGGCAATAATAAAATATTTATACAAAGGCCGGTCTTAACGTTAACATCACGATCAAGGGTTTGCAAGGTTGCCAATATCTTGCATTTATCGCTTGCATTTTGCATATGACCTTTTTTCCACGGTTTTAACAAGTCGAGTACTCTCTGCATTAACGGTGTACTACAATGCAAGCAGTCCAAATTCAAGTATGTAAATCAGTCTACCGGTACAGTGCTCTATCGATATTGTTCTGAATGTTTCATAACAGTGAATTCTGAAACATAGCGGGTAAAGTCACGTGGTTTAATGAGAATTTTGTACATATTCATTTTTTCCTCCCTGGAACATTGAAGTTAAGAAGCTGAACCTTGATTGCGGTTGTGGAGATTGAAAACTGTACATCTCACCACAGGCAATGGGGAAACTTGGCATCGTTTGGATTCTTATCTAGGATTAATTTAATGTAGCTGCATAATGATGACATTTAACTCATCTATTGTTGTTTTGTGTTTTATGTTTATCTTAAAGCATGCTTAAAATACACCTACTAAAGTTTATGCGCTTAATTAGGTTTTTAGAGATATTGGGCCTTTTAAGAATTTAAAAAGTGAAAAATGGCACTTAATAAAATCATTTATTTATATTCAATTAAATATATGAAATGTAAAAAATCTTTCTAAAATGCTTCATCTATTAACAAATATGAAAATTACTCCTTGTAACCTCTGAGAACATTTTTCGATGCTTGTACGTATACGTAGGCTTATACACTGTATAAGCTGTGTAATTTGTAGTGCTGTTGGTCACCAAGGCATTACATAAGGTGACACTTATTCATATCAATACACAAATGACTACTTATATACAGGCAGATAAGATATATGCACACTTAGAGCTAGTAGGCAGGGCAGTTCCTTTGATTTGTGTCTTTATAATTTGCTGGGTTGGCTCCATTGTCCTTTAAAATTCCACGAAGCTTATCTAGAGTTGCTGGATCTAAGGAACGTTTTCTTGCCAGTATCCAAGAGAATTCAATGTGCCCAATCCCCAAAACCTCTTCACAAGAAAATACCAAAGAATATGTATTGTAGTCAGTGGCCAAAACCCAGTACGGTGCGTACGGTGTCCCTGAAATTGTTAAAGAAGTTTTATGCCAATGGTCAACTTACGGATCTATAAATGCAATATTATCCCAGACAGAAGAAAAACATTGACAAAGTTTGACCGATAGTATTAATTTGGAAGCTCTCTTTCATGTTTAATAATCGACAATGAATCGTGCCTTTGCACACTAAAATCGGGACACTAGTTAACTCAGTACTTCTGCTATGTTTGATTGGGAGGAAGTAAGCCAAGAAATGCAGTTACTCTGTTCACATATCACATTTAGTGTGCTGTGTTTAATACAGACAAAATACCAGAATTATAAATCTACTCAACGTGCTTTCGGCTTGGGAGTTCAACCCCCTTCGAAAGGGGAGTGGTTATAGTCACTTAAAACGCTCACCTGCAGCAAACCGGACAGCTAATTTTGCCGGAGAACCAGCATCCGGAGCATAACCGTCTCCCTCAAGGGCGTTCTCCTTTCCAGACCTACAAAGCACAGAATAGCGAGATTTAAAACCATGCAAGCATGAATGTATGAGGTTAGTTTCATTTTGCAAGACCTTTTCACCATTTTTACAGATAGTTTATAAAAAAATTCCGTTTACAGCGACTGATTTATGTATAACAAATATAACGTTTTGATCATCAATAATTATTTACATGCGCATAATTAAAACTACTTACTTGTACCCGACGTTGTAAACCTTAATGTGTCCATCTGGTTTGGAGGAATAGTTCGCACTGACACAGTCCATTCCGGCTTGAAAAGCCGCGAAGAATCGCTGAATTTCGTACCATTTGCCAAGATACTAAGAAAATAAGCAGTTTTTAAGCGATGATGACTGCATTTTAGAAAACACAGACATGCTTTATTTAATATGATATCAATGCTGAAAGATATCGTTGCTAAAAAAAATCCTGATGTGTCTAATGATTATGTGTATTATGTGTATAATGATTATCAGTTTAATTAAAATTTATGGTAAAAAGTTGTGAAACAAATGTATCAAATATTAACGACTCACTGCATTAATTAACTATTATATGAGTAATATAATTTCAAAGTAATATAAAAACTCTTTTAACCCATAAAACTTAGCCTTACCTTTTCAAGGTCAAAACTGGTCATGGGTTTGGCTGGCGGACACTTGCCAATACCTGGCACCTGAGCCGCTACCAGCGAGACAAAAACTAGTGATAAAACTGCTCTTAACATTGTGCAGGTGTCTTGGTGTTGTGACAGATTGACGCTACTCCGTGGATTTAAATACCAAATTCTTATCATCTATGTGGTCACTGAAACGCTGGCCTGCATGTTATCGTCGAGTTTGTGGGGACCTGTTATCACATAGTTACGAAACGTTAGTGTCCTGACTAACAGTTCGCACGTGTTTTGGCACACTGTTATAAAACAAAATGTTCTCAAATACATGTACGCACGTCCCTCCACCCAGTTTTTCTCCTTCAGAAAAGGTGCAGTTTGTGAGAACAATACCTCCATTGCTCTCACATGAAGTTCGTGCAATTTAATAATTAAGAATATCTTTGTTGATGAACAAGTTCGTCAGGTTTTGCCCAATGACGGAGTGAGAGTACGCAGTGGGTCAAGCCACGTGTCAACCCTCACCTCAGTTTCGGAGGTACATGTACCCCTACTTCCCTAACCCCCTCCCCCCCCCCCCCCCCCCCCCCCCCGACCCACCCACACATACCGGGTGCACACACAAAACAAGTAATTTTCAATCAGTGTGCCCACTTATCACAGTTAATCTCGTCTACTATATTTTTTCCCTTTGCTTCACCTGGCCTCACCACTGGGTTTTGCATCCTGTGACTCGTGAATGCGGCTTTTTATTCCTCGTCCTTCGTGAAGCGAATATATAATTATGCTCGGTGATTCGTGTTCATCTTCAATGAAATATTAAATAAAGTTTTATTTACTGTGATTTGTGATTTGGTGATTTTAAACTGTGATCCCTGTACCCCTCAATGAGATCCTCAGCAAAATCCAGCATCCGGTAGTGTTGACGTATGAATTGAGAGTCACGAGCAACAGAATTTTACGGAAACAAAAACCGTGATAACTCCACATAATGATAAACCAAGCTACTGCGTTGTAATTGAACTGCAAAATGCGAGACCCATTATCTTACCCATCCCCAATATTAGCAGAGTATTGCATTGTCACGTTTTTTCTTTTTATTTTTTTTTCACGGTGGAATACAGGGCCTGAACACAACTGCAAAACTACGAAATTTAAATTTCTGCAATCTATAATGTGACTGCCAGTCATTATGTCCCTTGTATTTCTTTAATCGCGTTTTTCTTTGCTAAAACTCAAGTGGGTTGATAGCAGTGTATTTCAAAGTATTGGTTCAGAGAGGTCGTCCTGAAATGTTCGTTAAAGATAAGACCCCAACAAAAGCTGCAGTTTAGGGTGTGTTTTCTGTAAAAGTTGCTGGGAAAGTGAGAACCGTTCGCGCCATGATCTTATTATTTATCCCAGAGAACTTTCCAACGGCGCTGGCTTTCCCCTCTCCCCAGTTCTTCTCTCTTACCAGGAAGTCGATAATGGTAGGATTCCCCAAGGCAAGGAAACTTTTGGTCTCATAATGAATAACCAGCGGGGCCGTGGTGCCGAAGATATTCCCACAGGGAAAGTGCCAATAACCTCCATTAGTGCGGCAGTATGGACACACGGGGATAACGTAATCAGAGTATAGACTATAGGATGTAAGAATTCTTGGGAATTACACCAGTATAAGAACCATTCGCTTGGACATCTTCATTTGTTATCACCACCCAGCCTAAAAGATATAAATCCATGTCTCATGACGTCACACTTTTATCGAAAAAAAAAGGGAAAAAAACGACACCGCATACTATTCGCTTGATACAAAATAACGTGACGTTGCATTTTGGTAGAATCTTTATAAGCAATTAAGAGCAAATGATACTTTACTATAGGGTCACTTAAGCAGTAAAAAAAGCCTCTTTGTACAAGGTCCTAACTAGAACTTTACCTGCATCTATGAGTGGTATATTGAAATACTGCGCCCTATATCCATTGCTGGCAGTCACGAGACGATAACGCGCTCGAGGGTCCAGTACAAACACTTTGAATGTCAGGTTATTTCTCGTGACAGCTTTCGAACCGTCGAGGTAAACCTCATCCTCCACGTCTGTGAAGTCAATGCCATATTTTTCCTACAATTGGAACATTGGTTACAATAGCCTGGTTTAAATCCATGTATGCAGGTAGAAACAAGTAGGCCTATACATAAATAAAAAGGTAATATGAAAACTTTCCATTTGGTTCATGTAAAGTGGGAACTTGCGCAAAAAGTCTTAAAATAATACATATGGTTTTGAAAGAAGTCCTCTGCCTTATAGGGATCTATTATTAAGTTTCTTTATAGGTATAAGCTGTTAGGGGCCAATTATATTTACCCCCTAGCTATGGGTAAGAGTGACAGACGTTTAAGCCGGCTAAGTTGATAGCAATATAGTGAGACTCCCCAGGGGGTTGGATCGATCCAGATGGATCGATCTAGGCATGGGAACCCAGTCTTATTAACCTGGCGATAACGTTTTACTGTAATAGATTGCAATATCTATTATGTAAAATATTGCTAAATACACCTTCAACCATAGAGAAGCTCTCTTCCCCTCGTCAATAGCTTCGGCCATGGAGCGACCAGCTAGCTGATGATATTCAGCAATGCTACTGCTGTTATCTATAACCACTGCTGGAGCCCCGTCCATGATAAATGTTAGCGTATAGTCGTAGTGGGACAGCGCTCTGGAAACTTGCTTCGATGTGGTCAGTGGTACTTGCACGAGCAGTATCACCCAGAGCGCAATACATCTACAAATTATTCTGGGTAAAAAAATCCTAGAAAGATTACCTTGTCTAATATATATATACACATCATTGATTATAATTGCAATAAAGTTAACAAGTTCTTATTAACCACAGTTATTTTATCGCCTGTTTAATGTCGTGGTGTACTGGAAGCGTCATGTCAAAATAATTAGTACTACTACTGCTACTACTACTTATAATAATAATAAACAAGAAAGGGATCTAACAAGACAATCTATCTGGAATGTTAACATAAGAATATAATGTTAGAAAATTTCTTCTTGATTCTTACCGAAATTGCGATCGCATTATGTCGGCTTATGACCAATGGTTATGAATTCAACTTAAACAATTTCCAACTGGAAAGAAATGTTACAGTTTATTTAATATTTTATGAGCAAATTAGGGAATTTTGATGTTGAAGGGGGGTGGGGCAAAAAGAAGAGGTTAATGGAGAAATTCCCTGGCTCTGTTTGGCAAGTTTGCCTAAAAAACAAAGAGAGAGAAAGAGAGAGAGAGACTAAAACGATGCATCATTCGTACTGTTGTGCATTAGACTGTTAAAAGAAATCAACCAGGACCCAGTTTCATCAACACAGGGTAGTGCGATATCCTATGGATGACACTATCCATTGAACAGTTATCCTGTGTGTAAAGTAATGTTTTCCAAACGCTAGGTTCTTATTTTTGTCTCTGATATTGCTATCCAGTGGGTGAAAGGGGAGGCTAGCCTCATGATAACTGTCAAGAAGAAAACAATTTTATCCAATGCGCTACCCAGTGTTGGTGAAACTGGGCCCAGCCAGATGCCAGTAACCGTGGATAAACCTGTCGGTTTTTATTCGTTGTCGCACCGCACTTTCTATTCTGTCATTATTTCTTACTCCACTCCACTTCAGATCCTGCGAGACTTTGTTTAGCAACACTTAGTGCTATCTCGGATGATCCCCATCACCTTTTCGATCAGCGTTGTAAGGCTTAGTTTTAACATTCAATTTACGAATTTACGAATTTAATCTTGCTTACATCGCATATTTTCTAAACGCTTATTGTCTCTTATGTGATTCTTCCTAAGCTATACACTATATGATAAATAACATAGGCCGATTCATTTTAAGTAAATGGAGTGTACTTATGTGGCTTTAGACAGCAGTGGTATTTTTTTTATTAAGCACCCTGCTTAAGTCTGACTAATACATGCAGAGAGGGATTCTTATGCTGCCATTCCACTTTTAATGCGTTAATAAATACCTCACGCGTTTTCCACACTTTCATTCGAAACTTGAGGGGCAGTTTTCGGTACGTCAATACGACCAGCGTTAACTGAAACAGTTTACTTTGAAATTATACAAAAGTTACAATATTACACAAAAAGGACATACCATACAGCATAAAGCTCACAATGAAATCAAATTCATACATACTAGCTAATACTAGCGTAAAATACTTTTCATTACGGTATCACATGTTGACTTACGTAGTAAATGTTGCACTGTGCGCGACTGTTACAAGTTTGTTTAATAATATCTCCCTTAGACATTCCTCCCCCTCTCTACCCCTACCTCCAACCCCTCTCTCTCTCTCTCTGTCTTTCAAGGTATACGCTAGAAGACACCTTTCAATTCTACCTTCGTTCCTCGCAACTTACCGAAAGGGGAGCGCAGCACATGTGACCCTAGATAAAAGGTGATTTAGAGAGAACTGCTAATAAGGTATCGTTCAAATGACATTTTTAAAATTTTAAAAATGCATTTTGTTGCTCATTGCTGGTGATGGGGGCTTCTGAATATCAATTTTTTTCTAGATTTCACGATTTTTGATAAATGCAGGGATTATGATACTTTTTAATTAAAAACTAATGAACATTCTTTCAAAAAGTTATAGACGTGGGCGGATATAAATTGAGAAAAAAAAACATTTTTTTCACTTTTAATTAACCCAGTGCTTTGTGTACCACCGTCTATTTCCTTTCTTGGTGTTGTTGTTAGTGTTGGTGGTGTTTTTGCTGTTGGTGTTGATGTTGGTGGTAATGGGGGAAGGGGTTACAGTTGATGGATACTCCAGTGCTTATAAGGGGAAAATGCAGACCCTCCTTCCTACTATTTCTTACAGTTGTGTATTGAGATGTGCTACGTGTGACAGGTTCAACTAACAGAATTTTGATGTGTCAAAACATGTTCTTGTCTTAAAAGCTAAACTCCTGGTACAAATACAGTAATGTATAATTGATGTTTATGTCACAGAATTGAAGGTAAAATTATTAACTCTAACACTGGACATTGACGTAGATTAGAGATTACAACGTTTCGTCCTCATCCCAAGGACATCTTCATTGGGATGAGGACGAAACGTCGGAATCTCTACGTCAGTGTTTAGTACTAGAGCTTGGACCTAAATAGAGACTCTATTTAGGTCCAAGACTAGAGTGAATAATTTTACCTTTAAACATCACAACTGGATGAATCACAATTTACATTTTAATGTCACATAATTGGTTTTCTACAAAAAATTTGAGAAAATCCAATACTGAACCTCCAACAAAAGCTGCAGTTCAGGTTGTGTTCTCTGTAAAAGTTCCTGGAAAAGTGAGGACTGTCCTTTCCATGATCTTATTATTTGTCCCGGAGAACCACCCCACGGCGCTGGCTTCCCCCTCACCCCAGGTCCTCTCTCTAACCAGAAAGTCGATAATGATAGGATTCCCCAATGCAAGGAAACTTTTGGTTTCATAATGAATAACCAACGGTGTTGTGGTGCCGAAGATATTCCCACAGGGAAAGTGCAAAAAACCTTCTCTGGTGCGGCAGTATGGACACACGGGGATTACGTAGTCGGTGTACAGAATGTAGGAATTTTTAGGAATAACGCCTGTATAAGAACCATTCGCCTGATATTCCTCATCTGTTATTAATGTCCAACCTGAAAGCAAGATAACTATAGTGTGAAATATCCGGAAGCCAAAAGGTCGTGATATGGGATTTTAATAGAATACTTTTCGGGGACTTTGAAAAGAAATAAAGAATATTCAGCCGTACAACGATTTGTCTCACTTGAGCTGGAAAATCCGAAAAGTAATAGCTCATTCTAACTAGAACTTTACCTGCATCCGTGAGTGGTATATTGAAATACTGCGCACTATATCCATTGCTGGCAGTTACGAGACGATAACGGGCTCGAGGGTCCAGTGCAAACGCTTTGAATGTCAGGTTATTTCTCGTGACCGCTTTCGAACCGTCGAGGTAAACCTCATCCTCCACGTCTGTGAAGTCAATGCCATATTTTCCCTACAATTAACACAACGTTTCTTTACAATAGACTGGTGTGAAATTATCTTTGAAGGTAGATATATAAATAACAAGGTATTTTGACAGCTGCTCGTTTGGTTCATGTAAAAAAGGTCTATTTTTTAAAAAAATGATACAAAAAATACAAATAAAACCCTCTGCCTACGAGGATCTAGCCAGGGATCGCGCGATCTCTGTCGTGTTACATTTTTGTCACTCATGCAGCACAGTTTTGAATTTTTTGGTTTGTTAACCTGACGATAACGTTTTACTATAATAGCTTGCAACATTAATTGTGTAAAACACCTTCAACCATAGAGTGGCCCTCTTTCCCTCGGCAATGGCTTCGGCCATGGAGCGCCCAGCCAGCTGGTGATGTTCGGCAATGCTACTGCTGTTATCTATAACCACTGCTGGAGCCCCGTCCATGATGTATGTTAGCGTGTAGTCGTAGTGAGGCAGTGCTCTGGGAACTTGCCTCGATGTGGTCAGCAGTACTTGCACAAGCAATATCCAGAACGCGGCACATCTGGGGTGAAAAAGGTGTATATAAATTAACTTGTCAAATATACATTATTTAAGGATGATTTCAATAGACTCATTTATTCTGATTTACTACAGACATTTTATAGCTTATCAAATAACGTGAATTTAGAGCACGAGAAGAGTGTTCTCCAGACTGAAAAAAAAAGAAGATAAAACTGACAAGTCTTACTTTTTTAATATTAAATGTTAACATTTAAGTAAATTGTTAAATTGTTCTTACTGAATTTGTGATCGCATTATCTCGGCTGAAAACCAATGCTATGCTATTTGACCAATTCCCGACTGAAAAGAAATGTTTTACTATCAGTTATGTGTAGAAGTGAGAATTTTGCTGTAGGAAGGGGGACACTGAACCACGAATAAAGGGACCATGGGTAAAAAAAATCCTTTTTTTTTTTTTTGCTAAGCAAGTTTACAATAAATGAATGAATCAATAAGTTAGCCTAAATATAAATAAACAAATAAAGACCTAGAGAAACAAAAAGACGTTAATGGTCATGTTTCTACTCTTTCACAATATAAAACGATACATCACGGTGTTACAATGTAGTGCATGTATGTTAGTTCTGTATTAAATATGCATGCAGGATGGTTATATTAAAAGATAGTTACTACTTAAACTTTAAATAAAGTCGGGTTTGGTTTTAACATTTAATATACGGCATTTAATATTATACAATTATTATTATACAATTTACATCTACTGTATATTTCAAAGCCTTAATTGTTTGTTGTGCGATTCTTTTTGATCTACATGTAGTCACTTTAGATAAATTACAGAACCCTATTCATTTGAAATTAAAGGAACTTGCTGATGTGGTTTTACACACCATATGTATTTTTATGAAACACTTTGCGAAATATTCTGCTTAACATATATAGAGTGGGGTCCTTATGGTCACATCCCACATTTTTGTAAAATGCAGTAATGTACACTAAATCAGCCAAGAACATTATTTCCTTTGTCATGCAAGGAGAAAAACCTGATGTAGGCCTACATTTACACAGCTCTAATGAATAACATTAAAGAGTGTTTTTATACACTTCAAATGTCTGATGTTGTATCCTATGGTAGGAGCTCAGCTGCTGTATCATATGGGACATCCATATATCACTCGTTTGAAGTTTAAATGGCTATGTCAATAGTTACGATAAAATAGAGTTGAAACAAGGACAATTCTGAAATTGCAGGGTGCCTTTTGCACCCTATTGTTGGCAACTTGTGACACAGCTTTCATTTCGTAAATAGTCAAATTAAAAAAAATTACTTTGGAATTGTACAAAAATTTGCAAAAAAAAAAAACTTAGATTAATGAATAAACGCACATAATGAATAACCATATGGAATGTTGCACGGTGTGTTTGCGACTGTTGTTTCAAGTATGTTACAAATGTCTCCCTTAACCATCCCTTCCCCCCTCTGTCCCGCTCCCCCTTCCTCTGTGTCGGAAAGTATACGCTAGAAGGCACCATTTAATACTATCTTCGTTTGTTGCAACTTACCTAAAGGGGAGGGTAGTACACAGTAGTCCTTAACACGGCTTGATAGCAAGAATTGATATGACGTCAGCTGAGAGGCATAGGTCAAAGAACATTTATTCACAGCATTTTGTTGGTAATTTGCGGGTGATGGGGGCTTCTGAATATTCATTATTTTTAAATTTTCTAGTATTTTGACATTTTCGTAGATTGATATTATTTTTGTCAAAAAACCGAACAACATTTAAAAAAATGAACACACGTGGGTTGATATACTTTGGAAGATTTTTTTAAATATAAATAATCCATTTCAACTTTGTGTTTCGCCATTTATTCCCTTTCGTGATGGTGGTGGTGGGGTGGGGGGAGGGGGCTTGTCAGCGTTGGTGAATAAGCAGTTTTAAAAAGGGACTGAAGATCCTATATACTCAGGCCCGTAGCCAGGGGGGTTCGAAAGAACCTCCCCTTTTGTTGGGAAAAGGTCCGCTCTGGGTAAAATTTGATCTAGCTACAATGTACATGGGGATTTTATGGTAAAGGTTCACTTTTTCAGAAAAAGAACCGGCCGCCTTTGAAATTGTTGGATACGGGCCTAATACTTCACTCACCTGCTAACAGATGCGCTACGTGTGATTAGTTCAACTAACACAATTTTGATGTGTCAACACATTTGTTTGTGTTTTTGCCAAACACCAGATAAAGAATAAATGACAGAAAAAGTGAATATATGTTTTAGCAGTAGCTGTTACAGAATTGGTTGTCCACAGAAGGTCCGAAAAATTCATTACAGAAGGTCCAACAATTGCTGCAGTTCAAGGCATGCTTTCCACGAAAGTTCCTATGAAAATGCCAACCGTCCGTTCCATGATCTTATTATTTGTCCCGGAGAACAGACGAAGTAGAGAATGAAGGAATTCTTTGGCATTACAACAGTATAAGGACCAACAACTTTGGCATCCTTTTTTGTTATCACCACCATCCCGAATGAGATATTCATTAAAAGGCAGATTGAAGATCCAAAGCTTATAACGCCAAGGCAACGTTTCTTTTAAAAAGCGCATTGTATTTAACACACAATTAAACTGTTAACATATTTTAACGCGTTCAATTATGAATGTATTTTTATCATTACTTAACGTAAAAAATGCAATTTTTGCTTTCATTTGTTTGAGCAGCATTTTCATTACGTTTTGATGAAGAAAGTGATAGATCTTTGAAATACAGTATTAGAATAGGCTTTTAGAATGAAAATTGAAAGGTGTTCAAGACGAAGAGAAACTAACGCGGAAGAAGAAAGAATTTGAGTTTGTATTCACAAATTGTTTGAGATAATATAAGGCCTATTTACCATGACTAAAATATGAAAATGAAACATCGTGGTCATCAGGGATTTTAAAATTTTACCACCAGGATGTAAACTTATATATATATAGCCTTAGTTGGTTTTACTTTTGGCAAGAGAGGTCGTGACTCACTCGCCTATTCGATGACAGGGCGAAGCAGGATTTGTTCTTTCCTTCACTTCCTAATAGACTGCCCATCAGTGCAGGAAAAACCCACAACAACAGTGATGAACAAGACATCACATGCGGCAGCATCTCTAACAAGACGCCTGCAACTGCTTAGAAACGAAACGCTGGAGTATTTTATATATAAGTTACTCAACACTCGGGATTTGTTTGTTTTCACACGTGCACCAACTAAACGCTCGCTGACCGCTTCGTGTACCATCAAGATATACAGGTAGCCTGGCTCAAATAGGAATATGGCCGACACAGAGAACAAGGAGAAAACGTCAATCACAGAAAAGTTTAACGACAATTTGGATGAAAACTCCGGCGAAAATCATTCTTTTTTGGGAGTATTCCGAGGCAGAAATGTTGACGAGCCTTACACTCACTATATGAAGAAGAAAACGTTTGCGCAGGGGTAAGATGTCATATATTCTGTGCAACAGTTTGCGTTTATGCATGCTTTATGAGTTCTTCAAAGAAAGATTCTTTCGGAATTTTTGGTGTCTATGCATGTATTGACAATGTTATATGGTATAAATTTAATATCTTTCATTTCTCCAGGCTGTTAGACAAGGCTTTGCTCGCAGCTAATGCCAGTCAGCTAAAGGTGGTATGGCAGTTGAAAGGCCAGGAGCCGTTCTTTGAATTACAAGTTTCCATGCTGATCGGATCTATTATTTTACAGTTGATAGTGGCACTTCTCCTTTGGTACGAGGTAGGCCTACGTTACGTGTGTGCAAAAGGATGTTTGAGGGAAAGAGAGAAATAACTTCGTCCATGGTGAACGCATTCATCTAGTTCATTCTTAAATATATTTATGTTTTTCTTTTTCTCGTTTTAAAATGTGTTGCATCTATGTAAAATTAGTGATATTGCTCGTCTTTTTTCAGACGATGACAAACCTGCACGACCCACCAAATCGACTCAACTACGAACACAGAGATGAGTACGAAGTGGCATTACGTGACTGGTGGAACAATAACGGACAGAGAAACCGAGCGCGGCACGTCGGCAGCACAATATCCACACTCTTCATTATTGTTATTTTGTTTATGAATATCATCATTGCTGTCTTTGGAGTGAACATTCCTCCAGCCGAAAAACACTTTAATGGCAACATACCCATTAATGAATCATTAGAGCGAAACTAGCTAATGGCACTGTTTTCAGTCTATATTTGTTTCAGTTTTTTTATCTAAAAAAGAGAGGAGCGGGTGGGTGATAAAAACGTCCCGGACTTATGACTTTCATCTATATAATTATAATTCAGTGAAATGACACTGTATACTACTTTATGATGTTGCCTCTAGCTCATAAAAGATCCTAGTTTCATTCACACTGAAGAAAAAAAGTACAAATATTTCCTCTTGTATAGAACAAAATGCTCGTAGAGGTAGAGCTGTATTGGATGTTGGGTCATACTGTCCTTCTTTCTCGATCTTCGTCACCTCAAGGAGTAACTCCTTGGTCACCTAAGCCAATTACTTAAGGCATCTTGGTGTAAAATGACTCAATATCATGTTCTGTTCCACCGAGTGGACGGTGTGATCATAAAAAAATCGTGAAACCTTTGCATCACAAGTAAACACGAAAACTAATGTACTGATTTGTACAAACATTTTATTTCGCAGGGTTCGTTAGGAATAGGCAAATATTGCATACAATGTTGACTGACATGTCAAACATTAATGCCACGATTCTAGTCTGTAGGTCATTTGAATATTGAAACAAAATGAAGAGAACGAATAGTAAATTGAACGCTCCATTTTGCAACAAAACGCATATCTATAACAAATGCAATTAGCTGGCATAAGCATCAAATGCTCATCAGATCCTTACTATTTTGTTGTGATTTTGTGATCAAATAAAAATCTGGAATGTCTTGATGTGTTGTAGTGTGACTTTTTTAAATGCAATAATCAAAGGGAGTAGACTATAAAATGACTGAATTGCCCTCACATGAATCCATTTAACATCAAAAGAGCACACCTAACACAACAGAAAAATCTTATAAATTAAATTTGGTTATAATTGGGTCTAAATATACATCTCTCTGCCCAAAGTAATTAAATAAAATCAACTGAATCCATATAAACTTTGGATATGAAAAACCAATCTTAAACTTGACTTTTAAAATGTTGATCGCTATTAATATGTTTGACAACAACATAGACACTTTTCTTTTACATCTAATAGTAATACAATGACCATGTCATCATTTAAAGCACTGAGCTTCTAAGGGCACATTAGCTGTAAGTATATCCAGCTCCCATTGGTAATACAAGTCAATTGTTTAGAGCACAATATACAGTACTCAGGTAGATAAAGCTTTACCCTATTTGGTTTGCTAGCCACTCAAAGCAAGCACCAAAAGCAGTTGCTTTTTTTTTTTGAAACACAAAACTGGCCCCTTATCCAAATACATTTGAATATCAAGTCCTAGTAGTGTGAATAAAAAGAAAAAACTGCACAGTTATCTTGCCATTTATAGCACCTCTTTACGAAGTCTAGCTTTCTGGAGAATCTGTGTTCTTTTTCTTCTCTCTACTGCTTTATTACCCACAGTCTGTGTTAGGGCAGGCAGAGACACTTTCTCAGAGGAGGCAATATAGGCAACTTCAGGTCTGAAATGAAGAAAAATAAACTGATAGGAATATGGGTATCAGATATGCTTATATAGCAATCATAATTACTGATTTTCAAAATTCACTCCCTTATCATCTGGAAATATTAATTTCAACAATCCTGCATTGTTCATGGTATGGAGCTCTTTTACATTGACCATTTCACAGTTCTCCAGCATTTCACATTGCGCATGCCAAAGAATGGCCTTGCGGGAAAGGTCATGCCAGTGTCCTTGATTGCCTCTACATGGTAAATACAGATTTTTGACTGCAACTAGCTTTTCTACAAAACATCTGCTATTTTTGCAGCTGGGGGCATTACATGTTTTAGACATCTGTATGATATAATTCAGGGCAGATGAATGAGTTCTCATTTAACTGAAACACTACTTTTTATATGCTACAGATATGAAAATTGTTAAGAACTTTCCCTAAATGCAAAAGCACAACGGTTGACCTTTCAACCACGAAATGGTCAAAAGATGATGGGACCCATGAAGTTTTTTTCTTGAAAAATCATACAACAAAAATAATGTGCACATTAACAAAGAAATAGGCATGTTTACCAACTTACAATTTCCTTCCAGGATGTTTGTGTATTTTTGGCAATCTAGCTTGTGGGTCTAATGCAACCACTTCCCCCTTTTCTTCTTCTGCTACATAAGCCTTAGCTAGCAGGTATGCATCTGGGGTCCACTTGTGAGAATACAACACATCACGCAGATCTGACTTCAACCTATTCAACTGAAAGATATAATATAAATTTATGAAAGTTGGTAATGAAGAAAATTTTTTCTGCAACGGAGATGTCTCAGCATGGACATTAGGTAAGATAAACATATTTTAGCTCCATTCATCAAGGATTTTCCAAACATTATGCATACAAGATGGATAAGATGGATTACCTCATGTGACTGTTTCTCGTTGACATGCTGCATGTGCCGAATGATCATCTCGCACTCCTGTAGAGTAGGTTGCCGTGGAGGCTGGTTGGCAGGGTGGATTTGCAATGGGTTCAGACTGGCTGTGATGCTACTCATATCTATAGGTGTGTTTTGAGGTTGGCCATATGCTGCTGGGGATTCATGGCTCTGACTGGACACCTGTTGCTGTCTAAAATTGTAGCAATAACATTCCGTTGCAACAAATTTTCATAAAAACATGACATGCTACATCTAAATTGCAAAGTAAGATTAGCGCATAGTTAAGACTTTCACTGCAAAGCTTTTAGACTTCAAACATTGTGTCTTATGTTGCATTTCACCTCATTGTCAGATTGTTCCAATTGTGCATTTAATTTTGATAATTATATTTAGTTATAAGGTTTTTTTTACTATAAATTTATGTTGACAAGAATATAAATAATCTGAAGTCCCCTGCAGAGTTGATACTGAATTATTCATTATAAGTTATTTACAACTGAATATTAAAAACAAACAGTTGTACCCAAAAACAAATGATGATACTGAAGTAATTATTTCTGAAAATGGCTCTTACTGAAAATAACAGAGGCAATATTACTTACAGTTCTTTACTTTTGCTTTGTTCTTGTTCCAAAAGCTGTTTGAGATAAGTATTGTGGTTCCTTGCCTCCCTTAGAGTCTCTTTTAAGTCTTTTATTTCTTCTTCTAAGAAAATGTGCTTTAATTCTGGCTCTGAAATCAATCAATAAATCAATAAATAAAATAAACCTCAATACAGACATGACCAAATCAATCAGTTATTTATATAATTTGTAGATCAGCTAAAAAAGGCCAAAGATGACAGAAAACTATGATGTATCACATCAACAAACAATGCTTGAGAAGAGGAAAATTTTGAAATTCTAAAACTGCTGTGTTGGACATATATTGACAAATATGTGCACAGTATTGACTTCCAAGAAACAATGAATATTTCATAACTATGAAGATCTTGGCTATAATGAGTGCTGATGGTTTTGCTGTTTCCTCACCTTGTGACTGGTCTGTTACAGAATCCCCCTCTGCTGTTCTTGACCTCAAGGATATTGAGCTTTGCTCTGAAATAAAATCCAACCAATTACTTGAAACATTTAGAATTAACAGGCCGAAAAACTTGAGAGATTTAAAATGATCAAGTCACTTGTCAAGCAACATAATGGTTTGAAAGGTACAAGAGTAATTATAACACAGTTTTAGAAATGTTAGAAGTATAAAATAATGGGTAAAACAAAGTTTACCTTTATCTGTAGGTCTGTCAGGCACCTCCAGTTTTTGTGAAGTTGCATTATTGGCACTTGAGGAATTTAACTGCTGATTCTTTTGAATCATAATCAACTCAAATTGGAGATCTGAAGAAGAAAAAAAAAGCTGGTTAATTATCAATACGAAAGGGTAATATGGAATCAGATCATATCCTTTTTATTTTCCTTACCTTCAAAGCTACAAAGAGTAAGTAATATATGAATACTATATGAATAGCATTCCTATCACCAATTTAGCATACTGTGAATTATTCATCAAAATATAAAGCCCTCCTTAATTCAGGTTTAACACCATAATCAATTACTTGATTGAGACCTGTTGATGTATTGTTTCATGATGCCAATATCAAATCAATGAATACCAATTTCACATTTACCCAAAAGACTCTCATAAGAAAGAGTAAGATCAATAACTAATTAAGTCAGTATTCTCCCATAATTCAATAAACGTGTGTGAAGTCAAGCAATTTCAATTAGCACCACTGCAAATTAACTTTTATTACTGGAGAATTACAAGACTAAATCTTTTGTAGGCATTGAAGCAGACTGATTAAATGTAAATATTCCAGACGTCCTCAACACAAAATGTATCTCCTCTTAATTACCTTTGTTTTCTTTTTTCAGAGCTTCTATTTCTTCATGCAAACTAGAAAGCACCTCCTTATGTTGATGTTTTAGAAATCCTATGCTTTTTTCAAGGTACTGAATCCTGGTCACTGGATCCATGCTTGTAAAGTCTAGATCTCTGTCCGACTCTGAAGAGCCAGGAGGGTTGCTAGCACCTAGATCCGCCATTGGCATTGGGTTAAGTCTGTCTTTTACAAATGGCTTTGGATATCTGGCCTTGTCCAATGTATGAACTCTTGACCACTGTGGGAGATTATTCAGGGGTGGTAGCTGCGTTTGAGCAGACATCAGTATTATTGTTTCTCTATTCTAATCTGCTAAAACTATATGTGCTTCTAAGTTAGTGCAGACTACTATGTGAGCCACGCTATCCAGTCAATTCTCAGTAATTTTCTGTTCAGTGGTATCTGAAAAGAAAAAGACAAGATTAAACTATAAATTTAAGGAGATGGTTGTTTCCTGCAGAGCCCTAAATTTTACCTGCACTGATTTTCATTTCATTGTCACTTCAATCTTCTTGAAACATTTCATTACTATTATAACCTCCTTTTTAATAATATAAAATAGTCACCTGTTTGAAATTAAGTATGCATTTCAACAGTACCAATTAAGATGCATTGGTATGAAGCTTTATTGATATCAAAGTTCTTTACTCTAAGGTTCACTGGTCCAATTTTTTATGGTTTAATTGTCTCTAAGTTCAAAGGAAATTGATGTGTTATTACCCTAACAACCTCATATTTATAAATGTAGTCAACTAGGAAATGAAAGAAAATCTAATTAATTGATGTATTAAGGATTTTATGCAATAAATGTACAGGCATAATGCAGCCTCTCATATTTGGACACAGCTGTCATATTCAGACTAATTATTCAGCACATTGTCCTTGCAGAAATGAACTGGTAGTATTGGTAAAATGATCAAGTGTTTTCATACAGCAGTTATACTTTTGAATTTATATTAATTTTCAAAACTGTGGATGAGATATAAACAATGACAACAATAATATCAAACAATTCATAAAATTAATATTTAATATTCAAGCTCAGACAATGAAGCATCTGGTACTGGCATCACCTTTACCACAGTGTACCTGTAATTTAGGCCTATTAAATCTACATAATGTTAATTTAAATATCCAAAACTCCTTCTGCCCTCCACACAGGTATATCTTCTATGTATCAATAAAGCAGTAAATGTCCTAATATATATTTAACTAAACTAAGATAAAAATGGTTCTTACTCTGAAACAACTGCTTCAACTAGTCCTGTCTCCATTACGATGGCTGCTGCTTTTTTCTCTTCACTTTGGCATGCACAAACATTTGGCTTCATATGCAAATGAGAAGTTGCTTAGGCCAAGTTGGGAGAAACCAAGAACAGGTCAAAGGAAAAATTGTGCATAAGACAAGAAAACAAATGCATTATTTCAATAAAATAAATGTGCAGATGATTCATTTATTTTTATGATCTCAAGATAAAAGAAAAATGTGATTTTACAATATTTTTTATTTTATTTCCAATTAGATTTTCCAACACGTTGAATTCTTCTATTAGAGGTCATCACCAAGGGGATTTGTTTACAAAACAAAGACAAAGACTAAAGTTAATGAGAAAATTATATTTGTAGACGTTTCATATACATTATACATTCCAGAGTATGTTTTCTAATTTCTGTAGCAATATGTAATGCAAGATACATATATTTTTGAAAAAATAAAATTCAAGACATCAACTTCCGGAATTCCTGTGTTGCTCATCTTGTAGAGATGGCAGCACTGCATCAAGTATGGCGGTTGATACAAAGTTCCTGTAAATTATTGTGATTTGTTCGTGTGATAGTCACAAAACTGCAACGCACATTTACATTTTCTTGTAAGTATCGAGACCTCGAGAAGAAATGTCACATCATTTATGGATATATTGAACTGCAAACCTTAATTTGAAGCGTTTAACCGTGAGTCCAAATAATCTCCTAGTAATAGTAATAAGACCATTTCCAGTTTAAGCATTTATGCCAGAGGCACACAGTAGAGTTTGTAAGATAAAGTTAAATACAAGTAAAAACTATCTCTATTTTGCACCTGAAATGAGTAGTGGTATCTCTTAATGTTTTCCATACCTCATGACTTCATTTAAAAATCAAATGATTTTACTGCAGATACAATGTAGCATGTTATTCACATTATTGTTAGTTCCGTACATTCATTAATGTTTTTGATATCTACTACTATATGTGCTTATGCCGCACATTTAAGATCAAATTCTACAAAACACTACTTTCTATAAACTGTGTCATACATAATTGGCATAGAATATAATCTTACAAGAATGTATATTGGGGAATTCACTAAGTGATAAAATTATATTATACATATCTATTCCTCTGAAATAATAAAAAACATAACATCTACCTTTGACACCCCAACCCTATTGTTATGTAATGTTGTAACTAGCCATGAGCCATGCATGGATGACAACTTAACATTGATGCAAAGTTGCATTGTCCCATTCTTATGATATCATTAAAAGATAAATTCTGACATAGAAAATTGGTGTTATTTATTTTCATTTGCTCCACATAAATTTGTGTAATGACAACACTGTATAAAAGTTTATAATGAACCACATATCAACTTTGGCATTAGGTCAATATGTTTTGCTGTGCCTCAGTCGATATCATTTCTCTAAGATCAGCAAAACAACTTGTCCTCAGCCAAATGCAATTATTGTATTGTATTGTATTTTGTTTTCATTTTCAGATAAGATTTGACGTAAAAAATGGCAGCAGTAAGTCACTTTAAGAACCAACTGCAGTTCAACCTAAATGTTCCACCTGTGGCATCTAATCTGGCTATGAGATTTCAGAAGCCAGAGGCAATTGTGGTTGAAAAACTATCCTCCAGTCCTCCCAGGAGGCCTCCACTGTTGACCACAGCCACACCACCAATTCAGCCTGCTTCAGCTTTCAAGTTTTCTGTGGTGTCAGAAGACAGTTTGACTGCAGCAGTGAGACTTGCTAAAAGGGATTTGAAAAAGAAAAAAATTGAGGAACAGTTTTATCTCTCTAGTTTGGCACATGAGGCAAAACAGACAGAGAAAGCTCAGAAAACACAGATTCCTAAGGTCAAAGTTAAAAAGAGCAAAGAATATAGAGAAAAAGTACAATCTAGACAAGATGATGTTAATGAAAAGCCACTTGTACTGCGAGAAAAAGATGCAAAGAACAAAAGTGTGAAACAGGCTAAAATACAAACACGTTCTAAAGTAAAGAAAAAGACAGATGATGCTGTCCCAAATATTATTGTTCACATGGGCAAAAAATCTTTGCCAGGTAAGATAACTAGTCAGTCATGTTGTAATAAATTGTCAAGTAAGAAAAATACTTTTTTGACTTATTATGATATTTGATATTTTCAAATTTGAACAGTTATAGCAATCATGAAAAGCAGTTTGAATATAAATATACAGGTCCACAGTATAGTTGTCAAGAAAATGCTTCTTTTAATGTCTGGTAACCAAAAGTTGGAGTTGATTTTACAGTATCAACACAGTCCCCACCTACACGAGACACTGATGGCTATGTTCCTATGGTATCACCAAGTGCTCGACATGCACAGGAAATAAGTAGGCTAAGAACTGAATTACAGAGATACATGGAACAGATTAGGAAAAGTGAGAATCGGAATGGTAGGTTAATATATGCCATTAATGAAATAAGTCACTGGTTTGGTATTGTTGTTTATGTCAAATCTGTAAAGGGAAATTGTAGAATTATATTTTATTTTTGAGACATTAGGACTTGATGTAAAAAGTGAAACATTTATGTTGTAGTTTGAAATCTAGTAACATTATTTATAAACTGTTATAAACTCAGATTAATTCAAACAATTTTGATTTGAATGCAGTTTATTTTGAATATTGAATTTTATCCTTTTGTGATGTGTTCAAGTTGTCATCTCACTGATTTACATGGTGTTTTTTTCAGAGAATGTTGCACCACATGTAGAAAAGACAGATGATGTGGATGAACAAAGACGAGCTAAGAGAGAAGGAGAACGTGCTTCTCGTACTTCCAGAATGCTTTATGTACTTCAACAACAAGTGAGAGAGATCCAAGAAGAGCTTTCTAGGATAGGACCAGAAAAAGTGAAACACGATAAAAAGGTATGGTGTATAAGTAAATATAAAAAGCTAATATTTGAAGCATAAAAAATAAATAAATAAATAAAATGTGTAAATAAACAAACAAAGAAACAAATTAGTAAGATATATATTAATAAAAGAAAAAAGATACAAAATAAGATAAGAATGGATATATACTAATTTGATCAATATGATATGATGAAATTTACCTATTGGTTGTTGGGTTCTAGAGCCGGACACTCCATCGTCTTGCTGCAGCTCACCGTGGTGCGGTGAAGGCTATACAGGCCTATGTAAATCATCTACCTGAAGAAGAAACCCGTCATGGCATGCCAAAACTGTATCAAGAACTTGCCCTGCTGATACGACAGCTTTCACTTTGCTGTGCAGAGCTTGAAGTTGGAGGAGAGTCTGGGGTGCCAGATGTGGTCAAGAACATACTGGGTCAAGCAGGGGTAATATTACATTGATTATTGCTTCCAAGTGTGCTTTAAGGTCTGCTAATGCTTTTTTACAAAGTATTCGCCAAGATATGAATGGAATTTTGTCATTTTTGTCTAACACTTCACCGAGCAAGAAAAACAAGTGAATGAGTTTATAGCGGTCAAGTTTTATTTACGGACTTTAGAAATGACAAGTCAGTAAAGAAACGAAATATGAATGGAATTTGAATTGTACAACTTTATTCACAATGTTTAATTGTATGTCCTCTTTGTGGTAGTATTGATATCAGAACAATGTGGCTTAAAGTTTTTTTTTCTTTTAGGATTTAAATGAGTCTATTGAAAAAGAACTCCAGTCTTCCCCACTGTCTCCAAAGGCAAGGCGAGCATTACGTGATCAGTCTGAGAAACAAATTTCTCCTGTCAGTAGGCAGTTGTTTCCAGGTATATGCAGCTACTCAGCACCTTCTGTGTTTTCCAAAAATACTTTCAAACAAACATAACATGAATTGGATATTATGATGTTATGGATATTAGTAGCAAAGAAACTGTGCAATACCATATCAAACTTGATATTTTTTTTGTCTTTATGAGAAGAAGGGGCCATGTCAGCCAGAATAGGACCTGCCACTGTGGCAAGACTAAGACAAGACATGAGACGGAGAGGTAAGTAAAGCAGTTTCTTACTCTCTTTTAAAAATGTGTACAGTCTTATGAAATCTCATTAAGTATAGTTTAAGAATAGTCTTCAAATTGTTTAGTATAACATTTTCCGGAATACTACCTTATCCTAAATATTGTTTAGTTTATAGTATAGTCAAACAACATTTCTCTTAAAGCAGTCTACAGCTCTCTCTTTATTATCACTTCCGTAGATTTTGATGATACCCCTGATCGTGATAGAGTTCTAAGAGCTGGCATTGAGGCCCTGGAAAGAGCTTCTAGAAATAATCCTGCAAGAGACCAAAGACCAGTAAATCCACTAGTGAAAGAAGTTATAAGTCATGAAAGAAGGCCATGGCAGCAGTCAGGAAGAGGACTTGGGGAAGAAGATATTACTGGTATTGGTGGTGAAACTTGGAATGCTCCTTTTGATATAAGAGATAGAGGTGCTGGAGTGAGAGCAGGTCAAACAAGATCTGCTAAGAAAAGTGTATTGCTTCCGTCTAAACTTCAGGTAAGTTGCCAAATTTAAACAATCTGTATATGCTGTGGTGGACTATGCAAGTTGCGTTTTAACAAAAATCTTCATAGAAAAGGTTTGTGAGGGACTGTTGAAGGCTTCATCAGTTGCAGTCTGAATATCAGTGGTAAAAAATAGTCAAATGTAGGTCAATCTCCCAACTCATAACTTTCTTTATCAGTCCCGTTTTTTTTTCAGACACAGAGAATACAGGCACAGCATCAAGCAGCACCAATTTTAAACCAGGCACATTTTGCTGAACACACATACGCATCTAGAGCCAAAGTAGTTCACTCTCCTCGGCAGTATAGGGATAGAGCAGGCAGTCCACATTCTCCTAGGTATGGATTAAGTATTTTAGCAAGTGGATGTGTTGTTTTTTGGCCTAAAAATATGAGTTTTTTGTATCATTGAATTTGATCAACATTTGTTTATTTGTATTTTTCTTTACTTAGATACTATTTGTAGCACAGTACCATTCTTTTTATGAATTATTGATGTTCTGGTTCTTACAGAACCTCAAGTGCACCAGCAAGTCCAGAGAGACACATGCACAGAGGAGAATATCCAGACTATCCCAGACCTAGAAGCCTGTCTTCTGACAGGAGTCCCAGAATTGGAGACAGGAGTCCAAGATTAGGAGAGAGAAGGCCATGGCTGGATGAGAGAAGCCCAAGACCAATTTTAAGAAACCCAATGACTCCATACAGAGAAAGAGAAATTAGAAGGTACTGCCATGATCGATTCACTTGCAGAAGCAAGTTGTCTTCAACAGAAAGAAAATAATTTTCATTTTACAGATCTTGTACTTTAACAGATCTTGTACTTATTTTAAGTAAAGACAAATATATGCAATCCTACGACTTAGGGGAAGTAACTTGATTAATAGTTATTTATCCACAAACCTGGCAGTTTAAATTTGTCATTAGTTATGGTCAAAACCGATATCACCAAATGTACATACTGATTGATATAGGTTTTAAAAGATCTAAGGTGCAGCAGGAGATCCTTAATAATTTGTTTACTTAATTGTTTGTCTACTTCATTCCAGAATTAAACCCTCAATTGTTGATTCAAATCAAAGTGTTAATGATCTGAAGTTGTAGCCATTCCTTTAAATTTCAAATAAAACAGATGCAATATTTGATAATTGTAGTAAACTACTATTGATTTGTCTTGGGGTCAAAGTGAACAAAATGGTTTGGCAAAAAATTCCAGACCAACTGTCAGTCTGGTTTTCTTTAGATTCACATCCCCAAATTAAGATGATTTCTGGTCTCAGAAGGTTTTGTTATAAGCACACACTAACATTTAAAAAAATAAAAACTGCACAGATGAAATAAAACATTCAATGAGATGGATATTTTCACTTCTAGACAACTGTGGCTTGATAGAGAAGCTGCTAGGCAGACCAGAAATACAGAGATGGCCAGACACTTAGAGCTTGATCGCTTCAGAAAGACCAGGTAAAATTATGGGATGATTACTTATCATTGTACCACCAGCGTAGGCGCTGGCGGTACACATGGTTTTAGTCCCAACCCGTATGTTCCGCCGGCTCCTGTGGCTCCGCCGCCAAGTCACCGTTACCGCTTCTCCTCCTAGACGGTAAGGGCCTCCATACCCATCTCTTGGATTTAGGTCACGTATAATCTCAACTCGTTCCACGTAAAATTTGGGCTTTGTCAGTATTGGGGTCTAGGTGTGGCACTCATTGCAATGCACCTTTGTCCAAAAATGGCAAAATTAAATGCTAATTATCTCCCCTACGGAAGGAATTATGGGAAAAATTTCTACAGACAGCTTTCCAAAAGTCATATGTGTAGATTTCAAATATGCCCTTGGATTTGACCTTTGACCTTTATTTCAAGGTCAAACGGGCCAATATTTTCAAAAATACAAAATTTTTGCCGAAAAAAAAATTATTTGCGCTCTTATTCAGACACCACTCAGACTTAACTAATAATGTTAATGGAAAGTGTTACCCTTTGGGTCATCTTTCATCTCCGTGAATTTGGGGTCAATCGGTGCATTTTCACGGGAGTAGCGGCCATAAGATATCGAAACTGAAAACTGTCTCTAATTCGGGAACCGTTAATGCTAGACACCCATTCTTTTTTGCATTTTGTAGAGCATGTAAAGCCCAACACTGGAGGTGGTCTCCATCTTTTTGTATTCCATACGGTTTTCGAGTTACGCTGTATCAAAAAGTACATATTGGTGGTGAAAGCAAAATGTGCAGTACGGTAATGGATAATAAATTTTGAACTTCGGAAAAATAAAACATAAGGCTTGGCAAAGCAGACAACTTGTGGTCAAAAATGACATTATTTCATCAAATTTGAACATCTGGACTTCAGAGCACCTCCCATTTCAAGAATTTTGACCAAAATGACCTTTTCTTTATTTTAATTAATTTTTTCTGTAGGAAATTTATGGCACATTATGGTAACTCCAAAATTATACCATTTAGTCCCTTATATCTAAAAAAACGGCAGAGATAGGTCCATAGTTACTATTGAAGTTGAATAGGAAATCATATACTGGCAATCTAAATGTGACCTTAAAATTGACCTTTGACCTACTTTTCACCATGAACTGAACTTTGCAAATTTTGCTTCCCTTTTATCTCTAAAACTGGCAGAGATAGGTCCATAGTCTCTATTGAAGTTGAATAGGAAGTCATATACTGGCAATCTACATGTGACCTTAAAATTGACCTTTGACCTACTTTTCACCATGAACTGAACTTTGCAAATTTTGATTCCCTTTTATCTCCAAAACTGGCAGAGATAGGTCCATAGTTACTATTGAAGTTGAATAGGAAGTCGTATACTGGCAATCTAAATGTGACCTTAAAATTGACCTTTGACCTACTTTTCACCATGGACTGAACTTTGCAAATTTTGCTTCCCTTTTATCTCCAAAACTGGCAGAGATAGGTCCATAGTCTCTATTGAAGTTGAATAGGAAGTCATATACTGGCAATCTTAAAGTGACCTTAAAATTGACCTTTGACCTACTTTTCACCATGAGCTGAACTTTGCAAATTTTGCTTCCCTTTTATCTCCAAAACTGGCAGAGATAGGTCCATAGTTACTATTGAACGTGAATAGGAAGTCATATACTGGCAATCTTAGTGTGACCTTGAAATTGACCTTTGACCTACTTATTATCATGAACTGAACTCTGCTAATTTCTTTCTCTTTTAACTCCAAACCTGGCAGAGATAGGCACATAGTTACTATTGAAGTTGAATAGGAAGTCATATACTGGCAATTTACTGTGACCTTGGAATTGACCTTTGACCTACCTTACGATAAACTTATATATATATTTTTTGCATATTTTGAAAATTCTTGTTGATTGCATTTTTACAGCTTGTCAAGCACAAGACTGGTGGCTGTGTTCCTTATTTTGTGTATGTGGGGGTCTATACGAATGCGCTTGCTCCAGCTGGTGGTACAATATTCGGAGGCGGTATCGCCTCTCTGATCCTCTAGTTTAATACTTGTTTTGAACTTAAGTAGGAAACTACTGAAAGTTTCTAAAGCCACTGAACCATCCAACTTATTATTTATTAGAGCTGAAAGACAACAGGCAAGAGAACTGGTATCTGAAGCTGAGGCTGAAATTAGGAGAAGATTACAGCCATTACTACAGCAAGCCCAGGTAACTGAAGCATCATGCCTAGTAAAAGCAAACATCAACACTACACATCTATACAGTAAAGTTAAGTTTAGAGATACTGTCTATCTGCAAACATTAATTAGAGGTTTCTGTACTGTGGTAGAGATAGGTGCTATACTTTATTACAGATCTTGCCAGTTAGACGTGCCAATTTCATTACAAAAGGTTGATATTAATTTAGAAAGCTGTTGATAACAATGATGTTGTTTTATGTGTTGATGTCCAAGCAGTTTTTCCTGTGCCTCAAATTTTTCTAATTGATTTTTGAGATAATTGTATTATTTTCTCTCACTAAGGAAATATCGGAAACTCATGCAGCAGAGCAGAGGTTAAGTCAGCAGTCTCTTAGACACCGGCTGTCAGACAAAATCACAGAACAGGTAAGGCTGACTTCAGGAATGAAAGGTTTTCCCCATTGCCACTAGCTTTTATTTTCAGTACTTGGTCAAATGTTGATTTGTTATATACAAGCACTTGGGTTACTTTAACTGTAACAACCCAGAATATTATTTTTTTTGTTGTTGATGTTGTTGACATTTTAGGTGGAAGTGAATACTGACATTTTGAGTGACATGATTTTGAGTGATATTATCCGTGATACTGCAGAGGAACTAGAGGACATCAGAACGAATAAAAAAATGGAAGGACAAAGGCACTCTAACTTGGAAAGCATGCTTCACAGGCTAGAACAAATTGAGGTTTGTGTCACATCTGTTAAGCTGTTATACCTGTGTGTGTAGTATACTGCATGAGCTATATCCAGGGACTTGCTACACGAATTTTTATTACTTAACCAATATCAATCTAATTCAGGTACAATGTGGGTAAAAAATGTAGGTACCTATTTCACAGACACTTCTACCATGCTATAACCTGATATTCATTTTCAGAGTGAAAGAGACGAAATTAGGAGAAGATGGACAACAGTTGATTACAATGATGCAGCCTCTAGAGAAGAAGAAATAGGTAACTGCCATACAATTAAAGGCTTGATTGTCTGTTTTTCAGTACCGTTTTGCACTAGGCTTGATATCTAAGAATTGCCACTTTAACCTAGAATACAACATAATAACATAATCTGAACAGGAAGTATGTAGATTTACTTATATTGTGTTTGCATGCTGAAGCTAGAATGATTATCTTATAGAAGATGTACCTGTGCTGCCACAGCACCCAGTTCCTATTCATGTCAGCAAGTCTGACCAGGAGCAACAGAGACGGCAGGCCATGGCTTTCCTGCAGCCTGTACCACAGACTCATAGGCAAAGGTTAGTTAGTTTGTTTTTTTAACCCATTAGTGCAGGATGTAGAGTGCATTGATTTTTCAATCAGGATGCATGATGATGCTGCAGTAATAATTTGGCTCTTTTTCCAGCATATCTTAATGTTTTTATTCAGTTAGATCAAAATTAATCTTCCAACTTATTGAACTGTTATCTTTTTCCTGGCCATAAACACTAAATGTGTTTTTAATCTTAATGTGAATATTTATTCATCTTTTCAGCAGCACTCCAGAGAGGAGCAACCTAAAAGATCTTATCGTCTTCACCAAGAAAACCCAAGACAGAGATGCTGCACATAGATTATCTCAGATGACATGGGAACAAAAGGAGGGTTCGATAGCACCTACAATAAACAAAGTAAAGTTGCATATGCCACAAGAACAGGTGGAGAGTATCAAAGAATACAGAGAACAGTTTGAAAGGCATCTAAAACGAGTATCACACCAGGCTGTTGGTAAATTTGACCCATGGAAACTGGTTGAGGAGTAAGATATATCATTGTACCACTTTTCTTTAAGTTAAAAAATGGTTACTTTTTATTCATCTGCATAAAATACATTTAACAAAATCTAATTATATATTTTATACTTTCTTACATATGTCCATGACTTGCACTTACTACTTTGTTAATATATCCAACACAACACATACATTTAAGATGTAATTGTTGTACAATATTTCAGCATTGCTGATGAGATTGTGGACAGCTGTGTAGAAGGAGTTGCTCAGGAACTGGACAACATCAACAGTGAGATAGCAGGTTATGTGTTCAGCACAGAATTTGCTGCTCCACCAGAAACCAGACCACCTCTAGTAAGTCAGGAGGTGCAGGTCCAATCAAAACCACACCCCAACTTCCAAGGGGCAAAGCTTTCTGCAGAGCAAGATGACTATCTACACCAAGAAAGAAAAGCAAAGCAATTTAAATGGCCCAACAACTCGACTGAAAAGGGCAGTAGAAATGAAGAGTATTTGAAGCAGTCACACACAGACAGATCCCCAACCTCTGTGTCAACCTATTCTCATTCATCCAAGGGTGACTCAAAAGGCAAGTCTTCTCATTCTAGTCTCAGTGGTAAGATGTCCATGGGTGAATTGGACAAGTCGGCTGGTTCTCACAATCAAAGTTCAAAAAAGGAGAACCTTGAGAAGGACGAGACTAAGAGGTCTGAGAAATCTGAGTCTGAAAAATCGGGGAAATCTAAATCAGAGAAGTCACAGAGTAGCAGGTCAAAAGATGTGAAGGAAGTCCTCAAATCACTATCAGGAACAAGTTCGCAGTCAAAAAGATCTGAAGACACAAAATCACCATTGCATTCCAGTGCAGCTTCTCCTTATCAGGATGGACAGACACCAGATGAGATAGGGTCACATGCAAGCTATTCACAAGATAATGATCATGTTGAAGAAAAACTGGAAGATAAATCCAAGGCTTCAGGGAGACATTCTGCTAAGGAAAAAGACGACTATTCTCAAACTTCCTCTGCAGGAGTGCAGTCAATATCTGAAGTAATGGAGATTGCTGACAACAAAAGTGATAGATCTGAATTTTAAGACTATTAAATTTAAGTGTTAAGTAGTTGTTTGTCAGCTATTTGTATTAAAAGTAGTATTTTAAAAGTTTGCATATCAATCCCACAACTGAAATATATGTCTGACTACATATGAGTTAATAAAATAAATTCACTAAATTTAAGATAAACTAGTTATATTAATTAAATGTTTATTGCAGATAAAAATGTATATGTACATTTGAAATGTGACGTACAGAGCACCATGAAAAGATTTTTTTCCCTGTGAACATGGTTATTATGGATTATTAGTTGCACACCAAATCAACATGTACTGCATAAAAATACATTTTGCTGAAAGTAATGGACTTGTACTTCATTTGTTTTTCTAAGAGTTTATCATTGTAAATCTGTCCCATTAATGAATAAAAAAATCTTTTATGTGATTTTACACTGGAATCAAAAATTTTTATAGTTTTTGGAATATTATATTGAAAATGAACCTTAAATATTAAAGGTACAATCCATGGGTTTGAAAATCCCCAAAATGCTTTTTTTCCATCCACAGCTTCTTATAAAAACTTACACCTTAAAAATGATTTAACCCCATAAATATTTTTTTCTGGAGCATACCCGATGTTGATATTTCCATTGGAGCTAATAGGAAGATGGTCACTCTTAAAACAACTGGTCAATCATTTTAAGCTAAATCAACCTTTATAAATTTTATCAAAGGTTGAATCCAACTGCAGAGAGGGAGTGGTAAATGATTCAAGAGTAGGAGAAGATTGTTTATTTGCAGGGGCGGATCCAGAGTTATTTTCTGACAGTCTTCCAAATTTTCTTTGTTGATCCATCCTCCATTTTTGACCGTCTTCCGACAGAAAAAATTAGATACCCGTCAATGTAAACTTGAAAATCTGACCGTCTTCCGGAAGACCCAGAAGACGCCCTAAATCCGCCCCTGATTTGCCTAGGAAAATCGGTTTTGGCATAAATCTTATGGAGTGTACCTTAAAGTTGGACTACTTCAGGTTTTCATCTTTAAGCAAAAAAAAAAAAAAAAAAAAAAAAAAAAAAAAAAAAAAAAAAATTGCCAGGGAAATTGATATTCATGCAATGACTTAATTCAATAGAAATGGGCAATGGCATACAAAAGCTCTTAACTTCAGCTTTCTTCAGTTTACTAAACTGAATAATAAAATCTACATGTTGAATTCAGATGGATTCTGAATACTTGACATACAAAGTGAATTATGACTGATAAAAAAACTGACAATCATAGGTAATCTCTCACAATGTTGGTTGCACACTATATTTCCATGGTGCTTAAATGATCAAAATTTTCTTAATGTTCAGTTTCTTACAAATAATGTCAGTGTGGCAGGGAACTAGCCCACAAAAAACCTGTTCCTGCCATCATCTTTCCTTTCCAGTCCACTGCCTTAATTACAAATATTCATTCTATATATGGGCTCTTAAGCATTTTAAACCATGATTTTGTCTAGTTGTCATGGATTTCAGGCATATGACAGAGGTATGTCTTTAAAGATGGTAATTTCAATGTTTTGTTAGGATGTCAATTGTTTTTAAGGTAATAGGGACTAATGAAAGAAAAACGTCTATTTTGCACCAAATGGATTATTGCATGTAGAAGAATATCACAGTCATTATAAGCAGATCATCTAATGGGCCATATCCATTAACATGAACTGCCAATGGAAGGCACTGTATCAGATCTGTGTATAGAGATCCTCTTCACTGTCAGAAGATGCTGCTAAGAGTGGTTTCATTGCTGCCTTTGGACCTTTTTTCTTTCTTTTCAGCCAACGGACTTTCTTTCTGAACATGGGCAGAAATCTGGCTTTGCTCTTTATAATATCTGAAAAGAAAAAAAAACCAAGAGATTTATTGAAATTTTCTGAAATTATTATTTTTTTTTTGCCGAGTTAAACATTATAAAAATCTCTGTAATGCTTTAAGATATGTGTATATGGAATTGGTATATATCTGAAAATGTGAAATATATAATAAAGCTAAAATATTACAAATATACTTTGCTTTATTCAAAATTTATCACATACACGCAATTCTGACATAATTAGAGTAACATAAAATTTTAATATGCTCTCCACCTGGAAAATGTGCTAATATACTCTTATTTTAGGTTTCTTAGGATATATCAAGTCTGAAAACCAAAAGCCTTATGTTTTTGAAAATGAAATCAGATTGTGGGAAAATTTTTTTTAAATAATAATAAAAGAATAAATTGAAAACCCAGTGGGAATGCTTATGAGGTGATGAAAACTTTTTGAGTTGGTTGTGTGTAGATGGACACATCCATTATTCTTCTGCCAATGAAGAACATCTTACTTACCCTATCAAACCTAACAATACAAGTGAACATTTCTGTCATTGACTTTTAAATATAAAAGAAAACAAAATGTTTTAAGAAACAATAAAAAATGGTATATTAATCTAAAACCTAGCATGTCCCAATTTATTGCAAGTTCTTTTCACCTTCGCTTTTTATGAAAGGTTCAAAACCCAGGTCTACTGGCTACGAGGCTATTATTTGTTAAATATAATTGCACATACCTCTGACACTGACATAATTCATGGATTCATCATGATTTTCGTATGGAATAACTCTCTTTTGCCACATTTTTGTATACCACACTCCAACAAACAGTAACATAAGTAATCCAGTTAAACAGGCTGTGGAGGTAAAAGAATCTCTGTTCCTGAATTAAAAAATATAAAATTTTTTTAAATCATTTTACGATAGGTGCAAATGTTTTACCCGAGATTTTGGTATGCTGGTTAAGAAGAAAAAGTACTAACTAATTCTTTGGACTGTTATCACCTTGTAAAATAGGATATGTGAACAAATTCTGCAATGTCTTTTTTCACTTTTATATCAGTGTTCTAAACTTGCTTTCAATAGAGAAGTAATTTGCAAATTACCTTATTATCTATAATATCTAGTTCTTTAAAACTTAGTTTTGCTTTTTTCAGTAAAAACACGCTCGGCTGTCACCTTGATTGGATAGTAAACGGTTGTCGTAAAATCGCTAAAAGATATTAAAACCCGGTGCATAAACTTGAAAACCACCTAGGACAACCTCAGACTGCCACATTAATCCAATACAATGCAAAAATAAACTATAACAAGTGGTTAAAGCCTTCAAACCGAATGGCGTAAAGTCCCCATATACCTCCATAGAGACAATAAAATAGAATAAGCTTCTGAAACAAGAAAAATCCAGTTCCAACATAATAATCGAAATAAAATACTGCCAGGCATCGGAGCGGCCTAAAACTTGGCACGCTTACCGCTAATACTGCAGGCTACATCATCCCGTCGCTCGTTTGTAAATTCCGTGCATGGCATACGCACAATCAAACCGTATATCCAAATTCCACCTCTGATGTTTGAATTGGTCCTCTCTAACCTACCATTACGAAAAAGAAGCCATGCCATTGGACAATGCGACCTCTGCGGTTACGTCATTTCCTGAATTGGATTGTAGAGAGGACCAATTCAAACATCAAGTTTTAGGCCGCTCCGATGCCCGGCAGTATTTTATTTCGATTATTATGTTGGAACTGGATTTTTCTTGTTTCACAAGCTTCTTCTATTTTATTGTCTCTATGGAGGTATATGGGGACTTTACGACATTCGGTTTGAAGGCTTTAACCACTTGTTATAGTTTATTTTTGCATTGTATTGGATTAATGTGGCAGTCTGAGGTTGTCCTAGGTGGTTTTCAAGTTTATGCACCGGGTTTTAATATCTTTTAGCGATTTTACGACAACGGTTTACTATCCAATCAAGGTGACAGCCGAGCGTGAGTAAAAAGTTGAAGCATACTGTACCTATATTTAATGAAAAAGAACTTGTGTAGTCCCTGAGAGGAATTGCTGGGTACTGTGCTACTTGCATTTAGTTTAACTGTAGGTATGTGTATTTCAATTTCTGTTGGTCTGCCTTCAGTTGTTGTCCTTAACGCTGTAGCATGGTTTGGAGTACTTGGCACTACCATTGCACTAGTCAATGTTTTTACCGGCACAGTTTTAGGAGTTGAAGTATTCAAAATTGCTGCAGGAATGGTGGTTTCAGTCAGTGCAATTGTGGTGGATGGCACTGGACTGACCACTGTAGTTGTTATAGTACTAGATATGTTAATTTGCTTGGACTTATCAAAACTATGGTCTGGTTGTGAATCATTGGAGATTTGCCAGTTGGAAACATTGCTTTGTCTTAAAGAGCCCTTTGATACTTGTTCTTCAGTTGAATTGACATCCCTAGTCCTACGTTTAAAAAGTAAATGATTCATTATTGCACCTCTTTTCCTTTTCATAAAAGTAGTTCTATGTTTGTGATATGTTTCATAATGTGCATTTTGACTGCTGGAGAGAACCGGTGGGGGTATCCTGTTGACAATGTGGTATGGAAGTGCCCTTGGTTTGAACTCTGATATATGCTCTGGTTTCACCTGTGAAAAAGAAAAGTACTCATTTTCAAGTTCCCAACATATTAAAACTGATTAAAAAATATACGCACTGTGCACATTACAAAATAAATATTATCAATCTGACTGAAAAAAGGATATTTTTGGATTGTATCTTTATTACTTCAAACAGCTACATTTTAATGCACACTGTTAAATAAATTAACTTTTGACTTCATGGCAAGCACGTCATATCATTATGTTATGTTATTCAAAAATATATAGGAATGCTGCAGATAGAGAGGCAAACGGTTCGCTGAAATCTTGTCAGCCAATGTCAGGCAAGTGATGTGGCACTCAAACTCTTGACCCAGTTGGTTAGATTCCAATCGTAATAACGAGAATAAGCATGTACCAAGGTATTGTCACGTAAAATGATCTTGTGCCATGATTCAGTAAGTGATTTCCGTCCTCCATAGACTGCTAACACATCAAAAACTAGGAAAAATGCACAAGTGACCATCTCCAGACCGGAAGCTGCCATGTTTACGTCTGCATCCAAGAAAAACCCAGCTCAATACTTAATGAGACTTAATGGTCATATACTGAGTTGCAAGAGTTTTCACAGCATCTAATTCATCCATAAGTGTATCAAAGTGATATTCAGAGTGATATTCAACTGAATAATAACTTAAAAAATGAAACTCACTTTAACATTAAAAATAAGGTCATCTTAACAGAGGCTTTTACGCGGAGAGAAGAAAAACTTGGACTTTGACCTGAACAAAAATGCGGAATTACGATTAAGTGGAATATTTAGTGCAAAAGATAATTAAATACTCAATATATTCTTTAAAATTATTTACCTATCTTATCATAAGTGACTTTGATGATATTCATTCTCCAAAATAAATTGAAAATTTCTTTAGTCGGTTTGCCCGTAGAGCCCTCAGCTTATGACGTCATTTGTTCCACCCCGTGAAAGGCAGGAAAGATGTTAATCAAGGAATTGTAAGTACTATATTGTGGCCGGTTGCTGTTTCAATCTCAGTTAAACCTGACGAAACAGTGATATTAAAATGTATCAGTTCAGGTTTAAAACAAGTAAGGTAGCCCTTAAGACATCTTACAATAGTTGACAATGAATGAATGCGAAATAAGAAGTGAATTCGGTGAGTCACTGAGTGAGATAGATGCTAGTGTGAGCGTGCTTTAATTGCTGGTACTGTTTCACAGTCATACTACATTGATATTTGGCTCTATTTGTGAAATGTTCATTTCTAAACTATCAAAATTTTGTGTTGTTTATTTTTCAGCCGCATTGTACTTCCCCTCTCAGTGGAAGAGGTGAGTGTTGGAATCAATAAGTCACCGAGTTCCCATAGTAACTGTTTACTGGCATTGACTTCGAAATATTTCAAAAGTTTTGGTATTAAATTATGCATATGATATTGACCCGGTACATTAGTTAGGTTGATCTATTTTTTGAAAAATACCTACCGAAAATCTATACCCAAGGCCAAACGGATGGTTTCGAAAAATAAAGATTATTATTTATAAATGTTATATTAAAAAAAAGCATTACAGTGATTGCGAAAGCCGTCGGACCACGGCCATATGCCGGCAAAAGTTCTGTGGGCTGGAAAACCCTTTTAACTCATCGGCCCACATGTCCGACGGACTAAAGTCAGTTTCTTTAACAGACACCTCGCCTCATATTTGAATTTATCGTAAAGCTCTAAGTACGCACTATTCGCAAGTAAAACTTTAACTTGCGCCATACTAGCGCGTTTTGTAATAAAGGTCTACGTACATTATGATGTCGCTTGAAGTGTGCGTAGCGATGGTGTGAGGGCTGACATGTGACCTGTTTCACAAAAAAATGTATCGAAACTGAAACAACTACAGGTCAATGAAAAATGTACTGCTCAAGACTCTGAAAACAGGCCGCTCAAACTGCTTACGACTGGCCACGCGCGGACCTCTGAGAACACCTAACTACACGTGCTGGGTAAACAAGTATGGCTTCCGTCGGACTGCATGTTGAGTAAACGATAAGTGAAATATTCATTTGCTTTTTAGATGGGTGCTCTTAAGTAATTTTAACGGATATTTTAAGTCATATTGCGCCCTTAGCGGTGCTATATGTCAAAATGAGGGACAACATCATTTTCCATGCGGAAAATCCGCAATGGTACAGTCAGGGTGCAAAACTGTCCATTACAGTATATTCATCTAAACTTTAGTCTTAGATATTGAATAAAAAATCTTTTCAGACTCTGGCCCGTAGCCAGGGATGATTCAGGGGTTTCGAAGGAACCGCCTCTTATGCTGACAAAAGGTCCACTCTTGGTAAAATTTGATCTAGGTACATGGCGTTTTTATGGAAAAAGACCCTCCCCCCCTTTTAAAATTGCTGGCTACGGGCCTGCTATGAGAGCAATAGCTTTATTTTACAATAAAAATGGGATTTGTCTACCTTTTCCATGTAGTGCAATTATTTGGCATAGTGCAATTATCAATTCTGAAGATTTTTCCATTAAGTACTGTACAATTTTTCAGACAGTATGTTTATTTTGGAAGATTTTTCCACACACTACAATTATTTAGGACTTCAGAGTAGTAGCATTAAGCCTTTTTTCATTGATTTTAATCATATAAAAAAATATTGAAATACAATGAATTTTCTTTAAATAATTCACGGCACACATTTTTAAAAAATGGCACACTTTTTTTGACCAAGTGGGCCAAAATGGCCCGACCAGATTTTGACCCAGGACAATCCCTGCTAACAGACAAGCATTTTTCCAAGAGTGAAAATCTAAAAAACGTTACAAAAGTTGGAAGCTCCACTTCACTATGACTTATGTTTTAATTTAAGACAAAAATTGGAATAAAATTTACAAAGGATACATGATCTTGTGTTAAAAGATTAAAAATTAAGATAGGCAACCCAGATGTAAAAAGGATAAAACTTAAATGCCAGAAAGCAACCAAAATGAAAGACGTTTAAACTTAAACCTTTAAACATCCTATTACATCTGGCCTGAAAATTAAAAAGCAACAATTTAAAATGCCACACAATAATATTCATCAAAAATGAAGTGAAAATATACAGCTTGATTATTTTGTTGTGGGCCGGTAAAAAAAGGTGTGGGCTGACAAAATTTAATTTGCTCCAGCCCACATGTCTGGTAAGTTTTCAATCTCTTTCGCAATCACTGGCATTAATGTTACCATAGCTACTGTTTTAGAGTTAACTGGAATTTTTGTTGTGGTTTGTGTGAATGTTAACTTTTAATAATTTGTACATTGGCAAATATAGTATTTTTTGGGTGGGGCATTTTCCCAGAATATGCTCAATAGGTTTTTTATGTTGTGGTTCACTTAGCTTGAAATGTGATGTATTACTACATTGTACATATTGTGTTTCAAGTTAATGGTTTTTTAAAACACTTATGTTGGGGGGTTTATTGTAATTCAGAAGTGCATAGCATGTTATGGGATCACCCAGACCTTTTGTTTTTAGTCATATAATAATTTACCAAATGGATAATGAAGTGAGTAAAATAATGATAATATTATTAATGACAATAATTGAATTTTAAAGCCAACACATATCTTACCTTTTACTGTAAACAAATTGCTGTCTATATTAAGTGAAGTTAACATTGTATGATGTGGACAATAAGGGGCCAACGTAGTAGCTGGAAATTATCTAGCTATGCCATTTTGGGTGGTTCTAATGGATTGTTATCTATCATGATAATGTTCTATATGTTGCCTACAGCAGCGGTAACTTTTGAATTGAACATTTAATGACCAGTTCAGTATATTGGATATATATTTGGTTCTATATCTATATCCCTATCATTCACAAGAGCTTTTATTTCCCATATTCAACTGATAGGAAAAATGATGTTAGAAAATTATAAACTTGAGTGCTATATGGACTATCAGAAGTACATCTTACCAGTACTAAGTTAATTATTATATCAATGTCGATCGCGATCGAAAAAAATTAGCAGAGTGAATTGTTAATTCTAGTTTGGAGAAATTCAATAGTAGGTATGAAATAAAGTAAGTATAAAAATAACTAACTTTAATCTATAATTTGAATCAAGGTCAAAGGGAGACAGCAAAATCATGGCCTTATCAATAACTTGGTTTGCTTCTGGTCTGCAAGGTGGAAGCATGTGGAAGTTTCATGAGGTGCATTAGTCTGCACTGTAGCACTGAGTCAAATTGTACTGCCTTATCAGTCTTGATGCAAATAGAAGTAATATGCGTGATAAATATGATAATAAACAGTGACAGATTCCTCTTCTTATCGGATATCTGTAGGTTTAAATCTCTGTAACTAGCACATTGATTACTTATTTCCTAGGCATATGACTTTGAAAAAAGTCTTAGATTGTTTGCAAACTGTCAAATGGTGGGCCATTATGTTAAGTTATGTGCTGTGTAACAATGAATATATATTAAATGTTAATTATAAACATAATGCAGAATGATTGAAATCAATTATAATTGAACAATTAAAGAAGAATCCAGAATAACATAGATACATATTGATTTCAGTACCATGTGGGACAGCTGTACTCTGTAGCTGAGGCGAGTAAGAATGAGACAGGAGGGGGAGAGGGTATAGAAGTTGTGGTTAATGAGCCTTACCAAGATAGCTCTGAAGTACTTTATGATAATACCAAGATTGGTGATGGACAGTACACCCATAAAATCTACCATTTAGCAAGGTAAGTGGCATACTAATACTACAACACTTTCATGAATGTTTGATGCCCAGATTTACCTTTGATATAAATGATAGAATAAAGATTTCACCCTAATCAAATGTAAATCAAAAAATCTAGTTATGTTGCAGGAAGTCAAAACTAAAAATGGCCAGATTTGATGACTGTCTTATATAACTATTAATAAACAGATTATCAAATCTCATTTGCACTCCTAGTTCAGAATGGATTTTTATCTATGAGCATATACATCAGCTACACAAAGCGGGTCAAATGTCAATAATCAATATTATCCTATTGATTGTCCATTCTTAATTTTCAAATGAGTGTAGTTGTAAATTGTTTTACATGGAAGGACAGGACATTAGAGCAGATATCATTCATGATTATTTTCTGTTTTTAAACTAAAAGTTGATTTCTGAACACTTCTTAAGATTCTGCATTCTAGGAGAATTAATTCATTTTTACTTGCAAGCACATTTTCAGTTTTGATCTTGTACGTCAACATACTCAACTTTTTAATCAAATTATCTTCTTGAACACCAAAGAATATTTTGGAATAGATGGTATTTATTATTATTTAATCATGTATGTATTAATTGGATGCTTACTAACAAACAAGGGATATTTTCAATCAAAATATTTTATTTGAAATTATTATCATTTATCTTTATATTTTATGATTTAGTGATCTAATAGCAGTTGTTGAATTCCTCTGATTTTAGGGTATGGAAGTTGTAATAAAAGTATATATGTAGTTAGTGTAGTATATGTAGATATAAAACTGAAGGGCAAGTAAAATATTGCCTGAGTATCCAGAATTTCACCCTAATTCTTCTAATGTGATCTATTTTGACCAATTAAATAATAGTAAAAGTGCAAGTAATGTTGAATAGTAATGAAGTTGTCTGGCAAGTGAGATGAAGGAAGGGAAAATTACTTTGGGCAAGCCTACGTGTATGATAGATTCAGTTATTGATTTTGTCAGAATCTCCTAGGAACACCTCATTTAAGGCACAGAATTGGAATCAATTAAATGATTGATTAATTTCTGTATTTCTGTGTTTGTGCTTACAGCAAAGCAAGCTAAAAATCAAATCTTTTCAAATTGGTAATGTTATACGGACAGGACTGACCAGAGAAATGTCCAAAGCTCCTTTGTCTTACAAACTTTACAAGAGGTTCTATTTAATTATGACCAGTTCTTGATGAAACAAAGATTCATATAATTGAAGAAAAAGTTGACCCCATTATAACTATTTACATCATTTAATGGGGGACTTGAAATAGATATGTAGTTGGATAGGTTTAACATAGCATTGCTTTATTGATCCATACCTTCACAAACAAGGGACAATAAATTAGAATAATAGATAAAGGCAAATAGAATACACAAAGCAAGAAGAAAAATTGCAATAATTGAAGACATGCTCCTGTGAGAGCATCACTGGAAATTAACTATCACTACATCCAAATACCAAGAAAACGGTGTTCTGGGAATATCTTGCATCAAACATCTGGCACCTTTGGACTTTCTATCGATCTGCTGGTAATTATCACATGGCAGAGTAATCCCCTTTTTTCTGATGCACCTTTTGAAATTATGTGACAGTTTGTCTTTCCTCTCAGCAGGTGCATCTCAAACCAGGATTTGCAAACAGCTGGTTTATTTCAAAGCAGGGATGAGACTACCATTTACTGAAAAGTCAGAAAATATGACTCCTCCCCCCCCCCCCCCCCCCAATATTTTGATTACATCATTTTGTTAAAAGTAAAAGAGTAAAATCTCATTTCTTTAGGTAGATAAAAGCTACAGTAGGAATAGTGTTAAATATAAGGTTTAAATTTCTCAAAATAGTACATTATGATAGTAAGTTTTACCACAAAAATTTTACCACAAAATTCCTGGCACCAGGTTGCAGTACTTATTGTTATAATAAGATAAGCATTAAACCATGTAAGTGTATTGCTAAGCATTATTATGTAGAAATAACAAACAATCCATTGTCACTGGTTAAAATTATATTAGTCAAGATGTGTACCATAATCCTGTCAATAATGTCACACACAGTCATGCATTGTTTACCTGTATATGCAGCAATCTTTCTCTCCAGTAGTTGGGATCAGGTGGCCACTAAGTAGCTACACTAGCAGTAAAGAACATGTAGTGATCATGTTGTGTTCAATTTGGTGTTTACTTTGTGTAAAGATTTCTGGGAATGCTAAGCATTTACATTTGCAATATGTAATCATCTTGAAATGTACAGTATCATGCCTTTCACTATTTCCAGTAAAGTTCCTCGTTTCATCCGCTTACTGGCACCACAGGGCTCATTGGAATTTCATGAGAAGGCATGGAATGCTTTTCCTTACTGCAGGACTGTAGTCACGGCAAGTAACCTATGTTTTATGTATTTAATTGAAGGATGTCTTAACATTTAAAAAAAAAGATAACTACAAAGTCTCAGGTTATATATTAGCCAGAAAAAGTATGCTCTGGATAAAATTTGATCTACTTACACAAAGCTTTCAAAGAAAAAGATTCACTTTTTCTGAAAAAAAAAAAAAAAAAAAAAGACATCCCCCCCCCCCCCGTTTGAAATTGCTTGGCCTGAATCATGAGGCCTTTATTTTTGTTTGACCTTTGCTAGTATAATTTGTTGAATATCAACAGGGAAAGTAATACATAATTAAAAATGGTGGTGATCATGCTGTAAAGAATTGTGTATTATTGCATCAAAATTAATGAAAAAATGCTGAATGCATTTTCATTGTTAAATAGGTTGTTTGTCATTTTTAGACAGTAACTGCTCCCGTCAGATTTGACATGAATATGTCTGTTTATTTACGGCTTAGCTGTTTTATTTTTGACTTTGTTACAAGTATGGTTTAAATATTTGTTATATTTGTTTTCATTTTTTAGAATGATTATATGAAGGAAAATTTTTTTATCAAGATTGAGTCTATACATTTGCCAGACAGGGGGGAATCTCATAATGTGAGTATTTAGAAACTCAGTTTGATTTTATAGTGTTTTATAAAGTCTTAATATTCATATTACTAAGCTTTTGTGGAATATTTACTTTAGCCACTATTGGCCAGTAAAAATATTTTATAAATTGTCATAAAGATTGTCACAAAAAGCAGTCACATAGATTAGATGCATGAAATAATTGATGTGGAGACCAGTGTAACATTTCTATGTTCTGTAGCATTCATATTTAGATACTACTCAAAACAACTTTTTTTCTTGGTCTTTTACAGCCTCATAACTTACCAGATGAATTGCTTGCGCAGCGTGAAATAATACGCATAGACATAGCAAATGATGAGGTTTCCAGACAGGTAAGGCAGTTTGCTATTGTAATGCAGATATTAATGCAATCCTTATGACAAATATGTACTCTTGCAGAATGTCTCATTTCATGTTCTGAATGTTAATGCCAGGCTTGACATAAACTGTTTTCAGGCACTTGCCCTCTCTGGAGCACTGTTAATTACATAAATAGTACTTGGTTTAATACTTTGGTTTGTATTAAGGATATTGTTAGCCTTTGCCAAAAGGATATTGTTAGCCTTTGTCAAAGGACATATATTATTGAATAATAAGATGCAGGAAAAACCTAATTTTAGGTATTTGGATGATAATAAAGGCTTACAATACCCATAATGACATTACATTGGTATAATATTCAGAATGAGATTTATCATTTATTTATCATGCAGCACATCTATAATAAAGATTGTAATAACCATACCAGCAGCCAGCATGATAATACATTGTAGTACTTGTAGCATGACATACAGTCCATATTCAAAGAAAATCCAATATATGTATATTCCTGTCTTGCCACTTCATATACACAGTTGCACAAAGTCTACCTTAGACATTGTTAACAATGGATAGTTGGTTTTAGTTGTAGTAGAAAAAGTGTGTTCATTACTCAATCTGGTAGTTAAGCTAACTTGGTGATTTTAATGGGATGTGATGCCAGTATTATAACCATAACATTGCTATGGAAGACTTTCTGTATTTAGCTACTGATTTTTAAAAAACATTTTGCAGGATTACAAAGCAGATGAGGATCCAGCTAAATTTAAGTCAGAAAAAACAGGAAGAGGTCTACTCGATAAAAATTGGATTGTGAGTAAAACGGTGTATGAGTGTAGTTTAAAAAAAATTAAGACAGTATGTCTTGTTATAATAAAGACTATATATTCCATCCAGCAGATGGTTGACACTTTTCTAAGAGTCCAGATTAGCACACTTTTGAATTTTGGTATTAAGACCATCCAACACAACAGATCAGTGAAAAAAGTGTCTAATTTGGATTTTTTAATTCCAGAATACTACAGAGCCAGTGATGTGTGCTTACAAGCTAGTTACATGTCACTTTAAATGGTGGGGTCTCCAAAACAAAATAGAAAAATTCATTCAGAAGGTAGGTGAAGGTCATTGCTGACTTTGCTAATAAAGGCCAATATAAGTTGCAAAATAAATAAATAAATGAATAAATAAATAAATAAATAAATATAATTTGTTTATTTTTTTGTAGTTTATCCGTTTTTTAATAACTTTATTTCCCCCAGTTTGTTAAGTTGACTTCTCTTACATGGCTTTTTTTTTATATGCTTTTAGTCTGAGAGAAGGATATTTACAAACTTCCATCGTCAAGTATTTTGTTGGATTGATAAATGGCATGGAATGACAATGGAAGATATACGCGCAATAGAACAGAAGACTAAAGAAGAGTTGGATAAGGTACAGTTGCTCTCTGATATATGTTTATCTTTTTATTTAAGGTATGGTTCTTCTTCAGGCCTTCTCAAGGGAGTTGCACTCCCAAGATGGAAGTATCTCGAGTAGATTAATATTTTGTCCCTTTTGCACACCGCACACTCTTTATAATACAGGCACAGAGTATCTTGGCTGTCTTAATGCCACTTTAGTGGGCCAAGTATACTGTGTGTAAAAGAAACAAAACGCCAGAACTGTCAATCTAAAAAACGTAATCTACTCAATGGAGGTCAATCCTTTGCTCTCCAGCATTTTGAAATATATGTTATTGAGGACATTGTTCCTCACCAATTAATTGAATATTCACTGACTGCCACTTATTTTAAAAAATGTATGTGAAATTAATTTAAAATTTGTATCTGTTAAATATTGTGCCGTTTCAACTTTTTAGCAACGAAATGTTGGCAACGTCCGAGGTACAATGGAAACATGAAGAGGAGGATACTAGACATTTAATAACTGATATAGGAGCAGACATTGTGATCAGTGCATTCTCATTATTTTACTTTTATCATCACAGTGTAGAGACATCTACATTTCAATGTGGAAGTACATCTCTGAGACTCCTTGCAATTGTTGTGACTTTTGTCTGAGATTCAGATGATAGGATTATTAGCAAATTTAGATGTAAACTGGAAGTAGAAAATCAGAAGTATAAGACATAATGTCCATCTATTTTATAAAAAAAAAGATCTGAAAACTTATGCTGTTTGGCAAAAGAAAAAATTATGGACCCCAAATTTGTCAGAAAAATGAGTTACTTTGGTAATATTTGTCTTATTTCAGTTATTTAAGGTAGCAAAAACTAGAATTTAAATAATTTGTTATTACCTTCCAAAGAAAAAGTGGCTGTGCCATACTTTGATAACAATTCTTTAGGTCATTTCCTTAGCTGTTGTTATGGGGAGGTGCAGGGGGCCATGCAGGTCATTGCCTTTTGTTATCACATGTGATAAATGTGTAATACAGCACATTAGACCTTCCTGCAGGTCAAATTTAATGATGAATCTGCCCAATGACATTATTTATTGTTAAATGAGAGGCTCACAAATAATTATTATGGCAGGAATTAATTATATCATATTTATCACATGTGACAAAAGAAGCGATTCACCTTTGGCATCTTTAGCGGATTTACTAGTACTTCCCTGAAATAAACTGCTTCTTTTGAAGAAATGTATGCGGAGGTACATCAGCCACGTATATATTTTACATGCCATTTAGACTATACAAGTAATGTAAAAAACAATACTTATAATAAAACTAATAATCTAAAGAGTTTCTGCTAAATGGCCAAATCCTTATTAAATGCAGGCCAAAGCTTGATTTGTAGTGAAATATTTTTTTGATTTATATACACCTGATTTTTTTTTATCTGACAAGTGACATATTGTAAATGGATGAAAACCTGTGTCAGATGGTGATATTGTGATAAATAAATCTCACACATTCTCAACTTGTTGAAGTTTATTCACATACTTCTTTCCCTATTTTTCATTTGGTAAATAATAAATGATCCTGCATCTAAAAGGCTTAAAATATCTTAAAGGCTCCAAGCAAATATGCCATAATCACAATAAGTGGCTTAAAATTTGCTAAACCAGTTTATGTTGAAAACAGCATGAACCAAGTCAACATTGTGTCAGTTCCTTTCAAATGAATAAATTGTAAAAATATAAAATGTTTCCATCACAAAATATTTATCCTTACAAATGCAACTTCAAAAAATAATCTTCAAACCAGTTCAACCACCACCTGGCTCACAGTGAGGCTTCCTTGCCTAAGAACCTGTTCACTCAAAAATTCTGTAAAATTTTCCCTTGACTTCATTTAATAACAGTCACCATGAAGAAAAATCTCCAAAACCAGTCTTTCCTTTGCTTTTCTTTCTGACTGGTTCCAAATTATCTGTTTCATCCATATCTTGCTTTCTAGAATGGATAAAAAGTAAACTTGCAGTTCTTTACCAGAAACAATATTTTAATAACATAAAAGAAACCAATCAGAAGGTTTAAATTACTTGTCTGTCCTTTATCAAGTTAATAAAGCTGTGTTCTCTAATACAAATATCAATATTGCTTTTGTTCCCTGATAACTGAATAGCGATGCATACTCACTCAGTGCTTATGTATTTTCCTACTCCTTCCCTGTACACTTTTGGACCATCTTCTTTTTTCTTTGGCTGAAATCTCTGTTTTAGCTTAGCTTGTTCCTCCTTTTCCCGGGCTAACTCCATCTCTCTCTCTTTAGCAAGCTACCACAAAAGATGACTTAATTAAAAATATCATATAATGCAAAATGCCAAACAACAACAACAACAAAAAAAAAACTTCTTTCACTTCCCAAAGGCACCTTTAAATTTGACAGCATCAATTCATTTTAACGAGTGAATAAGGATGAATGCAGTTCAGTTTGATAAAAAAAATTTTTCCCACCTGCTCTTCTGCCTCCTGGTAGGGGTTTACAAAGACAGTACAGCTGATCAGTTTTATTTCCTCCTGCAATGAAATGTACAATCCATGATAACATTGTTTAAAAATAGCTTAATTACAACTGAATAGAATATCTTGGTAACGATAAACTGATGACCTAAAAATTAACAAGCTTATTATAAACTGATAGACCAATAAATTCAAACAGAGAAAGACAAATCCCAAGCTAACCAAGAGCACTCACCACTGGTCGGTCATTTTTATCAGTGTCTACTTTCTCCATGGCATCTAATGTATCCAAACCACCAACAACCCTGAAATATAATAGCTGGCATTTTAAACAATCACGTAAACAAAACTATTCACCCAAAAGAGTCTACTTAATTAGTCATTCTGGGTTCTATATTTTTCACAAAAAGGCCCACTCCAGCTCCAGGTGAGTTTAAAATTGATTTTAAACCTCTGATCATAAATACTAGTTCACTGAATAAAACTTGACATTTTAAGATTGTGTCTTACTATTGTGAGCTATATGTCTGAAGTAGTTGGCATATATGTATTTTGGTATTATAATGATCTAAAGTAATTATACTTATTTAAGCTTATGTGCTAATTTATGTAAAATTGTAGTTTAGAGAGCTTGTAAAATATAACTGTACACATTTTAATGCTCAATAAATTATTATTATTATTATTATTATAGTATTCAAAAAATTTACAAGATTGACATTTGATCATTTATCAAAAATGCTAAGATATACAATTGGGCAATATTGTGCTGGTCATAGGGTAGCCGGTGACAATTGTGCCTTTCAATTAGGCATACAGTTAGAAATAAGGAATTATGGTGATAGTACACTCCCTAGCATGGGAAAACAAACCAAATTTTCAATTTCAAACTGTATAACATCACAGTCAAAGTCAATATTTCAAATCTCAACATATTACTTTTAATATTAATAATGCTATTGAAATACTTGTTTTATATACAATAACATTTGTTAACCACTGTGAGTTGCAGGGTGATGTAAATCTATCTATCCGGGTGGTGGGGGTTATTTATAAACAATCAGGTTAAATTATAAACTCCGGATAAATGTTTAAAAAAATGACAGTATTTTTACCACTGTGAAATGTAACACAGAGTACATTAGAACATGTTTTAAATTCTGTATAAAGTGAGAACTGAAAACTGCCCAGTTTCAGGATGAAACATCCTACCTTCCAAATACTGCATGTTTCTGATCTAAGTGCCTACAAGATCTGAAGGTTATGAAACTGAAAAAGAAAAAGGGACCACAATCATTGTCAGTTTTCATACAACAAGAGTGAAAATAATGCTTCCAGTCATGGTGAAAATTTCTGGATCTGAAATCTCTCTGTTACTTTTCATCTCAACAAATTAGTCAGTGTATTGATCTACCTCATTGTAATTCTAGAATGTACTGTTTATACTTAGGACAGACTTAGGAAAGCTTACACTCCACCTCACATAACTAAATGCAGTCATGTAATATTATGAAATAAACAGAACATGCACAATCTCTGATGACTAATGGTTGAAAACATGCCAGAATTGGTACAACACCATGCCAAAGTTTAAGACATGACTCCAAATAAAAAAATAATGATAAATAAATAAATAAATAAATAAATGATGCGTCGGGGGTAAACCACGTGTACCATTACTAAGATCACCCTTCAGTACAACCGTGCCAAATTTCAAACATGTAGGTATAAACATTTACTTCACAGGGTTCTGAAACAAAGACCCCATGGTTTCCAGAGCTAACTGTGGCCATGTTTTATTTAAGGGAGTACTTACAATTGAGATTTGTTGGTGTTGGGGCCAGAGTTTGCCATGCTGAGTACACCTCTCCCTGAATGAGTTAGATTAGGCTTGAATTCATCCTTGAAGGCTCCACCCCATACAGATTCTCCACCTGTGACCATTTAGAAACATTTTATCATGAATCACTGCATTTATGTCAGAAAGAATTAATGCAATGGTTTAAAATAGGCCAAAAATGAGTCTTAAGTTTTTCACAATATATGAGAAATATCCTTTTACATAAAGCACTTGCCATAACACTTTACATAAAACACATCATTTTCAGTTAACACTGCCAGAAAAAATAAAGAAATACATCGTATTCTGTTAACATATGGTGGTTAAAATGTGCTCTTCTGTTAACATATATTACTCCAAACAGTCTTCACTGGAATATGGATGCACAGCATCTATGTCAGTAAAACACCATGGTATATATATATATATATATATGAATGATTAGAAAATCTATATTTATTTTTACCACCTACCTTTGCCTGTTCCTGTGGGGTCTCCTCCCTGAATCTAAAATCAGAACACCACAAGTTATAGAATTTATGCTTCCCAATTTCTTGTACTGATAATAGCAAATAAATGTGAAACTAATTACAAAATTACTTGGATAAAACTCTTTTCCCGCTTAAAACAAATAAATATAAGAATAAAAAGAAAAAAATCAATTAAGAAATCTGATATCTTCTAACTACAGGAAAATCTGTAATTATAAACCAAAGGTGAAACAAATTTCCCCAAGAAGCAATTGTTAGTTATTTTTCATACTAACCATAAAATTTCTGATAGATCTGTGGAATGTTGTTCCTTTGTAATATCCACTAGCACAGTGCTTCATGAAGTTCTCACATGTCTTTGGAACCTTAATGAAACATAAGTGTTGGTTAAAAATCCTTAGATTCAAAATTCCATTCTGAGCTTCAACAATGAAAATGATGGTTTAAGGTTTCAGACAACCAGTTACTTGGACTAGTACTGTAGGCAATAGAAAACTACTTGTTTGAAGGCGAAGGGTTTGGATATTGGAAAAATTACTCAAAACAACTACTTAGTTTTCCACTTAGCTAACTGAACTAAATTAACTTTAAAAATGTCTATTATTTAACCAAACCTATGGCAACTGTACTAGTCCTTAGCCTGGCAGCTATTCTCACAGACAGAGATGAAGGATTCAAAATTCAGTTCCTGATGGCTGAAGGGATAATTTTGCATTTAGGTTTCATCGTTTAACAAAACTGCAGCCAAATCTTACCATTTCACAGTGCAACTCTAAGTTAAGTACTCCCTTACTGGTAACCAGACGCACATACCCCTTCTTTTTAACACGCTCATATTTTATTATATCTTCATCAATTAAAGCTAAAAATAAATAAACAAATAAATAACAACCAATGATTATGTGGGATTATATATATATATGATCTCAAGAAATGCATTTATCAGAATGAGCATAACACAACAGCTTCTAACTGCTACAATTCAAACATCCTAATAAATTGATAAACAGGTTAATCACATTACATGAATTGGTTTCCTTTTAATATGTCTGTAAATGGTGAGCACAAACCTGCTTCATGTCTGGTTTCGGGGTCCATAGCTGTAGATGTGAATGATGCGGCAACCCTGCCTGTGGAATAAGATGCCTAGAAAGAAAAACAACATGCCCTGTTTTCACAAATAGCATTAGTCCACTTTGATGTGAAAAGAAAAATCTGTAGTCCACTTAGATGAAATATTGACTGCTGCACAAAAAACTCATGATAAGCAGCAAAAGATGTGTATTTAGATTCACAGATTAGTCTTGTCTGAAAGCCACATACACAAATAATGTACTTACAGCATTGAACTTGTCAGCAACTTTCTTTTCCACAACTGTTTTCTCCTGAAATGAAAATATCAATTTTACATTTCAAACAGGACAGAAAAAAACATTTTTGGGTTAAATATACATATTTATTTCAATAAGGAATTCCTTAGCCTTTTCATCTATTGGCTATAGACTGACATATCTTAGGTTATATTAGATTCTCTTCTTATGATGTGCACTTACTGGTGCTTTATATTCTTTATCTAATGTATTCAAGACATCTCTAGTTTCAGCATTTATGGATTTCAGGTGAAATTTAGGATCTTTTCTGGCAAGGACTTCATCTAAAACGAATAAAAGTAAATGATAAGAAAAGCTTTAAATTCTTAGAAAATATACTGCATTTGTCAACAACTTAGACCTGATGCAAAAATTAGAAGAGAAATTACCTTGCAATAAGTTAGAGGACTTAAAACAGCTCCTTCAATTAGATATGATAAAATCTCATGTATGAGTATTCAAGACAAAGCACTTACCCTCATCTTCCACCTTGACATTATTTTTCAAATGATAGAAGTTTGCCAAATTAAATTTGTCCAGATTAGTAGGGTCCTGTAATAGTATTTTTCAAAATTAACATAAAAATCATCAAGGGCTGATGATGGGAGCTCTCATAGTTTTTTGTCTTGACAACTTCTCCTATCAATGAACAAAAACATACATTTTGTGCAAAGTGAACAATATTCACTACATATATCTGATTAAATTAGAAGCTCAAGACTTCACAATTCTCCTTTTATACTTTTTATCTTTTAGAATCCTTTGTTCACTGCATAGCATTTACATTTGCCACATACTGTACAAACTGGTTGTTCATATCAAAGACTTCTGAAGTTTAGCAATGCACTGACATACTTGTATTGTGATTATATCAGCTCTTGTGAAGGGCTCATCATTGATCAAGTCCTTTAAATGTCCTGTTTTGAGATTCAGTCTTTCTACTGCCTGCAAAGCAAACAGCCAGAAAATTAATTACACTTGTATGATATTGAATAACAAATTAAGCATTTAATGTATTTATTTTTCTAAATGACAAAGAAAATACAAACTATGCACTAAGTCTTCTAATATAGTTTGAATAACACATTTGAACATGTAGGAAGAAGACAAAAAAATCAAAATATACAAATAAAAGTTGTAAATAGCTCACATCATATGAAAACACATTTCCAGTTGGCTTAATAGCAACAATGTGTGAGTTTTCGTTGAACACCTTGAATGTTACTGGGCAGTGGTATTTATCTGGAACATATACATAATACAAATCACAGATCATAGATACTGTATATGTATCAAACAATTTGTCACCAATACATTTGATATTTAATGTTTGACATACATGTTTACAAAAGGACACACATATGGTAACTAAAAATAAACTCACCTTCACTGTTTTTGTAAAAATTGAGTTTTATCAGCTCCTTGGCAGACATAGGCTGGAAGGAAGAAAATCACCATCAATATATTTAACTAGTTACCCCAAATGTTAAATTTTAATTTTTGAGTACGACAGTTTTGTCTTTTTTGGGTTGGTTTTATAAATGATGAAAAACCATAAACTATTTCACTTTTTTTTCACTTTTGAGGTATCTACTGAATGCTTATTAAAATAAAGTTGAAAAACAATATAGGCCATCATAACCAACCTTTCCGGTAACAGGGCTCACTTTGTACTTCTTCAAGAATGGAACAATATTCCTACAACATGCAATGGGAAACATTACATTAATGGTTAAACCTCACTTCTTTGAATTAAAAGAGTTCATGTTATTTTCTTGAAGTTCACTAATTGTAATATTTTCTTTTAGTTAAAGTTATCATGGAAAAGTGTATATTGTGTGCATTTTAACATTTAAACCAGTTAATCACATAAACTGAGTTTATAATAGGTAAAAAAACTTTAGGTATTGAATATACGATAATTATTCTACTTACATTAAGTCGAATATCACCCCTTCTTTTGTGCATAATGGATGTTCAAATGGTTGTAAGGATAAGCTGGAGCAGAACCACGCACATTTATAAGATGCACTGAGTACAATCTAAATAAATATTTATAATAAGGTTTTATCTTTTAAATTGCAGACAATCTATATTTATAGATTATCCTTACCATTGACATTGTGGAACTACATTAACAGTGGTATGTGTACAATGATACATATTATATATATATATATATATATATATATATATATATATATATATATATATATATAATACACTGAGAGCGAGAAATTGATTTTATCCATGATATTATACAATACAACTGTTAAACCTGGCAGTACCTGCAACAGTGGAATGGTAGTCTTCTGAATTTTGCTTTTTCTCCTTCCTTCCCTCCTTTATGTCCACCATACAGATGTGTCCACTCAGTACAAGTTAGGTACCTAGCCAGAGTTAGAAATAGAATTTTTATCTATCAATTCATCTATTTTTTTCCACTGGCCATCACCTAATGTGTTAAATACTGGCTTGGCATAAAACCATGTCTCACTCATGTAATATGTTGTACTCTGCAGTTATGTGAACTTAGAGCATCATTTAAAGGCACACTGGTAAGGTTTCAAATACACATTTTTACTTAGAAGTACATAAACCACTTCTTGTTGCACTTAGCCAAAGACACGTAATACTTTTTTAACAGATAAATACCATGATAGAATTAATGTTGCAAAAAGGGCATGCTAAAAATAATCTAATTTATCACCCCTAGAGAACCTCGCCACATTTTAAAAAGTGTTAAATAAATCAGCTAGGGAAGTAAGACAATTATTATATTTGAAAGCAACCTTGTTTACATAAATAAAATGTATAACTAACTTTAGCAAAATAATAAGACACTGAGGCAGGGAATGTTTCTGCTGAGTGATGGAATAAACAAGGAATGAACATATGATTGCTCTTCCCATATATTTATGGTTAGCCTAGCTTCCAAAAAAGGGACTGTACTGCACCTATTTCCAACAAGTGTAATGGCAATTGAGTAGTTAGAGCCACTTGGGCTCTGTCAAATATGTTTTGCATATTTTCATGCAAGTAGTCATACTATATCACTTTTTAATATAATTTATATCTATTTATAATTGCATTCCTATTTGTACATTTTCATCTACCCGTGCTGATGCAGAAGCTACAAAGTTGACTTAATCATTTTCTTGCCATGATTCTTCGAATGCTAAACACAGTGCAGTCTTTGCATGACGAAAACTAAAATAAACCTACACAACAAGAAATTTGTTTTCTGTACTTACAGTTTGTCTTTCTGATGCTGTTTCTTCCCCATGGTTGTTATTAGTCATTTACTTATTTCTCATGTAGGTAAGTTGATCAAATATTACCGATAGGGGGCGTATTGAGGCAACACAGCCCCCGTCCAATATAAAATGTCCAGAGATGTCTCCGCAAGCACACAGCACGAGCACTCAAGTACAACGTCTATTAAACATGCCGCTTTACGGGGGTTGCTGCCAATATTGTAAAAAAAGACCTATTACACAACGGACACACCATCAAGAATTATCTGAAACAGAACCTCTTTGCACGTTTGTTTGACGTTTGCCTAGCAGGCTAGCCTAGGCCTAGATGTCTGAGATTTGCACATGTCACTATGTGTAGCCCTAGGGGAAACCATGAATGTTGCAGCGTTAAATTTATAAGCATGTTATTTGACTTTTGTGTATAATTGTCGTTGTATAAAACAACTGTCTTAAACGTTTCCAGTGCCTCCTTGTTCAGGAAAGTAGGCCTACTTTCACAAGATTGTCCCACCTGTAGCGATTGAATACTTTTTTTTTAATGTCCAAAAATCGTTTAAAACAGACCCCTCCAAGAAATGAGCCATCTCCTTTTCCAGAACAGTACCTTCCCGTATCGTTACTCCATCAATAAGACTGTGCACTTTACCTCCACCCCCTCAAAAAATAAATAAATAAATAAATAAATAAATAAATAAAAATAAATAAATAAAAAATTGCTGTCCTCATCGCTACTAGGTAGGCCTACTTCCCCTCATCACGTTTTGAGTGAGGGTTCGAAAAATCCAATGTTTGGGGTAATTAAGAACAAAGTCGTTTTTCTTTAAGGGAAGGGGACATTTTACGATAAAGTTATAAGATTAAGAATTAGACCACGTTTAGTGTCACAGGCAAGATCCCAATCTAGTCCAGTTACAGATACAGAGAGATTTATGTCATTTAGGTTCTCTCTTTCTCTCTCTCACTCGCTCTCTCTCACAAATACACACACAGAAAAAAAACGGACTACATTTTAAACGTTTCTGTCGCTCACAGCGCCATTTCACATTCTCAAGTCGATCTAGTCTCTACTTTTATGATTTTTACTAAAGTAGAAAATCTGCCACTTCTCAGGAAGCGATTATGATGTCTGACGTCTAAGAAAATCCCTAGAATTATTTTAAATACCTCATTAAATAGCCTGTGTCTACTTTCGCGATGGCGTCAGGTTTTTTAAAATTGAAAAAAAAAATAATAATAAATAATTGTGTCTTTTGGAGCAGGTCACCAATTTTAGTTGTTTGATGTTTTTGTAATATTTTAGCCCTTAATAAAATCTTATATTTAGTTACATCCATGATTCGCTAGACGATGTGGTGACAGGGCACTGTTAAATGTTTTACAGGAAACACGGCAAAACTACATTCTCTTAAAAGATACAAGCATTGTGGAAAAACATTCTTGGGATAGAAGAAAAAATCATCAATAAATTAAACGTGCATCTCGTAATACCCCTTTAGCGCAGTCTAATTTTTGTTAGCATAAACAACTTGCAAATACTATCCAAAGGGCTGCTATTTTTAAAACCTTTGTTAATAAAACAGAGGAAACCGTCGGAAAATTCCCCATATTAGCAAAGCATGGGTTTTTAGAATTTTCCATAATTTCACAAAAAGCTAGATTTTCACTTTCTGTTACCAGAGATTTAGAAAAAGTAGCCTAAAATTCGCAAATATATGTTAACTTCATTTTTTACTTTTATGTCTTATTCAAATGGACCAATATATTGATAATGAAACTGTATGCTTACTACATGTTGTACCAAAGGACACCGTACGTGCTACAGAGGCAATATAAAAGCTTTTCGTTCACTTTAAAGAATTTCAAAGGTTTAATTTAAGCATTTAATCGAATTCCCACCAATTATCACGTGCAACAGCAAATTGAAGATTTTTTTTTGCTTAGGCGGAACAAGTGGACCAAACCTAACCTACCCGCTCTGGATGATAAGGACCCGTCCTACTTGGGCTGACAAAAGTTGCGTGGTTGTTATTTGAACCCATTTTCGTTTCAAAATATGGAGGATGTGCCATTTAGATGACAATAATTCACCCCTGTCACCCAGTGAAGTGATACAGCCGTGGCCCCAATGTCAGAGAACAAAACCACTATATAAAACTGTGTTCTCAAATTGTTGGACTATGTAATGAAAAAAAGAACTCAGGTGTGACATATCAGGCATTTGTACCAGGTAGCACTATATAGGAGCCTACACGTACAGGTAGATTACACGTATTCCTAGCCGGTAGGGCAACATTCAAGTAGAAAATATGGGAGTTGTGTCGCACGTTGTTATTTTCTCTGCTTTCTGCTTATTTGCTGGCCACGTGGCCATTTGTTTTGCCGAGGAGATACCTGGACATTTACAGTATTTAGGGTCTCACCGGCCTGCGGAAGGAACGATTGACATCAAAGACTTTTGGCCCGACCCGGCGACATTTTACAACAACTACATTAAACCCGGCAAACCACTTCTATTTAAAGGGAAAGCTAAAGGTATCCCAGCGTTCAACTTATGGACCGATGAATATCTACGGAATAAGTACGGGGATATCAAGATCGACATTGAAAAGGGAAAGAAGGAGACTCGACAAGGAGGCATGCTGCGTGTGCCGATGTCCACCTTCCTAAATTTATACAAAGAAGCCAATATCTACATGGTCTACAGCTTGGGTTCTAAAATGATGGAGGAGTTTCACCTCCCGAAGCCCCTCTTGTGTGGTGGCTACACCAAAATCCTGCAGGACGCTGTGCTGTGGTTTAGTAGCGGGGGTACTAAGTCAGTGCTGCACAGCGACGATATTGACAACATCAACTGTCTCATGGATGGAACCAAGCGGCTGATATTTATTGATAAAAAGTATAAAGATTTGGTGGAAAAGGATGGTTTCAGAGAAGACGGCGGGTATAGCTCTGTGGATGTTGAGAAAGTTGACATGGAAAAATTCCCAAGCTTTCGGAATATACCTTGGTCGGAAGTCACCATGGATAAAGGCGACTGCCTTTTCATCCCCACAGGGTGGTACCACCACGTTTCCTCAACAGGTCCGCGTAATCTTGCTATCAACATCTGGTTCACCCATCTTCCCAAGTTCAACCACACAGACTGCGCGGTGCCAGGGGACCTTCCAGAATCCTTACCCCTCACTAAATTCAAAGTAGCTTCTCTAAATTACGATAATGAAGAAGTGAGGGGCGAGCTAACTGACTTATTGAGGCCATTCAAAGACCAAGAAATCAGTAAAGATGAGTTTCTGGACGCAACCAAAGAAGCCCAAAGCGATCTTCAGCGGGATGAGTGGATAAACATTTTTGATTTTATTGATGGGAATAATGATTCGCTTCTGGACTGGATGGAGCTGAACTCCTTTGACATTGACGAGTTCATCAAAAAATTCCCGAATTTTCAAGTTAATGATGAGGCAAAGAATCCGGGTGAAAACGAGAAAAAACATGAAGAATTATGATGTAATACATTGTTCACAGCCCGCTAGTTGCTTACGTGCCCCCCCCCCCTCCTTTTTTTTTCTTTTTTAGTGTCACTTACGATGGTGGTGAGTTTCTGATGTATCATCCTTCTATATTTAATAATAGCAGATTCGTGGTCAACACATGTAAAGACCATTATTATTCAGATGTATGATATCTGTAAGAATTTTGCTAAATGGTATTTGGACATATAATGTTAACAGCTTTAATGGCAATAATAAAGTTTTCAAAAAGAATCTCTCACTATTCTCAGAAGACGTCGGGTTGGGTACCTGTGAGTCTTCCAGAGTTTCTTGTTCCAAACACGCTGTAGTTAAAATATATATTACAATGTCACTTTGCAAAATTAATAAATAAATAAATAATAAATTAATTAAAAAATAAAATAAATTCAAAAATAAAAAGTTGCATCTTTAAATATACAAATATCTGACAAAGACCACTATACGAACATAATACGAGCAACATATTGCATATAACTCATATTACATAATCACAAGCAATCAACAAAACAAAGAACTATTTGAAACGGGTTCTTTAAGTACATTAAACAATATTATGACACTTGCACGCGACCTGGTGCTTATATGAGGACTCTCAAACAAATAAGTAAATTTCCCGTCTTTTCCTTTTTCATTAGATCATGAATATATCATTTGAAAAATACTAACACACTAAAAAGCTAAAAATTCTTGCGTTACTAATAAAAATTCTTTATATCTAAACAATAATATTTCTTAAAATTCTAGAGAGCTAAGTAAGAGATATAGAAATACTGTAAAGTTCTTTTTCAAATCACATACACCTGAGATTCAGAGGCTACAATAAATATATATATATATTTCTGTTAACAGCACATATACAGTGTATCACAGAAAATTGTGCTGACTGGTAGTAATTCTGGTACATTCCTATGGAGGAATCGGGGCACCGCCCTTATTTTACTGACATATGTCATTCTGTACAGAAGGATGTCAAATCGGTTATGTCCAATACTGCTGTGGAAAGACATTAAGTCACCTGCATACACTGACAGCATGGTTAGTTAATCATATAGAAATTCATTTCTGTAGATGCATATCTCCTTTTTGTTCCGTCTTTTCTTTTTTCCCTGCACGGCATATGTACGACAACATCAGCATATCCTGTCTTCCTGTTTCATTCTAAAATAGCTGTTTTTCCATTTCGTAAAAATGCTAAAAGAAATTGAGTACTTGTTAGCTATCAATAATTACGTTACAGCATATATCACATTTCAGTAGTTGGTTCATAGTGCACCATTGTCAAACCAAAATTGATATAATTATTGGCAAATTATTAGTATAAAAGTCTCAGACCAAGTCAGTCATATGCTAAAGTAGCAGGGAATGTGTTAGGGGACCCCATTCATTTCTGTATGAGAAATATTTCATTAAAGTCAAGCAAGTTATAAAATATATTAGGTTGTGGACCAAAACCCCAGTGAACAGGGGCCCAAAAAAGTACATACTTTGCCTTTACCCTCCCCCCAAACATAAATTTGTCTAAATTATATATGTTAGCATGTGATAAACCACGGCGTGCATGTTTATTACAGTCCTTACCCTGACTCCAACTGCACAATATGTGCAACAGCAACCATCATGGTTCTCAGTCACTCTATAGCCTTGACGCTCATACAGGTTCTTTGCTCGATTTGTTTGTTTTACATATAGATAAATGGACTGAAAACAAAACAAAAAACATTGCTTGTCAAGTGTTTCTGAATATACAGAATATGCATATAGCACGAGAGAGAGAGAAAGAGAAAGAGAGAGGGGCGAGGAGAGGAGAAATACCCTGCATCCCATTGCTTTCGCTTCGTATTCCGCTCTGTCCAGAAGCACTTTGCCAATCCCCTTTCCACGATACTTGGAATCTACACATATGGCTTCCACGTAACCCTTACTTGGATTTGATCGTTTTTCACCAAGAGCCATTTCCATACACGCCATTCTGCAAGGAATCCACACCTTTTACTAATTGAGGTTCGTTATTTCTTTGCTTTTCCATAAATCATTTGACAAACCAAGCCTGTAAACTGTAGTTATTTTACTGTTGGTTGAACCTTGGACATATTCGTTATTATGCCCAAGGTTGTGAGTGGAAAGTTAACATTTTAGATGCAAAACAAATAAGAGTATCAGTACATACCCACAGATGGCTCTGCAACCAAGTCCATTCGTGTCAAAATTAGGTTCTGGCAAGCTGAAAATAAAAACCTTAGAATTTGACTTGTTAGAAATATGTACAGTTGCTGTATTTGTCACATAGGCCTAAATTAAGTGGTTTGGCAAGATATAACTTTAATATCCGACTCGTTTTTCAATCTGAGAAGAAACCCCTCGTGGCACAGCTCATAATTTGATCTGATATCTGTTTCTAATATTAAAGACTAGTGTACATGTACGTAGAGACAAGTGGCTCTGAAGTGTGCAAATATGCATCATATTACGTCATTAATTAAAACTTGCTGCATATCATAGAGCCCCTGAATGCCATTACTATTGTTCTTGTTGTCAACACTGAGCTATGAACGAAATTGAGTTCAACTTGAAGGAATAAGCAAATACTTGATTTATTATTTTTTTCTGACAGAATTCTGAGATTTTTTTTTTTTTTTTTTGTCTGTAAGAGAGATACCATCCTTAAGGCTTACCTCCTGTCTGCATAGAAACCTAATACGATTGCGCCAGCAAAGTGACAGCCGAACTCGTCATTTAACTCGGCAACGAAATATCTGGGCCACCATTGAGGAGATCTTCTCAACCCATTGCCCAACGCTCTACTCACTTTATTGACACTGAAAGTCAATATAAATAACTTTGTATAATTTAAAACTGCTTAGTGGAGAACCATGCTTGTCATAATCGGTCATAATGAAGATAATGATTGTCGTTTAACTGATTTAATGCCATATACATGTAGAAGGACAGTAATGTTGTCATCATATCAACGACAGACGACATGTACTAATTATTCGCTGAGCTCCACCAGAACAAACGTGATGATGACTTGCATGTTTTGTATTCCCTGTTTTAGTTTGACACTGAAATTTAATGTTCTATTGATTGAGAAGCCTTTCGATGCAATCTGAACAATGTCTGAACACAATTCACTGTTGAAACTGGGAACCAATACATGACGTAGCCCAGGTAAAAAGCTTGAAAAGCGGGGACAAAGGCTTGTGTTTAATACATATTGTTAACACTGAAAAGGCTTTATTTTCTGAATATTCGGGCTGAATACAAAATAAACGGGTCCTCAGGATAATAATCTGTAAATATATATAGCACAGTCTGAAAACTACTAGTATGTAAGTACTACAGTCCCCATATACCGCCATAGAGACATATGGGGACTTTACGACATTCGGTTTGAAGGCTTTAACCACTTGTTATAGTTTATTTTTGCATTGTATTGGATTAATGTGGCAGTCTTAGGTTGTCCTAGGTGGTTTTCTAGTTTATGCACCCGATTTTAATATCATTTAGCGATTTTACGACAATCGTTTACTATCCAATCAAGGTGACAGCCGGGGGGCGTCTCGATAGTCCGAAGGTTCATTGGTCCGAAGGTTCATTGGTCCGAAAAGTGGTAACATTTTCATCGATTTTTTAATCAAGGGTTCATTGGTCCGAAGGTTCTATAGTGAACATTCGGACCAATGAACCTTCGGACTATGACAGTCGAGCGTGTATACGACCCAATTATAATGCGTACATAAATGTAGGTCTCTCAACGCTAAAAATAGGCAAGCGCCTGTGGATAGAACAGGTGATATAACGATATTAATACTGTAGTAACGGGGCTTTTGTCAATTGTTATACCTTTACTTAAAAAGAATGCGCTGTTTAGTTTAGAGTGTGACTTGCATCCACATTACACTAGCAATCATGCGAATGCGGATACATTCCAGGGGCGGATCCAGAGTTTTTCTGAGATCGAGTCTTCCAAATTATATTTGTTGATCCATCCTCTATTTTTGACCGTCTTCCGACAGAAGAAATTAGATACCAGTCAATGTAAACTTGATAATCTGACCGTCTTCCGGAAGACCCAGAAGACGGCCTAAATCCGCCCCTGGAATGTATCATAATACCTCGTGTCGCTCTACAAACTGTCATATCAGTAGGTTAAATAAGTAATGGTTTCCAGCTTACTTAGATTTCCCAACTGCCCATTCAAACTTCTCCCGGAACGCCTCGACCTGCAACTTCGCGACGTATTCCGAGTCTTGCTCTGTCATAGGTCTAATCCTTATAGGGCCCCCATCATCCCCAGGCACTGGTCCCAAAATATTGCTCGCAGGTTGATAGCTTATCACGAGACCCGCCATTGTGAAGCCTATATGTACAACGCGAAGAAATAGAACCTATGCACACATTTCAATAATCGTTGACGTAGAATTGTTTACAGCATGCAGCTAAGTAGCAGTGAATAGATGGCAGTCAGTAAGGGGTCAGGACTGATCGGGTTTTAAGGCATCACGAACAAATCTTCACCCCGCAATTCGCTCGGAAAGAGCTAGTATTTCAATACGGAGCACACAACGCATTGAGCTTATAAGTATTTTGTATCTCAGGTATCACGTCCAGCTTCACCTACTTATTGGCCCTTTACTTCTCCAAGCGCAACAGACCTTTCCAGATAGGAAAACTCATCCATGTAATCACCAAAGAATCAACTAGCTTTAGGGAAATACCCGACAGCTTTCTATACATATCAAAACAACAGGCCTATGCTGCATCGGTTCGGTTGATTTTTATCGTATTCATTAACAAATAGCTATTTAATTATCGAGCAACTTATTCTAAAAAAATATTCATAAAATTGTTTATTTATTTATTTATTTATTTATTTATTTATTTAGTCGTTTACACATTATCGGTCTTTTCAAATCGTGAAAAAGGGACACATTCGTTTCCAGAATTTGAGTTAGTTTTATTATATTTTTTTCAAAATTATTCATATAAATTAATATATCTGCGATCAACGTATGTCCTGAATTTGTTTTATTCAGATCTATACATGTATATTTACAAGACCTTTAGAAACATTTGAGTGTTAAAAACTTTAACCGATTATTTTTCAGCCAAAATGGCATGAGTAGATGCTTCAAAATAAGTTCTCACTCTTCTCAAAGGACGCCAGTTTTTGTTTCTGTGAACCCTCTGGTGTTTTTTCTTTACAAATATGCGTTAATTAATTAACCAGCATGAAGTCAACATAAGAAACAGGTGAACCGTTTATTCTTAAAGAAATTTAGGCCACTGTCCAGTAATACAGTTTTACATATCCAGCACTACAAATACAAGTCACATAAAGATATCAGCAATGTGTTACATTATATGATAAAAATTTATTACAGAAACAAACTAAACGCTTTACATAAACATACATATAAAACAAATGGCTGAGTTGTGTGGAGTTCTGAATTATGGTAAACTAAGATTTGACTGGTTATGAAACGTTTCATTTGGTGCACATAATGCAACTTTTGTAAACGTGGACATTAGGTTGATTTTGTCTTATGCGATTGCAAATAGCAAATAGATTCAGACAGATTTATCTGCATCTGCTCTCTCTCTCTCTCTCTCTCTCTCTCTCCTTCTCTCACGCACACAAACACAAACGAACTAAATTTTAACCGTTTCTGTCGCTCGTAGCGCCATCTCACATTCTCAAATCGATCTAGTCTCTACTTCCATGAGTTTTACTAAAGTAGAAAATCTGCCACTTCTCAGCTGCAGGAAACGAGTATGAAGTATTCCTATCCGGTAGGGCAACATTCAAGTAGAAAATATGGGAGTTGTGTCGCACGTTATTATTTTCTCTGCTTTCTGCTTATTTGCTGGCCTCGTGGCCATTTGTTTTGCAGAGGAGATACCTGCGGGCATTTACAGTATTTAGGGTCTCAACGTCATGTGGAAGGAACGGTTGAAATCAAAGACTTTTGGCCCGACCCGGCGACATTTTACAACAACTACATTAAACCCGGCAAACCACTTCTATTTAAAGGGAAAGCTAAAGGTATCCCAGCGATCAACTTGTGGATTGATAAATATCTACGAAATAAATATATCAAGATCGACATTGAAAAGGGAAAGGAGTCTCTACAAGGAGGCATGCCGATGTCCACCTTCCTAAATTTATACAAAGAAGCTAATATCTAGATGGTCTACAGCTTGGGTACTAAAATGATGAAGCCCCTCTTGTGTGGTGGCTATACCAAAATCCTGCAGGACGCTTTGCTGTGGTTTAGTAGCGGGGGTACTATACCCTCTACTAGGGCGACTGATAGATTTTTACAGATATTCACAGATATGTCTCTAGCTAGATATTACAGATATTCAGAGATATGTCTCTAGCTAGATAGATGGCCATTTTGGGCTGAAGTCAGACTTAAGCCCCAAAATGATCATCTATCTAGCTAGAGACATATCTGTGAATATCTGTAAAAATCTATCAGTCGGAAAAGGTGATTTAAGAAAAGACGGTAGCTATAACACTGTGGATGTTGGGAAAGTTGACATGGAAAAATTTCCAAGCTTTCCGAATATACCATGGTCGGCAGTCACTATGGATAAAGGCGACTGCATCTTCATCCCCACAGGATGATACCACCACGTTTCCTCAACAGTCAGGGCACTATAAAGCTAGCTTGCTCACTATTCATACCTTTGCAGTCGGAGCTTCACAGTGGCCCTGACGACCAGCAGCAATTTCGAGTATCCGTCCATCAAAGGAACTGCTCCACAGTAAATCTACAGTTGAATGTTATAAGTCTAAAATCAAACGTAAAGCATATTTAATTTTGCTTTTTTAAATTTTACTCTCTGTATTTAAGATGTGAATTGTAAAATTTATAATATCTTTTTGAGAGGAAAATGAGATGCCAGATGTTATGGTATTTTTTTGCTTATAAAAAAAACATTTGCTCCTGAAGATATAAACACAATACACGTGCTTGCCGTATGCAAAGTTTGACAGCTACACTGTATGTCATGTACGGACTGCGCAATGGCTGCATCAAAAATCAGATTTAAAAGAGAAAGATGCTTGTGTTGTTGCAATGATTTTCGAATGCATTAAGGTATTCTTAGTTCAAACTTCAAACTCTGCGTCAGCCTCTTTGCTTTTTTGTCTCATCTGCACGAGGGGACGTCAGCTCAAGGCGGGAAAGGCAGCTACAGGCGGGACAGATCTGTGACGTTCCAAATATGGAAGCGCCCCAGGCAAATTTTTGTCAAACACACCCCCAATCTGTTGCTAGTGGCTAGAGTCAGTATTGCTAATAATAGCAGATCCGTGGTCAACATAAATAAAAACTATTTTTATTCAAATGTATGATATCTGTAAGAATTCTGTTATAGGTATGCGCATTTGGACATACAATGTGAATAGCTTAAATGTCACTTTGAAAAATAATTAAGTTGCATCTTCTACAAATCCGTCATTACAAAAAGCTGACAAAGACCACTATACGAAAATACTACGAGCAACATATTGCATAAAACTGTAAACTCATATTACATAATCACAAGCAATCAACCAAACAAAGAACTATTTGAAACAGGCACTTAAACTACACCAAACACAATATTATGAGACTTGCAAGCGATTTGGTGCTTATATATAAGGACTCTAAAGCAAGTACGTTAATTTTTCTTTTTTCATTTAATCTTGAAGATATCTTTTAAAAATACTTAAACACTAAAAAAGCTTAACATTAAAAAATACTTGCGTTACTAATAAAATTCTTTATATCCAAACAATATTTCTTAAAATTCTGGAGATATAAGTAAGAGAGATATAAATATAGTTCTTTTTGAAATCACATACACCTGAGATTCAGAGGCTACAATAAGTCCATTTCTGTTAACAGCACATAAACAGTGTATCACAGAAAATTGTGCTGGCTGGTAGTTAATCTGGTAAACTCCTATGGAGGAATTGGGGCACCGCCCTTATTTTATTGACATATGTCATTCTGTACAGAAGGATGTCAAATCGGTTATCTCCAATACTGCTATGGTAAGACATTAAGTCACCTGTATACATCTACAGCATGGTTAGTTGATCCTTAAGAATTTCAAATCTGTGGATGCATACATACTTTTTCCTTCCGTCTTTTCCTTTTTTCATCGAAAGGCATATGTACGACAACATCAGCACATCCTGTCTTCCTATTTCATTCTAAATAAGCTGTTTTTCCATTTCGTAAAAATGCTAAAAGAAATGGAGTACTTGTCAGCTATAAATAATTACGTTACAGCATATATTACATTTCAGTAGTTGGATCAGTGTGCATCATTTTCAAAACTAAATTGATTTAATTATTGGCAAATTATTGGTATAAAAGTCTCAAACAAGTCAGTCATTACTCATATGCGAAAGTAGCAGGGAGGTGTCAGGGGACCCCATCCAGTTCTGTATGCCAAATATTTCATTTAAGACAAGTAAGTTCTAAAGATATAACCTTGTGGAACAAGACCCAGTTAACAGGGGCCCCAAAAAGCACATGTTTTGCCTTTACCCTCCCCTCAAATATAAAGATGTCTACATATATATGTAAGCATGTGATAAACCATGGCGTACATGTTTATAACAGCCCTTACCCTGATTCCAACTGCACAATATGTGCAACAGCAACCATCATGGTCCTTTGTCACTCTATAGCCCTGACGCTCATACAGGTTCTTTGCTCGATTTGTTCGTTTTACCTTTAGATAGATGGACTGTAAACAAAACAAAAACATTGCATGTCAAATATATCTGAATATACAGAAGATGCAATACATTCAAGTTAAAAGCACGAGAGAGAGAGAGAGAGAGAGAGAGGTAGGGAGGAAGGAGAGGAGAAAGATTCCATATAAATACCCTGCATCCCATTGCTTTCGCTTCGTATTCCGCTCTGTCCAGAAGCACTTTGCCAATCCCCTTTCCACGATACTTGGATTCTACACATATAGTCTCCACGTAACCCTTGCTTGGATCTGATTTTTTTTCAGCAAGAGCCATGTCCATACACGCCATTCTGCAAAGGAATCCACACCTTTTACTAATCAAGGTTCGTTATTTCTTTGCTTTTCCATAAATCATTTGAGAAACCAAGCCTGTAGACTGTAGTTATTTTACTGTTGGTTGAACAGAGAGCGGAAAGTTGACATTTCAGATGAGACACAAATAAGAGTTCCAGTACATACCCACATAGGACTTTGCAACTAAGTCCATTCGTGTCGAAATGTGGTTCTGGCAAGCTGAAAATAAAAACCTCTTAGAATTTGACGTGTACAGATTCCAGTTTGGATACCCCTTTTTCTGTATTCTGTCACTTAGGCCTAAAGTGGTTTGGAAAGATATAACTTTAACATCCATGACTCGTTTTTCAATCTGAGAAGAAACCCCTCCTGTCACAGCTCAGAATTTGATCTGATATCTGCTTCTGATATTGAAGACTAGTTTGACATGTACGTAGAGACAATTTAGTGGTCCTGAAGTGTGCAAATATGCATCATATTATATCGTTATTTAAAATATGACGCATATCATAGATCGAGCCTATGAATGCCCTTACTATTGTTGTTGTTTCGTCAGCATGGGGCAATAAACGGAATGGAGTTCGACTTAAAGGAATAAGCAAATATTTTCAATTAAAATTATTTGTTTTGGACAGAAGTAGAGGAGTTCTTTTTGGTTTTGTCTGTAAGAGAGATACCATCCTTAAGGCTTACCTCCTGTCTGCATAGAAACCTAATACGATTGCGCCAGCAAAATGACAGCCAAACTCGTCACTTAACTCGGCAACGAAATATCTGGGCCACCATTGAGGAGATCTTCTCAACCCATTGCCCCACGCTCTACTCACTTTACTGACACTGAAAGTCAATATAAATAACTTTGTATAATTTAAAACTACTTAGTGGAGAACCATGCTTGTCATAATCGGTCATAATGAAGATAATGATTGTCGTTTAACTGATTAAATTCCATATAGAAGGACAGTAATGTTGTCATCATATCATGACAGACAACATGGACTAATTATTCGCTGAGCTCCACCAAAACAAACGTGATAATGACTTGCATGTTTTGTATTTCCTACAGACTTCTTTAGTTTGACACTGAAAATTAAATGTTTTATTGATTGAGAAGCCTTTCGATGCAATCTGAACAATGTCTGAACACAATTCACTGTTGAAACTGGAAACCATGACGGAGCCCAGGTAAAAAGACTGAAAAGCGGGGACAAATGCTTGTGTTTAATATATATTTTAACCCTGAATTCTCAAATATTCGGGCTGAATACGAGATGAACGGGTCCTATGGACAATATATATAGCATGGTCTGCAAAGTAATATACTGATTATATTTTAACTTTAAGTAGGATTGCTCGCGCGATCGTGTTAATATACGACCCATTATAATGCGTACATGTAGCTCTGTCACAGCTAAAAATAAGCAAGAACCCCTGGATTGAACGTTCAACAAGTCATATATAACAATATTAATACTGCAGTAACGTGGCATTGTCAACTGTTATACCCTTATTTCAATAGAATACGCTCTTTAGAGTGTCGCTTGCATCTGTATTGCACTAGCAATCATGCAAATGTATTAAAATACCTCTAGTCGCTACTGTAGGTTACATAAGTAATGGTTTCCAGCTTACTTAGATTTCCCTACTGCCCATTCAACCTTCCCCCGGAACGCCTCGATCTGCAAGTTCGCGACGTTTTCCCATTCCTATGTCAGCCGAGCGGGCACGAAAGTTAATTACCCCCTTACAGCTTGTAGTAGGCGGGACGGACATTTAAGCCGGATTATCTGACAGTAATCTAGTGAGACTCCCCACGGGGATAGATCGATCTAAAATCTATGGGAATTCGCCCTTAGAGTGTGTTAGGCTTCTCGTCTTTACTATGAGAAAAGATCACCCAGCGGGCAAAATCATGTTGATTCTACAAATAAACTGCGATCAGCTAGGCAGCGTAACTTACTCCCTTCGCAAGAAGTTCACAAGAAGTTCGCCAGTGAGACGTGCGTGGTCCGAGACGCACGTCGCAAACAATGAACCAGCAAGTGTCTTTTGCTTGTTGAGTACGGCGCACGCCCTCACAGCTACGATCAAAGTCGAAATCACACGAGGAATTCGTCGCACGTGCGCCACCCCCACTCCTGGTGTATAAAAGGCGTGCTCACGACGCACACTCATGTCTCGCCATTGAACGTCGATTGTACAACGTGCACCACAATTTCCAAAAATTTGAAATTTTGCTCTATTCAACTTCTAATATGCCCCAAGAGAGCAGAAAAGAAAGCAGGAGGACGAAGAAAGGAGAGAACACGAGGCAAAACTGACGTACGCCGTCATCACAAACGTGTGAGGCATGTGTGAAGCAAGAGTGACGCTAAAGAGAAAACTACATTCGCCGTGCGTCGCATTCTCCTCGTAAGTGGTGATTGCGTGCCACGTACGCAGGTAGCAAAACAAACTCAAGAAATGAGTACAATTTCCACCTCCATCGCACCTGGCAATTAGCAACCAGTTTGAAAGACACCTGACGTGGCCCCTGCGACTTGCAAGGCAGACTTGCACCTTTCCATTGAAACCTTTCCTCTACCTCTACGAGCTCCACGGCCTCCATAGCACCCAAAATTCGTAGGGGACGTACAATCTTAAAATTGTGACTGAGACCTTTAGTAACATTATGAATAGGCATTATGAATAGGCATCAAAATCGATAGTGTAAAAAACTTTAACCGATTTTTTCTCAGCCAAAATGGCATGAATAGATGATTCAAAATAAGTTCTCACTCTTCTCAAAGGACGCCAGTTTTTGTTTTTTTTTCTGTGAACCCTCTGGTGTTTGTTTTTTTCTTTCCAAATATGCGTTGGTTTATTAACCAGCATGAAGTTAACGTTTGAAACAGGTGAACCGTTTATTCTTAAAGACATTTCATCCACTGACAGTAATACAGTTTTACATATCCAGCACTACAAATACAAGTCAAATAAAGATATGAGCAAAGTGTTACATACAACTCCTATTATATGATAAAGATTCATTACAGAAACAATCTAAACGCTTTACATAAACGTACATGTAAAACAAATGGCTGAGTTGTGTGGAGACACAGGAATACTTGAAAACGGCCTCAAAAGTTTATTTCAGACACGTTATATGTTGCAAGTAATAATTAAAAGGAAAGCAACTGTTCGTATGAGATTCATATTTCACAATAAATAGATTGTAAACAACTCATAGAAATAAAATACATTCCATTTTACCACCAAAAACAGTGGTTATCGCAAGTATTCTGGAATCTGTGCTTGCCATCAGACTAAGTGGACTTTTATAAATGGCTATACCTCCGTAATTAACTCTTAAGGGATGACTACAAAAAATCATTTTTTTAATAAAAAGGACTAACTTTGGCTGTCGGAGTGGATTCATTAACCATTGGTAAATATGGGGAAATCGTAATCCAGGAAAATCCGAAAATCCGTTTCTTATTACCAAAACGAACAATTGTTATCCCTTAAAGTGTCCCAGAATTTGTTGCGATGACCTTTTACGAGTGAAAATAATACTTGTATCAAATCTTATCAAATATATGACATTTAATACATTGAACAACTAAAAAGTTTAACGTGCACAAGATTTGCGAAAGTAATAACATAAAGCCATAATATTCAACCAAGGCTGTTTCCTTAAAATCGGTATATATATATATACCGAAGAGATTCAATCAAATAAAATCGTTTTTTGTGGGGCTTTTGAAATAGTATACAACATAAAAGTATGAGCGTTACAATAATTTTGTAACTGACTACTGATACATGTAAAACCATTGTTAATTTCCGAATTATAATATAATAATAATGTTTGTTAATACATAAAATTTACAAATTAAAATATTTACATAAAGGGATATACAATAAGACCAAAATGAGTTTGAAAATAAATAAAGCACAGACTTCTTGATAAATGCAATGGGGGTAAAATAAAAGATATACAATAATGACCAAGATAAACTCCAAATTAAAACACAGATCTTAAAAAGTTTGAAAAGAAAAAGGGGGAATAAAGCTTATTTTAAAATGTCTGGTTCTGAATTTAGGTACACTATGATTTGACTGGCTATGAAACGTTTCATTTGGAGCAAAGAATACAATTTCATCACAGTGGATATTAGGTTGATTTTGTCATATTCGACTGCAAATAGCAATTCAGATTCGGCAGCGCAGTATGACTTGTAAAAAGAGTCTATTAATCCTCGAAAAGTTGAACGGAAATTTACAGACCCTGCATGCTGTAGGTCTTACGAATAGGGAGTGATACATAAAGATATCTCCAAAAGGCGACTGTACATTTCTAACCTCAAGGTAGGGTTAATACCTATTGATTTTACCATTCAAATCACCTAAAATCTTGACTAATGGCATGACTGTCATTCCTAAAGCTCGGGAAATTTACTTCATAGAAAAACTGATCGGTTACATCTATTGCCATAACTTCATTATTACCCTTTTTGTTAAGTGTTCCATGAAAACAATTCAATACTATCACAAAAACAGAATAAGGCAGTATGAATATACCACGTAATACCATTTCCTAATTAACTGTCATGTTCGGCTGTCCCATAGATCTTCAATGAATCTGAAAAACTTTAAATCAAAACATTTGGCAACGTGGAAGGAAAGGTTGTCTGCTAGGATTCATAGTCCGTTCTCCATTAGTTTGTAAAGGTGACATCTGCCCCATATACCAGTACTAACCCCAACACTCTGACTTACCTTTACTAATTATATGGGACCCCAAACTTCCATTTCTAGGACTACCACTCCTGTCACACTGGGTCCAAATAATTGACCTGAAATCACCTTAGGTTATGCTGAAGTTAAAAGTAAAAAGGTATATATCTCCATACCATTTTTTAATTTTGCAAACAAATTCTTTGGTGTTATGGTGTAGTTTCCTACAATCTTTCCACATAATCACAATGTTCTTCCACGAAAATTTTCAACTCTCTCCTGGCATCCTTGTCCCGTATTGTTTCCAACCAATAATGTACGCAGCTTTCAAGAGTGTTCTCTAGTTCTTTCTTTAAGAAAATTTCTTCAAGGACAAATCTGACAAAGATTGGTTTCAGGTGCTCCCATCCTAACTCTCCCAATGATTTCAGAATGCGTGTAATCCGCAGATAATTGTGGCGAGACCTAAATAAAAATGGTGAATATTGAATAGTTATCAGTACTTGGCTGAAATTTCAATTTAAACAAAAATGACCACCCCCATCATTAAATGGTCACTAAATATAACCAGAATAATAGATATCTAGAGAGCAAAGCTCAGAGATGAAAGGGGGCCTTTATAAAAATCGGAAAACGCAAGCACTGTGTACAGCTGTATATGGGGTGGGGTTAGGGGAGGGGTCCAGGGAGCATAAATACAATATCCAGACAAATCAAGAAAACATGCATCTTTCTAAATTGTTTTAACCACAACAGAACCTTACAAGCAATCCACATATTGACATCTGCGTACCTAAATGAATTTGGCTGGTGTTTGTACACAATCATATGACACTGTACAGTTATTTTGCATTAGTTTTTGCAGATTTCAGTGGAAATCAATGATTTTTAAAATTATTTTCTTAAAATGTTTTTCTAATCTGTACTAAAACAATTTACCTGTTCAAATGGGCATATCGCTCTCTGTAATTTTCTGCCCTTTCTATTCTGAAAACTCCTCTGTTTGACACATCCTGGCTTGCCTGTTTTTGGCCTTTTGTGGTTTCAACAGGAGGCAAATGTGGGTCTGTTCTATCATCATGTGCTTTATCATCTACAGTTGTCAATTCAGCTTCCACACTATTCTGAGATAACTGTTTATCATTCCCACAGACTGCAACTGCATGATTCCCTGGTTTAATCAACTTCATTCCATAAAAATCAAGCATCATTTCAAATGACTTCAATACTCTGTTCTTGGCAGGTTTGTCCTTTTTAATTGCCTGAATGAGAATTGAAAAGAGATTTTACTTTAAAAAAGTATGAAGTGAATAAAAAGTGTGTCATATAGGAAAACATTTCAATTAAAAAAAATTCAACCAGAACTAGTAAGTAAATGCATGGCTATCTTACAGTGAAGCATAAAACATCTGATCTAATTTTAAGACCTACCTTCATTTCATGTAACTGAAGCTCTTTGGCATGAAAGTTCATACCTGGTTCTCTCAGAGGGAACAACCTAACATGAACAGAATCATAAGGTGCTCAAGTCAACTTACATTAAGGTGATAAACCATTATTCTCACAATTCCTCTCAAAGGGTTCTGTAATAACATATTAACACTATCAACCACAGATGTATGAACTTGACAAACTGGTATAACTCACTGGCACGTGACCTCAGCTTCAGAAGTGAGAATTTAGTAATGAGAACAGGCATGTCCACAGGAAAGATATACTGTAGTTATTTTTTTCTTCATAGGTATAGGTTTTGTTTACCAATGAGATACATGTTACTTATCTTACACTGTATTTAAAAAAAAACATAAGCAGGTATCTCTCACCACTGAATGTAACCATGATGTCTTTCCAACAGGCTGTAATCACGCCACCATAGCTCATGAATGGTGTCTATCTTGGCACCTGAAAAGCAATGAAATGGAAAATATTTTAAGAGCCGACTCAAATTTTCACATGGATCAAATATTAAATTTATTTTTATTTTATTCTTTTAAAATATTTTTATTTTCCCTACAAGACCAACTTTAGAATGAGCTTGCAAATGAAAACAAGGCAGCAAATCTGACAAATGTACAGACATAAAGCACAAAATAATTGGTAATCTTTACTCACAGCCAGCTGAGTGATGACATTAATTCTATGGAAAAATTCTCGCTGGACCTCTATGTCTTTTGGCCAGGTGGTAGCAACTATGTCCAAATACTTTTTTTTTCACATAGGAGTTTCTTATAATAAGTAACACAGATATTCTTTCATGATGCTATCATTGGAAGTGTACAATAAATAGAGTTTTTGTCAATTTTGATGCAATATTACATAATGTTCAGTGGCATAATCACCACTAGTTCGTGGGGAATCATAACTTAGTTAAAAAGATATCACAAAACTCACTTAAAAAGATCTCACTAATCCTTTTCCACATGCACACACAAACATACACCTCCCCCCCCAAATAAAATTGATAATATTACTTCTAAATACTCTAGTATAATGAAAATTATCATAAAATGTTATGTTCTACCGGTACTATGTTGATTTTTTCAATAACTTTAACTAAAAGATTTCCAATAACAGTCACGAAAACAAAAATCAAAATGTTGCAGCACGGATCTATATAATATAGCTCTTATCCTGTTCTTTAAAATTTAAACAATGTTATTTTCATAGCAGCAGGTACCTTCAGGTCTTGACTCCAGTTTATTCGTGTAGAATTCCCAATTGCTAGTCATCTTTTTAAAGTCATCTTTTATATCCTAAGAAAAAATAAATGTCAAAAAAATTTCCACAGATCCCCACATTTGTATTAACCATTTCATGGTAAAACTTGTTTGTAAAACTTTTAACAAATGCATATGAACAGTACAACATTTTAAATTTGATAAAAAAAAGGTTACTTACTGGGTATCCATTTCTGTATCGTTTAAGGTCTTCAGAAGCATATGCCAAAGGCTTTGAGATTCTTATTTTTCTTTCATCCTGATCATCAAAGAAGAAATTATTAATGAATTCTCAGTGCATGAAGAATGAACAGCATTAATATTAAATATGAAATTGAATCTTAACATTTAATATAGAAATTAAATCTATGATCAATATCATATTGATATTATTAAATTTTCTAACAACTGAGATTGAAAGACTTTCATAAAACACTGTCAGTTATACATGCACATATAGACTAATAATGAAAATGAAAATACTGGATCATTATTCATGTAGCTGAGATATTTCACTTTTAAAAATCATGATTAATGAGTGAAATAAAATACTGGTATGACCCACCTCTTTATTTCCATGTGATGTTTGTGACGTCTAAAAAGAAATGTTCATGTAACTTAATATTATACAGACTTAATACTCAAGGGTGATAGCTGATGAGCTCATTCTTGATTCAATTTATTCTGAATATCTTTAAAGTATTTATTCTCAGCATTTGAAACTGTCATAAAATCATACTTTCTACTAGTATGTCTACATATCCTGTGCAAACCTACTCATACCGATATTTCACAATCTGGACAGTAAAAAATTAGTGAAATGGCAGACTAAATTTCACAGGAAATATTTAGAAGTAAATTATTAATTCAGGTGCTGGAATAGCTTGAGCAACGATACCCGAGTAGGCAATATTAACCTTTACTAATGAAGTAATTGGCTCATTTTTTCTTCTGTTTTACCTTTTTTATATGAGGATCTAACACAGTCTGTTTAGGACCAGTTGATTGTTTTTTTCCCGTCTTTTCTTCTCCATGTTTCTTAGACTGCTTCTTACCAGTACCAGTAAAGCAACCCTACGAGTGCAACGAAACAGAATGTTCTTGTGAATTGTTACGCTACGGTTGCACGTTGAAATAGCGCTGTCTGGACGAAGCGCGGCCCACGTGGGCTAATTATATAGAAAGTCTAGATAGTGGACATGCCATAGACTGTGGACTGGAAATATCATCATTAGTACAACTATACATTATAATGTAATTATAACACTTTAACAGGTACCGTACACATGTAGATAAGACCTTGGTATTGCTTATAATAATTATAATTATAAGTTTTTTTTTCGCTCCTCTCTCCTCATTTTTGACCTTACATATGTATGAAACTATCCTTTACCTTCATCGTTGAAATTTCAGTAAGTATTCATGCCAATTAATTCACCGTAAATAAAACCGAAACTACAACCATTTTCTTTCCTTTTCACCGACACCTGTCCAGTTGTAACTGTTACACGTTCAAAACTCTTCAAATTAAACAATATAACATGTACCATCCTGCAACAAACAACAGTTTAGATTTGATAAAAGTAAAATTTGGTGTTTTATTTTAATGTAAAATAGCCTGTTTTAATTTTTCATATCGTTTAGGAGCTTTTCTTGTTTGACCTACTTGTAATGACATTGCACCTGAACACCAAGGAAGGATGGCCATTAGCATGTATTTGAGTAGAGTTTGTCTTACAAAAAACTATTTGTCAAGGTAAAACGAAGTTAAAGATCGAGTACAGGTTTGACTCTCATATTAAGACAGGCTTTCCTTTCAGTCCCATTCTCAGGGATTTGGCTATAATTTGAAATATGGTCTTATGTCTTAGTCTTTTTTGCTGCCCTACAGTCAAAGTAGTCAAAATGCATGTTCCAAAACATAATTACTAGTAGGGTTGAATTTTTATGCTAGACCTTCACATGTATAATTATATCAAATTTTAATTTATTATATTGATAATATACATGTATTGAATTTTTATGATCAAAAGCCAATTACCAAAAGTTCGATTTTTGTTCCATTAGGCTTACACAGCAAGGGAGAAAAACGAGGGAACTCTTCACAGATAAATTTCAGCCCAGAAACAGATTCCAGAGCCATTTTTGGTTTAAGCAGAAGACTCAAACATCACAACCATTAAACAAAGGTTTCCCAGCTTATGGGTTAAAATTTGGTTTTGGGATTGCAGGAGGATTGATTTTAATCTGTTGTAAATCTCAGCATGCCCTATGTGAACCAAAAAGGAAAAAGAACAGTCGCCTTATTGAAACAAAAGATGAAGATCAGGGGCCAGATCCAAATTTTAACTGGAAAGAATTTATCAAAGTTTTACTCCCAGAAATTTGGTACTTAATAGCTGCAATTGTGGTAGGTTATTTAAAGGTTGTATTTATTTATTTATTCATTTATTTATTAAAACGTGGAGGTATCTGAATTTAAACACAACTGATTCATTGTATATTTGAAAATATAAAAAAAGAGAAAAAACTGTTAGATGCACTTTGTTTAATGCATAGGCATAAAAATCAGTTAATTAATCAGATGTAGCAGTAGTTTCAGTTTAATTGTATTTTTCTTTTCAGAGTGCCTTTGCTGTGGCTGTTGTTAATATTCAGATTCCAATGATGCTTGGAGAACTGGTCAATGTTGTTGCAGAGTTCACTAAAGATGCCAATGTGGATTATTTCAGTGAAATTAGACAACCAGCAATAAAACTGATTTCAATGTATGGGCTTCAGGTGTGGACATTTTTTGTAGATGTAGATTTTTGAAAAGTATGAAAACATTTGACATCATGTTTACTATTTACTCAGAGAAGATATTGTAAATGCTCTTTAGATTTCATTTTTGTATAACTTATTTAATGTGAAATGTTTTTTTTAAAGGCTGCCATGACCACTGGTTACATTGCATTATTGTCAACTGTTGGAGAACGTGTGGCATGCAGGATGAGAAAGGAACTTTTCCAGTCACTTATTAGACAGGACATTGTATTTTTTGATGCTCACAAAACAGGGGAGCTTATTAACAGGTAAGCTACACATTTTAAAAGAAGATTCAGGACTCAGGACTTCCACAATCTTCAGGAAGATAGGATGGATTTTTTCAAAACTTCTTGAGAGACTGGTTTGAAGTTAATATAGCTGTCTTTTTTTTCTATAGAATTTGTCTCCCAGATTGAGCAGCTAAAAGCTGTCAACAATGTGAAATGCATGTGTGTGTGTGTGCATGCACGCACATGTGCGCACGCGCACACACACATGCAAAGCCTATGTGTGTAGCATCTCCAGATTGTTGTTGTATTTAAAGTGCATAGGAAAGTATTTAATGTAATTTAAGATTTGCACATATGTATAATGTTGACTTTGGCCTTTGAATCCTTAAAAAAGTTTGTGTTTGCAAACACAGTGTAGTCACAATGTATGTATATATATGAAGGTAGAATATTTTCACATCTGGTTTAAAACACTTTCAAAAATATTTTGTATTTATTTTAGACTAACCTCAGATGTTCAAGATTTCAAAAGTTCATTCAAGTTATGCATATCTCAGGGCCTGAGGAGTGCAACCCAGGTAAACTGTAACAAGTATCAGGTTAATGTTTGGCTGATGGTGTGAGGAATATGCTGATTATGGACAGAAAAAATTTGATTATCTTGAAAAAGTATCTCTTTAAAGAGTGTTTATTTCTGTTTGAATTGTCATTACGAAAAAGTATCTCTTAAAAGAATGTTATATCTGTTTGAATGGTCGTTATGTTGAATACAATATCAAATTTGTATTAATTTTTGCAGACAATCGGGTGCATTGTCTCACTGTATCTGCTGTCTCCAAAGCTGACATTACTTATGGTTGTTGTGGTTCCCAGTCTGGTGGCAGGGGGAGCACTGATAGGTTCTGGACTAAGAAAACTCTCCAAGGCAGCGCAGGCCCAGGTACTTTAATAAAAAACAATACACAATAACAAATTTTAGAATGAAAGGATGAAGACTATCATGGTTTATTTGATTCATCCTAATTTTTCAATAAGTGAGAGGCAGGTACAGTAAATTGACTGAGATTTGCATGTCGAATTTTTAACTTAATTTTTTTTTTTTAGAAAATATGTTATCATAGGTTGTACACTGTGTTTATAAGGATGGGAGGCAACTTATATGAGTCAAAAAGCAAAACATTAATTTTGATAAGCTATGTTACTGGTGACCCCTCCTGAATTTTCAGCCGTCATATATTGTTAAGATCTTCAATAATTTTGTTAATGGCATAAATTGTTCAATTTAACTCCTGTCCTTATCTCTGAACATATCTTATAATAAAAACTACAGTCCATATATAAGCTCAACCAAAAGTTTTTATGATCTCAGGGATGTTTTGTTATGGTTTCAGATAGCTCAGGCCACTTCGGTAGCAGATGAAGCATTGGGAAATGCCAGGACTGTTAGAGCTTTTGCCATGGAACCAAAAGAAATAGAGTGAGTTATCACTTAATCAGCTGTAGGGTGGAACATACATGTATCTCAGAGCATATAGCAAGTGAAGTACACAAGCATATGTGTAAAATTACTTTGGATTAACAGTTTTCAATTTCATTGTGGGAGGTGTTGGTTTTGGCCAAAATGCTAGTTACTTAAGATATGTGTTATATTTGAATCTGACACTTCATGTGTATATTTTAGGTTATTTAATAAAGAAGCAGACCAGGCAATGTATATGAATGAGAATCTGGGATATGGCATTGGTGTGTTCCAGGGCTTAGCCAACCTTGCATTAAATGGTAGGTTTTACATTTAACACATAGATGTAATGATTTAGTTGGTCATGGAAAATAACACTATGGTCATGCAGAAGAATATTATCCGTTTCACACTATTCTGTGCCTGTTTAATTTAAATATTGAGCTTCCTGTGCCAGGTACATGACAATTTTATATATATATATAGGGCTTATTTGCAGGAATTGTTTTGGGTGTGATGTATGCAGGGGGATACTTGATGGCGACACATGAATTAAGCCCTGGAGATCTAATGTCCTTCCTTGTCGCTACACAAACAATACAAAGGTAATAACATTGAAGGCAAGATCCAGCTTTTCAAATGCAGGTGATCGGTATGTGTAAGAAGGCAATAGGGTATTTAATTAATGGATGGAAAGTGAAGTACTAGATAATGTTCATCTTTTACAATGTTATACAAACCCTTTGTAAATGCAGGGCAACTGCAATGGATCCCAAAGCTGCCTTATATGCATTTTAAAATTTAAACCAAATATTATCAGCACCATTGTCAATGTTGAGTGAAGTAATTTGGAAAGAAAACCATGATTTCTGTTGAAAAAACAATAATGTCAACCGTTGATTGGTTTAGGTTCTTTCTTGCAATACTAATATGCTTTCATCTTAACAGTGAATCAGTTGTAACTGACTTTCGATAAGGAAATGTATTTATTATTGCTATTAATATTATTATTATTATTATTGTAGGTCCCTAGCTCAGATGTCTCTGCTGTTTGGTTCTGCTGTGCGAGGTGTCAGTGCTGGAGCAAGGGTCTTTGAAGTAATACATGCTGTTATCATTATCTACTTAACATGTCATATCTTCATTAAATATTACTTTTGCAATATGGAATGAAACATGAAATGTAGATCTATATGCACTTCAAAACATAGAATGAAGTATGCTTACCTGTAAAATTTTTCATACCTAATGCTAGTAAAAACATCGATAGTTATATTTGTGGATTCAGTGTATATTAGTACTTGTGACGTGGTGTCTTGAATTAGAGATAAATCCAATTCTGTAACTTTATAGTGCCAGTGGTGCATGATAAAAGCTGTAGTGTTTTATTTCTAGTACACCAGTTTAAAACCTGAAATACCACTAACTGGTGGCCAGCGCATTCCTTACTATGCTATGTATGGGAACATAGAGTTTAAAAATGTCAGCTTCTCTTATCCAACAAGACCAGAGCAGGTTGGTGTTTTACTATTAAGATATATTACTTCTTTGCTGTTTTTTAAAACTTTAATTGCACCTGATATAATTATTCCTCTGCATTATTTTCCCTGCAAATTGATTTGTATAAAAAGAACTCTGTAGCTCCATAATTTGAAAACTCAGGGACTGGTATACAAGAAGACATTTTAACCTTAGTTGTAATTTGAAGTTTGTTATTTGTGAACATGTAAATGCCTTTTTCGTAATATTTAATTTACATCATCAGGAAGTCCTTCACAACTTTAGCTTGAAAATCCCAGCAGGGAAGGTGGTGGCTCTTTGTGGACTCTCTGGAGGAGGTAGGTAACATGCTTGCATATGCAAAGACGCACATGCACGTTTGCATACGAACATGCATACACTCATTTAATTAAGCACTTTAAATTTAGAATTTGTGGCCTTGTTAAATTAACTTTCATGAGAATACATATATAGTTTTGTCAGACAATAATCATATTGATATCTGACCTTTTACTTGTAGGAAAATCAACCATTGCTGCTCTATTGGAAAGGTTTTATGATGTCAAAAATGGGTCCATTACTGTTGATGATGTAGATATAAAGGATTTAGATCCTTCTTGGCTGCGTGGTAGGGCAATTGGTTTTATTAACCAGGTAAGCTAAGTTACAAGATTAGGTGGCAGATTTCGTTTGATGTTTTCCTAATGGCCAAACAACAAAATTGCTTTTCATTCACATGATGGAGAAGGTGAAAGCATTCCAAGTCAGGTTTTCCTGCCAAAAACTCATATTTTCTCAGGGTATATATATATATATATATATATATATATATATATATATATATATATATGTGTTTTAAAAGTTTAACTGTCCTCAGATAAGTTCAACAAGAAGTGATTTATGCACTTAGAATGCATTCAAAATCCTTGCTTGCATTGCTTTCAGTTCATTCATTTGTATGGTAGGATTATCAAATTAACTTTATATTTTAATTGGGTTGACAACCTATTTAACACCTTTCATTGGAATAACTTGCTTTTATCATGATCAAAACCTTGTGTTTAGTCTGTCTTCTTGTTTAGAGGTCTTACCAGCTTAAAGATCTCACATCTTATATCCAAGCAGTATATGTGATACAATCTGATGTGATTTGCATATTTATTTTAATAGGAACCTGTTCTTTTTGCGACATCTATAATTGAAAACATCAGATATGGAAGGCCAGATGCCACTGACCTTGAGGTTAGTACAGTAGTTAGTTTTTTTCCTTCCTTCCTTTAAAGAAGCATGTAGATATCTTAAAATAATAAAATGGATTTTGCTACTTTAAGGTGATCACTGAAGATCCATGTAAGTTTAATGTAGTAAGATGGTTCAGTGGAATTATTTCATTCAAATTAAGACAGAAAGCTTCAATTGTATGTAGGGGTTGGTAATTTGCTTTTACACATAAACAAAAGAGACTGTTATGTCTAACATTTATATAAGTGCACACTTAATGATCTTACATTGCTGTAACAGGTTGTGGAGGCAGCAAATTTAGCCAATGCCCATGAATTTATTACTAAATTTCCTAATGGCTATCAGACAGTTCTTGGGGAGAGAGGAGTTACAGTTTCAGGTGGTCAGAAGCAAAGAATAGCCATTGCAAGGGCCTTATTGAAGAATCCTTCTGTTCTGATACTTGATGAAGCTACAAGGTAGGCTAAAAGTTGTATTTGTGTCTAATTTTTCAATGCAGTTTTACAATAATTTACAGTAACATATAAACATTCTCATTTTTGATAGATGTATAATGATGTATTAAAATGGTGTAAAAGGATGGAAAAGACTTAAAGTTGGATAGTGTTTTAGGTGAAACTTGATGTTGTAGACAAATAAGCTAAAATTCTTAAGCAGGTTAAACAAGAAAAAAATGTTTGTGAAATAATACGATTAGGAAGGATAATAATTTTGTCATTTATTTAAGATATTTCACATATATTTGTACTTTTTTCAGTGCTTTAGATGCAGAATCAGAGAGGATTGTTCAGGAAGCATTAGATAAAGTTTCCAGAGGTAAACAAATAAATTGAATAACAGACCAGGGAATTGCTCCAGAGAATGACCCTTCTTCCAAGATATCAGATTGAAATTTCTTGATTGTGGTATATACCTTTGTATCAGCCCGACATCAAACATGTAAAAACAACTTTGAAAAGAGAAACCCATGTTCAAACAAAAGTAATTTTAGTCTTTTGTTTTTGTGTCCTTTCAATTTTATTTCTCCATTGGTTCAAAATTAACTTCATTTTATCTTTCTTTAAGGTCGCACAGTGCTTGTTATTGCCCATAGGTTGAGCACCATTCAGAATGCTGACATTATAGCAGTGGTAGCCAATGGCAGAATAGCAGAGGTGAGTGGAGCTAATGAGGATATCTCTTTTTTGGTGGTATTATATAAAACAATCTTCATGCAGCAGTGGGCAGTCATCCTTTAAAACATGAGTCAAATTTATCACCTGAGTGTTTTTAAAAACTTGATTGCAAGCTTAATACTTTTGAAGTTGTGGACACTTTCTGATGATTCTATATTTTTTAAAAAGATGCATAACTATTTGTGAGTGAAATTAAGTAAAAATAAATACATTAAATTATCATTGACTGATAACTTTTTATACTGATTCTACATATTCTTTTATAATATGATATTATAAAGACTATTTGTTGCTCTAGTTTTAATAGAATTTTTGATGTTTTTAATCATTACATCGATTAGGATTACGTACTTTTAAAGTTCCATGCTTTTTTTTCAGCTTGGTGACCATTTAACTTTGAAGAGAAAACGAGGACTGTATTGGGAGCTTATAAAACAACAACAGATAGAGGATGAAGTACATGAACAGAATACAAAATATAGGGAACAACAAGGATAACCCACAGAAAATAAAAAAAACTAAACCTTGAATCCAAAGACAAGAATATTTGTAAAAAAAAAAAAAAAAATGAATCTGAAAACTTTGTTGCAATACCAAATCACAACAATTCTATTAAGTATAGATTTTGTTTTTTCAATTAAAACTTTTATTTCCATTTTCAAATTATGCATTAAGATATATTTGAAAAAAAAAAAGACAAAAATTACGTAAGCATGGAAAATCGGGACTGAACTTATTAAACAAACAAGTATAGATATCAATTTTTGTCATTTTTTACCATTTTTCAATAAAAAATTGAAATTGCATTCACAATTGAATTGAGTACAATATCATAACACCTTCATAGATTCCGTCCAGATCGCGATCCAAGAGAACGAAAAAGGAGGGTATTTTTCGCACACAAATTTCCGGCAGTGGAGCGTGGTCAGACATCTAGAACGACAACACAGTTTTATTTTGTTTGAATAAGTATGCATTTGTTTTATTAAGAAGGCAGCTGTCATTGCATGAAAATGAAAGTTATTATTGGACAATTCTACTTTCATTAATTTTTACCCCCCCCCTCTCTCTCTCTCTCTCTCTCACACACACACACACACACAAATTGACACCCGTGACACACAACAAACTCAGTACAAATAATATATTCTTTGTATTTCTCCTGTTTGTCCTTTGTCATATATATATATATATATATATATATATATATATATATATATATATATATATATATAGTTTAAGACAACGTACCTTCCCTTCCTCTGGTTTTCAGGTGGAAAGCCAGCCTGTAAAGTTGTAAAAAAAAAAAGAGTTCTTATTCCCTCGTCAGTTGCTTTTCTTTCCATGTGACATTTACATAAACTGCTACGCTGCACAGCACTATCTTTTTAGGTCAAGGTGTGCTGTATATCCTGAAAAGTGCCTGAAATCCTATCTCTGTTGCATACAATTTTTCCACATTGCTTGAGTGCGAATCCGTCATGCTTTTATTGAAAATTCCAAAAGCAAGGTTTAAAACGTATGGTGGCATAGCATTGTATCGCTGCACCGGTTGAGTGGAACAAGCTGCCTAGGACAGAAACTTTTTTATAAGAAATTGAAAAAAAACAAAAGATGTTTATTTTCGCGAGTTTTGTTCATTTTTAAAAATGTACATTATATAAGCGAAATCTTACTGTTTAGTAGTCAACTTTTGCTTCCATTGGAGGTGCAACCAACCAAGGTTCAAATTTTTCTAGCGGCAGGAAAAGCAAATGCATCATTTCCTGCACGCATGTTTTCACGTCATTAGATGCTCTATTGTGGGGGCTCCTGCAATATGCTGTACGGTACCCTTTGCGCAAGGGAATAGCATACAGTATATTACAAAGCACAGAACACATTCTTCTCACACGTCGAGCACGCTGCGTTTGTTTCACTAATACAAATCAAAATCCACGATGCTATATCCCGAACATCATTGTGTTAGACGCACCTCAATCTAAAACTACTTTGAGTATATATACCATGACTGGTGTTGCAACTATACTTCAAGAGATACAACCAAAAATAGTGGCGAGTTTGATAAAGCTATTGAAATAGTAATAACAGCTTTAACAGCGTTTGCATCTTTATCCTGTGTATTGCTGCACACATACATTATCTGATAGGCTGTAGAATTTTTTTTCTAAAAAATGAATATACAACATTGGTCAAAAAGGTTGCCCCACCCCCAGTTTCATGTGCTTTTATTTATAAATGATCACATCACAGGAGTTAATTGAAATGAATGGTGATTTTCATTCCAGATACCATAACTAACATGATTAGTGGTACAGAAAATACAAAATAGCGGTGAAGATTTCCATATTTAATACCATTTATTCATATTTATTACATGTACCCCCTCTAATCCGATGATGCCCATTAAATTAAAAAAACACCACCAAATGTCACCAAATTTACACACATTTACACACATTTAGCATTAGGGTGTGCTCGTTTAAGGTCACCTGTCTATTAGCGTGTGTGTTTATTGTGTACTGTAATTACCTCCTGTAGACGGCGCCGCTGCCTTCAACAAGGGTAACAATTCTGTTTTGTGGGATATTGTCCCATGTTTCCTAAAAAGCTTGGCGGAATTGGTCCGGACTACTTGGAGTTTGGTTCTCCTCTGGATTGCACACTTAAATTCATGCCACTGATGCTCAGTGGGTTTTTTTTATCAGGACTCAAAGATGGTTTCTCCAACCTCAGAACATTGGGTTTCTGCAACAAATCACGCACCAGACGAGAACTGTGTGCAAGTGTGCTTTCATGATGAAGCCTGTGCCAACCCCTAAGTCCTTTCTTGCAGATGGAATGAGGTATCAGTTGGTAACAATAGGTCCAGTGACCCCAGCACTACCAGGACGTGGTCAACCATCACTAGGAACAAGTTGGTTTTGCTGAAGAATCAAGGTATTTCTTGTATGCCTTCGATGGTCAAATTAGGGCCCGTAGACATGTTGCAGAATACTTTTTGGAAGGTGTGTGCAGGATAATATCGCCTGAGGTGTTTTAATGTTACATTACAATAAAGAAAACGGGACAAAAATGTTTCTTGCCTTCAACTATATGTGAAAATTGTTCATATGATACATACGTTACCGATACATACGTGACCAAAAATATGAAGGTGTTGTTTTCTATATTCATTGATTGTTCTCTGTTGTTACGACTTTGTGAGTACGTGCGACGTTGTATATGTGCGCACGCATGTTTTTACGGCGCTCATTCTTCTTTGTTACGTTAAAATGATGTTTGTTTACGTCTGTAACCTCTGAGAAATGGTCGAGCATAACATTTATCCTTACCCGATCTTGCCCCTCTTGACAAATTCTTTCAAAATCTCCATAATCTAGGTTTGCCCTTTTCTTGTCATAACTTTAGTTTTTACGTTGTTCCAGTTCTTATAATTTGGATACGCCATGCAATATATTCTTCGACTCGTTATTCTCTGAATCCGCCTATAAGTATACGGACAGACCAGAGTTAGACAAAGGTTCCTAAAATACTGTCTTCACGCACGTTTTTGAATAAAAGATTAACCTTCAGTATTCAAATAATAGTACAGAATACCTTCAATTTGGCGCCTGGGGTGACTTCGATTTGAAATTTGGTAGGCCTATAATATATTTTTCACATTCTGGTAGCCTATTGTATACTACATTTTTCACTTCTTTGTCGTTTCTTTAGTTGTTCATCTTTTATGTAGGCCTATTTATCTATTTATTCACCGGATATTTCTGTGTAGATCTACTATTTCGGTTACAGAGCACGCATATAAGATGAGGGTAGGGACCCCCCCCCCCCTTAATCACCATGCAATCACTAAGATTAAAGATGCATACAAAGTCGATTTTTTGCCACAAAAACCGACCAAATGCCAGCATATAGTTTCAAGTAGTATAACGAAGAGAATTACCAAAAGGCATTGTTTAATTTTACCCGAAAATGATGTTTGAACGGATTTTTCTGCTAGCATTCTATGACCTACTGTATGTCAATGCGGTAGAAAAGTAGGTTACGAAAGTAGGTTAAATTTCCGACCAAAAATTTAAAGAAAGGAGCAGTCATAAGCTCTGTAATGGCTGATCGAGTGATCTATTCAGTTTTTCCCTTGGCATGTCGAATTTATTTGCGTTGTGTAAGAAACTTGTAGAAGTGGTTTATATGTGTTACTGGGAATCCACGCTCCACCGATGCTCGGTTCGTATGTACCTTTAAAACAGCGCAATCACCAACACCAAGAAATATTGTAAAGGTCTTCGCTTTTCTGCCACCAGTGTACGGTTCTCTTACTTCGCTGCCACCAACAAAACAAGGTCTCTGTTTTGTAAACTCTCAACACAAATGTACATGTTTCTGTATCTTTTACTAAACACTGTCTCTATTCTTGCTGTACTGCTGTACTTCTAATTTAAACAACTGCAACTCAGCTACAATAAACTAACTGGAACTATATTGTGAAACTGACTCAAACTAAGTTGTGAAACTAAGTCTGACACTATACTCTCACTGAGTACTGCCACTATACTCTACAGTAACTCTAACTGAACTCTAACTGAACAACACTGCGAAGAGCAGCTGTATTTATACATTTCAAAAGTGGACGGCCTTGAATGGTTCACTGCTACTTTGACTGGCAGCCAGAGTAAAAGTGGACGGCCTTGAATGGTTGACCGCCAACCCCTCTACTGGACACCACAATCCCCTCTTTCGTAAACTGATACCACTTACAAGCCATTCCAACTTAAGGTTCAAAGTTCAACACACACAAGAATGTAAACAAAAGGCTAAAGCTTACTGCGGCAATTTTACCATGAATTTTAAGGCTATGTAAAATCGTTACACTCTTCCCCCCTAGGTCTGATCCCACCGGGGATCTGCCCTATTAAACTACTAAAATCAGTTAAAACTAAAAATATTCTGAATCATTTAAGCAGTTAAAAATTCAGTCAGTTCATAAAGTTCATTCAATAGTTCAGTGTCACTTTGATTAATAAAATTACTCTAAAGTTCAACATTGGATTAATAATGATAATCATGCAAAGTTCATAGTATGATCCATAATAACGTTCACTTTAATGTTCATAGTCTGATTCATAATAATGTTCACTTTAGTCTGTTACAGTCAATCAGCAAATCTCTTAGGAGGTCTTCTTTTCCTTTGTGGTCTTCCCTCATTTCTCAAATTACTGTCAGGTTGGTTCTTGGGTACTTGCACTTGTTTAGATTGGCCACTCTGCTTCATCCTGTGTTTGATGGCACTTTCTTCATGTTTCAGTGGACTACCTTCTATATAATTGCCTTTATGTAAACATTTCTGCAAATTGGACACCCAATCTGGAACTTGGTCACTTAAAAATGGCTTAAGACGGTCATGGTGCACGATCTTCACTTTACACTTAGGCTTGCCTTTCACTGCAAACAACAAATCACTGTGCTTTTTGACAACAACAAAAGGTCCTTGCCATTTGTCACGTTTCAGCTTTGGGCTCAGTCCCACTGTTCTAGTGCTATCTAGTAAGTACACCAAGTCACCAACTTTATAGTTATTTTGCGAAATACGGGTGTCATGGTCTCTTTTCTGCCTTTGAAAGTCCTTTTTCAAATGCAATCTCACTATTTCATGAATTCTAGTCATTTTCTCTTGCAACATTTTGACATACTCTGAAGGAGACGTCACAGATCGGTCTTCTGGTGGTTTTCCAAAGATCAGTTCTGTAGCTGTGTGAACTTCTCCGCCCAACATAAGCAAATTAGGGGAATAACCAGTGCTTTCATGTTTACAGCACCTGTATGCTGCAGTCAATAAAGGCAAATGAATGTCCCAATCCCGTTGGTCTTCTGACACGTAAGCTGATATCATGTCACATAACACAATATTGAATCTCTCCACCATTCCATTTCCTGAGGGATGATAGCTGGATGTTCGGGTTTTATTTATTTCTAATAGTTGACATACTTGTTTGAATAACTGTGACTCATAGTTGCTACCTTGGTCTGAATGGAGATCAAGGGGTAGGCCAAATCTAGAGAAAAACTCTGTCACTAGCTTGTGTGCTACAGTTTTAGCTGATATGTCAGGGATGGCATAGCACTCCACCCATTTGGAAAACTGGTCCATTGCTAAAAGAATATATTTATTGCCTCTTTCACTGACTGGAAAAGGTCCTAAAATGTCTGTTGCCACTCTGTCCATGGGAGCGCCTACAGCATATCTTAGCAAAGGAGCCTTGGGTCTTGACCGTGGCCTTTTTCTCCCACCACAAATAGCACATCTTCTTATGTAATCTCTTACACTTTCTTTCATCTTGTACCAGTAGAAGTGTCTTTTCAACTTGCTCACTGTTTTCTTGACGCCAAGGTGACCTGACGTGACTTTGTCATGCACGCCATTCATCACCTCGTTCCTCATCTCTCTCGGAACCAATATCTGTAAAAAGGAACCTGTCTTATCTAAAGTTTCCCATCTTTTATATAAAATGCCCTCCTGCAGCTCAAGTTGGTCCCAAAGCAACCATAACTGTCGCACTGCAGGACTTTCTGCGGCCACTTTATCTCTTTCTGGTCTCTGTGATGACTGTTCCTTCCAGTCCAACACAGTCTTCAACTCGGGGTCTTTACGCTGCAAATTAAACAATTCATTCACAGTGTAACTGCCCAGCCACTTGGCTGGAAGTCTATCTCTGTCACTCTCAGATTCACTGAGATCTATATCTTCATCACCATGAGAAAAATCTTGATCCTTGAATGTCAAGTTTTCTCTAGGCAGCACTTCCCTTTTCTTGGAAACTCTCATCCTTCGAAGAGAAAGTGCTCTAACTTCCTTAAAGATACACTTGAATTTCATGGTCACCCAGCTCAGGATTGCAAAGAACAATGTCAGTAGGGTGTAAAGGCCTGTCAATAAAACTGAACAAGCTGCTGTATACACACGTTTTACTGGACATTTTCCTTGGTTTCCCGATGCTTGACCACTGCCGCAGACTCCATTGTCTGATTTTAGTTCTTTCTTTTGGTTTTCTGTCGTTCTTCTTATAACTAACGGGACGACTTCTTCTTCGAGATATCTGGACCACTGTTCATGTTTCTTTTTACACTGTACACAACCCTCGCATGGCAAATTGCTTAAAATGGACTCTCCATCATAGCATGGACACTCGTCTGGGTCGCATGGAAATCTCGATACTGCATCTGCGTTACCGTGTCTAGCCCCTGCTCGGTGTTCTATTTTAAAATCATACTGTGATAGCACTTCCAGCCATCTGGCCATCTGATCATTGGGCTCCTTAAAGGACATAACCCATCGGAGGGCACTGTGATCGCTTCGTACCAAAAACTGTCTACCCAATAAATGGTGTCTGAATTGTTGAACAAAGGTAACAACGGCAAGCAGTTCTTTTCTAGTCACGCAGTAACGGCGTTGAGTTTTCGTCAATGACTTACTTGCATACGCGACTGGTTTCTCTATTTCTTTCTGGGTCTTCTCACACCACTGTAACTGAGATAAAACGGCACCAATGCCCGTGGCTGAAGCATCAGTGTCAAGAATATACAGTCCTTGGTCTCTTGGATACGCCATTACTTCATCACCTGTAAGGGCACTTTTGAGGTCCTCAAATGCTGTCTGACAAGATTCCGTCCAAGTAAACGCCTGGCCGGCCTGGAGCAGATGGTTAATTGGAGCAGCTCTTGTTGAAAATCCTCTAATAAATCTACGATAATATGAGCACAGTCCTAGAAAACTACGTACATCAGTCAGATTCCTGGGAACTGGCCATTTCTTTATACATTCTACCTTCTCAGGATCTGGTTTAACGCCATCTTGTGTCACTACATGTCCCAAAAACTGAACTTCAGTTTGAAACAACCTGCATTTGCTTGGCTTCAGTTTTAGCCCTGCTTTTCCAAGACGATTAAAAACCTCGTCAAGTCTCTTATAGTGTTCTTCAAACGATTTACCAAACACAATAATGTCATCAAGGTAAATCAACACTGTCTGCCACTGCAAACCACGTAAAATCAGTTCCATACACCGTTCGAAGGTTGAAGGAGAATTAGAAAGACCAAAAGGCATAACATTATATTCGTATAACCCATTTCTGGTCACAAATGCAGTCTTTGGCTTATCTTCTTCTGCCACCTCGATTTGATAATACCCGCTCTGGCAATCAGCTATTGAAAAGAAAATTGAACCACCAAGAGAGTCTAAACAGTCATTTATTCGAGGTAGAGGGTAAGCATCTTTCACTGTTACATCATTTAAGCGTCGATAGTCAACACAGGGTCTTGTTGTTCCATCCTTTTTCTTGACGTAAACTAGTGGAGATGACCAAGGTGAGGTGGACTCTCTAATAACACCATTTTGGAGCTGTTCCTGAATTATTTTCTCTTCTTCCCCAGCAAACGCTCTAGGGGGTCTTCTGGGCTGCTGTTTTATGGGTCTTGCATCACCAGTGACGATCTTATGCTTCACGACAGATGTGTGACCCATGTCACTGGAAGACTTGGCAAAAACATCACTGTGCTTCTGCAGGAGTTTCTTTAATTCACATCTTTCAAAGTCAGTCAAATTTTCACCTGACTGTTTATAGAGGTCAGCCAGGTACTCGGGCAATTCTGGGCTATGAAGGGTTAAGTCTGACTTTTGTTTACCAGGGGTTAAGTCTGCTCGTAAGATGGGCACAGAAAGGCTATCTTCAAGTTTATCACCAATCACATGGTCTACTTCATGTAAATGAGCAACGCAGGTGTCTTTCAAAAGTGAAATGTCTTCATTAGAAGGGTTAAGGAGTCTCACAGGTATTTTATTGTCTCTTCTGAAAGGATCAACTAGCACATGTCCGATCAGAAAATCACTTGACTTCTCTGGAATTTCCTCTACCAGTCCGAATACTGATTTTATTTTGCTAGAATCAACTGTCCCTTCTATGATCAACTCACTGTTTGCAGGAATAATAACGTCATTAGTCACTGTCACTCTAAAGGCATGCTTTGGTTCCCTCTCAACCAAACATGGCACTCTCTTCCCATTAAGTTTCAGTCCGTTCACACCTAGTGAAAAATCATGATGGCACAGGAAGTCCATTCCTAACAAACCATCGTCCTTTATTTTTGCTACAAGCATGTCCCACACAAACAATTCTTCGCCAGACTGAAAACTTATTTCCACATGGCCTTCAATTTCAATGTTTCTACTGTCTGCAACCTGCAACTGCAATTTTCTATGAGTCTTTTTCAGTTCAGGTCTAAAATCATGGGGAATTCGTTCATAAATGTGGGTAGCTATAATTGTTTTTGACGCACCAGTGTCTACAATAAAGTTCACTTCTTGGCCCTGAATCTTCACTGGCCAAGAAACACTAGCATTTCTACAACTGACGGTTTCAATGTCACTGTCAACAGGTGTTTTTAGGGGTTCATTCTGGCCGGCTGGAATGCCCCTTCTCAGTTTCCCTGGTTGTTTACATGCTGAGCCTCTTTCACAGGTGCCTTGCATTCTCTTGCCAGATGCCCATATCTATGGCACTTGAAACACTCTATGTTGTTTTTCCAATTTTCTGACTTGGGTGGTGGAGGACTTTTCGTGTCTTTTGCTTTCTCTTTCAATATCAAATCTTTAATTTCATCTAACTTCTTGTCAAACTTCTTTTCAAGCTGGTGTAGCTGACTTTCTGTTACAACAGCCTCAGGATTTGCTGCCCTAACACTTGGTCTTTTCACTGCCTCTTCTCTTAGACTGTTATACATTTCAAGGGCCTCCCTTGCTTCGTCTAGATTTTTGGGCGTTTTCATGCCCACTGCCACGGCGGCTTGATGGTCTGGCAACCCTTTTATGAAATGGCGCAATGCAATGGCCTCACGTGTGGTGCAGTCAGCCGTCGGGTAACCTTTTAACACTAACTTTCTAATATCGGATATGTACTCTGGCAGTTTCTCTCTTGAACTAAGCTTTCTATTTTCTAGCTCTGACAGATAGGAGCTTGTAGTACGCTTTTCTTGAAATCGGTTTTGCAACGCCCTCTGTAGCAGAGGGTAGGAATTTACCACTTCTGCTGACAACTGCACAAAGGCGAAATCAGCAGCCTCACCACGCAGACTGTTACATAATCTAAACAGTTTCTCAGACTCACTCCATTCACAAGTCTGGCTTAGTGCTTTGAATGGTTCAATGAAACCCTCCCAGGATTCTTTTCCACTAAAGAGAGTCTGTCTGGGCAAAGGTATTTCAAAGTTACTACGGCCGTTAATTCTGTGAAATGGGGTAAGTGTAGGGGTTATTGTTTCTGATATGCGGTCATTCTGGGCTCTGTGTTCTATTTCTGTCTCTTTCTGTCGCTCTAGGGCTCTGACTCTCTGTTCTGCAGCCTCAGCACGTGCCTCTAAGATGTCAGCATTCTCTTTAGCATTTCTTAGTAATCTTTCTTTTTCTGCCTCTGCTTCTTCTACAGCAACTTGTATTCTGTGAGTAGAATTTTCTTTTTCAGCTTCAAGAGCTCTGCAGGCTTCTTCTAACTGTTCCTCCAGGTTTCTCACTTCCTCCTGGTCAGATCTGTTGTCCTTTTTAGGAGGCATTTTGAATTTCTTGACTTTTTCTTTGATTTCTTGAGTTTTCTCCCGGCGTGTTAAAGTCTGTATCCCAGCGCTTGCCACCAGTGTAAAGGTCTTCGCTTTTCTGCCACCAGTGTACGGTTCTCTTACTTCGCTGCCACCAACAAAACAAGGTCTCTGTTTTGTAAACTCTCAACACAAATGTACATGTTTCTGTATCTTTTACTAAACACTGTCTCTATTCTTGCTGTACTGCTGTACTTCTAATTTAAACAACTGCAACTCAGCTACAATAAACTAACTGGAACTATATTGTGAAACTGACTCAAACTAAGTTGTGAAACTAAGTCTGACACTATACTCTCACTGAGTACTGCCACTATACTCTACAGTAACTCTAACTGAACTCTAACTGAACAACACTGCGAAGAGCAGCTGTATTTATACATTTCAAAAGTGGACGGCCTTGAATGGTTCACTGCTACTTTGACTGGCAGCCAGAGTAAAAGTGGACGGCCTTGAATGGTTGACCGCCAACCCCTCTACTGGACACCACAATCCCCTCTTTCGTAAACTGATACCACTTACAAGCCATTCCAACTTAAGGTTCAAAGTTCAACACACACAAGAATGTAAACAAAAGGCTAAAGCTTACTGCGGCAATTTTACCATGAATTTTAAGGCTATGTAAAATCGTTACAATATTCAGACCAATCATCAATCACCAAGAATTTCTGAATCACGTTTCACGCAGAATATTGGGCTCAAATAACTTATCACATTCGAAAAATAAGGCCAATCACGCGGAACGCAAAAGCCAAAAGGTATTCCCTACCCTCTAAGATGAAGCCGCCGCACACTGCCAAAATGACGTCTTACATTCATGAATAAACGTAATATTTTTGTAATGACTTTTTTAACCAGCTGTTAGCTGACTATCTACATGAATTTGTTTGAGCGGGCTCTTGCCGTCCCATTTGTAAATTTGTGTTAAAAAGCTGTTTTTTAACTAATTAAGTTTAGAAAATTTATATATTGTTTTGCCATGCAGTCCTAAAGGTCAAACTCGCCTTGCATGCATATATATAGCTTTGAAGTTCTATCTGTAGGCCTAATCACCTTAGGCCTATTCACTCTTTCAAAGCGCGGTTTTAGATAAGTTTTTTTAGAACAGTCTTTGTATTTTTGTCATTCCAAATTATCTTAGCGGGGTAAATCAAACCCCCCCCCCAAAAAAAAAAAAAAAAACAAATTTTTATTCGTCTAAGACTGAACTTATCTTCTTGAGAGAGCGAGTGAGAGAGAGACAGATAGGGCAGGCCCGTAGCCAGCAATTTCAAAAGGGGGGGGGCCTTTTTTTTTTTTTTTTTGAAAAAGTGGACCTTTTCCAATAAAAACTTCATGTACCTAGATCAAATTTTAACCAGAGTGGACCTTTTCCCAGCAAAAGGGGCGGTCCTCTCGAACCCCCCGAACCCCCCCCCCCCCTGGCTACGGGCCTGCAGGGGATAGGACAAACAAAAACAGAAAAAATATTAAAAATGGTGTAACAAGGCACATGGCAGACACACGCGGGAATAATGTCATAAAATTTTATGTAGGGAAAGGTGGGTGGTTCTTATCTTGATAAAAAACTAGGCTAACCGTGGTCAAACAGCGCTTTAGCCTCGATGTGACAAAATCGATATGTTTACTACAGCGAGGAGGTAAACACGGTGCTGGCCTTGAACTCGTACACCAGACTAAACCAGCCGGTAAACAGTTGCACAAAATCTTTAAAAATGGAAACAGCTGAATCTTTCAGGGAGAATCTTGGATCCTTGATATCAAACGGCCACACCAGTATCTTTATCGCTGTGGGTTACGAGCTGAAGCTGTTTGATATCTTGGGGAAATTTGATCAACCGAAAACCTCACAAGAGATAGCTGATGCATCCGATTGCAAAGAAGAGTAAGCTAGTTATACTTATTTTACTAAGTTTTCGGCCTCACATGTAAACTAAGCATGTCAGACCGAAAACTGACGCAAAGTACTTATATGTTGCATCTTCATGATCTTCAGTCCTTTATGGTGAATTTGCGTGCTACTAAAGTAAGATTAACAAGGCAGCACTTTTTTATGTACAGACCCAATACGGAGGTGCAAATGAGGTCACGGGCATGCTCTTCAAATATTTACATGTTTAGTGTAGTATTAGCCAGGCACAAAGCCCCTTGAGTTACAGTTTAAAAATAAAAAATAAATTATAAATATTCTTACGTCATATATAATTTACCAAGACTGAATCACAACAAAATATATTGGAATGCAATTTGTAAATTACTTTATTACATAAAGTACAGACATGATAAAAATTAAATGTAGATCTGTGTAAAATTAGGACAGCCATGGATTTTTTTTCTAGACACATGTTTTTTAAAAAATAGAATACAACTTCAAATTCATTCAATTTTATGTTTTGATACTTCAGCATTTGAAATGCACAGGTCTCTATATTGTTTTTGGGTGATATATAATGTTTATTAAGCAGAAATAACTATGATAGTGTACAAAATAGGGTTTTTGTCAATTTTGATACAATACTACTTGATGCTCAAAAGCATAATCATCACTTTGAAGTATGTGCATTGGGATATTAGGAAAATGTAACAAGAAAAAAGAATGCACTTTATTTTTGCTGTAAATTGTGGATAAAATAGTAGATAAAAAATAACTAATAATGTTGTATCTTCTAGTTAAGCATGCAGAATAGTTCATAACTTGTATAACATTGTTAAGCAGGTTAATGCAGATTTGTTTATAAAGAATGATTTTATTGCCACCACTATACTTTTTTTTAGCATTTTGTAAATCATCTATCTGCATGTGAGCAATGTGTTTACATATATTCATTGTAATTGTCATTGTTTTGTTCAGGTTTATCAGGGCATGGCTTCATTTGATGGTAACAGCAAAGATTGTTGATATGGTGCTGCATGAAGGTGACACCCTCTTTTTCTTGCCTAAACACAGAGTGCAGTCCTTAAAATCAACGGAGGCCAATTTAGGCGGTACGACCAAACTGCTCTCTATGTATGCCGCATGCAGTGGCGATATAGTGAAAGGATTCAAAAAGGATTCAAAAGGTAAAGAAAATTAAATATTTTTTAATTCTAGCAATTTTGCCAAATATGTTAATAAGTGTGACTGTTATTTAAAATAGCAACATACCATTTCCTTACCTGATGTCAAAATTAATATAATGGAAAAAAATCATTCTTTTGGAAGATTGAGATAGAAATAAGTATTTTGATTTTGTATGAAAATGTGTGGAATTGGTGTGAAGGTTGGTCTGTGCTCCTTCTTAGAATTCTTTGCAACTACCCTAATTCTATGATTTTATAGTAATGATTTTAAGATTTCTTTCATTTTCAGGGGGAATAAAGCATGAGCAAATGAAGCAATTCTTTAGTCATTATGAAATGGAGAACAACAAGAAATATTCTCCAAGTTTCTTGAGAGAAATTATTGCACAGGTGCCTGGTTTGAAGACAAAGCTTGGTGAGATTTTTATTGCAACAGTCGTTCTTCCCCAATGCAAACAAAATCCAATAGTTTCTTACCTCATGCAGGCTGTAATTCCTGTTATACAATTTATCCCTCATTATAGTAAAATAGTCTGTTCATTGTCGATATAAAGCACATTTGTTGACTTAATAGAGTATATGTAATGACACAGCATGTGAAAGTTTATGCCAAGTGAAATTTTGAACATTTTCTTTTGCACTTTTCTGTTGCATAATGGCAGTGGCAGTAATTTTATATCACAAAAAGCACAAAGAGCAGAGGGACATAAAGTCCCTTGTATATGACATATTGAGATAAAAATCACTTCCCTTTATTTTTTTCTGACAATTGATGTGCATAATTTATTCACTCCTTCAGAAAAAGGCATCAAGGTGTGTGACTTGGGGTGTGGATCAGGCAACTATGTCAACATGCTTGCAAAGATGTATCCAAAAAGTAAAGTGATTGGTATCGACTTGACAGATGAGATCCTGGCTCCTGGAAGAAAACAAGCAGAAACAATGGGCTTAAAGAATGCCAGCTTTCAAACAGGCAGTGCAGAAAACTTGCCAGCAGTTTGGATAGAGTATCTGGACTACTGCACTGTTACCAATGCAGTCCATCATCTGGAGGATCCCATGAAAATGATGACCGGGGTGTATAAAGCCCTCAAGCCTGGTGGTATATTTTCCATCTTTGATTCCAACATCCACAATGAGCTGCAAGATAACATTGGGAAGTGGACAGCTATACCACTCTATGCCTTCAAGCTGATTTCCACTGGAATGGATCATGGCCATGGGCATGGTCATGGACATGGTCATGCACATGGGCATGGTCACACTGTAGGGCACAAGAAAGCTCATGGTCATGGGCATGTTGCACCTAAACATGATGCTGCCACCCATGCCAAAGGTAGGAGAGGAAGCCATGGAGCAGATGTAAAGAGTCATGATGAGCAACATGATTCAGCTGGGGCTGGCCATGTTGCAGGCCGCAGGGGCAGCCATGGAGGTGAAACACAAGGCCATGTTGATAAAAGCCATGATGCCACTGGGACTGGTCATGGTAAAGCACGTAGAGTTAGCCATGGAGACAAAAGTCATGATCCTCACAAGCACGTGGAGTCTCATGCAAAGGGTCACAAAGGCAGTCATGGGGCAGCTGATGCACACAAGGGCAAAAAGGAGACTGGACATGACGATGCCAAGAAAGAAGAATCAGCTGAAGCCAACTCTAAAGAAGTGTCTGCTGTTGAGGAAAACCAGCCAAGATTCTATAACCCTCATGAGGGGCATGGAATCACCATGGGTATGGAGGTACCAATGGAGCTGTTGAAGAAGGCTGGTTTCATCCCCAATGATCCAGTGCCAGTGCCGGAGACTATGAATATACATATCGTTGCTTTTAAACCTAATGTGAAAAAAGATTGAGATCAAAGTGTGAAACAACTGTTTAAGTTTGGTGTTTCAACTTCTAATGAAAAACACTTGTAATTGACATTCTTTACTACATGATGGGCAGATGTAGGTAGAGCCTGTTTGGTATTCAGAGTTTGATTTGTGTTTGGCTCTTTTATCTGTTTGCCATGTAAAAGTGGCTCCCTAGCTCTGCATGCTCATTTCATGCCCAAAGCACATTCCATTAAATTTTCTTAAAAAGCAATATTCTGTGTTATTTGTATGGAATTGTTTGGCAAACTTTAATGCCAGTGTACATTGTGTTGAAAGAAGCACATTAAGTTTGTACTTTACATGTAAAGATGTTGAGTGTTAATGTGTTTATTGCCATGGGCAAAAGGTTCTAACATACCTCTCTTTAATGTTTGTTTTGATGAGAATTTGTTATTGGAAGTTGCTTCAACTAATTATTGTGCCATATATTCAGTATTTGTTTGGTTTAATAAAATATTTTTGCTTAAATTAAGAGGAGTTGTAGTTGCTTGGGACCAGGCAGAAATTATGCAATGTATATAACTTTGTTGTAGAAACATTTGATGAGATTTAGTCACTGATGAGACTTTTTCAGGGTCATTTGGGTCTTTCTTGTGATTTGTGTACCCTGAAACCCCTGCCAATTTTCCTACTTTTTCAGTGAGGACTGGTATCATCCCTGCTAAGTGATGTACATATTTTATGACTGAGTAGACGAACCTTTGATTATATATACTCAGTACATGTACCAAGGGGGATTGAGAGGGTTAATAGTCCCACACCCTACATTGGTTTTCAAAAAATCATAAAAACTGTACCGTTGTTTTTAGAGAGTGAAAAAAATAGAGGAAGGCTATGAAAGCCAGGTTATTAATTTATTTGACCTGTAAAATCCAAGTCCTGATGCAGTAGAATGGGATTTATGGAACACAAGTGATCCATTAACTAGTAATCGCATTAGATTAGATGATGATAAAGGGGATTCATATTCACCAGAGGAAAAATGCATCTTCATTCATTTCTCTTGAGGACAGTGAAAAAATAATTCAAGCAGGCAAACCACAGTGTTTTGCGCGATGTACTGCAGTAGCCCCCTCCCTCCATCTCTCGTATGCCAGCTCCTACTTTTTTGCACAAAAAAGCCTCTTTTAACACTTTCACTTTTTTTACAAAGGACACTGTGCGGCACGAAGTCATATATACGAAAATTTATACAAGGGTCTAAAATTGCAAAGCAACACATCGTTTTTCTTCAAAGAAATATGTATGTAAAATAAAACGGCAATTATACACTTCACATGAAGAATTGTCAAATTGCATTAACTCTCATCTAACACAATCAGTTTCTAAAGTGAACCTAAGCGACCCTGCGCTGTTACAAGTGCGCGGGAGCGAAACTAATATCAACAACATGGAGGACTGTTGGCTAAATAGTTACCACGAAATGTGTTTTTATTTAACCTTTAGTGGCTCAACAGGTAAGTCAACCAAGCTCATTTCTAAGTTTGGATGTTTTTCTTACTTTCATTTGCGTGTTAACGCTGTATGTGAACCATTTTACAATATGTTGAGATCGGTACATTATATGATTAGAAAGAATAAATGCCGTACTACATTGTCTGTTGGATTACCCCAGATAATATGCATGTATGAGATTCAATAGTTTGGCAGTACTAGTAGCATTGGTATTAGTTATTTCATTTTCATAGTTAAATGGCGTAATATCATGTCTCAAATATAGCAGTAATGATATGTAAACACTTGTCCAAATTTTGTCTATTCATTTTGACTTTGAAGTTTGACAATTTGCGGCTACCTAAGTTGCTTAGACAAACAACTTATCCAGCTCCTCCCACTGCCATTGCCACATTGTTGATTATGATCTTACAACATATATGTGATTATGAATCTTGCATACACTTGTCTGACACTTGACACTTGTCTGGTGTGCTGTCATTTTAAAAAAGAGTAAAATGGCTTGGCAGGTTTCAATTTTGTGAACCAAAGAGTGGCATGACCTCAAAAAACATCAGCTGATCAAAGGGGTTGCAGTGTTGTGATGTTTACTTTAGTTGTGTATATACATATCTAAGAAACACAATAAAATCATGTCAAAAATTTGGTCCAATACAGGCCATGGCAGTCAACTTAAATCTGGTAAGTATTAGTCTGAATGTTAGTCATGTCTGCCTTGGTTTAAAACAGGGGTACCTAGTATTTCATTTAATTGGAATACACTCATTTATCAGAAGTCAAAGTTTACCAGTTTCTAGCTGAAATTTTTCAATGAAGTCTTTCCCTGTTCAGAATTTTTTATCACTTTAAAAGTGACCCAAAATAACCTAAATTAAAAAAATTACTCACTTCTTTTGACATGTGTATATTAGAATAAAATATTGTGTAAGAAAAAAAAAAGAACCTGGTTGTTATAATGAAAGGTGGTACGTGAACTTACTTTTTTGTGTTGTTGTACCAGTGCTTTCCCTTTAAGTGTTGTTGTGCCAGAAGCAAGACCAAAAAACTTGACAGATGTAGGTCAACAAATTTTGATGATATTAATTTTGAAGATGTGAAGGCTCTAGTGAAGCTATTAACTAGTGTGAAATCAAAAAGGGGTCCTGTCGTGACAAAGATATGATGAGTATATTAGTACATCATGAATATATAGAACACCAGCACTTTTTAATTTTTTTTGATCATGTTACTAGATGTCCACCATAAATTCATAGAAGCCATAGGACATTTGTTTTCATCGAATATTACTTTGTTAACCCATTTCTTTTATAAGAATGTATGTATTTTAGTTTGATTTAAATTGGTCTTAATAATGAACACCAGGCCCAGCTTTGCCAAGAAGGAAAGTATTTTTACTTGGTTTCACATGTTGTCATAGTTCCTGAGAATGTATTTATAAACAAATGTCAGTAAAATTTACTGAATTCTAACATGTGTCCCTTTGGCTTTTTTTCTCAAAGAATGGGGTTGAAAACTTAACATTAAAAATTTAAGAGAGTTTGAAGTATCCTTTCTTGGATTTTTCTGCCGAAACAAATTATCCTTGGAAAAAAAGTTATTTTCTCTTATTTACGGGACATTGCTAGACCTATCCCTGTACTTACATTTAATGTTTTATGCCATTTGTGTTAAACGGTTTAGTTGTAAGTGTTTCCCACCCTGTCTAACTATACGTATCAGAAGGAAATATTTGTATATGGCACTTTTATTTGATGGATTTTTTATCCTTAGTAAGGTCTAAATGGGGAAAAATGTGCAGCTTTGCAGGTATGTAATTCTAAATAGAAAAAAAAATTACTTGGAGACCTTTTCAATTGTATACCTTTAAGTTTGATGGGTTTTGCTAAGCTACAGATTAGTGTCATAGTATCATAAGGTATATGCCAGGTCAAGCAATTATGAACAACCTGTAACCTGAGACTTATATGTAACCTGGCCTTACCTGCTTTTTACTGTATATATATACACAAATGCACTTAGAGGTGTATACATAGTCTGAAATTGTCTTGTTTGTTCAGTTGAAAGTAAAATGTGGTCAAACATCAGACGTTATATTTACCAGCAGGGGCGGATTTAGGCCGTCTTCTGGGTCTTCCAGAAGACGGTCAGATTTTCAAGTTTACATTGACGGGTATCCAATTTTTCATGTTGGAAGACGGTCAAAATTGGAGGATGAATCAACAAAGATAATTTGGAAGACTGTCAGTATATAGCTCTGGATCCGCCCCTGACCAGTGCCTGTTTTTGTGACATTAATTTTTCGTAGAGGGTGACAACATAGGTTACAACCTCAATAAGTGTGTTTGTACGATTGAATCTTTGAACCAAATAATTGATTAATTTTTGTCACCATTGTTTTCGTGGCTGCACTTGATGACTTCAGAAAACTACAAGTTGGAATCAAATTTTACTAGTTGGGATTTGTAATGGGTATTGTTATTGGTATTGGAAAAATACTCTCAAACAATCACCAACATTCCCATTATACTGGTTAAAGTATTAACTTTGAGAAGTACCTTTTTTTTGAACTAGTAAGATGCCAAATTCTCTGGTTAATTGCCTCAAGACCGGTAGTTAATCTCACCAATTGTAATAGATAGTAAACGATGCTTTTATGTTATCTTTGAAATGACTTGTACTTACCAGTATTATATTCAGGAAACTGAATATGTCTGCTAATACTTCTTCGCAACATTTTGCCAAGGATTATATTTTTAGCACATTTCAAAGTAATAAATTATAATACCATCCTGTAGCTTCATCGTGGCTTGACTTTGTGAACGGAGTTCAATAGAGGAAGTCTTTAATTTATAGAAGTTCTGATATGTTGGATTCCTCATTGCAAGTGATTAAATCATAATGAATTGCCTTGTCACATACAGTTCTTTTTTTTTCTTTTACTCAGATTAAATTCTTATGGAGATGGGCTGCCTTAAGAAAATGAAGATCTAAGGATAGAAGGATGCACATCAAGCCCCGCTTTCACCGTATCCATGGCACGGCCGTGGTGCTTTCAGAAGACCAGACTGTGGCCACCAGAAAGGAACACTTCTGCAATGGAATTGCCTTTAGTTCCCAACCAGTTAAGATCAACGAAAAACTCTGCATTGAAGTGTCACACAGGTCTGAATGGAGTGGGGCGATACGGATAGGCCTGACCTCGAATGACCCAGCAAAACTGAATCCCGCTTCCCTTCCTCGTTATGTATGTCCAGATCTGACAAATAAACCAGGCTACTGGGCAAGGGGAGTTAGTGAACAGTATGCCAAGAATGGCAACCACATTACATTTTACATCAATGAAGAGGGGCAGTTGCATTATTTTGTCAATAATGAACATCGTGGAGTGCTGCTTAATGCCTTGCCCACAAATATACCTCTTTGGGTTGTATTTGACATCTATGGGAACACGGACTCTGTCAAGTTCATCACTCCAGGTACAGTATACAATTTATAAGGAAAACAAAGAAAAGACTAGGAAAAAAGTGCAAAGTATAGCAACATGTAACATTCTGTAATGTTTGTATGCTAAAATATCAACCTGAAGTTTCTTGCTCTGAGGCCACCATTATATTCAACTGAACTGATTGTCATTCTGTGCTTTATGCAGCTCTCACAATACTAGTGAATTAATTTGTGTCACAACTTAGGGGTTTCAGAAATCGATCCTGGGCATTATGCTGTTTACTGATGATATTGATTTTATACAGCATAGGATTCCTGAATTATTGATAATAAAACCTTTATACCTGTACTCATGATTGTAAGTCGTGTTTCATGGGATATACATACAGTAGCTTAGTGGTGTTGTTTTATGCACAGGTGTTATAGCCTGACAGTAAGGGGAATTAGGCTTTTCCTTTTCTTGACTTTTTTTCACAAGATGTTGCTTCAGTGAAATTATTATTTTATTGAGATATGATACTGTTTTAAAAGGGAAAATGGATTAATGCTCCTCTTATTTACAGAATGTCCTTGTTATTACTTATTATGTTTATATAATTGCTTGAATGGAATAGACTTTTATACACCATAACAAGAAAAGATAAGCAGCTATTCTTTTGCAAGATTGCTATGAAACATATGGTGCTGTTTTGAAATGATCTCATGCTGAAAAAGAAATACTTACATGATTGAAATGTTCACATTTTAATGATTTCATGAGGTCAAGAAAAATACAGTAGCCCAGAATTCTGTTGTAACAATATTGATGATAATTTAATGATAATAATTATATTCCTGTTTCCAAATTGTATTTATTGATAGAATTGTCACATAAAAATCTCATGCTCCCCTCCCCTCCCCACCCTTGTTATTTATGAGGCAAGGATAGACAGTGCTTTTTTAGCTATGAATTATCTCATAACTCCATTTTTTTTATTGTGAAGTGTGGTATGAAAATGTAGAGCCAGAGGGTCAGCATTGAGTAGATTTTGGCATGATTTCAGATGAAACTCCTGTGGAGATCATTGCCAGAGGCCCTGATGCCATGCAAGCCTTTCAGAAAGCCTCAGAATCTGGAACACAGCCATTGTTTAGAACCAGACTGATGCTTTTAGGAAGAGATGGAGTAGGAAAAACAAGCTTAAAGAAAGCTTTGATTGGACAGAGGTAGGTTTCATGATTATTCTGCTCTTTAAGTTTCAGGCAGGGATTTTTTCTCTTAAGCTTTATAGAATGTTTTTCTTTTCTTTTCTATTTCATGGAATAATGGTATTACTTTGAATGTTACATAAAGATGAGTTTCAGTTGTCACATTAACTGTCACTCTTAGGAAAAAGAATGAATATAGATTTATTTATAAATATAGTTTGTCAATGTCATCAATGTCTTTCTTTCAACTTGTCAGTTCTAAGAAGAAAAAAAAAGTTTTAAGAAAGTTATTTCTCTGGCAGTCAGTTTGAAAATTGAAAATCCTAACACTGGTGCCAAATAGGAGATTTTGGTAAATTGTTGTTACTTCCCCAAAATATCTGCCATTGCTACTGTTTTAATTTGATTTTGTTTTAGTAAACAGGATATACTAGTAGTTAAATTGGGTATCTGAATGGCACAATTCCTAGGTACCTGACATATGTAATGATAGCATTCAGTAGGCCGCATGTTACTACTATGTACTTTTATCGATTAATGTCACACATTAGTTTACCAGGTACAGTGATAAATGTTCTCCTGGATAATGGATGGAGATGCTAAACTAATGACTATGGATATATTCCAGAAAAAAATTAAACTGTCATATTCTGTCTGTGCACAGTCTCATTATCTTATTATTTTTCCTACCAAGAACACTTGCACCATTGTTCAGTGTTTAAACAATTCTTTATTTAAAATAATTACTTTTTACATTCTAAAAGATTCATTATGGAAAGGGTTAGATTAAAGAAATTTCTTTTGCATAAGTTTACTCTAGCTGTTTAATCAAATTGAATTTTTTGAGATCCATATTTCAGTCCGGGGAACATAAAGGAAATATAGCTTTGTATTTGGTACCTAAATACCACTGTGTAGGAGACAGTTGGCATTTAATAAAATTGTTCTGGATATTAATGTCAATATGACTGAATCTGTGTAATCCTTTGGTTCCCAGCAAAACAAGTTCTTGGTTTAAGAAAGAACTTTGTAGAATTTCATTAATAAAATTAATGCGTTTGGATTCCATCCTGATATCTTCGTTGTGTGTACCTAAGTGTTATGTAAGAAAGCTTGCTGGAGGTGTTACTAGTAGCTTAATAGAGCTGTATATGTACATAAGTGCAGGCTGCAGTGTGTTTGATTGAAAGTTTTAAGTCAAAGGCCAGTTAAATTTACCTGGAATCAATGTCTGCCACACAAACTAGCTAACATTGTGCTATTCCCATCTGACTCTGATCTTAATCAGTACTAAGTCATTGAAGGCACTGTGATGTTTTATTCCTCCACTCCAATATTCAAATCAATTTAATGTCATGGGGCAACTATTTTTGTCTCTTCTAGATCTGTATACAATTGAAAGGTCCCTTTGATGATTGAATAGCTAGTTCACATTTGACCAAATCACCGATTTGTGTAGATGAAAAATTCACAAGCATTTACTTTAAGCAGTGGATATTTTTACAATTTATATTATTTCCATCTTTAACCCCGTGAAGCATTCCCTAGAACAATTACTAAAACACATTACAGAGCTGGATTATGTTCATTAATATCACAATTTTCAGACATGACACTAGTGAACAGAGCACTGACGGCATCGACCTATCTGCTTCCTGTAGTTTTAACTTACGTGATAGGAAGTCATGGCAACTGGCGATTAAAGGAGGCAAAGAGGAACTGGAGCAGGGGGGAGAAAAGGCACATGGTATGTTTTAATTGTCACTAGGGTATACTATATTCTACAGTGCATAAGGTGAGGTCAAGGGTGTTTAGGGTGTTTTTGTCATGGTACATTGTATCTAGGATATCTGACATACTCGTAAAATATTCCAGCATTTGCTTGTTTTGATATTTTTTTAAAAGCATTGAATAAGTAAATAAATTGATAATTGAAATAAAAGAATGAAGTTGAATTAACACTCATAATTATTTACCAAAAAATTAAAAGATAGAGAAAAGAGGTGAAATCTTGCAAATCTATTTTCAGATCTAGAAGAAGAATATTACCAGGCCTTGGCAACTAATATAGTTCAAGAACTGTTGTACAAGAAAAAACAAAGAGAAAAGGACAGTAATGAAAAAGCAAGTCAATCAGACAATAAACGAAACAACAAGCTTCGTCCAGAGTCAAGAGGGGAAAGGGTAAATATGAAATAAATATTCATAATGTCAAAGTGTGGGTATGTTGAGTGCACTGAATTTTGTATTATACCTTATGATGGTCAAGGGAGTATAGAGGGTCTATAGAGTAAGTTCAGTGTAGCTGATGAAGTTTATAGATTCAGAAGAATGTTGTGATGATTGAGTATTTTTCAGGGGTGAAATTAACATTGTACTTGGTATAAAGTTTTTTTGAGGAGGAAGATCATTAGCCATGTAAACTTGAAGTGAAAAAAAATTGAAGGAATAGAAAAGCCACATATTTGGTGTATAGATAAAGCAAAAAAATTGCCGTCTGCCAAATGTGTTTATAGACAGAAAATCTCTTACAGCGTAAAAGTAAAAACTCTGGTCCTGCCAGTAGTGGCAACAGTCCAGGCACAGGGGGAGGAGACTTCTCCTTGCAGGAAGAGCTGTTGAAGGAGATGCCAGAGAGAGTGGTACAGTTAGTACAGGAGAAGTGGAAGGAGAAACAAACTAACCAGTCCACAGCACCTACAGCAAACACCCCCAGTACTGCTGGCAAGAATATTATTCTCAACATATGGGACTTTGCTGGTCAGGCTGTTTACTACACAACGCATCAGGTAAGTGTTAGGATATTGTTTCAAGCTTATTCCAGAATGATATTTCTAGTCAATGGGATTTAATATTTTCTGCCAAATGTATTTTTCATTACAAGACAGATTGAGATAAAGTGTTTTTTTTTTGTCCTAAGTGTTTATGATGAAATGTATTTATGGAATGGTTACTTGATGAAGTATAAGAGGAGAGGTGAATTTTTATCTTGGTACTTGTACTTTCCAGGTTTTTCTGTCCTCAAGAGCAGTGTATGTGATTGTGTTCAACCTGTGTTTAGATCTGGATGCACCTGCTAAAATGGTTGTAGAAGGAGAGGAAGAGCAGGTGCGTAGCAAAGTTTACTGACCTTATATTCATATTGATCTGTCTGCAATGCTATTCAAGAACCCTGGAGTGAGAGTTGTCTATCAGTATGATTGCTTCCTTGGTTAACACAAAATGCTTGAAGTGTCACTCAGTCATTGTGAATTTACTGTGAACAACATAGTAATGAGTTTGTTTTTCTCATTTTCCTGATCTCTGATTTACATGCGGTCACAGCTGCTAACAACTGTTCACTGAAATCTATTGTATTGCACTAGTATAATGAAAGTGTAGGATGCACAGAAATAATGCTTGTTATTAATTTTTTCAGTCTCAGGGTGCGGAAAATGAGCTGTCTAATCTAGACTACATGGACTTTTGGATGAGTTCTATTCATGCCCACGCTGCCCAGAATACCAGAAACAGTGTGGATAACATGACGCTGTCGCCACCTATACTTATAGTAGGAACCCACCGAGATAGCCTAAGTGACAATCCAGAGGAGAGGCAAAAATTGGTCAGTATATATGGCTTCTTATATCCTATTTGCTATAAAAAGGTGTTGGTTTTTAGATTCAATGAAGGTACAATGTCGTTAATGAAGCTTTTAAATCAGAGTTCATTTACAGAATAGAATAAATTGTATATTTTTGTAAACCTATTGCCTGCGAAGACGTGGTTTTTAAATATTGTCCTGCTGTGGCAGTTGTTTGATCACCGTAAGAATTTAGGGGTACCAATACGCATATTTATCTCTTGTGTTTTATGGTTCATTAATTGCAAAAAAAGTCAACTTCTAATTGCTCCATTTTATACCAGATATGTTTGTGACTATTTCATGGCTTGTTTATATAGGCTTTGTGATAAAACAGTTTTCCTTTTATCAAGTTTGTGTACTCCAAAGCAATAATAACTCTTCGTTTCGGCCAAAAAATAATTTTCCTGGAGTAAACAACAATTTTCCCATACTTACCAATGGTTAATGAATCCATTTTTATGTACAGACACAGATGTCAGATTCAATCATTCACTATGTTCAGAATCTCAGAAAGGAGGAAATTGGACATTTAACACTATTCTATTGATATTTTTCCCATCTCATCAATTTTCTTAGTTGATCATATAAAAATTGCAGTAAACTGTTTATTTTGTTTTATGTTAAAAAAAGTGTTAAAAATGGAAATAAACCCATGTCAGAACAGTGCTGTCTTGGTTCACATTTCCTCAGATTCAATTCTTAGGCATGTTAATAGTTTCATTATTTAATTAATAAGATACGTAAAAGTGTTTTTTGGACATTTCCTGCATCTTTACAACATTGTTAGTTGATTTTATAAAAATGATGGTAAACTTGTTATCGTGTATTGTGTAATAAAGTTTCAAAAATGGAAATAAACTCATATCATTGCAGTTTGTCAGATTCAATAAATCACTATGTTCAGAATATCAGAATGGAAGAAATTGGACATTTAACACTGCTCTATTGATATTTTTCCCATCTCATCAATTTTCTTAGTTGATCATATAAAAATGGCAGTAAACTGTTAATTTTGTTTTATGTTAAAAATTGTTAAAAATGGAAAAAAAAAACATTTCAGAACAGTGCTGTCTTGTTTACATTTTGGCATTTTCAAGTAGTGACTTTGAAGTTCCATGGACCTGAAGACCTTTGCTAGTCACATTTTCTGAATATCCATAATACTAATATTTTATTATTAAAAATTGATGTTCATTATGCTGTAAAACATTATGTAATATTGCATCAAAATTTGAAAAAAACTATTTAGAATAGAAGAAAACACAATTTTGGGTGCTGTTGCCATGACGACCATTATGGGAAAACCATGTTACTTATGATTGCCAAACTTTTAAAAAAGAAATACAGGACTAAAATGCAGCCCGAGTTGGAAAAGGAGTCTAATTGGCTTCTTTTTCTGGAAGTTATACATTTTCAAAGTGTGAACTTGAACTCCCATGGGCCTGAAGCCTTATGCCTGTTACACATTTTACTTACATTGGTATTACCTGTTGAGCATAATTAAAATTTGATGTTGAATTTGCAGTTTAACATAATGTACTTTTGCATCAGAACTGACAGTAGCCTATTTTGTGCATAGTTATTTCCTGTTTTTTGTCTGTGCATTTGACAGCTTTGCTGCCTTGTTAATTTCAAAGTTAGTCGCTGGTTTTTTCCTAAAAAGTTTGTTTTTTTGTTAAAATCTCTTAAATCTGATATACTAGTAATTTGTTCATGAAATAATGATTGGTATTTTACTTTCATCAATTATATGCTCTGCAATTTGATATGATTGATTTGCAAAAAAAAAATGTGATGTTAATGAGCCATCAACAACGTGGGGAAAAATTGCTTATAGTGTTTAAAAAGATGATAACTTGAAAAAATTAAATACTGAAAATCTGAAGGAGGTATGAAAGTCAGATATTATCATTAATGAATGTAAAATATATTCTCAGTCTGTTGTCTTGAGAAATACATGCTAGATGATGACATTTAGACCTCAGGTATGTTAGGGAGATGTATGGATTCCAGATAAATGCCATCCTGGTTAATTTGCTTAGTTCTTTATTGTGTGGCTCTGCTTTTCATCTAGGTAAGTGATGGGTTTTGTGTTTCCGGGTGATTTATTTCACGGGAACCTGTTATTTGCTTTTCGCTTCTTTAGAATCAAGCACATTGCAAAGAATGTGACAAGGACTACACTATGAACTCTTTTTACTGACTCAAAATTCCTGTTTTCTGCTCTTTACAGGTGGAGGAGAAGTTCAAGAGAATACGTGAAATCCTCATGAACAAATCATACCAGAGACATGTTGTGAATCTTACATTTGCCGTGGAGAACAACCTTCCTGAAGGGCAGAAGGATGAGCAGCTAATCCAGCTCAGACAGTACATAGAAGAAGTGGCCAGTAGGGAGCCCTACATGGGAGAACAAATGCCAATCAAATGGCTGAAGTTTGAACAACTGGTGGAAAAGTTGGTGGAGCAGGGGACCAATTTTGTTACTCTGGAGCAGGTTAGAGTTGGCACCAGTTAATTGATTGATAAAAGTTTCATCAAATGGGAGAAGATTGATGAGGTTGTTATGGAGATGAGGGGAGGGGCACCTTTGTATCTGGAGCATTTTATTTCTCATTAGAAAATGTTTTATTTAGCTTAGAGTGGTATTAGCATTATGTTAGAGTCTGTTTGATATATGGAGTTTTGTAGCTTAGATTTATAGCATCGGAATACTAGAACACAATATATGGTTCCTAGTCAGTTTTATATGTCAGTGAATATATGCTTTATTTTCTTTTCACATAATGCTAATATGTTAGAGTCTGTTTGATATATGGAGTTTTGTAGCTTAGATTTATAGCATTGGAATACTAGAACACAATATATGGTTCCTAGTCAGTTTTATATGTCAGTGAATATATGCTTTATGTTCTTTTCATTTAGTACATGTCATAACATGCAATGTAATTGGTTTGCAAAAAAAAAAAAACCTTTTTATGAAACACGTTATAGCATATGAAAATATTGCCAACCATAATTAAAAAGACAAAATAACAGAAATCTAACAATAATTACAGATCCGTGAGGTGGCCAGTGATGCAGGGATCACCAGTGACAGTGAGCTGAAGACAGTGCTGGAGTTCCACCATGATCTTGGTGTTATCATATACTACGGTGAAATGGCCACACTGGACAACACCCTGAGAAACACAGTGATACTGAAGCCACAGTGGCTCATTGATATGTTCAAGAGGGTCATCACAGTGGTGGAGAAGAAGGAACAGGTAGGAGAGCTGGTTCTGTTGTATATTTGCCAAAGAATATGTGATAAATTTTGAGGGGAGATGAAAAACAATAGATTTGCAGTGTGTGGTACAGACAGTTGTGAATTCTTTGAAAAAAAAGGATATGACCAAGTAACAGAGGTCTTGTATAGACATATTTCATTGCTCTGTTTCAGTGGGGCGTGTATGTGGATTCCTGGAACAGACTAGAGCATGATGGAGTGCTGGAGGGAAGACTAATAGATCACATGTGGAAGGATTATCTGGACCAGAAACCTGCCTTACTGGGACTCATGGAAAAGTTTGACCTCATTTGCCCATGTCTTCCTCCAAAACATGTGAGTATCCTGACATTTTGAAATTTATCTATAACATGTTGTGCAGCTATATATTTTGTGACAGAGTTCCAAATTATCCTTTTGGATCCATCCTCCATTTTTGACCATCTTCCGACTGAAAAAATTAAGGGGCCTGTCAGTGTAGAAGACAGTGAAGAACACAGCCTCCATCCGACCCTTGGGGACACTTATGATAATATAGGTGCCTAGGATTAGCTTCATTTACTAACTTACTCCCAAGCGAGAAGGCAACTGTATTATCACATCAGTAAATTTTAATCATTCTTTTCTCATATTTCAGCAAAGCCAAGAAAATTCGGCAAACCCTCCAGAAGTATATTACGTGCCTTCATTACTCAAAAAGTGTCCTATAGGCTCAGACAATCTTTTCACTGTAAAAGAAAAAGATGTTGTGTTCTACCTAGATTTCAATGGATTTTTACCTGGTAAGCTGAATGATTTGGAATCTTCATATCCACATTCTGGTTTTGAATTGTTCATGAGTTTAAGATAAAAAATATTTTAGAATGATATTGCTATGAATTAACAAAGTGATAATTTTGAAAAGATTGGCTTCTATAACATTTTTTTTGCTCCCAATTGCAAGCAGTTGTACATAGAGATATATTTTGCTGGCTATGTTAACCAAAAGGTGTGCACTTTGATTAATTTATTTCTTTTTACCAGCGTAACATTAAGTTTTCCCTACATTTCTTCTTGCCTTCTTGTTTTTTCAATCAAACAATAATTTTCTTTGTTTCAGATGGTTTGTTCCACCGTCTGTTAACGCGAGCCTCTCGCTGGTGCCAGGAGTGTGGAGGAATCATGCCCAAGCTGTATTACAGGAAGGCCCGCTTCTATCTAGACAGTGAGCATGACTTCCTACTGGAGATGGAACCCATGCTGGTGGCAAGGATAAAGGTACAGAATCTGTTGTCACCTGCTTTTCTTGATAGTGTACAACTTAGGTTTTCCATGAAGAGCAAATGTATATTGATACAGTTTATCATTGTGGATTAGATTGATGGAATGATTTTGGAAAATTTCACTTTCATTACTGTGTGGTTACAGCTCTTTCTACTATGTAACACAGGTTTAAATATGATTCACTTTCATTTAATTTTTAAATTTTTTCTTTTTTCATTAAGACAAATGTTTTTGAGAAGCTACCAAAGTTTTTAGGATATGTATGACAATACTTGTTTTTCTGGTAAATCCAAAAATTGTAACAAACGGAATATGTTGCAGGTTTGTGTTCTGAGAGTGGCAGAGCTGGAAGATTCAGATGTGTCTTCACTTGGAACACAGGGAGAAAAGGCACTTCCTGCACCAGATATCACAGCTACAGCCAAGGTAACACATGGTGCTTAGTATCTTCAGGATTAAAAGGCCGGTCCAGTTTGATAATCAATGTTTTTAACAGGTTGAAGTTTAAAGATGTTGATCAGATGTTTTTCATTGGGAATGTGCTACTTAAAAATTGTTTTGTAGTTGAGAGTTAAATGAAAGATAATTTAAGACTTTTCATTTCTTTTAGGTTCGGAATTTTCTGGACTCCTCATTATCAGACCTTCGGGAAATGTGGATGAAAAGAATTTCATACAAAGCAGTAGTAGAATGTCACTGCGAAAAGAAACAGAAAGTGCAACACTTTCTAAACCTGGATGAGTGCCTGTCCAATAAAGTAAGCACATTAACACTCAAAGCAAAGCTACATTTCAGTTGTCCACCCATACAACTTTAGTAAGTTTATTCTACTCATCATGCCTATGAAAGTCTTTATTTACAGGTGTTATTCACATTTAAATAACATCATTAACACAAAATCTCTTTACTCTTAAGTTTTATGTATGTTGGCTTTCTGGGTCACACCCAATGTTATTAGTTACTCTGTCACACCTGAAAATGTGTTTGTTGTTAAGAGCATTATGAATTTTGTAATATGCTTATGTATACATAACATTATTACTTGACACGTTATCAAAATATTTACATGACAATGATTACTGATGGTATAGAAGCAAAAAAATTTAGAGGACATATTTGAGGGTGCAGTGTATAAATTTTTGATTGTCTGAATCAATTAAAAGAAACTTGTTGCATGACTTTTTCAAAGAATAGTTGATCATATCCTGTTGATATCAGTAAATTTGAAGCCTCACATGCATTTTGTAAGATTCAGTTTATTTAAGCGTTCACAAATGACGTCTGACAGCTGCAGATAATGGACTGATTTCTCTTTTGTTTTAGATTGTGTGCTGTGATCATCGCAGAATCAAAACTAATCAATACAGAAAGTGGTTTCCTAGTCCAACACGCATTGGTAAGCTTTCAGTTAATCTTCTCTTCAGAACCTTGGGCTTCAGACGATCTTGGTAACTGGACAAGAACTAGTTATTTGCCTCTAACATCTGACTATTACCATGGCTAGTTTATTTAAGTTTACAAAACCAATAGCAAATGCATTGTTTTCTGGGTCATTCAATTGTAAGTTTTTATATAATTATTTGTCCCATTGCCCATGTATTGAATATAACCCAGCCATAACACCTGTGATGGTCAAGTAAAAAAATTTATGGTTGGGCAAAATGTGTTGTTATTCTCATATAAATTGTTTCACTTGTATAAACAAATCTGTCAAATTACCTGAGTGAATAATTTTAATATGCTACCTGCTATCTCATAAAACCAAGATCTCAAAAAACCTGTCCATATGTTGAGTTGACTGCTGTTTGCAATACTTCCTTTATGTAAGCCTAAAGCATGGTATCTGTTATTAATACAATGTACATAAAGCTACTGTAAATTATATACAGTTGTTGCTATGAGCAGCAGATAGTTGATAACATCAGTTTTATTTAAGATCTGTTCTTGTTAGCAGAAATATTTTGGAATTTACAAAATGATTCTCATTAGCTCTGAAACTCAAGGTTATTTTCAAAGAAGAAGCTGACATCTATTATTCCCTCTGAGTATTGATCATCTGTCTAATAGGTTCTCCATTGAGGAATGATCTTGCATGAATCCTTGTAATATTAGTGCTCATCTTGTGGCTTTTAACATATAGAAATGAATCTACATGAAGCTGATAAACAAAGTAATGGAATGCAATGAGGGTAAATCTTTGTGGGAATGATGGATGTTGTTATGTATTCCACAAGGCCACATTGGTATTTAATGCAAGCCAATTTGATATAATGATAACAATTAATACAAATGATGCTAAAGAAAGAAAGAAAGAAAGAAAGAAAGTACATTGTGTTAGGTTTCATTTTGCTCCAAGAGAACATAGTCTCTTTCTCGGCAAATGAGGCTATTTTGGTAGACATGAAACACATCAAATTATTCGCAGTTTACAACATTTTCAGTATTACCTTTTATTTGTAGAAAAAGTTGTTTCATTCTTAATGCACAACACATCTGATTATAATTTTCTCTGATTAATATTGCTCCACTATTTATTGCAGTGAAAGAAGGGCCTATCCTCCCAGAGAGTATCACAGAGGAGGGGGGCCTCACTTATATCCACAACCTAGAGGTGCAGAAGGGAAGCGAGCTGCCTTCATGGGTCAAAGGTGCTGCAAAATTGCTCAATGGAGGATCAGAGGGAAGAGACTGGACTGCCTTGGCTAAAAGATTAGGTATTGGATACAGTCATTTGATCTCTGTTTATATATTCTCTGTACAATATCTGGAAATAACCTGAAGAAAGTCAAGAAATGACTGCAGCTGCTAGTTATTAATTACAGAAATTATGTAGGGCCTTATCCAGGTACAGTTAAATGTAAAATGTACATTTATTTTAGCCATTGATTTATTTTTTGCCAGGTTACAAGAAGAACAAGATAGAAATGTTCAACAATGACTTGAACCCTGCCCTTTCCCTGCTGACTGACTGGATCATAAGCAGTGGGAACACAGCCCTATCTGTTGACATGCTGGTCACTTACCTGGAACAGATGCACTGTGATGATGTGGTGGACATTATATTGAAAGGGCAAGGTGAGAACTCGCTCACTCTCTCTCTCTCTCTCTCTCTCTCTCTCTGCGTGTGTGTGTGTGTGTGTGTGTGTGTGTGTGTGTGTGTGTGTAGCATGGGTACACTTATACATGGACACAAACTTGTATCCCCATATGTACACACATACATATGAATGCATTTAAGATACAGCCACTCTTACTTTTATATTGATTCAAATATTTAGTCCCAATATATTAATCGTAATTATAAATAAGGAGAAGGAGCTTCTGTCACAGTGTCTGTTTTATAATATGAAACTTGGCCATTGTAATGTTATATAAATGTAAGTGAATATGCTATTGCAGAGGCAGATGTGGACCCACCGCAGATATTTATCAGCTACCAGTGGGACATCCAGGACGAGGTGAAACTGATGAGGGACAGGTTGGAGAAGAGTGGCTATCATTGCTGGATGGACATTGGTCAGATGGGAGGTGGTGACCAACTCAATGCCAAGATTGATGAAGGAATCAGAAGTGCCAAAGTACGCTTTTGTATTTCATGTTTTTTGGTGTACAGTGTTTACATTGTATAATATATGGAGAGGAGATTATAGCAGTCTTTTCATTTTAAAGCAATTTTTATATGCAAATTTGACATGTGATAATGTATAGCATAGCAGTTAAAAGTTTATACGTATAACATTTTCACTTAGTTACCACCTCAGATAAAAAATGTAAATGCATTTGGTTACTGAAGCATGTCTAGTTCCATGCATGTACAAATGTTTTTTCTCAGGTACTTTGTACCAACATGACACTGAGTTAAGAATTCAATTGATTCCAATGTTTTCTTTTCCCCAGGTAATAATTGCCTGTGTTACACCCAAGTACATTGTGTCCCACCTGTGTAACAGGGAGCTAAGTCTGGGAGACGTGCTCAGGAAACCCATCATTCCTGTCATGTTTGACAAGGTGCCCTGGCCTCCTCCGGGAGGAATGGCACTCATGTTCTCACAGCTAGTCTACATCAACATGAAGGGTAATTTTTTTATTTTTGGATTTTTCAATTTCTTTTTCATGCAGAACATTTGATAGAGATTACCAGTGCAGGCATGACTTTATTGATTTTTGCCTTCATTGAAGAGCATTCATAATGCCTGCAATAATGTTTTAAATTGAATTTCTTAAAATAAATAAAAAATAGTTTAGCATAGTAATATTTCAGCAGTAAGTGATTTTTGTATATGAAGAACATAGATGATATAATGATACGTATTCAAAGCAAGGGTGATATTAAAGAACAATAAATTACTTTACTGATAAAGTCTCTCCAGTATTGATGCAATAAATCACCCTTCCGTTTCCAGAGGTGGGCGGTCATGGCGGCTCAGGTGTCCATGCCGACCTGGAGGACAGGTACAGTGAGATCATACAGCAGGTGTCCAGGTTTAGCACACCTGTACTACCCAAGGTGCGAGCATCCTCAGTCAAAACCAACTCGGACAAGTCTCATAACTCTCAGAGCACCGTGGGGTCAGAATCTCACTTCAGTCTAACGCCCGAGCCTCCATTAATACAAGAGTACTATGTGGGGAATAGGCGGGCCAGTTTACAGGTGCCAGCCCTGAGGAATGATGAGAATGCTGAGCCCATGACAAGACACAGGAACACTGTAGAACAAGTCCATGTGCATAAGTGTGCAGTGTGTGTGATATTGTAATATCATGTTTATAGCATTATCAGTATGCCAGTTAACATGACAACATCACATATTTGACCAAACACTGTGTACTGTGTCAAATTGGCCAATAAAATATTACAGGGTTTTGCTAGTCCATGTTATTCTGAAGTTATAAACAGAATAACAAAATTCTGATGTTAAATATGAAATATTTGTGTATAACCTTGTATGTAAAAATCTTGTTATACCTTATGGGACCATAAAGGGTAATACTTAAAACTGAATCTTTCATGTTTATTGTTAGTGCCAGTCCAATGGTTGTAAATCTGCTGTTGTTATAGCACCATTTGAAACTTGGAATATTTGTAGATTGTTGGCTTTTTGATTTTGTTAGTTATTCTTCAGATATTAAAATGAAACTTGTGATGAAATTATGGAAAGCCTACATTACTTACCTGCTTCTGCTTATGTGGCTTAAAATACTTAAAAAATCTTTTAAATATAGACCTGGAAAAAATTAATTTGAAACTTTGGTCTTAGAGTGATTGACCGAAACAATGAGAAACAATGAGTATTTGAGATACTTTTTAAGTATTAACTATTGCCACCACAGATAGTTAAAATAATTGACAAAGCAATCATAACTTGCTCAAAGGGTCTAGTTATCCCCTCTCTTTTAGAGAAAAAAAGAAAAGAAAAGGTATGGGACCTCAACTTAATTGGATAAAATCCTAAACACTGTATGTAGATTAATAACTTTTGTATGCATGGTATGGTTTAATCCCTCTGGCAGGTTATGGAATAATTTTTTTTTATGGTTTCTGCATCATTCAAGAATAAAGCTGGTGCAATTATGCTGTAAACTTCATAATATGAATCGAGTGAATAAGGACAAAACTCCTTTCAACATTGTTTTTTGATTTGTACTTGTTAATCAAGTTTGCTGTTAATCTTCATCTTCTGCTAAATAGTGAGGGAGAAGGACAGATCAGATGCTCAGATAAGCTCATTTTCATTTGAGTTTTTAAAATAGAAGCATGATGTTAAAATTAACATTTAAAGGAGAGAAACATGAGGGGCAAATTATTGTAACAAAATACTAAATTAAAAGAAATTTCGATCTTTTTTCAATGCCACATTCATCTTTTTAACCATTCATTTAAAACTTAACCAAACAAGTTTTTGTCTTTATCTTGAAGACTGAGATGAACAAAATCATTCACAAAATTTAAGTGTATTTTGATGAGAAAAAAAAAGTTCCCATGTGTTTTTTTTTTTTCATGTGCAATATTGCAGGATGTAGATGAAACAGAATGTTTGAATTGTACATCTGTGAATGTTTTTCTACTGAAAGTTTTAATTCTTCACCATTAGATTACAATTTTACCATTTAATGAGACTTATTTTTAATAGTATTTTTATCCTGTTCCTTTGGAGTTTTTCTCATTTTTGTGCCATTCGTGCCCTTGACAATTAAGTTGTACTGAAAGAATGGACTTCTTTATTTTGAAAGGATGCGGATCTTTTTGACCTTGTTCAAAAACCGATCAGTGTTCAAGCTGGTCATTGTTATTCTACAGGTTGTGGGTTGTCCTTCTTTGAAATTAAATTTGCACCTGCTTAATTTTCGTGGCAAAAAGGGTTAATAAAAAATAGCTTTTTTATTAAATTTATTAAAATTCACGTAAATTTAAAAGTTAGACCAAAGGATGTTAAGATCTGAGCATACAGACATTCTTGATGTTGTGTTTGTGCTTCATGCCAGCTGATATTTTGGATAATTTATTAAAGGTAGTGGTAAAGTATGGTTACATTAGGATTTTGGTTGTAGATGTGTTTTAGCATGCTACAGGCCATATCAAAACAAACTGCTGGGCAGTATTGATGAGTATGAATGTTATGTACAATGTATGACAATTATGTTTCATTAAAAAAAAAAAATACAAAAAACAAGCAAACAAAAGAAATGTGGCAGTTAAAAGGAAGAGTTGTGAAAGAGTATTTTTATGGTGTATTGATGTTCAAGTGACCATCTGGAGTTGGCAGCATTACATTTGTTTTATGTGCAGCTGTAGTATTTTATGTGAATTGATCTGTTATTAGCCTTAAAAATCACAACATAAATCATTACGTAAGAGTGGAAGTATGCAAAGAAGAATTCTGTGTGTTACACCATGTTTGAACACAAAGTTCAGCATAACAATAAAAACTTGAAATTGCCGTTTCTAATACTTTATTACTAATAATATTTTGCCTGTTAAGCTGTGACTTCATTTTTCACAATTTATGAACATTGAGAGTAACTGTGTGACTAACATGTTTGCATATTATACTGTAATTGCTTTAAATTTAAAGAGGATCCAAAACAAATATATTTTTTCTGTGACAGATATGTTAACTAAATATATATATTGAGGGAATAAATCGTTTATATAAGGCAATCAACATATTTTATTAAATTTTCATTTGGATGCTTTATTCTATATGAAGTAGTACTAGCACATGTTGTACTGCTTGGTGGTTCTTCATACTTTTCACCTTTCTTTCCAAAAGACAATATTACATAATTTTTCTGGGGATCATGATTATCAGTATAATCCATTTCAGTTGTAAATATTTTGCCTTTAATAAGTGAAAAACTAAGTGCATCATACAGTAAACCAATTTATAATTGTAACCTGTAGATGTCAGCATAATTAAAGACATTTTTGCACTATTAAAAATTACGTTTTCTTGTAAAGTTTGCAAAGGAAAATTGACAAAATTTAAGTTTTTCTTTGGGAAAGGTGGAAACACGAAGATGATGTTTATGTCCGTGAAATATATACACTCTTATACAGTCTCTTGTAGAAAGGGTGGAAATACTGATACGGAGGTATTGATATAATGTAAATTCTCAAAAATACGAAATACATCCTCCCCCTCAACTGATTAATATTTTGACTTAGCTGGCGCGTTTATCCAGCTGAAAAAAGGAAGGGAATTCCCATGCAACGTCACTGCGCCACGTGACCGCTCTCTGTTTACTGTGCCATGCTGGTGTCATGGCGGGATCTGGCGAACATGCAGACGGAGCTCCGCCGTTTATGTACCGAATTCTATCGGCACTGTTCTATGGATTCGCGTCTTTTATGATCATTGTGATCAACAAGGTAGTCCTCACAACGTACAAGTAAGTCGACTCTAATATGTAACAACCTCAAGCGTGAAAATACACAGTAAATGAATTGTATGAGTCGGAAACCAAATGTAAAGCTTGGAAGTTCATGGAAGTAGAATCAGTGGAATCCAGCAGCAGCTGCTAAACAGTTCAAACAAGCTTCCAGAGTAAAAACGAAAACATGGTGTGCATACACGTACATACATACATACATACATACATACATACATACATACTATATTAATATCCAAGCATTTGGTTTTTATTGCAAAGCTTACTTGAATTTGTGCTGTTTATTTTAAGTGCCCCTGTCGTGTCCACTTGGCAAACAAAAACAAATCAAGTTGACACATAATTTGGGTCTCTTAAAATGCAGATGCATTAAAAAAATCAGAGAGAAATAGTTCAGTTCGAAACAATCTGTTTTAACAAGTGTGTCTTTTCATATTTTAGGTTTCCATCTTTCCAGTTCTTAGGACTGGGACAGGTAAGCTAATTGCCCTGATAAGGACTCAGACACAGTAGTCCATTGTTATCTTTGTGCTGCATCTTTTGTTAGTGTCATCTTTTCAGAGGTGAAGTTTTCTATGCTGTTGTTGATTTCACATAGCCAGCCATGCAGTTTGAGCTTGATTTACTAAAAGCCTGTATGCTTCCCATTGAAGCCAGGTTTCCCTTTCTAAGCCTTTGTAATTATAAAAGAACAATTATTTTGCTTTTTCGTGGTTGCTTTTTAAAGTAGAGATGTAAGAAGTGACTGAACTACTGAAAGCTAGTGTGTCCCTGCAACACTGACATTGTGTGGTCACCCATGAGTTATTACGAAGCATAACACTATCAGCACTCCATTAAATAGCTTTCTTTCTACAAATAATAGGCGCGACGATTTCATGATATGCCCTCCATTGCTTTATAAAAGAATAAATTGTGAATTAGTGATTTATTGGTGTGAATTGTTAATTTTTGGTCATTGGCCTTAACTTAAAGGGCAATTACAGAGAAAAGGAATTGTGTCCACCAAGGAAGTTCTGTCATAATTTTCAAAATTTCAAACCATGACTTATGAACCTTGTAACAATTTTTTTTTTTTTTATATCTTAGTAAATTTTTCATAATTTTAGGATTGGTGAAATCTAGGATCTTATGATCCTTGGACTGTAGCAATATATCAAAAATAAGTACAGGCAGCATTCACAACAGATCCATGGATCTGAGGATTATATGTCATGTTTTTAAGTAGGTCTCCATGAACTTACTAGGATAACAACTTGTCATTTTAGATTCAAAATTCCACAATAAATACATTGTAAACAACACATAAAAATATAATTAATGGCGGTTATCGCAATTACTGTGAAATCTGTGCTTGCCATCAGACCAAGTGGACCTTTATACATGCGCTTCCCCCTGTAATAATCTCTGAAGAGCTTATAACAGAAATTACACTAAAAAAAGACTAACTTTCAATGTTAGAATGGATTCATTAACCATTGGAAAGTATGGGTAAATTGACAATCAAACCCAGGAATATCTGCTGTATGGCACTTTTCCCACCAAAATAAAGAATTGTCATCTCTTAAAACAGCCTATAGATTTCTGCACTCTCTATATTAAAGCATAAAAAGTAACTCCACATAGTGACATGTTGACTTCAACTGTTTTATAAAGGTTTGGGTAAGAAGATTGTGTCAGTAACAGTTAAAATCTGGTTTCCTGCATATTGAAGTCCTGACCTCTCGTCACTCAGGCATATTCTGTGTACATGTCTTGCATGAGAAACACCTCTGCATTCATTCATTGCTTAATATATTAAATGTGGCTTTAACTTTGCGGTATGTATCAAAACTATAATACTGATTATAAACATTGGTTTGTTGTGTATGGATAACCAAATTTTCTCTTTTTCTCCATAAAAATTATTTATGTGATGTAATTCAATGCTGATTATAAATATTGGTTTGTTTTGTATGAATAAATTACTTCTTTTTTCCAGATGCTTGCCACTGTAATTGTATTATTTATAGGCAAATGCTTACATATTGTTAACTACCCAGATTTAAGACCAGATGTGATAAAAAAGGTAATAAAAGTCTCAGCCATTTTTTATGCAGTCTAGTAAATTTTATTTAGATAACATGAGAACTTATAAATATGTACGACCAGGCCCATGTAGATGGAACAGTTTTAAATAATTGTTATTTAAAAGATATTTATTTTCACAAATGTGCTAAATATATTGCTGTGGTTCAAATACTGAATAAAACGTTTTAGTTTTTTAAAGTGTCAGTTCTTTTTAAATATCTTGATGAGGAAAAAACTGAATTGAAACAAATGTACCAAGGTAAAAAAACTAATGTATTTTTGCTTGTATTGAATACCAACATGAAAGATGTCATGTGTATTGCTTCTTTTTCAGATATTTCCTCTGCCGCTGTTCTACCTTGGCAATCTCATATTTGGTCTTGGTGGAACCAAAAAGCTCAAGTATGACATTTTTAATGGAAACGAGTCAAACTATATAAATTAAAAAAAAACTTTTTAAAATATAAGAATGTAGCCATTAACCACAATAAATGTTCATGTTAATTTAGGAACAGCTGTTTGTAAAAATAAAATTATAAAAGATTGAGTAGCCCCTGCTGTTTATACAGGGTTACATATTCTCATTTGCTTATTTGATATTTGAATAATCTGATTATTCAAGTACATTGAAATGTTGTTGCAGCTTGCCTATGTTTACAGTGCTGAGGAGATTTTCCATATTAATGACAATGATATTAGAGTACTATATCCTAGGGTGAGTTTTAGTCAGTCTGCTACACACATGCAAAAGAAACTAGAATATAATTGAGGCTTATACTTAAATGATAGATTGTTGACACCTTAAAATTATTGGGCCAAATCTGAAATTTGGCAAAATTATTTAAATAGTTAACACTTACTTTCACCAAAAATAGGTGTATTTAGCATTTATTTTAAATCTACTATGCTGGAGTGTACAAGCCTTATTAATTTATGTGTATTTTAGAATCAACCTGCAGGCTTTTATTCCACATTTAGAATTCTAATAAATTAATGAAAGATAATGGATATTAGTCAGAGATGAAATTTTAACAGAATAATTTTTAAATGGTGTATTGCATCAGGGATGCTCTGTTTAACTTGAACTACAGTGCTTTAAGCTGACAGTTAAGACACCTTCAGTTTACTTCTTGTGCACATATTGCCTATGTTTTATCATCTGCAGGGTGAAAGCCTCTTATAAGGTGCAATTCTCAGTATTCTGTATGATATTTGGTGCAATCGTGGCAGCAAGGTATGTGTACATATTTTACTTTACATCACAGTGTGCTTCACTGGAAAATTGCATGTTTGTAAAATTAATAGAAACTGGTTATTGTAATTGTAATTAAAAGTTTATTCAGAAGGGTTTCCATTCACAGTCAATACATGCTGTGACAGTTGAAGTTTCCTAAAATGCTTAGATATCTGCCTTTTTTTACACCAAAAAAAACAAAAAAACAAACCCTTATTCTCACAGTACAGCAGTTCTTTGTACCTACAAGGGCATGCAGGCACAGCAGCATACACAAACACTCACACATAAGTAAAAAAAGAAGATTATGCATAAATAAATAGCACATTTAAACTGTTGTTTATTTATCACACTTTTTATGTGGTTTCATTTTCTTTTGCAGTGGTGATCTTGCCTTCAACTTCTGGGGTTATACCTTTCTTCTGCTGAATGACATAACCACGGCTGGGAATGGGGTAACAACAAAAAAAAAGCTTGAGTCAAAAGTGAGTGATGAAGGTTATTGTCATAAATAAGATTGATAAAGTTGACAAATTTGTGTCTCTTAAAGTGTTGCCTTATAGCAAAGGCAGGTTATTGCTATTTAAACTCTGATTCCTGCTTTTTTTTAAAGGACAATGGACTTGGAATTGTTTGATAATAATTCTATTTTTATTAATGTTTTAAAATTTTATTATTTTTATTACCATTGTTATTTTGTATGCCCCTAAGTATTTCATGGGAATACTTATATTGCAGGAATTGGGCCAGTATGGTATATTATACTACAATGCATTATTTATGCTGTTACCAGCAACTTTAATTTGTGCCTATACAGGAGATATACAAAAGGTAATGGATGCATCGACATTGTGATGCATATAAATGAGATGGAAAGATAATTCATAGTGCATTGTATTTAAAGCTCTGTGCATTGTATTTAAAGCTCTGATTAAGATGTAGTTACTTGAGTAAATGAGACTTCAGGTACATTTTGAATAAATTTGGTGACTAGGAACCATAGTGACTAGGAACCATTGAATTTTTCTCAGTTTTAAATGGCAGGTAATATTTTAACAAAACATTCTGATAATAGTGTTCTGATATGGATCTGTACATTATTTTTGCAGGCAACAAACTTTGAGGGATGGGGAAATGCCTGGTTCCTGTTACAGTTCACCTTGTCCTGTTTGATGGGCTTTGTCCTTATGTATTCTGTTGTAATGTGCACACATTATAATTCTGCTTTAACAACAACCATTGTTGGGGTTTTAAAGGTGAGTGGGCTTCTGTTAACATATCCATGAAAAATGCATTAATATGTTGCTTTCAAATATCTGTCACCATATCTTTCATAAAATATTTCGTAGTATGACAAGGCATAGGCTTTGAATGTGTGTGCTTATGCATATCAGAAAGTACTGCTTGACATCTATGATTTTTTATGACTTTAATCCAATATTAAAATCCATAAATCTGATTTTATCACATGTAGTGTGTAATGTCAAAACATGGATTTGGGACTGTGTAGATGAAACTGTATTAATGTTGTATTCCAGAATTTATTGGTGACCTACTTGGGGATGATAATAGGAGGAGACTATATCTTTAGTATAACAAACTTCACTGGATTAAATATAAGGTTGGTAGTGGGGCTTGTGTTTCAATCTACAATAAAAACTGATTCTTTGATAAAATGCCTAATTTGTATCCACTTCTACTAATATCTTAATCCTGGACCAGAGGTTGTTTTTGTGCTTAACATTTTATCAAAAAAATAAGATTCAGCATTTATATATTAATTGCATATGACTAAAAAAGAATGCTTGCGAGTAATAAATAATAAAAATGGGAGTTTATATTTCTTAAACCATGCGAAAAATAGTACGTTGTATTTGACTGGTGATTTTTGTAGCCACTTTTTGGACTTCTTACATTAAAATGCAAATGGGGTTAAATTTGATGATTATGATGACATTAAATTCCTGTTTCCAGCTGTGCAGGAAGTGTTTTCTACACATACATCACATTTAGAGAAAAGAAGAAGAAGACTGAAACAGTATCTACCTCAGAAGGTAATGAGCAAAGTCAAGAGCAATACAATACCAGCAGTATACCAATCTCCCCACGTACCAATGTGCATGGCATGCAGCAGAATAACCCAATAACTAACGCTGAAAATGTGTAGTGATATTCTCTTCAAGCTCCTGTAGTTTAAAATGGATTTTACTATGCACCTGTTTGACAGTCTGTCGGGTGTTATGCCAACTGCGAAAAATTCTTAGTTTCAACCATCTCATGTTTAATTTCCTTTTGGAGTAAGGCCACATGGATATTTATTGGATGCATGCAAACTTGCTATTGGGAATATTTTGTGTATCTTATTTATTATAAAGATTCTATTTTTGTACTGGCTACATTCTGCACCAACTTAACTGCATGTAAGTAGAGCCTGGGGAATATATGTGAGCATGTGATAAACATATTTTTGTATTTATTAGCAAACTGTATTATAATCAGAGCATAAACTGGTCTTTAGGGAGTGTTTCTGTGGTTTGTTTGTAATACCACATATGTTAATTTTAATGTCATTATTATTTCAGTGTTTCATTATCATTTTCATGCACAAATCGAGCTTTTGCTTGACACGATCTAACAATACAAGAAACATTGAAAAAGCAGGCATGGTTTTTGGTTGAAGATCTGCAAAATGTTGTGAATCAATATATTGATATGTATGTAATTATACAAAGTGTCATTTATTCTTATTTTGTTGTGATTTAAAAGATTCAAGGATATGATAGAAATAGAGGTAACTTTTATATTGATTTTGCTTTTAAATAGGGCTATATAGCCTGCTTGTTAGATGATTTGAAGATCACATATCAGGTCTTCCAGTTATCTTTGTGTCATGCTTTTGTGCTTCTAAAATGATTTACTGCATATGGTTCTGATGATTTCAAAACAGACACGAGACATTGTGCAATTGCTCCATCTCTTCTGAGTGAAGTAGAAAAAGATAGGAAATAATTATATAATTGTTTTTGGAGCAACTGCAAGCTAACTTCATGGTTCAGTGTTGTATGATTTTGCACACTTGCTGCTTAAGAGCTTAAAAGCTAACATTCATGCAATTTAAGGTGCTGGTGATTAGTGATCGATATGATCTACAATTTTAAAGAAATTTATAGTATATTATTTAAGTATGACAAAATATATATGATTATAAAACTGTTTTGAATGTTACGTGACAGTATTTTAGGATGGTGTCATCATCATGATTTGACCCTTTTTTACTTCAACAGAGGGCAGCAGTTATCCTTTGTTGATGATGTCCTATACCCACCTCACTCAGCTTTATGTTTCTCACCACCCACATATAACAATATTCTGTTATTCAAACTGTTGTGGGATTTGCTTTTGTTTCTTTGGTATTTGGGTTCCATTTAGATAACTTCAGTATGCTTCAAATTTCTTTATCTGTTTTGGATTGGCTTATTTTATTCTTTCCAGGTAAGAAGAAATAAGAGGATTTTGTTGGTCTGTTGGTGGTGCACATGCGGGGATCTGGATATATACTGTGTGAACTAATGACATTTAGGGCAAATGGTAGATGTGAAAAAGACGGTTGTTTGATTGAGGTTTTACTCTTAATATGTGCATTTAGAGGATAAATAGTGCACATGCAGTTGTGGGTTTTGAACATAACTAACTTTCTGAACTGATCAGGCATTTAGGGCAAATAGTTGATGTAATAAGATTATTTTTTTCAATCGCTATATTCATTTAGAGGAAATGGGGCACATACTGATATTATAAATGCTTATGTACACTGATATGTGTCTGCTCAGTTCAGGCTTTAACATGTGAAATGAACCTTCATTACTAACTGGTTGGGTTTGTTTGCATCCAGTTTTTTTTTTAATCTCTGCAACAACTTTCTACCACATATCAGTTGAATAGATAAAGTTAAAATTCTTGAAGGTTAAGATTTATGTTTGTTTTTTAATAAGGCAGAATATTTAGGTAATTGAATATCATTCTAATTATTCTGTTGCTTTACTTTATATAGAATTAGGTGAAAATGTTTTAATGTGACATGAAATCCTTCTGTTCTGTCCTAAATGTGAACCCCACTTATCTTTGCCTTTGCTTCTGCATGCTAAAGCATGTAATTATTGGCTGACACACACACACACACACACACACACACACACACACACACACTTTGGCGATTTATTTGCTCTGTAATTCATTGCCTTCAGCAAGTTAGATAACTAACCAGTGTGAAATGTATGCCATATAGCTATACGTGCCATACACATATATTATCATCATTCAGCTGCAATATTTACATGCTAAGATGGTTTTGTTCTCCCTTTGCTCGTAGAAATAGAGGTAATTTATATTAGGGTGCATTATTTTGAATAGGAAGTTTAAATGTGAATATTTCTTTCCTAAATTATTTCTTTCTGTCATACACTTGTGAAAACACACAAATTGCAAAATAAAATAATTGCAATGAAAAAACTTGGATGTTTTTTATAGTGCTTGCAGTGTGAACGTCACCTCTTCTGTCATGCAGTTGAACAATTATTTTAATATTTTGAAGGATTCTCTTACATGTTCGTATCCTTGATAATCCCTAGGTTGTCTGTATTATATATTTATTTATTGGGTTGAAATTTGAGAATGAAATGTGACAAATTTAACATTAAAAAATTTATATGACTTGTAACATTAAAAATTTTTTATAACTTGTAAGAAATATAACTGAAGGATGTTTCTTGGCCCAGGATAGCAAGGATGGGCATGCCAAAATTACAATTCTCCCTCTCCTCCTCATCTCCTAAAAATGTCTACATTAACATGTTTTCAGCAGAATGATGGTACTTTTTAAAATGTTTATTTACTTACTTATGCCATAAAGGAAATGCAATGGACAATTTTCATTTGTTAAGAACGGGGGTTGAGTGGCATTCTTCCCTGAAATGTTTTGCATGTTAAAATAACAATTTGTAACTTTATTTTAAAGGTAATTTAATGTTTTTGTGTTGATCTCTTTATAAAGTCCCTCCCCCCCCCCATTTCCTAGAAGATGGGAGCATGTTTCCCAGAATTGTTTTTAAAAGTGGGACAGTATTAATCATATAAAGCATAAATTTATGGCCCTCAAGGTTTTTTTTTTTTACTTAATACTGGGCCTGTGGACCTTCTATTGATTATAAACAGATCTGTTGGTGCATATTGGTTTAGATTAATTTTTTCCTAGGTAAAAAACAGATAGTATAAACCAAAGAGGAAAGAAGAAAGGACATTTCATCCATTGGTCTCCGAAGAAACCAAGCGAGCAATGAATCCTCCTTCATACCACTTCCTACAGCCAGATGGGCTTTTAAACTTTTAAGTTATAATGTCACATAGTTCCTTGTGGATGTAAATCCTTAAAGTACAGAATTATGTTTAATAAACTGCAGCATGGAATTAAGAAAATTGTCTGTTATAAGAATACAGAAATGTGGCATATATGTACCACACATTTTATTATATAGCTTCACTTTTTTCTTATACCTTATGAAGTATTTCTTGAACCATTGTGATATGACTTATATCCATTATTTTTACTGATATTGCTGATAATTTTTTAATTTTTATTTTCCTGCTCCTTTCTTTTGTTAAGAAGAATGTGTATTCCATGTTGATTGGCGTGGGGACAGTGCACTTACATTTAAATAAAGAGAATACGAGCAAATATCTAGCATTATATGAAAGAAATGTGCAAATTTGAACGCTTAAAAACAGGAATTTCCAGATCATATGAAAAGATAAATGATGGTAAAGTGTTTAAAAAGGTAATTGATGAGAGATGGACCCGGAGTAATGATCTGTGGGACCTGTTTCAAAAAAAGTCTTTAGCCAGTTTGTTGGCTGAACCAACCATGTTGCATTTCACAAAGAATTTATAAGGCCACATAACTATTTTTAATCATATTAAAATTATCATTTTTAATCATATTTAATTTAATTATTAACTTTTTGAACAGTCTTGGAATATGCAATGCAAACTGAGTTATACATATGCCGTTGTGCTTTTATATCACACCTGTCATCTTTAACAGGCACTTCAAAATTATTATTACTTACATGTACAATTCAAAAGCAATTTCAGTGTACTAGCATTTCGTTTTTTGAGAAAATGTTAAATTTTTCAATATGTATGGGATCTAAAGCAGTTGTCCTGCTGAATGTTAGAACAAGAAAATGAATTGGCACCCTTGCTTCCTGCGAATAATAACTAATGTGGTTGAAACTAGTAGGAGGTAGTAGGATACATATATATAAAAAGAAAAAATTGTCCCTATGGGTGCTTTCCCAGAGATTTAGATCGATCTAAAGATTAAGATTTAGATCGACCTAACTCCCTGGGGGTTCACGCTAAATTGCAGTCAGCTGAGCGGGCACCATAGTTAATTACCCCCTTACAGCTTTTAGTAGGCAGGACAGATGCTTAGGCCGGCCAAGCTGACAGTAATCTAGTGAGACTCCCCACAGGGATAGATCGATCTAAAAATCTATGGAAATGGGGTAAATGTCTTTGATACAGCATGGGCTGTATTACTTTCTTACTCTGCTAATCAGAAATGTTTTAGTTGTGCTAATGGTAGGAGCTATTAGATTGTGATCTGTGTCTCAGCTACTGCATGTACTGCAATTCAATGTGGACTTTTTTCTTTTTTTTTTTTCATTTGGCACTTGGAAAGGTCCAGATAGATCCAGATACATCGTTTCTGGGATCAGACAATGCAACCTGTCTTAGAGGGTCATTAATTAGGGAGAATACGTGAAGTTTAGAAATCAATTTCAGGCTTGTAGTTGGGATGCACTTGATCAATACTTGTGTTATTCAATATATTCTGAGGGTTACGCATTAGTGCGCTGCTGCAAAGTCAATATTTGATCTTAGCGTGCATACCAAACGGAGTATCATTATTTAAAAAATTGTTAGTGAGTTTTCAGACCAACATGTAGTGGCAAGAAATTGAAAGGGAAAATAAATATGAGAAACATTTATTTCTCAATCTGAATTGACTATATTTGATGGGATTGTTGAAGATACAAATGCAGCAGAAAAAGGACCAACGTGGAAAAGGTAAAGCCTGTTATATATTATAATGAATTATTATTTAAATTAAAAGACTTTAAATTTGGATAAAGACAGTACTTTGATGAAAGCAAGCAATAAGGGTGCAATTCAGAAATACTATTTTAATTCTAACAGTGTTCGAGAATGATTTTTGTACTGATTTTAATGACATGAAATTCCTTTTTTTATTTAATTATTTAATTGCATTCCATTTACTGTAAAAGATGCTTCAATCACCAGCTAACTGTTCACTGCCAGAAATCGGTGGTATTATGTACAGTGTATGCTTTTTTCATAAGACTTAGTCATGAGATGGTGAATGTTTTATGTTATTATAGGAACCATAAAGGGAATATGTACATGAAAAAATACTTAACAAATTTTCTTGGGCTCAAAATCAATTTCTAGTGCTTTAAATGACTATTGACTTTTGTTAAATGAATGGGAACATGCATTCCATGCATTTTCTCTCAGCTGCACAGCAATTGAGGTTGTGTATAGTAATGATTTACTAGCTTCTATCATTCACAATGAAAAATGATAGAATGTCTCATAGATATTTCCAGGTGCATCAGACTGCATACTTCTCTCTGATTTTAATCAAATACTACTAGTGTCTGCATTTGAAAATGTCCCAAAGTTTTATTTTTTATGTTTACATATCCTGTAGAGCTGCTTATCTTTCCCAATGCAGACGTTAAAAATGTAAGTATATGCTGTCGATATTTCCTTCTGAAATGTACAGGAAGACATATTATTAAATAAAAGTATGTGATGTCGATATTTCCTTCTGAAATGTACAGGAAGACAATTAAGTCATGGTCTAATTCACTGGCCAGTTGTTTAGAATTGAATTATTTTATCAGAAATGGAATGATACATTGAATGCAACTGCAGGGATGGTCCAGCAGTATATGATTTACGAGTAGGAGAAAATTGCTTTTTTATCCAGGAATATTTGATTTGGCGAGGAATTCCTGGTCACGGATGGGATACCTTTAATTTTAGATACATGCACATGAATCAAAGGAAATATCGCTGTGTGGACTCTTCTCTTACTAGTATTCTGTTATTTCTGTTATTTTTAATCATTAGTCATTTGATTGTCCATGTTTGGTGACTACAAAGTTCTCAACTTGTAGAAAATTGCTTGGCTCACTTGAGCTTAATGAAGAGCGGAATTCACGAGAGATGAGGTCCAGTTGGCATAGGAAGATCAAGAAGTGGCCATACATTGAGCTCTGCAGAATCTGTGGTAATGATTGTTCTGCTGGTTTGAGCAGAACTGTATTATCAGTCTTAGTGGCAATATTTAGAGGAAATGTCATAGTATGCACAATGATGGGATGAATTCACAATTTGGTTATTTTAAAGGTCTGAGATTACATGTTCCCAGTGAAGAGATAAAGAGCTGGATGTGGACACAGGACAAATCACTTAATTTTGTCTGCATAATGAAGGAAAACTGATATGAAAGCCCTCTCTCGATCCACAATGGCCACAAAGAAATGGGAGATGATAGATTTTAATCTTGAAGTTTTTGATTCATGAACAAATAGTGAAATTACACACACCCTGATGTTTGGTGCAAGCATGCTGACATTTACAGCTGTACATATAGGTAGGCCGGATACATATGCTGAGCCAAACTTGTTGCAGATAGTTGTACTGGTAAGAGAAAGGTGAGCTCTGAAAGCAAATTCCACTGAGTTGTTTGTGTTTGTGCATGGAAAGGTGTCTATTTGCCTGTTTTCTTGGCAGGACTGATGATAACTTCAATAAGATAGAGAACTTCCATAGGTGTTCATCTCATGGTAAGCACTGTTTTATTGTGTTTTTATTTTTGCCAAAGAAAAAAATCACAAGCTGGGCAAGGAGGAGGGAGGGGGGGGGGGGGGGGGAAGAGAGAGAGAGAGAGACCCAGAAGACTGTAGTTAAAGAGTATTGGGAAGACTTTATTTAGACTGAGAAACATGTACATTTAGGTACCAGTAGATGGCTGTAGTAATTTATAGCGCAGCTAGTGCTGTAGTAGATATATCTCAATCATCTGAACATACTGGGCTGTTAGGGAAATGATTTTCTTTCCTTTACCCTTAACTATCCCATTTGAAGAAAATATGATTGATATGATTAATGTGCTGGTAGTTTGTATCATTATAACTTGTGTTTTTTGCAGACTTGTTGTGGCTCATACTGTGCACACATACCAAGACCAACATAAAAATGACAAAATCACAAGTGATTGAAAACAAAACAAGTGATTATTATTGTGATAAATTATTACCTGAAGGCTCAGTGCGTCATAATATGACAAGCTAAGAGAAATTGACACAATCAAAAAGCCATTGATATAATGCACACTTTGTTGGACAACCATATATGGATCTGTGGTATAACAGGGAATAATGCTAAAAAAGGGATGAAGATTTATTACAAGACTGTCTGGTTTTGTCTCCCTTTACTGTGGATATTTCATTCAAAAAAGGTACTTCTGAATTGCATTTGGGAAATATGTGTTGTGATTTACTTGCGTTTTAGAGGTGATGATTATGATATAGACCACTGCAGTGGCAAAGATCAGAGCTCTGCTCATAGATTACACAAATCCTGTACTTAATGCTTACAGGTGGCTGCATTTTAAAACTTGGACACATTTTGTAAATAAAAAAAAAAGAAGAATGATACTTAAAAGATATACCTCTTTTGCCTACCCATTGTACTGACAATATAGTATTTTTTTATTGATGCAAACTGGGTGAACTTCTTCTCATTGCAATTCCAGTCTAATCTGGAGTGATGGAAAAACAATAGGGAGGATAACAAGCATTTTACAGCACCAAATGATGATGTGAATAGGATTACTCCAAAATGGGCTCATGGTGAGATTAAGTGCCGTTTTCTTCCTTACCAGTATATTTCACTGTTACATTTACAATTATACCTCTGGGTGGTATTTGTCTTTTTCAAAAGATACTTGTATATTTCCACACCATATCAGCATTTGGAGAAGGCTAGGAACATTTCTCTGGCAGCACTTTTTTTACACAGTTACTTTTTTCAAATATGTTCAGGTGGGTACTTGTAGCATTGATTTGCTTTTATTTGGGGACATCTTATGGATTTCTTTAACTTATAAGTCTATTGTAATTATATGACATTCATATACATGAAACTGTGTGGGAAGATTGCTTATTACAGTAACTGTTACTGTTATTTTAAAGATCATTTACTATAATCAAACCTTAGATATAAGTTGCTTTTCCAAAAAACTATCTTCATCTCTCTTTATTGAAAAGTTCTATGGTTTTCATATCATCTTCGAGAAAGTGGTTTATTTTCAGTTACCACACATGAGTGAAGAATTAACACTTTAAAAATGATAATAGATCAGCTAAGTTTTGAACACATTGTTTTTCTTCAGGTTTACATATACAGCTCGTAAAGAGGAGAGTCAGCGTAGTAGTTTTAAGAAGTCGTTCACCAGCTCCAAGGTGACAACCCACAGTCATGGCAGTGAGAGAACTGTGGAGACAACGGGCAACATGCACCAGTCCACAAGTGTGGTTGTTGGTCGGTCAAGCAGCAAGAGCAAGGCAATGGTCACCACTTCAGGGAATTCTTGTGAGCGAAAGACGACAGATAGTCTGGATATTCCACACAAAACCAAAATACGATTTGTCACTGGAAAAAGACAGGTAAGTTATTTTTATTATGATTACAGGAGCCAGCTTTAAAAAACAGATTATTTTCAAAGAAATGGCAAATTATAAGATAGGTTTACTTGAAGGTTTATCTCAGAAGGTTTATCTCAAGTTTATATTCATTGCCATGGTTAGAGACCTATGTTACTGGAGTAAAGGTTTTATACAAATATTAATGCGTGCTATTGTGAATGGATGTGTATACTTACTTTTAGTGGTCTACAGTGACTTCATACAAAGTTGTACAATTTGTTCGATTTATGCTTTGGATGTTTTATTGAATACAGCTGCAAGGTTTGTTAGCTATAAGGAGTCTTCACAAAGACACTTGAGAAAAAAAATCAAACAATTTTACCGTTAATTTCCTTTGGGTTGCATGATAAATGATCATGAGACTTCTGTAAACGCCACTCAGTTGGTAGGATTTTTGTTACAAGTGGCTTTGTAATAGTTGGAATTAAAATCAGTTCTCAGTTGTTCTTCACAAGGGTTGAAATATTTCAATAGATTTTTTCACCTTGATAGCAATAAAACATTTGGATACGCTGCTTTTGATAAGTAAATAACATAAAGATCATATTGGGCAATAATGGAAAGAGTAAAAACATAACTTCAATAATTTGGCAGTGCCTTTTTAAATGATTAGGGACCAAAATTATATGGGCTTAAAGCCTTGTAATAAATAAACCCTTTCAACCAAACAGTTTGAGCCTTACCATCAGACACATGGTAAATGCCTGTCAATTTTCTTTATCGATTTATTTGTCCAAACCAATAATTTTCCCAAAAACAAAAACTTTAAAAGATTATTTGATCTCCCCATAATTTTACCATTAATTTCCTTTGGGTTGCATGAAAAATTATCATGAGACTTCTGTAAACACCATGCACTCAGAATAATTTTGCCCACAAACAAAAACTAAACAACATTATTTGAGCATGTATGTTTTTAGTACATAAACTTTGTCAATATGAAAAATAGCAACAGAATTAATAATGGTCACTCATTTATGAAAAGGCCATTTGCTTGAATTATCTGAGGAGTTGAATTATCTGATATAGTCTGTTATATACAGTAATGTGCAGATATGCCAAAAAGTTTAAACAAGATTTATTTATTAGTTTCAAAGAAAAGTCATTTTTGTTTTTAGAATTCCTGAAATTCAGCAGTGAAAACCTTAAATGTTGGATTAATTTTACCATCTCCAAAAACACATGTTGGATTGATCTCACCATACTCATATAGAAACCAATTGGATTGATCGCACCATTCAGATGTAAAAACACCTTTTGGATTAATCACACCATTCCTATTATTTGACACATTTCCATACTAAGAAATGGCACAACATATTTGGGAATGTTTCAGTTGGTTAAAGTACCAGGTTGAGTCAGGACCCAAGTTTCATATGAGTTTTTTTTTTAATTATACCCATTTACGAATTAATTTGAAAATGGTATCCAAACTGATTTGTGATCAGACTGACACTGAGTGAGACAAGAAGATCTGAGAGTTGATAATCTGTCCCTATCTTAATTAGTTTAGTATTGTCTCTTCCAAGAAACAGCAAGTGAACTTGAATGGAACATCGATAGAACACTGATTCTACTCCGAGATGATTTTTTAAATGTAGCCATGGAGACTGAATAAAGCACCCTAGGGTTTGGAAGGCATCTCGAGCTAAATGGTATCTTGCCATTGACCAATAATGAAGCTTTTTTTCCTCATATAAAATAGAGTGCAGTGTATTGAAAAGTTACAAATTGTTCATCCTATCTATGTAGATGAAATGAGTTTTCAGAGGGTAAGTGAAAAGGGTTTTAATCACTTTGAATTGTTTGCAATTGCACATTTTCATTAGTTTTTTTTTTAACTGCATACTGTGTATTTCATGAAAAGTTCAAGATGCAAAGGTTAAATATGGTAGGAAGGTTAAAGATTTCACAATGTTGAAATCATAATTAATGGATGATGTCTCATTATTTATATTTATTAATGGAATTGCGCCTTCAAGTATTGGGTGTTTGATGTTGCAAGCAAGGATTTTGTCTCATAAAAATAGGTACATTACAAGTTTTGAAGAAATGTTTTTGTAATTGTGTAACATTTTCCAGAAACCACAATTTGAAAAAAATATTTCTGTGTTGTATATTTTGCCTCCAGTCAAAAGAACTAAATGAATAAGAACATTTCTTTGAAAGAAGGGAGGCATTTGTGATAAAAGCAATGCCAACTTTTCTCCAAATTAAATAGTAAATTTCTATTCTGTTTTTAAAATGTTTGAAGTTTAATTTCAGTCTAAAGAGAGCATTAACTTAGTGATTGGCTACTGACAGCTAAAGAATCAGTGTTTGTGTCACATAGGACTGGTCAACCATTGCATAGCAGTGTACATTCTGATTAAAATGTGCTAAATGGTAGTTAGTGAGGCAAATAAGAGACAAATCTAATGGCAGGATTAGTTAAAATGAGTTTTTATATGAAAATACAAACAACAGACCCTAATTACTAGTGACCACTTCTTACCTAAGTGAGTTTGAATTTGAAGAGTAAAAATCAGAAGACAAAAAGCAGACACTTGGAGCTGGTGTAGAAGCGAACTGTATCTTGTTATTGTGCTGGTTGATAAATTTATATTTTGCAGTTCAAGTGAACCTGTTGCATAAAATATGCAGCGACATCTTGCTGATCTGTAGCACCAGACTAAAACAGCAGCTGGCACCCTGATTCAATACACAGGCCTACCAAACTACCAGACTCTGCACCGAATGATCCCAAATTTACCGGTAGATCGGACCCCAGAACAAATTTTGAGATGAGATGCACTACTTTCCAACCCCGCTGAGAATCATCACTATCACATCGCGTACTAGGCAAGAGCAGTGTCGCATCTGATACTTCGAAGCGCGTACTGATACACATCTTGAAAACGGGTAGTGTGGTCCGATCTACCGGTAAATTCGGGATCATTCGGTGGGTGGGTAGGCTTGATACAGGCCATTAGGTTTTAAGGTACCATTAAACAAACCTTATCTCATTGTCAGCTGACTGACATATTCAGATGAAAAACCAAACAAGAGAACAATTTTTACTTTTTTTCTCATTATGAAAAAAAAAGAAGAAAAAATTTCGAAGCAAATTTATACAGCTTTAGAAGGAGGAAAAGAATGGTCTATTTTGATACAAAGTTATTGTTACAAAGTTAAGAAAAAACATAAAGAAATATTGTTTGGTTTGAAATCCCATTTATCTATTAAATTACACGTCTTGCTCTCCAATGTACTCACATGTATTGTAAGGACATTGTCAGCTCGTTGTCAGGGATGGATATATGGCTTTTCAGATGCAAGAAATATCAGTTTTTACTTTTCAATAATAAAAAAGTGAAGAAAAGATTGAAATAATTCTGTTTGTTTCACAGAGCTTTAGAAAGAGGAAAAAGTGAGCTATTTTGATGCAAAGTAAAGGACAGCAGACACAGGAAATATTATCTGGTATAAAATTCAACTTTTCCTGTGTAGTTCCTGAATAATTAATTATTATGTTTCAAAGTAAATTCTCAGTAATCGATACAATTTACATTAAAAGATCCACAGGGAAAATTGTAGATGTCATCACTGGGATGTATGGGGTTTTATTTCCATGGCTAAGTTTCCCCTTGAGGTTCCTCAGCACACAAGGAGACATAATGGCAACTTAATGGGTAAAGGATCCATTATCGAATTATAACTGATAAAATCATCTTCTTTTTTTCATCTTCTAAATATTTTGATAAAATATATAACCAAGTACAATTATTTGGCATACGCGTAATGTTATTTTACAATTCAGGAGATAGGCATGAAGAAACCATCGAAATTGAAATTGACAAAAATCAAATAAATGTGAAGAATCTGCTCCTATCTGCTGAAGTGAATGGTGTCCATAGAGACATGTGATTTAATCGACTTTCAACTGATGGTGCAAAAGTTCAGTAAGTTATTTGCGGCAAACTTCACTGATCACCAGGAGACCTGGAGGAGGATTGGACTCAATCTGTTGCCTGATAGATGGTAAAGTAAGTGATGTGAAGCACTCTGGGTCATTTCATATGAGACAGTGAACCTGTCCACAAAAATCAATATTTAATGGACTGTTTTGTAGGAATTGTTCAATCATGATCAAACAAGAGGGAGAAAACTCTTGCTTAGGCCAGACAAAATTGATAAGTAGGTTAACAAGCATAGCTGACCCTATCTATTCTTTTTCTTTTGAATGGAAAAAATATAATGGATATTGGTCTGAAAAATGGGGAAATTTGTTTTATGCACTCAAATTACCTACTCTGTGAAAAAATGTATGTATATCTTGGCCTATCATGGTGTCAGATGTTTTGCCATGGAAACTATTTTATTCATGTTTTCTAAGTGGTACTAGCCATGGGCGGATCCAGAAATATTTTCTGACAGTCTTCCAAATTATTTTTGTTAATCCATCCTCCATTTATGACCGTCTTCCGACAGAAAATATTAGATACCCGTCAATGTAAACTTTAAAATCTGACCGTCTCCCAGAAGACCCAGAAGACGGCCTAAATCCACCCCTGCTAGCTAGTACATGTTATGGAGAATGTTAGAGGAGTATCATTAAGTAATAATACCATTTCTGTATACTTGGCTGCATTGAAACATTCCATGGTCAACATATATGCTAGCAAGATACTGAGAATGACCTCTAGGAAAACAAAATAGTTTAAAGGATGTCAGCATTGAAGAAGTGGCACATACGAGTTCATGACAAACAAATAACATTTGTTCATTATCTGTTTAGCTAACTTTTTAAAAGTCTGTTATCAAATTGTCAATGATGCTCAAACAAATATCTGTTTGGGTAAACTTTCCTGTACTGTATGTACCCTACATACACATTCAATATAGAGAAAGATAAGAAGTTAGAAAAAAGCAACCCATTCAGTATCTCATTTCATTCATTCTTTTTCGATAAAGACCATGTGACATTTTTGTGTGTGCCTCATTGATTTAGGTTTTGATGAATAGGCATGCATTCTCCTATTACATATATTGAACTTAACAGTTTCTATTCATTTTTTCACCTTGGAGTGCCCTTAAACACAAAACCAGACATCCACACTTCGCATGCTTTCTTAATAGATATGTTATCTGATGTTTGTGCTTATACCAAAAACTCCTAAACAGTTTAAAACTGGATAATGTTGCAACTGAACAGAAATATAATGAGCGACCTTGGCTTCAGTTGTAGCACTTGCCAACAACCCCTGTGGTTAATACATAGGGTAGATTTGAAAGCTTATTTCTCAGTGGTTTTGGTCTGACGCACAGAGCCTTTTCGGGATTATGACTCTGGACCTGAATTATCAATCCATTCAGTAGTACAGAATTTGAGAAAGACATTCAGCAGTTTTACGTCAACGATGGAAGTATTGTTTGTGTGCACTGCCTGTAATACCCTGCACCTTTCACACTGGCAATGCAGGTTGTGATACAATAACATTGGAGGTATTGATGCAGAGTTCATTCAGGTAATTTAAGTTTTCACAAGATTTGTTCTTTTATCCCAGTTCTGGGCTTGTTGAAAGTTAAATAACGTGCCAGAATAAGAGTTTCAGCATTCTGGATAAAGTTGTATAAGTGCAGCTGTGTGTATAACCATTGATGCATGCAGTTTGTTGTGACAGAAAAGTGTCATAAAAATATTTGACTGGTTCCAAGTGTGCTGGTATAAGCAGCTGATCAGCTAGTGACCAACACGTATTCTGACCATTGCTCTGAAAAGATGTCAAGATACAGCTTTTTTTATTCTCAGGTAGAGTGGCTATGTATCAGTTTTTTCTTGCTGTAAAATATTTTCTGTTTTTTTTATCAAACTTGACATTTTCAGACATAAGATCATCATTTGCCTATTGACTTCACTAAAAATAATGACTTCACTAAACTGCCAAAGTTATATTGGACATGACTAAACATTTTGAAATCCTGGTTCAGGTCTTGGTGTTTTAACATGTAAAGGTTGTCTACAAATCTCAATAAAGAGCTTAGAGAAAAGTAATTAGGTCTGAGTTGTGCACCTTGACATTTTCAGGCATAAGATCATAATTTGGGTTTTGACTTCGCATACAATTATGGATCACTAAATCACTTAACTAAACATGAAAATTATTTGGAAATCCATGTCCAGGTCTTGGTTTTATAATCTACAAGTAGCCGGCATCTCAACAAGGAACCCTGAGAAAATTTGGTACAGATATGTTTGGTTATACCTTGAGATCCTTCAGAGTGTGATGCAGACTACCATGGAGAATTTAAGATTTGTTTGATCCTTAATGGGGTCCATCTATCACTCATTAACTTCATCAGACATCATACTTTGATAACCTCCTTTAATATAGCTATTAATACTTGGATCACTTGCAAATAACCTACTAAATAATTTTCTCACAAGGTTTGATATTCTATATCAGATTTAAAAAAAACTTCACATTTTGATTCTAATGGTGCCACCAATGCCAAGAAAGTATTGTTAAACTATGGGCATTTTTAAGAATTCTGAAATTTTCACTGTAAGACATATTTTGTTATACAGAATCTGGACATAACTGAGAGTATTGATAATATTCTCTAGCAGATAGATACCTCAAGCTCATTAGGTTCATGTAGCAAATGTCAGTGTCTATACCTATTTACCATTTAGAACCACTTACTTTACTTTGGATTTGGCATTTCACATTAGAACACTAAGAGAATGGCTGCCTTTTGTCCACTGTAACAAATGCCATTAAAAGGACACCATAAAGGATTTGGATATGTGATTTACAAATTTCCCTGTTCTTGTCCCTACCATCTCCCTATCAAGTTTCGAATTAAGTCATAAATATCCTTTCCTGTTTTTAAAATCCAACATTTCCATCATTTCTCATTTCAAGTAAAGATGCAATTTTTAAGCAAGGTTATCAATTTTATTATTTAACAAAAGGATATGTGACAAGCCTCACAGAGAAAAAGATATAAGCAAAAAAAGATTAAGGACTACTAACTCCAGTTGAACTTTCATCAACTGTTATTGGTCAGCAACAGAGTAATGAGTGGCCACTTCATGCATCCTACCTGGCTTACCAAAAAGTACATGGCCTCTCTATTACCTGTTCAGTGAGAGTGATCAGTGTTCACCTGTAGGCCAAGGTGGCCTGATCACAAAGGGGCACATGACTCCCTGTTCACAGACACATGACACCCTGATCCTTTTGATCTTTCACAAACTGAGGGCTGACTGACAGACACAGCAGAGATGGGGCCTGTTCTAATTCTAGATGTTGAAGTAAGTTTTGTATTACAGGACGTACATGTATGTCTGATATGATTTCTGAACAGTATGTGTCTGATTTTCTCTACTGTGACTTGAGTATTGTGGTTCAAAATAGTTTAATCTTTTATCGATATTTTTCTTTCCATTTAAAAATCCACCCATAAAATGGATTTTTTGCCTCTGAAGCGTGATTATATCAACCCAAATGAAACATATTCCCTGTAAAATGCCCTGCAGTTGCAACCACCTATGCAATACATTGATTATTATTATTATTATATATATACCAAGGTCTTTGCATGTACTTGTTTCATCTGTGTTTGACTGCCTGCATGCAAATGCTGACTCTGCATACATGCTCTGTTGCTTGGTTTTCCCAAGAGGTAAAACATTTACAGATGATTATCACTGCTTGTTGTTAGTGTAAGGTGCAGTGGCAAGAGAGCGCGTGATCATCTTCTGTATAAATGTTTAATGGTAAGCATCCCAAGGCAATAAGTGAAGTGATCAACTGAGTAATCAGTAATTTGTAATGTTCAGTCTAGTCGATTTGTTGTCTACTGTGAGCATCAAAAACACACTGAAATTTAAATTGTCATTCACAGCCAACACAACCAGGAAGTGTAAAATGGACAATTTGTACTGACATCACTTCAGGGCATTTCTTGCCCATACACTAGTACATTAATGGTCATTTCTCCTTTTAACGAGTTTTCAGTAGGTGTATCATCAGGTCTTGGAAGAATTTTAAATCATTATCTCCTTTAAGCTGACTTGCTATTCTTAATTGTTACTTGGGTCAAATTTGCCACAGGATGGAAATAACATGATGATGCCATGTTCAAAAGGTCCTAGGAAGATTATGTGATATTACAGCTAGAGATATATATCAAAATTTTTTTCTTAAGCCAAAATGTTTTTGGATATTATGAGTTATACCTATGCACATAATGCCAGGCCCGTCAGAACTCATACATCATACACGTCATCATATATGTAGCTAAGTTCTACCTTTCAGGAGTAAACATGTACCTGGACTGAGCCTACTGGTAGGCTGGCAGGGTGATCGTTTGCAAGAGTCGATACTTCCAAGGAAGATAGTTTTACAACATCAACCCTACTTTTACCTAATCTTGGAATGCAGTGGGATTTGAGTTATAAATGCCATTCAGCAATCTGATAACAATTGAATTTAGAAGTAATGTGCTGGTCGGAGGATTTTCCTTATAGCAGAATGAAAAGTTTGCCACAATATGACTGCCCTATTGCAGCAAATTTGCTGCAAACTAAAAGTTTGGGGCAACCAGTTTGCAGGGGGTTGCAAGAAAATTTTGTATTGCTGCTTATTTGCAGCAAGAACATCTTAACTTTGCAGCAGTTTTGCAAGGAAGTCTTAATTATCAACAAATATGCAAGAACATCATAACTTGGTTAAAGTTTGTGTGAAAATATTCACATTAATTTTTGCAAATTGCGAGAGATTTTGCGGCTGCCTGATTTTCTGCTAAGGGTTAGGTTAGAAGATTGGAGGTGGGACTACATGTATAAGGGGCCATTCAGAATGAGAAGAGCTGAGTGCTAGCTGGTCTAAATATGGCGGACCCGCATGAAAGGAAGACCACTAAAATCCTGTAGTGGTCTCTCCGCCTCTTTCACGCCTCCCCACGCATTGTCCCTGCAGGGGCATTGTAATTAAATCTCAATTCGACTGGTTGAGGGACGACGCGTAGGGAGGTGTGTGAGAGGTAGAGAGACCATTACAGGATTAAGCAGTCTTCCTTTCATGTAGGTCCACCATATAAGGCCATGGACCAGCTAGCACTCGGCTCTTTTCATTCTGAATGGCCCCTAAATTGAAACATTTTAAAGTTTTGACTTGCCTATTCATAAACTGCCCTTGTATTAATAAATATTATCTACAGAATTCAAAAGGTCTGCCCACTAATTCAAATCTAACATATTGCTCAAGTGTTCAACATTTAATCTGGTAAAAGGGTACAGTATCATAATTAAATAATTTCTTAAGAGAGTAAGCAATGTGTGAGCTGTGGAAGTTAGGATGTCATCATTGATGGGGGTGGGCATTTGCAGGATCTTTAATCACTTATTTAATTTAAAATATGTACCATTGCTGTACAAGAGACAACAATGTTATAGCAAATATTGGAATTGTCTCGACTGCTTCACGGGTATTTATTATCAGCCACCTCCATATCCACATTACCTCTATATGACATAATAAACACATCACAATAAACAAGTTGAGACAGTGACACATGAAAAGGTGTGGAATAGCAATTGCATCTGACAGTCCATAAACATAATCTGATTGCAATAATCATTTGGATTGGGAATTAAGTGCACATCATAGTTCATTGAACTTAAAAAAAAACTCTCTAGCTTTATTTCCAAGGCTGCTACAACAGTTCAATATGTTAACTTTTTTTTCTGTAAAGAGCAATCAAATATAGCATCTTAGTTTGTTCATGAGGGATGTTTTGTTATATATTTTCATTTAAAAACTGGAGAGACCATTATTGCATATGGCAGCAAAAAATAACCAACCAGTAATTTAATCCAATTTATTCCAATCAGCCTTATTTTAGTCGGGTATATCCCCCCAACTTGGTGTGCTTGTACAGGCCTGTGCTTTTATGGATTTTGTGATCTAAATCGGGTTTTGTGCTTAAAACTTCAGATTATGAAGTAAATGGTACATAATGTTTTACTTTTCATCTTTTATTTAAGATCTCTTCAAATGATTAAATATTTTATTAAAATGTTAAAACATGTTTCAGTAAAATAGCGCATTTAGATCATATGGTTATTCAACATGATTCTGGCCACCTCAAATTATATTGCACTTACTTTGGATATGTTTTGGTAATGGCTTTCCCATATAACATAGAAATTAACATATCCTTCCAAACTGACAAGCAAAGCCTCTTTTTCCAAACTGATTGAGCACAATTGTTTGGTCATTAGGCAAAGATTGATTAGCACTAAAGGATTTCCTAAAGAAATGAAGAATGCATTTGTAAAAGAAAATCATTTGCTTTATGCTTGCATTTTTTTTCAGTTGATTAGTCATTGTTTGGGTTATGAATGCTTAACATTATAAGACAAAACCAATATTAATGGTAATTTTATTTATATATATTTTTTTAATATTGGTTTTTGTGTACTAATTGTATGACTTGAATACACACAATTCTCTTAAATTTGGACTTTGACAACATGTTCTTCTTTTATGTATTGAATTCATATGCACTTAAAGACAAACAACATGTGTTAGACCTCTGTGTAGGAAAAAAAAATAAATAAATAAATTTCCCAGAAACTATTTTCCAATAAACACCAAGGTATGCCTTATCCAACCATTTTGAAGTTCTATATGATAATTTTGGATGACCTTGTCTGGAATTGCAAGCTCTCATCTCCAGGACAGCTTCTGAAGTCATGCAGTTTCTCATTAATGAAGTACTCTACCTGAGAACCAGATGTTACTATAAGTTCCAAGATGAAGATGCAGAAAAAATGTGGCGAGCATGGTGCTAAATGAAGTAGAAAGAAAACAGTAGAAAAACCCAAAAATTGGTGAGAGACAAGAAAAGAAGCACTCAAATGGTCTGTGTTGGCAGTTGGGTGGACCATTGGAAAAAAAATTGAAAAAAGTTGGAATGTGGAAAATCAGTAGTTTATTTCCACAAACTTGTTTTGAATTTCCATAGAAAAATAGACCAAAAATGTGCTACATATCTATTATGAAATGTTATTGTGATCCACAATTGCATTTATGTTAAATGCTTTCAAACAAATGATATTAAGAGTTTTAAAAACATACTTGTATGAGACTGACTTGTCTTGTTCTGATTGAGCTTTTGTTGTTGGCACGAGAAAAACCAGCCTCAGATAGTGACTCAGACTCCATACTTCTGGGTGAGCAAAGAAATGCTAATATGTATTGTTTGTTTTCTCAATTTTTATTTTGTGGGTTCAAACAGCCTAATTTCAACTGAAATTAGTTTAAATAAGCAAAATAAGAAATTTTCCGGCAACATAAATGTTATCAGATTTTTTGCTTCAATCCTATCTCTACACATTAGTGTAATCACATTGCCTGCCTTTAAGAATTGCCTACATTATGATTTTTTCTCTGTTTTTTTTTTTTTAAGTTAATATGATTGATTTTCCAAAAAATGACAAACACCAAAAATGTGATGCATAAAGTAAAGGATGTATTTCACAGGACATAGTAGTTGTCATCTATGACCTCAGTGTAGCTGGGTATGCATTTGATGAGACCAATATCTTCATCTGTTGGGATATTTGATATGGATGGTTGTGATAAACATCAAGAATTTTATTTCTTTTGATTGCTGTTCTTTATGATGAAGTTAGGCATTTCTGTAATTTCTGTTCTGCTCACTGATAATAGCTAGGGATTTTGTGAATAACAAGGAAGTGATGAAAGTAATGCAACAAAATATACCAATATTTGCTAAGTTATGCATTTTTCATTGCCCATAATACAATGTCTTAATGCACATGCATGTAACCCTCTCCACCTGGTGATGATTGCTTTGGGTTGTATCAATTGCTATAGGTGAGATTCGGTTGTGCTTATGTTGAATTGGTTTTAACTCAACCACAGCACAACTGAGTCACACCTACATTGAAAACTCAACTTAAACAGAAGTCAAGTGAGTTACATAGATAAATATTTCTAGTATATTATGTTTATTTAAATGATAATATTGGAATTATTTAACCCTGTTGCACAAAGAACGCATCAGAACTTTGACACTGCCCAATATTAATTAGTGTGTTTTGATGACTGTTAATTAACTTCATAGATAGAAAATAGATGAATGAATGAAAAACAGAAATGTGAAAACATTTGTCTGAAGTAAATTGCAACTATGTTGTTTGTAATCAAGCAAACTGCCATTTACAGCCCTTTTTCTTAACTCGGGCTTTAGTGTCAAAGCTTTTAATAAAATGAGATAGGCTTTTACCAACTAAATGTAGCCACTTTTTATGAATGTGCTCATTTAATGATAGCAAATTAACTCCATCAGTTGTCGCATTTATTGATTCAGTCTCTGGCAACATAAACTGGTCTATTAATTTGGTTGACTCTGCTCAAGAGCACAGATGCAAGGCCAATTTGTTTGCATATAGCATAATATAGGTAATACCAAAACTCCTGTCAAAGATTAATGAATAATATCCATGGAGACATAGCATTAGTTGGTTAATCCTCTTTGTGTGGTGTCATCACCAGAGACAACCAGTGTCTATGTATCATTATTATTATATCATTGGTATTTCAGAGTGTAAGATGATACAGATATATAATAAGAATGAATTTTTTATCAACTGTAGACGTCACTTGAGAAATACACCTCGGTTTATAAAGTAGTATATTGCTACCTGAACATCCCACTACTGAGGTATGGAACAACAAGTTTTAATTTGAGTAATTGAAGTCCCCAATCACTGAGAACTTAAATTTCCAACTTTCATAAATTGGCCATCTTGAGTTTCAGTGGTTATATACTGTACAGTTTGGTAAAAAATGTCATCCAAGCCTTACTGAGATCTCCTTGCCTTGTCATTGCAGGAACATTATGAGCACAAATGTGTGACAATGAGCAGCTATGGCACAGACCCTGCCAACCAGGAAAGGAGGCCATCACATCTGAAGATCTTACCCAGGATTTCTGTCAGTTCTTCCATTGCCTCTGGTGAAGAAAGTAATTTGAGTTACAGGTATTTATGGATTTTATGGTGTAGAACATCCTTTACCTTGGTAGAACAATGTTAATTTTCAGTTGATCCATCACTGATCTATTGCTATTTGATATGTAAATTAAAAAACCATGTTTTTTTGTTTGTTTGTTTGTTTGTTTTTTTTTTAAAGGATCCCCCTCCTAACTAATATTGCAGTTTCTTCCCAAGTGTCACTCTCATTTTTATATTGTTTAGATGTGCTTACATGCTTGAATTCATTTATAAATGACCATTATCACTGGATTATATTTTTACAGAATTTTTACAGGTGCTAAAATTTACTATCTACTGGTAAGAAAAAATAGTTTTGCTCATAGTGCCTTTATGGTGATTGAAAACAATGTATGGCAACAGTCATAAAAAGTGTAGCAGCAGTTTATCTTTTTTTTCAGAAAAGCAGTTGTTTATAGCGTGACTGTGACATATATCTTTCCTACCACAAATGAAACTAATATTACTGAACTGCATGCAAACATACATGGCCATGTTGCTGCTCAGTTTTTAATGAGCATTCTGAACTGGAAGTTCTCCAATTTGCTCTGCAGCACTGGTGCATTTATGACAGGGAGGTACAATTGTGGAAGAAAATTGGTTTGATGTGGTAAAGTTTCATTTTAGATATATATATTCGAGCACTACCTCAGTTGTCAGGTATGATACCCTGAGTTTCACAGTTTATTGGTAACTAACCACCACTATTACTTGAAGTGGCAGAGGCATGCACATAGCTGGAAAATAGCATCTTGTAACCTCGGAGTTTAAGGGTGGGTTATGTTTACTTTGTGAGATAATGCCAAAACCTTGGTTGCTATGGCAACCCTGTTAATTTGCATCAGAAATTGAGGTATTTAGGATTGTTTGTATCTTTTTCAAATGATATACGCATTAGATGCCCAGTTTCTGCTACACTTGTATATTAACTAGAGAAATGCAATATCCTCTCCTTTTTATTAACTGTTTTAGTTCTGAAGGGCCCGTTTACATGCTGTTAATTCAGATTAAGATAATTCAGATACTGTCAATTAAGATGAAGAAAATATTTCAGTATACTTTAATAATTAAATAAAATAAATAAAAACAGAAAGGAAGGTATGTTACAGACAATGCTGCAAAATATGTGCATTTATTGTCTGAGTAGGCATTGAGGTAAAATAGTCACCAGGTTTATATACCTAGATGTCTTTGTGAGAACTTGGTAAATTATGGAAAAGAGAATCAGAATGTTTGGTTAAGTTGAAGATAAACCTTAAAAATGTTTTGATGGTTGTATTAAACATGACTGTGTAGGTTAGTGAATAGCCATTTTATGTGCTGTTGATGTTGAAACATATTTCAAAGATTAAAGCCATGTTTTTCCTTTTTTAAATGTCCCTAACATTTTTGTTCATGTGATGAGTTACTTCTTTGAAAGTGATCAGTTTGACATGATTTTATCTAGCCAAGTTGGTTATTTCTTCAGTTACTAACTTTGTGTTCTATTTGTAATATCATAGTTATTCATGTATGCCGCTAAGCTTATCTAAGCATCTGAGGAAGTCTGCCAGTACGGATACAGATTGAGTTAATTATGTTATCTTTTTTCTCCATTAATACTGATTATGTTTCGTGATTCTGACAGAAACAGCATGCTTTACATGCTCATTTTGTCTTCAAAAAATACAATATTGATTCTGGCTTCATTGCATTTCCAATCAATATGGACTGTGGACTTTCAAATAAAACAGCAAAGCAAACATGGACATTTACTTAACTTATCTTTGTCTGGCTGTCAGTAATGGTTGAAATTAGCTCTACTGCTGACACCTGTATTTTGTTCAGAAGTCGTGATCAGTGTATCACATTTGGAATCATTAAAATGAAAATGCGTAAGTTTGCAGTGCATTTGTGCGAGCCTGTAGCTAGCAATTTTAAAGAGGGTGGGTCTTTTTCTGAAAAAAAATTAACCTTATACCATGAAACCTTTGTGTACTTAGGCAAAATATTACCCAGAGGGGACCTTTTCCTAGAAAAAAGGGCAGTATGTTAGGAACCCCAAACCCCTCGTGGCTATGAGCCAGGTGGAACCCTTGTAGTTTTCCCTTTTCATGTAGTTTTATTAGACTTAAAGGTATGTCAAACTACATGTAGGTGTGTTTCATTGAAAAACTTCTGAGCCCAGATTGGACTCAAGTAAGTAGTAAATATTTAGTCTCCATTTATCCAAACTAAATCAGTGCATGTAATCTTTAACATGTGGTAAATATCAGATGTTTTTTTCTTAAAAATCATTGAATAATTTGTGTTTTTGCATATATTTTTCCACTTTTGCCCTATAACTGCTAACTGGTTCAATGTCTTTTATTTCAAATATGCTTTAAAGCTTTGGAAAAAAAGGTAGCCTGAATTTGAAAATCTGCATGATGGATAGATTTTCACTCGAGTAATGACACAATTTGTAACATTATGCAATCCTTTTGTCTGGTGCCTTCCCTAACACAATCAATCAAGCTATGATTTAATCCCATTTAATTTTTTCTTTAACCCAATAAGTAAGGAGGAATAACATGTTAATTGAATCAAAATAATCTTATTTTGTTAGGTTAATAGAAATGCCTTTTCATAATTATGTAACTTATTTTGTGATAAATTATTGAAATTAAAAATTTTTTTCTGTTCTCTCCCAAATCTTCTTGCCCATAAGTGTCATTGATTCTGCCTCTTTGAGTTTCAAGGTCTGTATATGTCATACTTGATGACTCCTTTCTTTTTGATGTACATGATTTGTCTACATGATGGATTTAACTGCATCCTTATTGACAAAAAAGCACTTGCCTTATTATTTGCCTGTATAGCATGGTTATATATATCTGTCGGTTAAATTTTGATGTGCATAAAAGTTTAACTTGATTCATGTATGTGTTCATTTTTTTTACAACAATGAAAGCAATGAAAATGTAGCCTCAATGTTTTAAGTCTATGTGTAATTCAAAACTTCAAAACATAAATATGCTGTGGTAACTGTTACAATAGAGTCACAAAGAATTTTGTGGCAGTTCAAATAGGACAGACAGTACCAGTATATTGGTCTGGTTTGGCTGTAGGTTGAGGTCACATCTGTAGTCAATATTTTAAAACAATGACAATCTCTATCTTAATGTTTCATTTTTATCTTTTTATGAGTGTGGTTTTGACATCTGTATTGTCCATTTTTACTTTGAAAATGAAAGTATGTTCAACTTGGCAGAATCCTTATAAGTCTATGCCCTGCAAATTACCAACTCGGAGCTTTTCAACTGTGAAAGACTAGAACAAGAAAGAGAAATTACTAGAAAGTAATATAGGTGGCATCAGTATCTTTCTTACCCACCTGACCTGTTTCCTAGTAGTTTGATAAAGTACTTGAATGTCCGTATTTATGAAAATTGATGAATTGTGGAGGTTAGGGATTATACATGTGTTTCTATCTGACGTCTTCTTCATTAATTTATAATTTTCTCATACATTTATAATCACTAGGAGATATATTTTCTCATTCAGGCGAGCTGTCTACACTAGATGTAATGGTAAATGAGGGTAGGTAACATTTCAACAATTTAGGGGTGCATTTTTCTGTCTTCTATATTCTTATAAAACAAAAAACAAATTAAGGTAGATGGCAACAACAGTATGGTGATAAAGGCAATTGTTCAGTTAATCGTACTGTAGTTTAGGATGCTGTATATTTTTCTATTGTTTATTTGCCTTGGTGCCTCTGATCAAACTGCTGATTAAATGTCATATAATTGGAAACCTGACAAGATGTCAATATCCCAGAAGACTGCACATGTATACACTGTTAAGATACAACCTGAAATCTAATGGACTGTTACAATCTAGTCGGAGCCAAAAGCTATAGTATTACTATGGTTACTCTTTTTATCATTTTTTTAACTTCCCTGGCATTCATAACTTGTGTTGCCACAGACAAGCCATATCACTGTATCCAAATGTCCTTTCAATTTTGTATATGGAGTTAATGTACTGAGACTAGTTACAATATATACAGAGACAACGAGTCCATTACCATTAATAAGGAGGTTAAAACCCATCACCTCAGCTAACCAGTATATCCTTCCATACACAGGAGATAATCCCCATTATTATATTGCTGTATGATAAATAGTCTCATAGTCTAACCCCGCCAGGGGATGCTACAGGCTGCATTGTTTCGTTATCGTAGAGTTCAGGTGAGTCAGGTTGCCAACTGAAAGCTGAGAGTTGCTGTAACTTATTTATTTTATCAGGGACTTGACTAGTGGCTTGAGTAGAAGATGTACTATCTCTTAGAGACTCAAATGCTGAGAACTTTGACTTGATATTGACTTTAACTTTGAATGAGAATGAATGATAAGTAGACCTAGTGGTAAATCTTTCTGAGAGGAGTGGGCATTGATCAGTCATTTTCCTGGGATTGGTAAGTAAGGCTTAGTTTTGTCTAAACTGTTATGCAGATTGACGCACAAGACATTGACTAATAGTGTCTCGGACATGCTCCACTCACCTTCTTGTTGGTTTGAAATTGCATTGGCTCTTGTCATTTATATGCCTTGTCAGTTCATTTATTGAGTAGGTTTATTTTCTCGAAATCTGTCGTGTCACGACTAAGCACTTGCTCTCAATTGAACAGGGAACACAGGGGTAATTTGGTTCAAGGTTCGTCTTTAACTAATGGATTGGATACAAGACTTGTAGCTCACAGGTTGAGAACTGTCATGAGTGGTTCTCTTTCATGAGGGTCAGGGGTCGTAATTACTCCTCTGGGAAGTCAAAAAATTGGATTTCTTTCCTTTGTGTTTATCATGTGAGCTTTGTTCCAAATTGCTCTGGAGATCAGCAGGGTTTTAGGTTTCAGAAAATCTTCCCTGGAAAATATCAATTGGTTATCAGTTCAAGTCAATCATTCCAACAATTAATTAAGCTCCGGGACATATTATTTGATCTAAAACCAGCGTTAGGTTTTAATGCAGAAACGCAGTTGGCATTGGATACAGCAGCCTGTACCATATTTTACTCTAATGTGTAAGTATACAGAGATGATATCACTACTAAGGTACATGTATGTGGGCCTGTGTGGAGGCTGTGAAGAGAGGAAAATGTGATCAAATTTAATCAGGACACTCCTAGCTTTATAACAGATTGAAGGCAGTAATAATATGAAGGACAAAAATCAGGTAGTGGTTTATGCACTGAACAGCTGTGACATAGCAATGTATGGACAAATTCGATAAAATGGAATTCTCTGATATTTGAAATGTATGTATTCTTTCAATTACAATGGGTTTACATAAATAAAAGCTTCATGTCTCAGACTACATGTTGATCTATAAGGACACATTTCTGTTTTAGCTAGCCAGCTTGGGTCAGATATCTACTGTACTCAGCTTTGTGAGTCAAAAAAACGGTTTTTGAGTGTCCCAGATATGTCCGGCAGTAATAGGGAGTGCGTCATTGAGCCTGTGCACCATCAGCACTTGTGGGCCCATGGACAGAGACCCCCTCAGCGAGCAAGAAAGCCATCAGATGAAACACTGGAGAAAAATGGAGGGAAGTCAAGGAAAATAAAGCCAAAATCTGAGGAAGAACCTCCTAGTAAACGCCGCCAGATCATCTTAAAACATATTCGCAGATCTTGGCCAACTTCAAGTGTACGAAGACCAGGGTAAGATAGAAAATGGATGATGTAATATTTTGTAAAAAAAAAAAGGCTGCTTGGGTTTCACATCAGCAGTGCGCTCATTTTGCAACTCATAAATATGCAATGTATGTAGGTAATTACATATTGGAGTATTATGGTAAATCCTTAGAATTATGCTTTATTGTCATTCAAAAAGTTCTTGTGATGTTATGGAAATCCATGGCTCACAGTATGTTACTGAGTATTGCATTTTCTGTTAATTTGGGGAATTGCTAAATCCTAATCTATTCTTAGCTATAAAAAATGCTGATCAATTTCAATACTTCATGCAAATGTCAGGAAAATATCTTGGAACAATAGGAAACTTTTTCACAGAAGTTTTTATTTCAGTATAAATTGATAAATATACAAGATTAAAATGAAACAAATAGATAGCCTTATTGACCAGCAGTTCATAGTAATAAGTGAGGCAGTGAAGAAAGTCCAAAATAGTTTTTTTTTTTACCTTTCTTTGTTGGTATTTTTTAATTGATTAAAATACACCAATTAGACAGACAAGAACCATGGTACATCTTGAATTAAAATGACTATTGTTGTCTACATAAATAGCAAGTTGATGAGTTAATGCAAACTATAATTACATGCAATGTTAACTTATATAATTACTAGTGTCATAGAGTACACTGCTTTTCTGTCGTATGGACAACATTGAATCTTTTATAGAATGATGTATATAGAAAATTTTCACACCCATGGCAAAGTGGTTATGAACAACGAAGAAGTGTTGCAGTTGAAGAATATAAACCTCCATCATGCTACTAGATTTTGTGATAATTTGCATGTATAGAATTCTAAATTATTTTCAAGTCCTTATCATCCTGTTTAATCATTGGTGTGTGTGTGTGTGTGTGTGTGGGTGGACAGAGGGGTGTGTGCGTGTGTGGCCATATATATCATTTCTACAAACTGCAGATATGAACTGCAGTCTAATGCTTTATATGAAATCACTTTTTGTTCTAGTTCTCATGACAAATTTATGGTCTTAAGTTCCAGTTGCTGCCTCAGATATGTCCGGAACCAGTATGTGGTCACATACATTAACATGATAAGCTTTTCTGACGCACTATCTCTTTTAAAATGGTGTTTATTCAAGGTGTCACCTGCCTTGCAAACATGATATTAACAGATCTTGATAATGGTTCAGGCATTTCTAAGATATAATCCTCAGCTTCCTTTATAAAAGAGTAAACATCTCGGCTTATATTCACATATGTAAAAAAAAAGGACATAGAAATAATTTTAACAGGTGTCCTGTTAAATTAGCACTATTCCTATATTCCTATACTTATGATTGTACTAGAGGAGTTCATAGGCACCCCAAAGGATAATCTCTGTGTGTAAATAGTTCACATTATGACATAATTATTTGTAATTATTTGTAGAAAGATTGATGAAAAACATCCTTCACAGATAAAAAGGGAAACCTTTCCCCTATAAAAAAAAGCATGTCAGGTGAAGGACCAATTTTTAGTAAATCAACCAATAATAGTGAATCTGTAGGATGAGGGTTATGAAAATTATTTATTTTTATGATTGCTTTAATGATTATTTTTAAAAAGTGCGCCTGCAACCAATTGTGAACATGCAACTGTCATGTATTTTACTGCCATATGCACAGTGTGTGGTTTCTGGAAATGTCTTGAGGCAGGGGTACATGTTAAAGTATAGAATTGCAAAGACTGATGATAGCATGACAATTAATATGATATATCTAAATGAATCATGCAATGCTCCATTCATCATTGGGAAAACAGTTTTCCATGAATATTGATATTTTGCAAATACCATGTTAGTTTTTCTGTGAATACAACATCAAGTAAAAGGTGATATATGTACCAAGGTGACTAGTGTGCTGTTCAATGTCACCTGTAGTATGACGAGATATTGGATTTCTCATTGTGAATCAGTTTGCTTAGACCTGTATTTTCTTGTTCTCACAAGGCTTTTTTCACTTTCTGACATTTTTCTTTTAAGTACACATTTATGAGGTAGAAATGAAATGATTCTGATTAAGAATTAATTAAGTCATTTATTCTCTATATGCGAATGTGAAGCATTGATAGCCACATGTATATTAGAATGGATTTTGATCACTTTTGAGATATTTTTCCCTTAATATCTGATATCAACCTAACATTTACCTTACATTTAAAATCATGTAACAAACCCAGCTTTCTAGATCAATTTTGAATTTCATTGAAACCAAAAAATATTCAATGCCCTCTCTCCCTGTTATAAGTCTCCTGTGTATTCTATTCTGATATTTCAGTGGATTCTTCATCTTTAACTAATGATGGCTGAATATTCATTACAATTTGTGTTCAAATAATCCATGTGGTGTTTTAAAATTAAATTACAAAGCTTTTGTATACTTTGTATAAAAGCAACATCTGCTCTCTGTTCATCTCAATTCATTGTGTGAGGATATGTATTTTGATAAATCTGTTGTATAGAAACTGGACATGGTTGGTAATTGCAAGATTTTTTGTTCAAGATGTACATTAATATACATATTCATATACCCAAGAAAAGAGGGCTTAATTAGTATGAGACAAGTCAAGTCTTTTCTTCCCGCTTCCTTGCTAGTAGTTATTGTTGACTAAGTTGCAACTTACTGCATTAACAAGACACATCTGCTATTTTTTTCCCCATTAATTTAGTATTCTGTACTTGTGTTTGTAATAATCTGGGAAAAATGTGCAGTTAACATGAACTGCCCCATGCAGCAGTCATCATTGTCGGGACGAGCACAGCATTTCACAGTGCGCATCATCTGAGATAAGAGAAAGCCAGATGTCCCGTTACCTAGTAAAAATGAAGCAATATATTTAGCAGTATTTGGAAGATAGTAGGGTCAGAAATAATGACAGACTAGTATTGCAGCATGCAAGGACTCAAAACTGTCAGAATTATCAGTGGATGTTTTTCTTATTGTTTTCTTTGTCAAATTGTAGCTTAACTGTAATTTATTGCATAACATTACAGATTCACCATGTCTTGTAAATCATTTTTGTATTACTTAAATTTCTAAGATTTCTAATTTCTGTTTTGCACATAGTTTCACCCTCATCACTGAAAATCTAACCCCACTAATCCAACTGTTAGGAATCTGTAATATAGCTTTTGTCTATCACTCAATAGGTATTGTAGGTGACAATTGACAGAGACACTTATTCATGTTTGCCATGAAGATGATTTGATTGGTACAGATAATTAATATAGTGCCTTTACTGGATGTTTATGTTCAAGGTGTACTACCATTTGATTGCTTTCAATTATTCTGGAAGAGAAGAAGTGTGGAACGGTGGTTTCTCTGAAATCAAAACTTTGATGCTTTAACTTAGGTGTGCTATGCGATTATCTTCTATTTTATTGTGGAATATGTTTTGTAAATACGCCAGTATTGTTTTTGTTATTTATATCCACTAAGCATAATATTTCAGTACTTTGCCTAAATAACTGGATCCAGTTCTACTGGTTCTAGAAGTTAAAGTGCAATTTGCAAGTATATTAGAGCCTCGATCAATCATTATGTTTTTATTGCAGAGAGGATGAACATGAGGTGATTTATGGTTGTCAAACTTGTTGCGTCTCATGCATCTTAAAGATCTGCAAATAAGTAAAGACAGAAAAATCAATTGCTTCAGCTTAGAGCATGATTGAATCAAGCACAGTGCCTTTAATTGCATGGGTTCCTATTAAACAACAACCTTTGTAGTTGTGTTGATCCAACCCTGATCTGGCAAACAAAAGGTTTTATTAAATTTCTGTTTTCATGACCTTAATGCATATGCAGCATATCAAAATCATTTCTCACAGAACAAGCTCGAAATGACCACAGGTACTATCTTGCAGCCAGCATTTCCATGGTAAGCCTCGATTGTCTTTAATTTTCTTTTGGTTTTTCTATTAATCTCAGTTTTTATTTTTTCCAAGAATAAGTTGCTGATTTCCTTGAAATTTAAGATTGCAAACTGTTTTGATGGCATTAATAAGATGTTTTTCTTAAATGCACCATAGAACCTTGGCATTTCCAATAAAGATTAATTATCATCAAAGTTGCATCTAGTAAGTAATTATCTTGATTAGTAGAGGCACAGATAAATAATCCCTTATAACTGTGAATTATTGAATTTCATTATCAGATATTGAAGAGGTGGGTTTTCCAATTATATAAAAAGAACAAACGAGCCAAATCTGGGCCTACAGCAAAGCCAGCATCTGTTTTAAAGTGATGTTGGCACTGTAGCTGTGAGATAGGCAATCAGTTTTCAACATAGTGTCACTCAACTGTTTAGATCAAAGAGGCTTCACTTGTGAAAGTAAAACTTAAGATGGGGTCTTGATACACCAATTATTCAATAATGTTAGAATTAAGTGCAAGTCTCATTGCAACTGAAAAATGTCATTTCATGTGGGTGTTTATTTCCTATGTTGCTATTCATATTCATATTTATCCAATTGCACATAAAAGAAAAAAATGCCCAATCATGCTTTATAGCTAGAGGGAGTATTAGAAAATAAAAGCTGGTAGTGTCCTGGTGGTGGTGGTGGTGGTGGTGGTGGCGGGGGGGGGGGGGGGGGGGGGTTAAGGTGAGGTTTGGGGAGATTTACAAACTACTCCCTCCCTTCCCTTTGAGATCTTTCTATGGAATAAGAAATATACCTTTTTCAAAGTGTTATTTAAAAAAAAAAGTTTTATAACTTTTGCACGTTATGGGTAATGCTGCTGATAATTGGAATAATTTCTGGGTATAGATTATGATAGAATTTGAAATAATGACTTAACAGAGACAGAGTGCTTTGGTAGTATTGAATGATGTGCTTGTTATTGGCAGTAACTGTTACTGGCAGTAAGTATTGCACACACCAAGACATGATTGGTATTGAATAGCCAATTGCAACATGTACATGATCTCTATTATCTTAACTGCTTTAAAATAACTTCTTCAGTGTCTGTGTATGCTGCATTGCCTTATTTGCAACCAAATGACCTTAGAAACCAGTCTTAACCAACAAATCTGTGACTGAGGAAGATGCTAAGAAATGGAAGCTTACACAGATTGATGGACTTGCATAAGATGTGATTTAATAGCTGATATTTTAACCAGCAGTGTTCAGAGAAGCAAAAAGGAAAATAAAGGAATTATGCTGTAAAGTACGTGGGTCCCTCAGTTTTAAATATCACACCATACGAGTTAATTTATCTTAAGCTTTTTGAGTCATCATGCTACATCCCCCACATGTTGAGCATGTGTTTGTTTGCAGTTTTGTCAATTGACTCCCAATTACATCATAAATTGTATTGCAAATATTGCTGCTGTAGAGTAGGAAATTAAAGTGAGCTTCTGCTCTTAAGATGGAGCTCACACCTCCAATTGTGGCATGAATATTTTTCTGGCTTTCATCTTATAATATCAATATCTGCTATTCATGTACTAGTAGTTGCAATTTAATGGATTACTCACAGGCTTAACAGAGATACATGCACTTGTCCTTACAACAGCTTCTACTGATGTCTGGTTTAAAGTTATCAATTTGATTGGTTAAGACAACGGAAAGATTACCAGAACTTACTAGCCCTAAGATCTGAAAAAATTAGGCAGTCACAAATTAAATGTATTATGAATCATAGGCTGGATGTGTCAGTATTCCTTCAATGTAAAGACAAAGTCTGGTATCAGGTAGTTAAACTGGCATAATGGTTGTACATAATTATACTCAGCCAAATATTGATGGAGTAAATTTACTCACCACACAGTGAAGACTATTTTAAGATGCATTTAAAGACTATTTTTAAGAATTAATGTTTGTACATTAGTCATCTTAAAAACCTACAATATTTTGGGTTTTGAGTGTTTAGATATTTGGCATTTGGATAACAGTGATCATTGGTCTTGGATGTAAATGTTTTCTTAGTGGTGTAAATAGGGGTAATTAATTCAATTTGTCAGAAAAACATACGGTATACTGCTTGCTCATGTTCAAAGAAAATGGGAGAAATATTTGCATTTAATCTTCAACATATCAAAACTATTGCAAATGATTTATTGTATTTTTCATGTATAATGTCAGTATTTAGGCCCACAATCCATAAATCCCAAATATGAAAAATCCTCTAAATGAAAAGAAAGGAACAGCAGCAATTTTTTATACCACAGAAGTGTGCATATTTTCTCTTGTTGGCAGCTATTATTGAAATATAGCATCAATAGCAAGAAGCTTCATATTAACAAATGTGTAGTACGCATGAACTAGAATTGATATCTCTGCTTGAAGGTATCTGTGCAGACACCGTTTTTGGCTAATGGACATTCTTTTCATTAACTTTCACTGAATGAGATGGATTGCTGAGACAGCAAGTTTTCTTAGCTTGAAATCTCATCATTCATGTTTTAGTAAAGCCAGACCAACGTAAGTTGAACCCTGGCAAACAGTTGTTTCCTAGAAAACTGGCTTGTATGATGCCAGTGTCTAATCACCTTATTACGCAAGTTATTAAAAAAACTATATTTTGGAGATACTGTAAACAAACTTAAAATGATATGGATTTTTTTTTACCAAAATGCCTTGAGATTATTCTTTTATTCTAGGAATGATTGAAATACCTGAACATTTTGTGTTTTTAAAATGCCACAATTGTTAGGATTCCTGGAGTTTAATTGAGAGATCTCAAAACAGGTGATTTATTTTCTTAGCCCTGTGAAAGCCATTTATCTGTCTAATGGCTGTGGTTCTGAGCGACATCAGTTGGAAATTAAAGGCAGATAGGAAACCAGTTGAGTCAGTTCTTTTCACTCTGGACTAGTAAAAGGAACTTGTACCTGAGGGAATACCTTTTAGAATTGGCTACATGGTGCTTTTCAAACTGTCAGTTAAAACTTGGCTCCTTTTTTATGAACCTAGCTTTGGTTTACTGCAAAGATCAATTGTTGTTCAGAGGCCTAAATGAGTTTTGTGTGCAATCTGGATGCTATAGGAGAGATTTTATAATCTAAATTGATCTTTTCAATATAGTCGAGGTATACTCAATAAGAAGTGATATTATCAGTTGTATTTAAGAAATCAGTTTGTGATATGAACATAATGGCAAATGTTATGGAAGAAGATAATGATGAAAATGGAGGAACAACAGTAGTATTGCGTGCCAAACCTGGACGCTATGGTCTTCGTCGAAAGAAGCAAAATGGAGAATGTTCCATCCAAAACTCATTCAAGAGACAAGGATTAGTATTAAAACCATTACAGTTGACAAGGACCTCATGGCCTGTTATAAAGAAGGATTCCAATAAGTGAGTAAATTTCAAATTATTTTCGATGAACTTAAATTTGTGAGGGTTGAAATTTGCTTAACATTAACTCATGCTTTGCCCCAACTTGAAGAATAAAAAAAAAAACAAGAAAACAGACATGGTTTTCTCAAGTTGTGCTCTAACATTTAAAATTCTGCTACTGTAAGTTGGAAAGCCCTATATCTCTGTGAGGAAATTCACAAAATCATGAATACAAATAAGCTTGCATGTCCCTTGTCCGTTTATCTACGTTTGATGTTATTTCAGTTGAAAACCTGCCTTTGCTATAATGTATTTGTTATTACTATTAACCAATAGAGGCTTGATTGTATCAATTTGCTTTGGCCGTGAAATATCTCTTATCATCATTAAAAGTTAAGTCACATGGAATTTTGTACCCAGTTAATAATCAGTCCCAGGGTAATCATTGTGGATAATTGGAAATTTGATAGGAAAATATGCATGAGCAATTAGTATCAGATTCTGAAATGGATATTTGTTCTTTGATATATGTAAAATGTTGCAACTAAACTAGAAGTGCATACTGAAAAATGTGGTACTAGAAAGTCACAGCTTTTCAAATGTTGGAAATATGATTATTTTAGTAAATTTTAGTGTGCAGTAAAAGTTAATTTTATCAGAAATGAATTGGTGTTAGCATGTGTAACATTGATGAGAGATGGGGCATGGATGGAGCATCATGTAAAATTATGATTATAAAAACATTCATGTCAACTGATGATAATATTGACACTTCAGTGGTGGAAATAATCATGCTGTGGCACAGGATTCAGACAGTCCATTGTGTTTGGCTGTGATAGGTATGCAGTTGTCTGGAGAGATTCTCATCTAACACACCATGTCATTGTGTTTTACTGAAAATATTGTCTTTTTTCAATCAATGAAAGGGCACAAGTCTGTAATATATGTTCAGATTGGCAGAAGGAAAGGTGACTAAATTTGAAGATGAATTTTTACGTAACATACTACAGCAAATGTACATATTCAACACACAGAGCACGATTCTTGCCTCCTACTTCCTGTACAACTCGGGTGTAGTTCATTCAGATGGTATTTTTCCCCGGTATCCATCAGATATTCAGTAGAAGCATTGATAATAAATGGCAAACAGGATAGCCTACTTGATCCATTGTATCCACTCAGGAAGCTGCTTCACATGTTTCCATGTAATGCCTGACCTGTTAGTTTGCTTTAGAAAATTGTAGGTAAAATGCATTGTGTGGATCGGTGAAGATCTATTACTGTCCCTGGCTAAATGACTATGCCATGGAGGTGCCTTTTCTGATTGTAAGACCTGGATTGAGAAATGGTGTAACAATGCACCCGTATCTTTCCCGAGGAAGTGCACTTCCTAAGCTGAACTGCATTGATTGATTTCTCTCCTCACTGTGATTTAAGTACTCTCACTGGTTGTGGTATTTGGTCTCATGCTTTTCTTAGGATTGTGTGGGCAGAGTGAAGACATTGTTTTTGCATTATAATCTATAACGCGTCTTCTGATGATCTGAAAGTATCGAGCATCAGCTTACAGAGTTGAGAGCATGATAATTGACCACCTAACCTCAGCTCAGAAGGATGTTATTATATTCTTTATTGCTCCCAACTTAGGAGGGAGAGAAAGAGAGTGTCTGTGTGTTTGTGATTAAAAAATTACTGAAATTTACTTCCATAGCCTTTTCACCTCTTCCATGGCTCCCCGGGGTAATACTGTTTCTAAATGTCTGTCTAAGGGCCTTATCAATGATAACTAGACATTGATGTCTGGAGAATGACCGCATTCCCATAGGAAGACTGTGATAATTACACTTGTTAATTAGGTGTTTGCATTGATTCAAAGGTTTCTGAAGAAATTATGCTTCATCCACTGCCTTGGGGATTGATTCACAATATACTTTGACATTCAAAATCTCATCAATTCATTTGGGAGTGGGGGGAGGCAGGTTGATAACCCCTGCAGTTTCTTTCTTTCTTTCTTTTTTAAAATATTTTCCACAAAAGCATATATGCTGTTGGAAATCATCACTAGACATTTCTTTGTGTCCAAATGACATAAATCAGTATCACTTGGTGAAGCACATTTCTTGATATTATAGGCCTTAATGAAAAAGGAATTAGTAATAAATTAAGCTGTTTACGTGCATTCGCTTAATCCTGTTTGCATTATTATTTTGTGTGTCATTGTCAGATAATAAAGAGATGTTTCAAAAAGCAGCTGATCAAATATCTGGATATGAAATGGTTTGAGAATATATGAAAGAAATATAACTAGACATGTTGTTTTATATCATACTTTGAACTGCATTTGATATTGACTTAATTTTACCTATCAGAAAAGATGACCCTTTTTAACCAAATAAATTGTTTTGTAATAGAAAAAAATGTGTGTGTGTGTGCACGCGCGCTGGGGGGTGCATGTGTGTGTGTATGTGTGTGTGTGTGTGTGTATGTGCTCATTTGCTTCAGATTAGATTTTTTAAAAAGTGGGGTGATTTGCTACGTAGTTGAATGTAATGACAAATTTACGTAAAATGTGTGACCTCACTTTCCACCATTAATAAACAATTTTTTCATGGGAGTTGATTGCCATATATTTATAGTTTTAATTAATTTAAAAAAAATCAAATTACCTTTTGAAAGGATTTCTGTCTTACTGGAATATTAGAATGTTAAGATATGGGAAATATGAGCATAAAATAACACGGCTTTAAGCTATCTATCACTCCAAGTGCCAATATCACATCATTGTGAATTATTGATGAGATACTTGCTTTACCAATAAGTACAGAGTGGATAATGAAAAAATCACTGGCTTATGACGTGGCACAAAAAAGCGATAAAGACTTACTAGTACAGTGCACATATCGGTCTTCGTAAACAAAATCTTATTTGAAAATTTTGCACTCTGAAATATTCAGGTTCGGGTCATAGATATGGTGCTACACTCAGATATGATAAGGGTTACACATGAAGAAATACAGCCAATAAATTTTTATACATTGTTGCAATAATTAGAGAATGACAGAAATTGTTAACAACCATTATCTAATAGTACTACCTTCTGTAGATGACATTCAGTTTCACTGCAAATGCTTTTAAGTAGACTTCTGGAATAAAACCCCATTTTATGATCTGATATGATAACTGAACTGCACCCACATTTAAGGAGAAAACTGGTTGAAAAAGGATTTATATAGATAACTAACGTAGGTGTACATGTAGCATACGGAGTTTGTAGCATATATCTTTCTGTGTGCCAGTCAATCAAAATATTGTTAATGACATAGAGAAGATGTATAGTTAGGCCTAGGGAAGTTTTAAGCATATTGATATTGCCATAATGTCTCAAAATCATCCGTACGCATACCAAGGTCCTGTTATCAACTGGCATGCTAAGTATTGATGCTGATATTTGAAAGGTCACACGTAGGATTTCATTGATGAGAATTGATGCTTCCTTTTTTTAACAGGGGCAATTCTGGACCTGCCACTGCTTTGTGCTGAAAACACAAACAGCATGCTTATGAATAAGTGATAATACATCTTTCTGTAGTCTCAGCTGATTGTTTTATTCACGATTGGAACTAAACTGCAAATGAAGCGCACATTGGCCCTCATCTGTTGCCAGCTGCTTCATGCGTACCACCTTGATTAAAAACAGACTATGGAAGTAGAAAACATGCAATCTTTCCTGCTAGTGTGGCTGACTTTGATTTGACTGTCTGCCTACAAGTTAACTTTAAACTGACAGACAAAACACTTTGCTCCTACTTTTTACTGATTAACTGACTGTAAATGATTTTGCCTTTATAAATTGCCCATATGGAAAGAATGCTGCATTTTAAATTAACTTTATATATATAATGAAAAAATACTATAAATGCAGTATATAATATCAAGGTTGAGTGAAAAGAAAATAGTTGTAATATAACCAGCCAAGCATGTATATTGAATGGAAATGATCTTTACATTGGTACTTTTATTTCCCAGTAGAGAAGCGACAGGGTCTATATCCTCAACAAATAATAGCTGTAGGAATGATGTTTTTTTCCACAACCTCAGCCAGCCTAGAAAAACATATAAAGAGTCTGATGGTGTGAAGCAACATCATTGTGGTACATTTGACAAATGAGCAGTAGTTCTTAAAAGTTCAGCTGTTGCAGTAAAGAGGTTCTCTTCCTTGAGGTCATGTACTCTTATTGATTAGATTTTTTTACTGTAATTTGTGTGTGGTTTTTCTTTTCAGTGATGAAATGATTACACATCAGTACTGTATTGCATTTGGTGGAAATAAATGATGTAAAATATGGAATTTATGAAATGGGATCAATTGTATGGACATGTTAACCCACCTTCAATAATTGCTAGCCTCGCTCAAGTATCTATCTCAGTATTTTATCAATTTATTGCGCCGCTCTGTCGTCAAGGTGTTCCTGCTCGAGCAACACAGGATGGCTCCTGCTCTCGCCACCAACACCAACCAGTTATAGAACAGAACAAATAATTTCTTCTTCTCCTTTCATATAGCAACTGTAAAAAGTGTTCCCTCGGGTAAATATGTTAATTAAAGTGATGACCCTTATCAGTTCTGGTATCTGCTCATTTTTTTTGGACATTTCATTTTAGTACTTTGGTTAATTAATTAATTAATCAATTAATGTGTTTGTTTATTTGTTTATTAATTATTACCAGCATAAGCTTGCTTCATGTAATATTTACAACATAAGCAGTGCTTATTTGGTCTTCAGGCTTTTGTATGTAAAGGTTAAAGAAGGACAGAATTTTTAACACATCCTTGCAAGAAACAAGAAGAGGGAATGTTTACTTATATCTGGTTGTCCAGCTGTCTGTATGTCTGTACAGGTCTCTCTGTCTGTCCCTCTGTCTGCTGATCTTACTCATTGTTTAATTTTCAGTCAATTTCAATGAACATTATAAAATGCAGGTGTGCACCCAAATAACCTCTTTGTCGTATTTTTAATTTTCACAAAATGCTTTAAAATATGTCTATAACACATTAGCATTTCATGTTATTCAATTTTGCCATGCAGGCATCTCCTCCTACATAAGTTTTCAATCAGTTTCATTGAAACTCATGAACATGCACATAAAAACAAGCCCTTTGCATGTAGTTGTGCACCTTGCTGCCAAAGGGTGTCTCTTCAACGGGGAAAATTGTGAATTTTACAGGCACTGTATTTTTTAAATTGACATTAGAACGTCCCTATTGAATGGTAGCAGCAAAATTGAAAAGCAGGCTACTCAACAGGTCTGCTCTATGCAGAAACATAATTTTTAAGATTCCAATAATACGTATCTTAAAGATTGATATTTTGTGCCCTTTGAAGTGATCATGTCATTACCATACTTGGCAGTTTTGTATGGTCACATATAAGACCCAAAGAATCAGCACATCATGAAAGTTTTTTTTTTTTCAGATACATGATATGATAAAAGTTTCTGTGTATTTGCCTCGCAGGCCAAGTTAGTCAAGAGAATCTAGGCACTGGTACATGAATATACAGTATATAACAAACCTATGAATCTTTCTGGAAGTATCTGCTATTTCTCCTTGGACATCAAGGTATTTTCAAGCAAAAGTTTTGAAGTATGTTGGAAAACCAGTAATTTAAGTGCACTGGGGTAACAGCTTAGCCTGTCGAATGTAAAAATTGTTCCCAAGATTAAATTAATTGATATAGTACATGTATCTGTTGTTTTTTTTAAATTTATTTTGAACACGTTTGTGTCTATATGCATGAATGCATAAATTGACTTTGAGTCTTTTAGATAGGGTATAACTTAGTGTTGTCCTCTTTGTTTCATTTTTTATGTCAGTAAAATTAATTTTTTCCAATTCTTGAAGTCATCTACCTGTAAATATGTTTGGGTGTTCATTACTATTTATTACACAATGTATAGATTTCCATAAAAACTGAATTTTTTATAAAAGAGTTTTTTTTATTAAAGAAGAGATGAATTTAAATAGATTGAAAAAAAAAAACGTAAAAAGAAAAGAAGTTAAATGCCATAATGTTTGAGTATGGGCCTTTCAGCATGTGATCTGAGCCAGTGCAAAAAATATTTTCTATGGCTTAGGGTTTCACTAAACCTTGTTCTGTGGCATGTGTTTGACAGCTTCAGCAGTATAATGGTTCACCAAGATGTTTTATTAGCTGTTAATTTCCTACTCTGACGTCAGGAGAAGAGGCACGGAGCTGCCTGCGACTCATCTGTCTTTGTACGTTACTTCTGTTCATTTCCTTTTTGAAAAACGCAGTTATTTGAGGAGTTTTTCAGCCTTGATATAAGCACACTGAACAAAAACATTAAATGGAACTTTGATGCTGTCAATTTTAGAAGTGATGGAGGTTATAACAGCCCATTCTTCCACGCCAAAATATGAAACTAAAAGCTGCACATCATTGCCATGGCATTTACACTAACACATTATATCAGCCCTCCCAGGTTTCCCACAATAACAATGAGATAGCTGGCTCTGTTGTATCTTCTACACAGGTTAAGTCATGTGACACCAGCAGCCTGCACATTTATTTGTAACAATCTATTGGAAATTTCAGAAAGGGATCTATTTATAGTGAAATAAATACCTTAGACAATTTTATAGACCTGACTAAAAAGCTGTGTGATCATTGATGAGGAGTATGTTTGCCAAGTCGTTCTTGGCTCTTCGTTGTGATTGATGTGTGGAGACATTTAGCACTACAGTATATGTATCTGCTTCTGTTCATTGCTTTGTTGGGCTAAGCGCGACACATTTACCCTTGCCTTACAGTGATAGCAGCAGTAGCAGCCTAGGTGGAGCCTGAATCATAAGGATGGACTCTGTGTCCATTTAACTGATCATTTATGTCCAGATACAGAGAGGCTTTTGGTGTTCAGCTCGTAGCTTCAAAAAGATAAGATTTACCCACGATAACACTATTGATTGTTTGCCTACATTGATGCCTGCCTATCCATTGGCAGGGCCCTAACCTTTCTGAACACCACACTACAGAATTTAACTGGTAAGGTATTAAATATTAACAAATGTCCATGGACAATCATTTTGCCATATAGAAGTATGCAGGTTTGGGGACAGATTACAGAGCAGTAGAATTGAATAAGGTAGGGAGCCATTCACAGACACAGTAATTTTAAGCCTTTGACGTGAGGTGCACTTAAATATTCAGCATGGGGTCCTAATTGGAAACTGCTAGAGAGAAAAAGGGTGAATGCTAGAAGAGTTGATGAGAAGAGTGCATTTACTTCAGAAGTAAGACAAGATTCTATATATCACTTGCCTTGGATATCTTAATTTTGGGGAAAACCCAAGTGGCATATGTTCACTGGGTCACCAGTTCCTGAGAAGAGGAGAACACCTGCTTATTTTTCTATGTAAAATATTGCGCTTGGGATTCCAAACATGAAGCTGATGGTAAATCTTGAATAACTGGAGATTCAGTACCAATTCAGAGATGTAACTCCCTCTCAAAACACTGGAAAATACAAGGGAGTCATTGGTCTGTTCATGATTACAGAGTTAAAAGGCTGTGACACACACGGGGCAATTTCTTCAGCAAGTGATTACATTTACACTAGTATCCTTGGCAACAGGAAGTTATTGAATGAACTGACTTTTACAGTTGAGGAACATCTTGTGCTTTGGCTGCAGATCTTTGATCTCTCATAAGAAAAAAAGAAAAAAAAAACGGTGTGCGATAATCTAATATAATTGCTGGAAAGTTCCTGTAACAAGGAGGCCGGGAGGGATTCAGTTGCTCAGTCTCCAAATTGTGCAGAAGTCTATTCAAACTGATTGAAAAAAATTGGGGACTGGTGCCATCAGGTAGACTGAGTGCAACAGCTTGGAGCAGCTTCTTTTCTTTTGTAAATCTACTGAAGTAGAGGTGGTCTACATAGTCAGAATGCAGGTGGAAAGTGGGGACCTGAAGGACATCAGAGCTCATAGAACTTTCTTGAAGGGACCAGGGAGGAGTCGGAGGCATACATTGGCCAATGTGCGGTATGTGAAATCCTTAACTCATTTTTCATTTTCAGGCTCCAAGGTTGACTTTTTTCCATTGAGTGAACTTACACTGTTCATGCATGGTAGAAATAATGTCACATTGAATCCATCAATGAAAGTGACTGCTGATTACTCCAGCAATATGGTCCTGAATTCTTATCCATGGCATGAATTTAATTTTAGCCATGAGTAAACAAGTTTATGGTCTGTCTGGGTCTATGGGTTTTATATTGTATTTTAGAGTATGCCTAATAAAACTGCACAGCATGTTCATTCAGAGGCTGTGACAGCTGTAAAACCTGCTTCGTTATTTGACAAGTATTAAGCAGACTAGTATCTCACAGAAAGGCAGTAATGTGTTTCTACACTAGTAGACCACAGTTTTTCAAAAGAATAGGATAAATTGGATTTTTGAAAAAAAGTCTGTTTATCCACATGGAGCCCAATCCTATTACGTCATAGATTGAAGGGTTGTGGTTGCAATTTCTAATGAACTTGGAGGGAGGTGATTTTTTTTTCTACCAGAAAAGTATAAATGATTAGTACTTTAAAGTTTTTTCTTACAATACGGTCCATGCTAATGTATTGGACAAAATATCACTTCACATTCAAAGAGAAGTTAACATATATTCATCAATACCTGCAGGAAGCAGAAAATATGCCATTTGGCACATTTGGTTAGGTCTGGTGATTACTGTAAATAATGGATCATTTTCCACAATTATGCATAGTGTGTGAAAAAATAACATGGTTGTTCGTTTAGCCATACCTAATATATATACATATACATGTACCATTTATTAGCAGGCCTTAACCCTCTTTGCATGTACGATGGCAGTTAGTGGCCAATTAGGGCTTCTCCGGAATTCTGAAAGAGTGATGAGCCCTTTCTAATGGCTTTGCTGAGAGAAATTATCTTCTGGAGATAATGAGCAGTAAATCTCATTTGCCACAAAAATCTTTTAAACACACAGAGTTATTTTTTTGGAAATCATTCAAGTTATACTGTATGGATTTCTTTTAAATGAGTTAAATGATTTAAATGGTAGATTGAGATGAAGAGTTGAGTACCAGTTTGTTATCAATTAAAAAAACAAAATGGGAAAAATCGGTTTCAAAAACAAGCCATACAGTCATTTTTCTTTCTTTTAAAATCATAAAAACTCAAAAAAGGAGGAAAACTGGAAACTTGTGTAGATAGTTGAAAATAAATAGAGTAAAATGAAAAATTGCTAAAGATTGCATAAATTCAGACAACCAGCATGTTGTTTTTAGTTTTTATTTTTATTTAATAGATTGTTGTGCGTGAAATAGAATTTTATCTGTAACATGATGGCTGTTACCGAATCACCTGTTTTACCTTTTATGTATTTTTTTTCATTTGTTAATCTTCTAAATGCAGTCCCTGCTTTGAAAAAAAGACTGATTGTTACAAAAGAACTGTTAGGGATGGATTTAATAAAGGGAGCTGCTTTCATAAGCTACTTCGAAATTTGTCACACAATGTGGTGGAAATTATGAATAAAGTTAATTTAGTGATATTTTGAGTCTTTATTGAGAAACAACGCACATACAGTAGGGACATTAGCTCAAGGGTCTTTAGAAATACATTTGCTATTCTCCCCATAAAAACCATCCTAATAGTGTCTGTTGATGGGGTAGTTAGAGATATAGGAAAGGAAACTTTAGGAATCAAAGCATTGATGAGGAAAAATTATAGATAATATTACCGGCAATCTGCTTGGTTGCATGCTGTATGAAGAAACTGCATTTGAGGTTGATAATTGTGATGTTTCCTCTAACACCTGACTGAGCAAACCTGTTGAGATTTGTGTCTATTTCTATGGCAAACAGCTTGCAATCTTTTATGTACATCCTGCACATTTATCTTCCAAACTAACTGCAAGAGTAATGACTAGTAAAATGATATGCCTACAGTATCATCTTCCTTGCTAAAGATTTTTTCTTGGAAATGTAGCATTTAAGGGGTTGAGATGGGAAAATTGTTTCGAGATTTGACCAGTTCTAAACCCATTTGAAACCAAATGGAGGAATTGAAAAGTACAATTAAGGCATCAAATTAACCAGATTCATTGTACAGACTGTAATTTAATGTTTTTTTTCTAGCAAAGATGTTCAGATAGTGAGAATACTGGTAGCAGCTGTGACGATAGATATAAAATTGTGGTTAATGGCATAACTTCAATCATATTTAATATTTTTGGGATATAGATTGCTAATCATTAAGAAGCATACACAGAGTGGTGCCATTAGAGTTTTAAACTTACAAAAAAAAAAAAAAAAAAAAAAAACATAGTGTAGTCTTTAATTTAGATTGTAGTTTGTGAGTGTGTCCCACAAATTTTATTTCATGCAAAGCCTTGTAATTCATGTGGGAACATTGTAGTGCACATATTCAATTGTACACTTTACGTAGCTTTTATTGTGTGAGCTTCTTAAAAAATTAACTTGCCAGCAGCCTCTTGGAACACACACTCACACACACACACACACAGACACAGAGACAGAGAGAGAGAGTGAGAGAGAGAGAGAGACCTTTTCATAACTAGAGGGTCATCTCTCTCCTCCCACATATATCCATTAAGATACAGACTTAGTGATATTTGAATTGTCTCCTTGTGGCTATGAGGCTTTATTGAATGTTCTTTTCAGTTCTATTTTCTGTTTCATTTTGCACCGTACAACGAACTATGAACAAAGCCACTGCCATTTAAAGATTAAAAGGGTTGTCATTCTTGACTTTCTCAGGTAGCACATATTCATTGGAAAAGTCATTATGATATTAAAGCCATGAAATAGTTGGTTTTTCCTTTAGTATGTGATGATTGTCATTCATTTAATATAGAGCCAACATTTTTAAATAGATTGTTTTATATGCTGAAGCTTTTACACACTTTCCATTCAGGTTAATATAAACATTTGATAGGATTTTTTTTTGACATAGATGTCACTGCTTTTTTCCCCAGAATGCCTTGAAATACTTGTATTCACAATTAATTATAAATAGAATGTTTACCCGAACTAAGGGTGCTTTCCCAGAGATTTAGATCGATCTAAAGATTCAGATTTAGATCAACCTAACTCCCTGGGGGTTCACGCTAAATTGCAGTCAGCCGAGTGGGCACCATAGTTAATTACCCCCTTACAGCTTTTAGTAGGTGGGACAGACGCTTAAGCCTGTCAAGCTGACAGTAATCTAGTGAGACTCCCCACAGGGATAGATTGATCTAAAAATCTATGGAAATGGGGTGTAGGTGTCAGGGTCTCTCTAAGTACCACACATTATTATGAGCACCACTGCTTCCATCAGATTTTTACAGAATAACTGCTGTTTTCCCACAGTCTTATAGTTTTCCCCAAAATCCACTGATAAATCCCACAAAACTACTGACATGTTATGTGTTTCCCTGCATATTTACAGCAATGAGCCATAGAGTCATTTATCAGTAGACAAGTGTGGAAAAATGACATGAGGAAAAGAAGCAAAATAAAAAAGGAAAGGCAGAGCAAGAGAGAGGTAAAAGGGGAAAAGAAAAGTGAGGGATGTAAAGTTATGTAGTTATAGGTAAATAAAAGACCCTTTACCAGCTGCTGTTTTTCTTCCCATAACATGTTAATTTGGGCTTTAAAATTAAAGTGCATAATGCAGTGAAATTTTTTCAAGAATTGAGTCTTTTTTATATATGAAATATATTTTGCTTCATTTACGTGTACTAGTAACTACAAAATGGTGTTAGAATTATTTGGTGGGTTCTTTGAGTTTTTTAACTCGCACCATGTGAGTCAGATCTACCCAACTACCAGAATCGACACCGAATGGTCCCGAATTCACATGTAGATTGGACCACACTACCCGTTTTCAAGGTGTGTAATCAGTATGCGCTTCGAGGTATCAGAAGTGACACTGCTCTTGCCTAGTATGTGATGTGATAGTGATGATTCTCAGGGGGGTTGGAAAGTAGTGCATCTCATCTCGAAATCTGTTTTGGGGTATGATACTGTGAAATGCATACTGACGCACACCTTGAAAATGGGTAGTGTGGTTCGATCTACCAGTGAATTCGGGATCATTAGGTGCCAAGTCTGGTAGTTGGGTAGGCCTGTGAGTGTTCTTCATTTTTTTTAAGTTATGAGTGATGATGTTCACTTATTGCCTACAAAGCCTTAAATGTAATCATGAGATTTGCATTTCCTGAAAATTGAATACGTGCCTATTTAATTTAGTTCTTATTACTTTTTGTCTGGTTTTGCTGTCCCTTAGAATTTGAGATGTATGTTGAACATATGCAGACTTTAGTCATAGGCTCTCAAACATTTTAAATAGATGCTCTTCCTAAACTCTGTGAATTTTAGCTAAGTGATTTAAGAAGCTTATTCTCAGAAAGTTATTTAGGTTTAAGTTAGATTAGGTTGCATTAGCAAAAAAAAAAAAAAAATGCTGTAAGCCGAAAGTTACAAACCCCCAAGTGTTATTATGAAAAATGGCTATTAAGATGGTATTGCTCTGTATTTTCCTAATTGTCTTAACTGCTAAATTGTCTGCACATTAATGGAAATGACTTCTTGAATTAACTGAATTATGTTTTTGCTTGACACATGTGACTGTCCCCTTTGAAAAAAAGGTATACATACCAATGTACACAGTCAAAAATCAATAAGTACAATTTGCTGCCAGTGCCATACCAAGTTGGCTATATAATAATGAGCTTCAACTGAAGTGGAGATCTCAAGTATAATTGCATGGTCAGCAAACCTGAACCACAACCAGAGAATCTAGTTGGGCTAACCAGACTTCTTCAGATTATCTGATATTTGACTATCCCTCTGAGACAATTGTTTTGTTTTTTTGCATTATCTGCTAGCAAGAAGACTTTATCCATCCACTTTCAAATGATTATGTCCAGCACAGTGCCCCTATTGAGAGTTGTTACAGGAGCAGCCACTTATATTGATGGGATATGGAGCACTTTTTGTGGATCATTTGGGACTAGATAAAGTGACTCTGTTCATAATCCCTAAGGTTAAGTAGCTTTCACTGAGCTGCTAAGATAAAAAAGGTTTATAAAATATAGACCAAGGATTGTTTAACCATTGGCTGAATTGAAGATCTTTGGCATGGGTTCTAGCCCCAAGAGTTTCATACAAGTTTTTAAGTCAGAATTTTGAATTGAGAGTGGAAATGAATCACTGTTCCACATCAGGCCTTATAAATGGATTAGGCATTTACAAGCACAACCTGCAATTCTTTTAGCACTAATACCCATATTAACCAAATAATCCACAAATTAACCAATGCCCCATACAATTATTTAGCACCAACAAATTGATACCTAGCACAAACATTCATTCATTGTGGTAGTGTTGGTAAATTTATGGGTTATTTAGTTAATATGGATGTTAGTGCTAAAAGATCTGCAGGTAGCGTTTGTAAATGCATAATCTGTTTATAGGTCCTATATATAATGTTGAGCATATTCTAAAAGTGCTGTGAACCCATCAGTGGAGTTCTGATTGAGATCAATGTCACTGAGTTATGGAATCAGTTGCCATCTGTGGCCAAGCTGGTTGCAATGTGTGGTCACACTGTGTTATGATAGCTAGGATAAAAATCCCCATCTGCCATCGAATTGTCAGAAATAACTATGAGTAGAAATGCATGAATATTTATTGTCACAAAATAAAATAAAATTCTCATAAAAGCTTCTTAAAATAAGATGTTTTGCTTATCTTACTATAAATTTATATCCCTTATATTTTCTCCTTTGGGGGGGATATTTACTCTCAGCAATTAAATCCCTTGGTATTTCTCATTGGAGCACAAGAATTGTATACAAAGCTGTTACTTAAGGTTATTTTTTCACCTCAGCTCCCAAAGGCCATGTGTCTAAATGGATCTAAATGGTTTCACCAGTATTGCACACTTGCTCCCTTACTTTATCTGTTCCACGAAAATAGGTTTTAAGACAAAATTTCCCTCATTTCTTCACTTTCTGCACTATAAATTAGAGTTGCTGCTTTTCTTGGAATTCTTGTGTGCCCAATCATCTTGTATGCTACATTTTGGCCTGTAAGATGCTTATCAAGTAATGAAAGAAATAAAATGAAAAAAAAAAATACTTCTCTGTTCAAGTGAAATCTCCTTCTGTAATCACTATATTACATGTTGATCACCAGTCCTTATGGTAAAGCTGACTTAATTTTATTGTGGCTCTCTTGGGGTAGCAGGCACTTTTCGTGATGTAGAAAATATTACTGTTCAAACTGAAGGCACCTTGTGTAGAAAGTTGTCATCCTAAAACATTTTACTTATACTTAATTTTTTTTTAATTTGCTTGTTAAAAATGCAGACTCCTTTTGAGCATGATCAATTTTTTTTTGTGTGTATGTATGTGCTTTGCAGTTATACTGGAAATATGCTGATTGGCATTGAGAAAATCAGCTTGATCAAACTAAAAGTTATTGATTTTTTGTAAATATTTGTTACAATGTTTATTATTGTCATTTTATTTATTTTATTATTTGCTTTCTGTATATTTGCCAGTATTGCTGTTTAATTTGATTATGATGCTGTCAGGTTGTTGTTTCAAGCACTAACAAGACATTATTTATGAGAACCCATGTATATCACATTCAGTGATCATTATATGTAGATATAACATCATTCATTGTATAAATCTGGCTTTATTTTATAAATTGTTACTAAAGTGTGCCTTTCTGAGTGAGATCATTTTCCAGTTTGTATACTATGGTATGTTTACTAACGTGCTATAGTCCAGTTAAATTTCACTGTAAATAGATTACTTTTTATCAGGTGGCATTCCTGTGCAGGGGCGGATCCAGAGATATTTCCTGACAGTCTTCCAAATTATCTTTGTTGATCCGTTCTTCATTTTTGACCGTCTTCCGACAGAAAAAATTAGATACCCGCCAATGTAAACTTGAAAATCTGACCGTCTTCCGGAAGACCCAGAAGACACCCTAAATCCGCCCCTGCTGTGGGTGATAGGTGGGAGGGAGTTCAGGGCCCCGTAACTCAAAAGCATTGCGCATTGCGACCAAGCACAAGTGTCTTGATTCTATAACTCGCCCATACTTGCCCCATATAATAGCCTCGAAATAAAAGGTGATATCACTATTCACAATTCGCGATGATTTCGAGTTACAGAGCCCAGTGGGAAGGTCTTTAATTCTATGTACAGGTGCACAGAAGGGCTGGTAGCCTGACGTACAGTAATAATTTCTTAATTTCTTTTGCAGTTACTTTGTACTTTCATGTTACATGGTTGGTTGTTCTGTTATTTTTTTATCATAATTATTTCCAGATTTTATTCTTTTGTTTACTTGTTTGCTTATTTATATTTACAACAGAGGTGAAATCAAAGAGACATGAATTCAATCTTCAGCTGAAAAGTGCCCATATCATGGATAACTTAGTGCTCAAGAACCTTATCTTCACCTACCAGTACTTCTTGCAGAAATTACATGAACTTAATATCAAGGGGATAGGAGCTGTTTACCACCAATATCTTATCAGGGATTGGGAATTGGATACTTGGCATGATCTAAAATTCACCTGAGATTTTCTCAGAGGATTCCTTTGTTTTGTTTTTTGTTTTTTTTTTAATCTGATCTTTTTACAGTATGGATAGGACATGAAGTTTGATTGGTGGAGTTTTTGAATTGGCATTTAATTCCAGTTATGACTTCACAAATAAACACTTTCTGATGAACTAAGTGCTAAAAGCCTATTTTCATGACATTTATATTTTTGGCTTCTACAGTGAAAAATATGAATTTTGTGGTTTATTTATTCATCGGAGTAGCATCATTTGTCACAGGTAAAGCAGGAAATCACTTTTAAATCTTTCACAGTATTCAGATGACACATCTATAAAACATCTTAATATTGGAACTTCAATCAAAATGTCATTAGAGTAAAGGCACTTAGCAAAAATTGAATCACTATGGTTTCTCCAAAGTGAAAAAGTATCAGCAGGAAAGGGATGGAGGTGGCCTTTGAATTTTGTTAGAGGGGCCATGAATAAACTGGGGTCAATTTAAAGAGTAGTGCTTTGATTTCACTTGCCTAATGGTCAATTAAAACTGACTTGTAGAGTTGGCTACAATGTCTTGATTTAGTATCCATAAAGGTCAAAAAAGTTGCAGACATTTCCATATTTACATTCCAATTAAATCAGCTAGTTTACTTCCAGATTTGAGCAAATAAGTTAGAAGAAAAATGAAATTAGGAGACCTTAATGTGCTGTTTGTCACTTAGGTGCTAAAAAAGGAAAGAATTAAGTGAAGAATGGGAGAGGAGTCATTAGAGAGAAGAAATGAAAATGATTGTCCTGACTAGTGGTAAATTAAAGTTTTTTTGTGTGTTATTTCATTATTTCTCTAGTAGACTATTTTTGTTTGACATCTTTTTTAAAATAAAATCATCTGTTTACTAGCCAAGTTAATATATGTCTACAGTCCATTGAAATATTTGAATAATTGTTTTGTATAACTTTCTTTTGTTCATGGTAATGTAAGGATGCACCAACTGGGTCTTAAATTTGGTTTTCACAAAATTTCCTGTTCTTTAAACCCTATATATTATTTCAAAGGATTAATTAAGAAATGCATACAATCTGTGTGATTAATTCACTACAAATGTTACAAGGTATATCTTTACTTTATCGATTTAGTCAGTGTGTGTTCAATGGGCAGAACTTTTGTAAACACTGATTTAGGATATCAGATCTGTTTGACGTATGCACATTCAACAAAGTTTAGTTTTAGTCAACAAAGATATAATACTTCAACAAATGTTGCCATTGATTCTACATAAAAAATACATGTAGTCAGGTTACTATGGTGACTTTAATCTTCAATTGCCAATCAGTTTAGCATAGGTTGATCGTAATGGCAAAGTCTCTCATCCACTTCATAGTTCAAACCCACACACATCAGCCAGTGACACTGAAGACAGTGGGTCGAGTGACAAAAGAATCAAATGCATGATTAATGTTATGATCGCCAACTGGAAAATTCTGTTTCTGTAAAAAGCAAATAACAGCTACTTTGTGTTTGTTTGATATTTACTTTTAACTTTTTTATTATATTCTATTGCAGTGCTTTTGGGATTTTGATGATATTTTTAATCACCTCAATAGCTGTTATAAGTAACAAAACACAGTCTGAAAATAAAATGTATAAACAATGTTTGGTTTTAAAACAAATCCATTGCTATATATATATGTATATATATATTACCTGTGGTTATTAATACATTTTCCATTTTGATTTTGATGTTTTTCATATGCACTCTCTAAAATTCCCATTCTAGTTTTTATATTATTGTTATCCCCATTTGAAAAGCAGATTTGTTCTTATGATAGATACATTGTGATAAAGATCGATATACCCAAGTTTTGAATGGTTACGGCTTTTAGTAAGATCATCTTAAATGTTTCTTGAGATTGCCAGTTTCAGATAATCTGGTTATTGGTCAGCTTTGCTGTCTAGAATAACTTTATTACTGTTAATGACAAAAATAGGATTTCAGTGTTCATAGAAAAAACACAGGAATGATTTATGGCAGTCTATTGGTGTACATGAAAACACAATTTGCAGATGTAGAAAATAAAACAGATATAGCTAGTGTAACTGAGCATGATATCTTTAGCTTTCCCAGTGGTATCTGTTCTATATTTTGCATTGTTTTATCAAAATATTGTTTCACTTTTGCTTGTGGCTGATTTCAGTGAGGCACACCTCATAAAAAGATTGTAGAACATTGAACTCATGGACTGCAAACTGTTCAATGTAAATTTATTATCTAAGGAAATTGAACACCAGGGAATCGCATGTTTATTTTCAGCGAACTAGCTAGAATCAATGGTGCATATCATATTCTATTGTGCAGATCAAAGTGTGTCCATTTTGTATAATATTTACTCTCATTTTATTCATTTGATGATGAGAATGATCCAATACCACTAGGAAATAACTATTTCTTTTCCATGAATATTTGACTGAAATGCCTCATAGTTGACAAATACTGAAGATGAAACAGATTATAGACCAGCAGGTGAAATTGTGAGAATGCATAACCATCATTTTACCTAAAATTGTGTGTATACATTAATTGACCCCCCCCCCCCCCCCACACACACACACACACACACATTACCATGAGTGGAAGGTATAAAAATTTTATAACCTGTGAGAAAAGTTGAAGAAATCCCTTGCTCAGGAGTATCTCTGGACATAATCTTGTCAATGTAATGGGGATTACACTTGACAGGTGCTATCAGGATAAGCCTTACATACAGCTTAATTATTTACAACAAGCATTGAATTCCCACTGCATTTATCACATTATGTAAAAACATATTCTGTTATCAAATTTTTTATGTTTTCTGTATAGAAAGTTCACAATTAATAAAGCACTTTAAAAATTGCTACAAATGTATTTGCACATTTGGCAGAAAATGTTTAATGGCACAATAGTCATTGCAATATTGTTACTCCAATAATTGGATCTTTAAACAGGTTGAAATGAAGTTATAATTCATAAAGAAAAAAAATAAGGCAAAAAAGTTGGATCTAGGGAAAGGGAAAATTGCATTTGTGCTGACAAGCTGATAGACAAAATGCAGAATTTGCTGTTTTTGACAGTTGGCCCTTCCATTCCTGTGTCCTTGCCCTATACTAAAATCATGCCTCTGCCAGTGAATATCTTCACAGAGCTATGTTATCATCCTAAAACAGACCTGTCTTAATTGTTATTCAGGCATTGTGAAATCAGCATACCTCTTTTATACCTTCATGTATGTATTATACATGTCTGCCATAGCTAATACATGGAAATACCCACATTCATCCATATACATGTATATTTTTTTAATGTTTATTCAGTGTACTAGTACAACATCAATATGATTATTGGTATTATCATTAATTTTATAGTAGTAGCAGTAGCTACATACAAATAAAAAGGAATTCTCCCATTTTTATTAATACTATTTATATGTAGGAAATATCTACATTATAGTGCATGTACAGTATAGTGGCACTTACGTTTTAGCAGACGGTATTTGACATAATTCCACATTTTGCAGGAAAATACTACAAAGATAGAAAAACCCCAACCAGAGCATATTTTCAGCCTTTGGCCAAATTTTTAATCAAGCTGGCAACATAAATATTTCCACATTTATGGTAGTCAATTAAGGATAAATTGGCAAAATTTATTTGATGGCACGATAGTCATTTTGATATTTATCTTCGACTTATCCCAAGGGCATTTTATGCTTTGTGATGTTTGCCCAGTTATAGGACCATAATTACAGGTTGAATATAAGTTATATTTAATTAAGATATCTGCAAAGAAAATAAAGTGCTTGAAATCCCCATGTGTCCAACAATATGATGGCCAATTTTAGACATTTTATGAAAACATTAATTTGAATTGAATACCGCTGAGATATATATATATCTGTCTCATAACTCTCTCATTTCTGTTAGTCCCAGTACACATATATATATATACGTAAGGCTTGATTAATTGAACCAAGGAGTTATAACTCCTTGATTGAACATTCTATTTTGTATTCTGGGAAATTCTATTGATGCTATATACAGTTAGAACAATTCCCCAGGGAGCCTGATAATGTACAGTGAGTAGACAAATCTGTTCCAGGGGCTACTGCTGGTCTTGGAGAAAAAAAGACCATGTGCCATGAAAATGAGGAAAAAGAAGCAGTGAGTTCTAACTGTGAAGTAAGGCATCTTGGCACTTCCAGCAAAATAGGAGTGGCACACTGATCAATAAATTATGCCATCTTACGTTAGCATGATTAGTTTAAAGATGCACTGATTGAATGAAATTATGGTTTTAGGCAGCAATTTTCTTTCCAAATTAGATTGCATGGCACTTCCTTTTCCTGAATGCTTAATGCTGGAAAGACTACCTCTGAGGACATTCTTTCAAACCGTGATTTAATCAAGCATGTGATTTTTAATATGAATGCAAAATATTTGCAGAATTCTGTAGAATCAATCTAGATTATTTAACTGTTTTAATAAGAATGGACATTTGTCATTTTCATGTAAGATTATTAATATTATTATATAATTGCTCACTGATCAGCATTGATTGAAATGAAATTATGGTAGTTGTGGCTTTAGACAATAATTATCTAAGATTGGATTTGTGAAAGTTTACATCAGCACTGTCCACTCCCCCCCCCCCCTCTCTCTCTCTCTCTCTCTCTCTCTCTCTCTCTCTCATCCTTGAAACAAATTGAACCAGACAGTCTTATTTGTTGTTGTTACAATATTGTTTATGCACCAGATCACTATAAACATGACACTATACATTTGTTGAGATTAATATCTGATTTACAGATATCATGAAAGTCTAGTGGTTCAGTGTCTTGTGAAATGTCACTGAAGCTGTCTCAAAATTTTATTTTGCTCTGACACACACACTAATGCATCCACATGTTATCCTACATGTACAGTAACTGACAATTGTTTTCTTATTTCCACGCAAGCCTTTGATAAGTTTTATGCAATCCCTTCAAATATATCATTTGTGCAATAATGATAATGCAATTGTGGCAGTAATGAAAATCCACTAATTGGAAAGTTCTTGCTTGCCTTATCCTAAGTATTCTAATAAAGTGTTTTACTGAACTCAGGATTTTTTGATGTCCATAATGATAATAGATACAGTGCTTACTTCAGCCTGTGCATGCACATAGCTGGAACAAGCAGCTGGTACAAAATGTACAAGGTTTATAGCAGATAAGGAGCATCTTGTGTTTACATGTTACATCTTAAGGATAAATAAAAGTCACAACAGTTAATTACCCATGAAAAAAAAATCCAACATTTATGCATCTCATCAGTCTGTCCCTCCCCCTTCCCCTCCACTGTCTACTTACAGGTGCTTGAAAGATTTTTAGAAAATGAATTTTTACAAACCTTATGCCAGTTAAAACCACTGTTGTATCAGTTATCAATTTTCTGAAAAAACGGTCTTCACAGACTCACAGCACGTTCGAAGTTATTTAAAGTTTTTTGAAGGTTGATGTAAGGTTATGGTTGATTAAGCCTGAAAAACTACAGAAGGCAGCATGCAGGAAAACTAGTTGAAGAGCCCCTCCCATGGAACAATGGAAGGGATATGGTTAACTAGTGTGTCTGTCTGTCTATCTGGTCATGTTTTACCTTCATATTACCTGCTTCCCAAGCTAGCTAGGCAACAGGAGTGGTTTTAATAAAATATCCTGAACTCAGTTACTGTGGAAAGGGTTGGTTGATCCAAATGTTTCATATGTATACACTTGATGTATAGATGTAGATATGCTTTTCATTAATTATTCAATAAAGCAGCTAGTATTTGGAGGGTGTAGAGTATCAACCATATTCACTGGCACAAGATGGTTGTTGAATGATTGCTTTTGAGCTAAAAGCCTGAGTAACCTAGCTGTAAAGCTTTGTGCTCCAAAAGAGAACATGCAACCATTTCATGAATTTTTAATGGAGCACAGAAATATTAATAGTTTTAAATTTACTGACAGTGCTTTTATCTCTCTCTAATCTAACTAACTCTGTATGTTACAAATTCAGTTTCCATATCAAACATATGCAGTTTTTTCACCCCCATTACTTCTGAAAATGCTCATTGCATAAAGTTTGCCTTTGTTTACTACAAATGAAAACTTTAGAGCAGTTCTTATTAAGCTACATTCTAATGATGATGTATATTTTTATGTATGGAGTGTATAAAAAAGGTTAATTTCATGCTTAAAATGTTGGCTTAATATACAGTCGTTCATAGAATTGAAACCCCAGGTGTGAAAGATGACATTTATATCAAATAAATTCCGTTCGGAAATGACACTTGACATTCAATTATGTCATTTCCAGCATGGTGGTAATTTTTTTATGACCCCTGGAGTTGTTCTTGTCAGGGTATATCTTCCTCCACCAGTGAGCACTTCCTTGAGGTAAATGCCATTTCAATGAAAACTGCATGTATTCGGTGCGTTGTCTTCTTCTGTTCGATTTAGATTACAGATTGGAGGCAATTATCTATTCCATTGATGAGATTAACAAAGTGTACAGAGACTGAAAAACATCAAATTCTGACATAAATGCTGGGTTCCAATTTTGTGAACTTTTCCTGTGTGGTTTGGTTTGCACTTTCAATAACGCCAAAGAGCAGAAAAAATGCATCCCCATATGGACCTGCAGTTTATTGGAAAACCTATTTCCCACCTTTTTTGGTTTGGTTTTATAACTATCAGTCGCTGCATTCTTAACTTTAAAAAGGTGTTGTGCTGTATGTAATTTAACACCCTACCTGAAGAAACATCTTTGTTCCTGTGAGGATTACACTGCAATGTTTTTCCAAATGTCACTTGGAATAATACAGGGTCACATTTACTGGCTATCATGTTACCTTGGTTGATACTGCTTGCCCTTTCCCCTTCATGATGACATTCCACCATAAAAAGTGCTACTAGTATATTGTTGTACTTCTTAAAAAGGCTTATAAGATGTTTCAATTGTTTATTTAAAGTTTGCAGTAGCACTGATAATCCCACACTGATTATCTAGCGCTGATTATCTGGTCTTTCTGACTACTGTGGAATTTAAAGATGCATATTAAATGAGTTTTTATATCAAAATATTATCACTAAACTCAACCAAATGCCACCATAGTGTTTCGATCAGAATAGTTTACAGAAATGCCTCAGAATTCCATAACTTTATTTATTGTATTATTTTCTGCGTACTTTCTGTATCTTATGTAAATACTACAGGGGGAAAAGTAAGTCAAATTTAAGAACAGAATGTGGAGATTGTGCAGTTTAACTCCATTTCCCTGCTGCTCAAGAGATAAAATTTAGTTCATTTTTTGGCATGTAGATTTTATTTTTGTCGTGTAAGAAACTAATAATTTATATTCAGTTTGTTACAGGGCATTTATTCTTACTTCAAATGTATTTTTAATGTCTTTTGTTTGTACTGGCACAAAATGGATAAATTGTATCTCTGTGATGTAATAGAAGTGAATTGCAATCAGGAAAATGGAATATCAATGTTTCTGCACAAATGCATTATTTTATTATCATGGGGGCCTGATTACTGTAAAGACAATCCCAATGCTATAGTTATTATTAAATATATCAGTCAACATTTGTGTTTATTATTACATCAGAAACTTCAGGTAAGTGCCAGTTTGTGTTCTCTATTAAAGCAATTACCAGTGTGCAAGGCATCCATGTCATCAGGTCTATGTTTGAAGATGGGAGGCTTTGTTTATGTTTATGTGAGAGGATCTAAGCATCTTCACAGTAGCTTGATTGTGGTAGAGAAGTCTGTTGTTTCAGCTATCATTCACTACTACTGCAATGGTTGTTTTTATCTATCATGCTGTCAGTGAACTTGCATTTCAGGTGAACTTTTATTAATGCAATGTATGACGCCATCATGCTTTATAAGCACATGCACAGATGGTCAAATTTTACATAATTTTTTTTTCACATAACCAGTGTCACTTTGTCATGGTGGATTAAGTCATTGCCTATAGTGTGAATAATTATCATGTTTTAATTTGCCTTTGTTAGTTGGTTTGTTGGTTAAAAGCCTTTCTCAAAAAAGTTATGGCTGGATTATGTTAAACATTTCGGGATCTAGATCACTTAAAATTAGTAAGATTTTGGTGGTGATCCATTTATTAGTTTATATTTTAATGAGTTATTTCATAATCAGAATTGAGCTGTTTTGGATGTCTGCCCTCTCTAAGTGCTTTTCGAGTTATGAATTGCTTGCAGCCTTAAAATCAGGCATTGTCTAGTTTGCTTAAGGGAATATTCTGCTTCCACCTATAATATGAAGTTGCATTCTAAAACCACAGATGGTAGAAGCACTCACAACATACATTCATATTTTAAATGGTTCTCTTTTCTCACTGAAATTTTCTGGATCACAGATCTAATTTTCATTGTTTTATTGCACAGTCCCTATAAAGCAGAACTTCTTGTGTGTCTGTGATAGTAGTTTCATAATTAATAATCGATAATACAGTCTTTCCTCCCATATATCGATCATTATAACAAAAACTTTGTTTTGACCTATCTGTGATTTTCAACTAAATTATTTGAGGATATTTATATATATGAAAAATGAAAAGATGCACAGATGAGTCTTTTTTCTCCTATTTCTGCAAATTCTGTGAAGGTTTATTGTCATTTGCATTTTTAATGACCTTTTTGTATGTGACATTGCATACAGATATTAAATCTGTTGGTGTGCCTGTAGCTTAATACACTGTAGGAGCAGTAAGATCACTTTTGAGGTGTAAATGAAAAGAAATTAATAAGTGAACTTGAGAGGGATGCATTTAGTGCCATATGGCCTTGTGTAGCATGCACAACATGATAAACGTAATGAATAAAAGGGAAATTGAATGGTACCTGCAGATAGTTTATGGGGTGAAAGTAAGGTTGGGAGTGTAATATTCTGAGTATACTTCTTGGAACTATGTGTTGTTCAGTTAGAATAGCATTTTTTTGTTTGTTTGTTTGGGCAAAACATTCTGCAAAATATTGTGACTCTGTCATGAAGATTAATGTCTTCCTAGCCTGACTGTTGCAAACTAGTTGCAGCTGACCTCAGAACTGAAGACCAAGCACTTGCATGCGGACCTCCATAAACTTACTTCTCTGCCACTTCAAAGTGAAAAAAGCTAGCCAAAGCTGTTTTAAGTACTGATGACATCATAGAGGCAAGTTGAAAGAACTTGTACACATTCTCTGACTGCTCCTTTTCCCCCGAATTTGAGAAAGCTGGGATTTACTGGCACTCAGTGGCACTGCAGAAGAAATGATGCTTGCGTGGTTAAATGACATTTTGCTGATAATTGTGGCAAATGAAAGGCATACCTGCCTGATTAACTACAGGTGGATGTATGTTATACATGGATGAAAAAATGTCTGGATTGTTTCCAGTCCCATCTTTCAATTAACTTGAAATTGATTTGATCTGCCTAGGCCAGGGTATCTTTTATGTGGTAGGACTGTATGCCTGGTAAAAGATCTTCATATAACAGTTTCATCTGCAAGAAAAAGACAAGTTACCTGTTGCTGCTTATACGGTATTTATTTCAATTCCATAGCTATGCAGAGGTGTCTAGCTGAATAATGAGATATGATACAAGCTTCTGAGCACCTTGTCAAAAAAAGTTCTCATAAATGAATTATGAAATGTCTTATGTCAAGTACATAACTGATGACATATCTGCTATCAAGACATCTTGCATTATTAACATGTAATTAGAGCGGGATTTCTCTTCAGATCTTCACGTGTGCACAGCAGCATAATTGGCCAGTTAAGTCTCTTTTAAAAGAACGGGACAAAGTCATGCAATAGTCAATTGTACGTAACAGCTGGGCACACTTATGAGGACAAGTTGCGTAGGTGAAATCTTTTTTATTCTTTGTATTCTGTATAGGAAGTTTACCAGTGATTTTGCCATTTTGGCACAAAAAAGTTTCACGGTGACATTGACACTATGATAGAGGAACATCTCCAGTAACCCAAGCTGGTTTACCTGATATACTAAATGACAAGGTGGAATTTTAAGCTAGACATGCTTGTAAGGTTGAAAGGACATATTATGACACAAAGAATGCACTCTTTTGGGCGAGTCAGCCAGACGCCTGCTGCTGCTGTGATCAACCAGCTTTTACGCCTTCTTGTGTATCATCCACTGCAGATTATCATATTACAGGTACATTAATCCAGTTTTCACTGTAAACATTAGCGGACCAGTCAGTGACAACTAAATACAGAACTCGTAGACATCATCTGTTAAAGTTAGTTTGTGGGCCCAGCCACAGCTTGACTGAGCAGAAAATCATATCAAATGTGGACCAATGAAATCCAACCTTCAGTATACCTGGCCGAGTTCATCTCTCGGTGTGTCCCACGTACGTAGACCCTTAGTTATTACAGTGATGAGGGATAAGTGTACACACACACTGTGACTGCACATTAACATACATAATAATACCATAGAGAGGGAGATTCCATGGGCAAATGCTGGTGCCGGCTGACGTAGCGAGATAATTTTTTTTTTTGCAAGAGACAGTAGCAGCAGATTGTTACAACCAACATCAGCAGTGGTAATATGCTACAGGTGCCAGAAATTCACCATTTTCTTCCAAAGAGGAGGCACTCTTGGATTTGGTAAGTTTATGGATTAAACGTTGATATTGTCAGATATGATATTCAATAATCCTCCAGTTTGAAAGTTACTGGAATGCATTTAGAAGCAATGCAATACTATGACACACCTTTAATTTGCTGACACGTTGAGGTTGATCAAGGCCATCAACATTATGCAACAATAGATAATATCATACCAGATCTAACAGATCTACCAGAGATAGATGTAAGCTAGTTAAAGAAGCGGCTACACTTGTTTTGTCATGGACTGGCAAGCTTCTGACAAGTATGACGCGGGTAAGGACATTGGATCGTTAAAAATGTCCCCTTGATGGAGATAATGGGTAAGATAATACCTACCCATTGAATAGGATGTCATTCCATATTTCATCATTTGATTTTTAACTATACAAAAGTACTTTTTCTGCCATGCATAAAAGGCGTAAATGTACCAGCAGGTCAGCAAGCACCGTGCAGATATTAAACACACATTTCCTATTATCCTATCTCCCAGGAAATTTCCTCTTGATTTATTTATTTGTTTTTCATTTATTATGAAGTATGGTCTCATGTGTATGAGTTCTTTCTATGTTGTGAAGTTAATTTGGCTCACATTGAATCTTATTGCAGCAAAAGTCTACAGTAATTTAATTTAAATTGGGATAAGACTCTAATGGTGACCTGAATTTTTTTTAATATTTTCAATATATGAAAACCAGATCATATGAAGAGTGAAGAGAAAAGGCTAAATGTGAACAAAAACTGGGTTCATAGCCTGAATTAAAAGACCTGGTTCATCAAAACATACAGTACACAATGCCACATGACTTTTCAAAGCACACAAACCATGCCGAGCTATAAAGTGGTTCTTCTTCAAGAATGCACTGACCTGACAGCATCTGGTTTGCCTTGAGAGAAAATTGAAATTCTTTTTAATCATAAAACGAGCTTGTTTTGTTGTAGAAAATGTGTCATCCTACTATTTACAATAGCAATTGTGTGTCAAGTTACGGGTGGGTAATTGGCTGTGACAATATGTATGTACCTACTGCACTGTATTATGTTTCAATACAATATATAAAATTTAATGCATGGATGCTATACATACAATTTGTTTATGACAAATTGTGTGAAATAAGAACCTACTATCAACCTTTATAGTTTATTATAATAGAGATATATTTATTTTACAAAAATTGTTTTTTCTAATGTTTTGTTTATTTTATTTTATTTTATTTTATTTATTTATTTTGTCTACAGACATGCTTGTTATCATAAGAGAATCAGAATCTAAAAGTTGGGAGAAGGAAAAAGTTTGGCTTAATTCCCATTACCTCAAGTTATTAATAATGAATGGATGACCTGGCTATCCTAGGTTGCTGATCAGTATCAGTACAGTTAGGTTGTGTTCATGAACATTACTCCACTGTGACTTGCTGGAAAATAAAACATAAGAAAAGAAATCAATATATGGCATTAGTGAAGTTGATTATTAGATTAAAAGTATTGTGAATGTGTGGTGGCCATGTAAGGTCCTCCCTGCTGACAAAATAGCTTTGACATTGATATAGTGATACTGAACATTTTTTAAGTATTTGCAGTATGAAGTTTATTTCCTTTGTGTTCAGAGCTATTGATTCTATCACGTCATTGATTGATGGTAATTAAACATGCATGAGCTGTGGGTATGCAAGAGTATTGTGTTACAAAGATATTTTGTAACTTGTGTATTTGAAAATGATGTTTCTGACCTCCCTCCACACCCCCCCCCCCCAAAAAAAAAAAACAAAATTTATTGTGAAGAGACAAATGGAATGGAAAGGGGCATGATCGTATAGTTTAATGTGTCCTGTCATGCATAAGTTTGCTGCACCCATATTATGTAAACTACTTTTCTGATACTAAAACGTGAGGGGGCATATATGTTTACATGTAAAGGGAGTATCTGTCTTGCTTTATTTCCATTAAAAGTTGATGTGATTTGTTTATGACAAGAAAAGGAAGATATTTCATTGGTACAGTATAGGGTGCAAATCAAAGAAAAAATAGGTTCCCAATTCTGTTTCTATGTCAAATAAGTACATCTTAAATTTATAGTTTGTGTATTGGAGTGGTCTCATCAGGATGAATTGTAATATGCATTTCATTTATCAGTGGACTGTAATAGATGGTTTTACATTAAGGGGCAGCACTGCATATGAATTGTCTTTTCTGAACTCTTTCATTTTCTTTATATTTATATGCTAGCTACCATAGCATGTTATAAACTCTTTATGTTTAGAGATACTAACCCACTGCTGAAAAAAATTGCATTTTTACATGAAGTGAAAATGCCAGGAATACCTACGGCCTGTCACAAGACTTCAGCCAGTGTTAGACAAAATGGGATCTTAAAAACGTTTTAATTTTAGGTTTAGATCTCAAATTGAAAGGCTTGGAGTAAAAGAAAAAAGTTTGAAGACACAAAAGATTCTTCTTTTTTTATTTTTGTAAATTTCTATGTGCAGTTCTGTTAAATTATTCTTTCATAAAATGGCCATGCAAAAGGCAGTCGTTGTAGTTTTTGTCCATGTAAAATTTTCCTAATGTGTAGTGCTTGCATACTTAAAAGTTGATATTTTATTTGAAACACACTTTTTGGCAGCTCTGAGAGTGGTTAGCTAACCCACTGAGCAGGGAGTTTGTACATGGTTACTCAGTGTTGTTACAGTTAAGTGTGGACGGCAGGGGACGAGGAGGAAAGACGCAAGCAGACTTTGAGATAGAGGGATTGAGAATGTTCCAAATTATTCTCAGTCAGTGGCAGACTGTAGAAGTTAATTCAGATCAAGTTTGTGTTCCTTTGACCAGCAGCTCTTGTTGAGATTCACAAAACAGAAAGGAAAGGAAAAAATGCTTTTGCATTTACTTTTTTTTTTTTTTTCAAAGTATAAAATGTTCCTTGCATTACGTATTCATTTTTTTTTCAATTGTATAATTTTGCTACAAAGATTTAATGAGAGTTTAATGAAGTTTATGCACAGGTTAATTTGATTTACAAAAACTTTTTTTACAACAACCAAAAAAGTAAAGAAGTGCAATAATAATTAATGTACATGTAATTCTATAACACTGATAACTAAAGCATCCTGTTTCATGAGCATATGCAATTTTTAAAGCTTAAACATGAAAGCTGCCCGTATCATTTGATGCCTTCTTTTTTTAAAATAAATATTTGACATATCATTTTGCAACCTTTTGAGGGCAATATATATTTGCTTTGTTATCAGGTAACATATCTGATTTGGTTCTATGTAAACCTTGGTATGTATCCCATACTTGCAGTTGTGGGTATTTTTGTACAATTAGGTAAAAAAAAATATAAGACAATGGGAAGATTTTGGAGCAGGGCATTTAATATATGTAACCTCAGATAACTAAATAGTCTGAAGTAAAAAAAATGTAAATTAATGTGGTAAGTTAAAGGTTAAGGGTTGAGTACACACTTATCATCTGTATAATTAAGGTAATTTATATTTATCTTTGCTAGAGAAATTTGATTAGTGCCAGTGATTTAGTGGGGTTCATGTAATCTTGAAAGGCGGGCTAGCAATAATCATTGCAGTTAAGTGTAAAAGAGAGAGATTTACACAATGACAAAAAAATGTTGTCATACCCGTGGCAAAAAGTCACTGGGGTGTGATAATACATATGTGTAGCATTTTTTAAGCATTGCAACACATGTATCACCCATATATGTATTTTGCTCACAATGTTAGCTTTCATGTTGCACATGTCATTATTTTGGGAGGCAAATAAAGTTAGATGGCACATGTTTTTACACATATATAGGCTGTAATTGATTGATTAATTTTGAAATCAACACCTCAAGAGTAACTGCATAAGACAGCAAGATGAAGTAACTCAAATCACTTCCTGTACGCAGACTGCAAGTGCATAGAAATAAAACATACTCATTGGGGTGATTTAATGTTTTTATTCCTTTCATACGATGATATAGTAGCTTTTTGTATCAGGAAATGGTTTGATTTGTGTTTAAAGCCACCCTTAGAGGGCTGGCACCAAATATGGCTTTTCTCACCACAGAATCTGATAGTTCCAACTCCGTTGTGCTTATCCAATTATTTATTTCTCTTAGGTCATTGATATAATTTTTTCCGAGAGGTTCCATGATTTCTAGGCAACTGCTGTGAATAAAGTGTCTAAGGAATGGTGATAAGAGGAGAAACTGACACAGCTGAGGATGGCGATTGGGTGGTGATTGATTGCATTGGAAAAACAACTACTTTTATCACAATATTGCAATTGCTCAATTAAGTTAAGAGAAATTGTTCTCCCGTATGCTTTTTCCAGGAGTCTTTGAAGTCATGGCTCTCTGTTGTTCATTATACTCTGCCTGTCCTCCAGTTCTTCGTGATAAGGATGCTTTGGGGCTGCAACTTAATATATTCACTATCACTGTGGGAATTATGCTCCAATTTCCAGGTGTAAAATTGAATGATAAGGGTAAGAGTCTTAGGGTCTGAAACCTTGGTCTTCTTGCTAGCAAACATATTGCCACACCCAACTTTGTGTTTGCATTATATTAGTTATGTCCTAACAATGAATGGTAAATACATTACATCGCGCTAACAAAAATGAAAAAATATTAGTGGGAAGGGAGCAGAAATTAATATATCATTAGTATGTTTTTAAAGTTGCATTAGGCCAGAGAAAATGGCAAGTTGGTTAGCAAGCTGCAACCCTGTTTTAACAGGATTGGTAGACAAATTTTTTGTTTAAGTTTTCATATTTTACATATGATGTTTAACAAGCATATCAACTAAATTTTAAAGGTTTTTTTTTGGGGGGGGGGGGGAGGAGGGTGATTTTAGAGCATAAAAACAATAGTATTGAAGATTATCCTGTGGTCAGTTACAAATTTCTCCTTCTTACCTACTTACCCAATGCATTTTTTGCATTAATGAAACAGGGATGAAAGAAATAACAATTTCTTTGAAATAAGGCTCAGTTGTGCACATTAAATTACTTATCAATTATGCCTAACCTTGTAGATCCTAATGAGATAGAGTGACTGTATCATAACATGTAATCTACTGTGGCCTTTATCTCAAAAATCTGCAACTGAGTCATAAATGACATGGATTTTTGAGAATTAATTAAGCCATCATTCAATCTTAATGAAACTATGTTTTCATTCATTGGCAAATTATAAGTTCTTAGTTTAAACATATATATATTATATAACTTTTAATGTTAACTTCATCTTTGAAACCTTTAGTTCTTTAAAAGAATAAAGAGGATGTTTTAACATTTTTCAGATAAGTTTGTTTTTTCTGTTCTGTTCAAAAGGTTTGACAATGAAATTTGTTTCTTTTTATGGGAAAACAGTTTGTCCCTGTCCTTCATTTTTCAGTATCTATTAAGACTACATAATATTAAAGTTGCAATATTTAGCAAGAGATTAGAAACATTTAATAATAATAATATTTCATGAAATGGTATGTCTGATTGTACAGATTCTTTGTCAGACAAGATGGGCACTCAGAGAGTGCAGATCTCCACCAAATCAGATCTATTCACTGTTAAAATTTCACCCATATCATTCTTTTAAGTAATAAAAAATTTGTGGATCCGGACCATGATCCGGATCACCCCCAAATGTGAATCACTTGTACATATGACCATTTTGTACCTTTCCTAATAATTTTAACAAAATAAATCCACAACTTTTTCTGTGAAGTTACTCACAAACAAACAGACAGACAATATTACACCAATGCCAACAAAACATAGCCTCCTTGGCAGAGGTGATAACAGGTAAACATTTTCAAAGATGTTTGAGGGTCATCTGTGTTTTTTCTGAAAGTCAACAAACATACACCTACTTTCCCATCTGATATTTGAGCTGCTTCAACTAGTCATTAGAGATATCCAATTACAACCCTTCTCTCAGGTGAACACAGGTAAATTACATCTAAGAATGAGGCATATGTGTGTGTGAACAATTTTGACAGCAAGGTGTGGCTGTGCACCACCGTTGTACAGAAAAACAAGATTACACCAGTGACGCAAGTGTGTATGCAGAAGGAATCTAATCTTCCTTTTTAAAGTCTCATTTTAAAGGTCAGGGGGTTGTGTTCCATGTAGTTTGTCAAAGGTTCCTTGTTATATTAATTTATCAATCCCCTTAGAATTCCAGAGACAAAATTTCGCTTGGTTTTATGAATATATATGGAGAATATGTAGGCCCATCCTGAGCTTAGTCAAGTGAGAGACAATAAATGCAGAAATTCAGATTTAATCGATCAAGTCTTAAATGTTGCATAACCATAAAAAGCATGAGATAAAATTTTAATGCCACACAAATACTTTTATTTCCATCCCTACCCAAATATTTGCTAGAATAACAAGAAGAAGAACAATCAGTGTAAATTATTGTAAGATGATGCATTCAGGTTAATTATGTTATATAATTGCATTAGTAGCAGGGGCGGATCCAGAGATGTTTTCTGACAGTCTTTCAAATTATCTATGCTCCATTTTTGACCCTCTTCCAACAGGAAAAGAATTAGATGCCCATCAACGTAAACCTGAAAATATTTTACCAGCTTTTGGAAGACCCAGAAGAAGGCCTCCATCAACCCTTGAGTAAAGGTGCACAGTATGGACTCCTGGATATCTCGATTATAGAAATGGACTGACACTCAAATTTTTAACTACAGAAATAACATTTGAATATGAATTAATGAAGAACATGGCTAGCAGTAAGCACTGTTCACGGTCAGGGTTAAGTAAAAAAGACCAAGCCATGCACAAACAAGTTATATCCACCATTACCTTTGTATAAGGTAGTATCATTGTTACCATGCCATTCATTCTTTACAATAATAAGATTAATTGATGAGAGTGACCTCAGAGTTTGGCGGAATGTGCTGTGACCCAAGGGGACCAATTAATCAACAATTATATGCAGTAAACATGTTTATGGTTTGCAGGGTTACTATGAAGGTACTATTAAGTGTTAAGGCAATGTGCACACTAGGAAGATGCATGCTGAAATTAATTCTTAATCTGAGTGCTATCTGATTTTGATCCCTATACCCTTGCCTGTTAACTATGACAGGTAAAGCCTTTGATCAGTTAACTGTTCTAAATATTGTAGAAGCAGGTGCTCAATTGTACCAGTTTAATTTGGGGACATTACTCTAGATTTCTTTGAAATATGATCTTTAATCTTTATGTATTGTTCATAAATGAAAAGAGTCATTTAGTGCATGAATTCCATTAGTAAAAAGTTGTATGTTTGGCAGGAAGATATGTGATCAATAGCAGGCAGCATTAAACAGACAGCATGCCCATTGAAATGAATGATATGTAATGATGCGTGGCACATAAGACGTGAAACAAGCACATAACCCATCATAAGTTGGCATTTAATAACTGTTTCAAACACTTCACAAAATGAAATTTTCATCCTGAAGCATTTGCTATGTTTTGCAAGGCAATCTGTCTTGCTGTAGGTGAAATAAAAGAAAGAAAATGGATAACCTTTTAGGTGTAACTGACTTATCAGGTAGACGTAAGCAAACACTATACTCTTAGTAAGATGTCTGGATCTGATTTTGTAGGGAAAATTATCACAGCTTTATGGTTGGACCAAGGCCAGTACTGGGGCACTAGCATAAATCTTTAGGTACATTTTAGAACTTTTTTGGCTACCATATCTTTGTTGGCAGAAATTAGCTGGGAGATAAATTATTACTATCAAAGGGAGGGGAATTACTATATTCCACTAGAAAGTCTTTCAACTGATCAGTGATATTCAAATGATTTCATCTAATCATTCATAAACCTTTGAAAATAAATAGATATCCCTATAAATATTTTTTCTTAAACTAAAGCAGACTACTTCAAGCATTTGGGTATTTTTAACAAAGCAATAAAAGAGATTGAAGGGCAAATACCATACTTATGAAAAGGACTGTGGCTAAACAGGATTTTCCTTTTTTATCAGGTACTCATGAACCTATGCATAATGAATGTCGCAGTTTAAGGAAGAATTACCATACCATTCTTTATCACTAATTGATATTTCATCAACCAGACATCTCAAGTAAAAAAATGACTCAAAGGTGTCATCCCATTTATGACCTAATTTTAATAATTACATGGCCACTTCTGAAGGTATTTTATGCCTCTGAATATGATTCGCAATCACTGACCTTCCTGTGGGGTCATCTGGGCGACTCCCAATTACCATAAGAAATTATGTAATTATGAAACAGAGCAAAGAATATGTAAATTTTCTTGTATTTTGGAGGGGCATAAATGTGTGTACTAGTACACTACCAGCACAACTATTCATTACAAATGGATGATCCAGTCATAAAATCGTGTAAACCTGCATAACCATGGGCACTTCAGAAAGTACTTTGTTTTGTTGAGCATTACAAAATTGAGTTAGATGATGATTTATTTTTTTGATTTTTTTTTTACTAATCATAAAAATATAGAATATTTAATTGGATTTACCTCATAAACAAACATGCAAGACACACACACACTCTCTTGACCACAAAAAAATAGTATACCGTACACCTATCTTCAAAGCATAGTCCAACTTTCTTTGAGTGACTATGTGTAGTATTATGTAGTTGATTTTTTGTGCACAATAAAGTGGAGAAGATTTTACCATTAGATTTGTTTCCTGGTCTTGGATTAGACTAGCTAAGGACACAAAATATAGCTTTGAGGATAGGTGTACAATATGCTATTTTTTATCATCTATCCTAGGATTAGATGACCAGCTTCTTTTTACATCAATGATTGAAAATCAAAGTACATGTATATGTTAGAATTATGAGCAAATGTTGATGGATCTAATACTTTTCAATTTCAAGTACAAATTTACTGGCCTTCGTTATTTGGTTGAAGAAAGTTTTTTGGGAATGGAAGCTTTACATAAGTGCATGCCACTGTAACAGTTATAGAAAGGGAAGCTCTCTTTGAATGCTGCTGGTATGGCCTGCTGTTGCTATGCTAGCTCTCTTGCTGTTTCTGGCGTGCCATTGCCACACTGTTCTTATGTGATTATACATCTCGGAAGAGTGCAGTCTTTGAGATTATTATTGATGAGTCATTTATAGGGTAGTAATTAGTTGAACTCCTGGGCACAGAGATCATCTAGGGAGTACCGACCTTGGGAGCCAAGAAGCATTCTCATTTCTTCCAAAAAAACGGTTGTTTGTCTTAAACCCAGAAAAAAATGAAAAAAAAAGTATTATTCACACAATAAGCAGAAAATGCTCTTGATTGAATTAGACAAGAGATAATGACTGCCCTGAATATGTAGGTGTACACACCACAGGCCTTTGTCTTTATTTCACAATAAAGCACTTCACCTCGTCAAATTTGGCATTTTACAGCATTTTTTGTGTCGGTTATGACTTTCTTGTTTGGGTGAATTGAGATGTTCCTATCAGCCAAACTGAAATCTGTCCGGGTATCATATTCCCATCAAACCACAAACCATTGTTGTTTCTCTCCATGCCTTTACCTCAGTCACCTGCCATGAGGTGATGGAGTGCCCTTTCAAACTGCTACGTACCAGGATAACACTTTAATTTGGTGAAGTATATGGCAATACAATAGGAAGTGAAGAGGATAGGAAAATTTGTTTTAAATTTAGTGAAAGTACAATGCTGACAGTGTGCAGATGCATTAAAACATGTTTGTGCATGATGCTGTATGGAATTACCAGATACAAGCTTAAAATTACACCTCATTTAGAAACAGGAGCTTCATTTGACACATATCTGCATATCTGCTGATGCTTCACCATACTGTACTGGGCTATCACTATGATTGGTTAAATTAATGGAACTAAAACCAACATAAAATGACTTTGGAATACCACACTCATCTACCATATCTAAAAAATTTTTTAAAAAGTAGTAATTTAAGTTTTTAGAGAAATTTGATTAAGTGACCAATACATACGATATAGTAAAATAGTTATAAATGCAATCTTGTGCAACTGAAAGCCTGACTATTTATTATATTCAAATTAGATTTAGTAACAGCCATCAAACCACCTTCAGTCCAATGTCAACTACCTAAAATTTCCAAGTATATCGTGTCCAGTTAGATTTGTTAAGAAATATTTAACCAGTTTTTTTTTCTTGTTTAGTGTGGTGTTTTTTTTTTTTTTTTTTTTTTTTTTTTTTTTTTTTTTTTTTTTTGGGGGGGGGGGGGAGGGGTTAGATCCATTAGCTGATCAAGGTGACAGCCGAGCATGATGCCTCCTAGTTAAATTTGTGATTGGGAATCAGCCATTTTTTTAAAGCTATAATTGTCTAACTTAATGGATAGTTCATGTTGGCAAGCGTTTGCCAGCAGGCTTTCTATAATGTATCAACAACTCTAGATGAGAAGTGAAACTGGTTTATTCCAATAGTTTTTCTGCAATTTTGAAGAACCAACAGAGTGGTTAAAATATATTTATATATTGCTATGAAACAAATTTGATTCTTTGTATATTTGGGGTTGATTTTCAAGATCAGGAACATGTAAATTTTATTGGGCAGTGTTATTTTAATATCCCTTCTTAATATATGCACTTAATTAAATCACATATTTGATAACAATGGGTTGATATAGAGATTAGAAGAAAAGGAATGCATGTTATCATGTAATGTATACATGTGTCAGTAATTTTTCACATTTACACTTGAAGTATCATCGCCATCAACGTATAAGTAGTTGATGCCAATGAGAGATATATGCCATGTGCTTGTGTTTTCCCTTGTACCTAATGTTGCACACGTGTTGCAGCCACCTCTCCACAAGTATCACAAATATCATTAGCCCAATCAGCTATAAACTGGTGAACACAAACCCCTTGCCCTTTCACTGCCCTGCCTGGAGACACCCATACAGCATATCTAACACATCTGGCATGTTAAAACAACACTTGCTGACGTGTGGTGTTGCCTGGTGGTATTATATCTATGGTGGGAGTGTTTTATTTTAGCTGATATCAAGACTTGCTGGCTCCAGAACTGCAGTGATTTTATCTTAACAATCTGGAAATATTGCAGGCCAACAAACCTTTTCTTGTAACTAAAGCCATTAATGTTTTATACCATATCTGTAATATACACCTTAATAAAAAGTTGTTTGTTGGGCATTTGTCTGTCATAACACAACATGCAGTCATTGAAGGTTTTGGACTGTGGTAACCTTGAGTCTGCATAGATACTGTTTATCTCACTGGTGATCCAGCACTGAGAGAGTGACGCAGAGAGCAGTGATAATGCTAGTTACCATATCAACAAACCAACTGTTAAACAAAGAAAAACAGACGTGTTTTAATCCCATGCCTAACACACAATAAACATTTGGGATGGAAAGGCCAGTGTTTTTAAGAATAGTAGGGAGGGAACGTCAACACATCGGTACCATCCTACAGTTGACGTGTGCATGCACAGCGGGAGATTGCATTAGTTGTGATTCAAACCAAATCACTGGCACATCCCAGTGCAATCCTTGGCAGCATGCCTGCAGCTGCATTGTGTTGAAGCTTTTCATAGTATGCCTTTTTTGGACATGAGACTGTACAGACTGACGTAAAAACTTCCACAGACAGGCACAGGGGTTATCTTTCAACAACATAGTCAGATAATAGACTAATATTGTTTTTTGGTTGACTGTCCAACCAGCTGCTTTTTAGAAATTTGGTTCATGGGGTGTGAGTATAAACATTTCCCAGACTATTAGCTGAATTAGAACATTGCATTCCTCATTTCATCAATATAGGTATTATAAGCAAACAGGTTGGTTAAAAATTCAGATTGATGAAATTCCACGAAGATTTTTTTTCTGTAAAATGCATCATTGGGGATTTTGGTTAAAATGAAATAAAAAATTGGATACAATATTATGTATATTACCAGTGAAAGCAAAGTGCATATATCTGTAAGTCTGAGACTAAAAACAATAAAACCAACAAACTTTATTATTAAATAAAGTTTGTACATAAAATTGTAGTACTTTTTGTCTGATTTTTATTCTTTACTTTTTTGCAAGCAAAGGATGCCATACATATTAAGAAATTACTTCATTATTCAAAGAATAAATAGACCAAAGACCTCGATTAACTCCCACTTGAAGTGAAGTGCATTCTCCTCTAAACATTTTCTTTTGAGTTAAGCAGTGAGTGTTTCCCTCCAGCTCCAAAATCAAAAGCAACTCATATATATTACAATTTGATACATTCAAGCTTTTTGATTTCCTGCTGTTCATGAAAATGTGGTCTTCTAGGATCTTGTAGGCTTGGCTTCTGTTCTGACAGGAAGAAAGGGAGAGCTAAATTTTGACAGTTAACAAAAATATGACAGGCTTTTTTATATTCCATTCTTAATTAAGTGAAACAACTCGGGTTCCATGCCTTTGCTGATAGTCCAGAGGAATGCACTATTTCTGAATCATTTTTCATGGTAGATTTTTCTAGCTCAGCTGTTTCTGTCTAGGGTTATATAACAGGAGGATAGAGCTTGGTACGTGGCTAAGCAAGGAAGACCACTGCCGAGATGCAGGTGGATCTGAAATGGATTATCTTCCAATTTGACACCATAGTGAAATGGAGATCATTTCTCAGAGGAGGACAATAAGTTATTACTTTTGTAGCTAGGGAGAAGATAATTTCATCAGTAGGATAGTTTACAACTGAACTGAAATTTAAAGACCATAGCAATCAGTTCAGTATTGACTTTATCTTCCCCTGTTGGCTATCCCACAGTGTGGACAGTGAGCCGTGCAGAGTAAGGTGCACCAAGGCACATCTGGTGAACAGCCTCTATCAGTGATCATGCCATTCTGTTCTGACTCTGAGGTAGGCAGTGATGCCTGCGTTCCCCCTAAGTCTGATCCTGAGCATCGCTGGGCACAGTTGTCAGTTTCTACTGGTCCCATAGGCATTGATATTCCTCAGTCAAAACGGAAGAAATGGTACCACCGTCGAGCAAGGTAAAAAAAAAGAGATTAGAAAGAAGTGGAATATGTATTGATAAGATGTCTGTGGATAATATGAACCACAACGTAAAGAAAAACTTAAAAGCATTCACATTGGTGATGAGGAATGTTGATCATTTTGTTTTCTTGAACTTGTAATAATTCATAAATTGAAATAAAGATGGCCAATGCTTCCTATAAACTATGAATATTAAAAAGATATTCTTAAAAGAAATCTTATTTGATAAGTAATGAGATGCAGTTGCTTGATTTTATTTTGATTTTGTTAAACTTTTGTTTATGATGACAAAATCTAAATAAAAATTAAGTAATTATATCTAGTTACTTTTTAATCCAGCAGTTAAGAGGTAATTGGTACAGGTTTTAACTACAGTTAAAATTTTATTGCATTTGGAACATTCAGTGCATATAGCATTCATCATAAGCACTTGCTCATGCTGAAGTTTACAGTGAAACATTATCATGTATCTCCTTAATAAGTTAATAGTTTAAGTAATTGACACTTAGAACACATCCTGCAGGATATGAGTAACCTAGCTGTTTATTTGATGTGTGCAGTTATTTGTCTATTTTTCTGGATACACTGAAGTGAAGAGTACTGAGGACATGAAACCATACTAGTACATATAAAAAATTAGTAAGGTCTATGGAATAATACCTTTTCTTCTTTTTTAAATAATTTTTGTCTAGGCAACAAACTTCTTGGTTATTAGAAAGCATTGATAGGCATATGTCTTAGAAGGAGAAGTTTGCATTGCTGCAAAGCAAAAAAAGTTTTACTAGCCTAAAATGCAAAAAGACTTAGTCTAGGCATGCTTTTTTTGCTTGGATAACTTTTTCTTATTAAATGCAGAACTTGTCACCATGTCGAAGATACTTACCTTGATTGATGTGTATTGATGTTGGCACCTTTTTAAATGCAGAACCTGGCGGAAAAATTTTAATACAAATAAATATTAAAGAAGAATATTATACAATGTTGCTGCAATATTGTTAGAATTCCACTGTAAGTACTGCATTTGTTTGTCAAAAAATTGTGTTGAAAGAAAGGCAAGGATGGTAGCATAAAACATTTATTGGGATTCGCTATGTATGTTGGGTCCTAGCTGTAATTCAAGTACTGGACCTGCAGGTAATTCTCTACTGACAACCATTACCTATAATGAGAAGGAAATATCTGAGATAAATTGTAGAAAATGAGTGTATTATCTACAACAGACTGCAACTACTACTGGCAGTTACTACGTCAGAGAACAGTTATTTACTCCTCCATCACCTGCTTGGCTGTGTGTGGAATATGTTTGAAGCACCTGTTGTAGATAGGTGTATGTAGATGTCTAGTTGATAGACCCACTAAACTGCATTGTGGCACATACAGTTTGGCTTTATTTCCAGGAAATATTGCATTTATTTGTGTATATACCTATACAAGTAATGGATGTAAAGAAAGTAGGGGATTGAATGTGAACTTGATACATAGACTTTTTTTACTGTACAAAAATAAGGATTTAACCCCTTTTATATTGTATGATAGGCATATTCCAAGTGCCATGTAATTATCATACGTGTACTAGATACATAGAGGGGAAAGGTTTACTAGAAAATGCACTAGACATGGGAACTGTCTAACATCAATCATCATTTCTTTCAGAGGAAGAGGAACAGATGAGGTACTTTTACCCAAGTGTGTGTGTGTGTGTGTGTGTGTTTTTTTTTAACTTCAAAGGGTAAAAACGGGATGCTTTAATTAAATTTCTTGAGATCTTATGGTTTCTGCCTGAAGTTATGAAGTTTTGATTGTTTTGACTATAGGTGGCAGCACATTCTCATGTTAATCATTTTCCTGCTAGTGTGTAGGAGCGATAACTCTTCATTGGTATTTTATTCCATATGTTGTTGTTTCAATCTCCTTTGTTTTCTAATACATTCTATTTTTTCACATCATTTGTATTTACCTCTTATGAACTGTATTGTTTGGCATCACACAAAATAAGTGTATCACTTATACTACATGCCAATTAGTAGATGTGACATCATTTCCATTAAAGCCCCATTGATTTCTAACTCAAAAACCATTTCATGATTATTTTACCCTCTTTTGTAAACTTTGGGATTCCCATCATGAATATAATCAATTGCTGAAGCATGTTCTGCAAGCACCCTCAAGCGAAATTGACCATTTATATATTTACACAATTCTAAATATGGGTGTTCTAGGCTGTGTAATGAAAATCCAGGGAAATATGTTTTACACTTTTTAAATGCTCATTTATACAGCCTGTTGACTAATTAATCACCATCAAGTCAAACTCCAATATGAAATATTGGGTGCATTGATACATTTGAAAACACACTAGTACTACTCATATACTACTTCACATTTACTGGCAGTCAAGACCCTTGTGAGAGTTTCAAGTTTTCTAGGAATACTTGAGTGATTGGAAGGGTGGCAATTTAACCTGCATCTGAAAGTGTAATACTATTTGATTGATCATTTATCGCTTCTTCAGAATGACTTGACTCCTGAGTGTTATGAATAGATAATAAGAGGATGTTACCGAGTCAAAGTACTTTTCCACTCCTGTCACTCAGTAACAGTATATAGACTTTAGGGAAAAATCAAAATACATTGTAGCACTTATGTGTATATATGCATATAATCTTTGATTAATTTTGAGATCAGTGTCAGGATTTGCAAAAGCTGAATCTCATTGTTGTGGCACAGTTTTACCCAATTAAATGTGGCTTGCTTCCTTTTGAAGTGCTGTTTGAAAATATATGTGCAAGTGAAGTACCCTGTTTTATTGATGTCCACCTGCTAGTTTGAGCTTGTTGGAAACCTTATAGTAGCCAGAGATCCCATATTGTCTGCCACTTTGATTCAGCTAATAGGAGATTTAATTACTGCAGAACTTTTTTTTCATCAGAAGAACAACATGATAGCTCTGAGAGTAATGTTGGAAGGAGATAATTCAAGCTTTAATATAAACAGAATTCATTATAGCCATCCATTCCCCATAGGTCACTGTTTTAGATATAGCAAAAAAAGAAAATACTAGAGTGTGTGAACTGCTTATTACCTCAAGTCATGAATTTAGAGTACATTGTTATTTTCAGTTTCAGTGCAGTGGACAACAAAGGAACTTATTGTGCACATTTTGGTGCATTTATTGCTGGGTGTTATTGAAATGCTTAGTTGTTTGAATTGGCTTGCCAACTTTAAAGCAGTCAGTCTATGAATATTTGCAGACTGTGGTAAGGAAGAGAAGGCCAGTGCCTTATGGATTGTCTAACACATCCTTTACATTAAACAGGCCAGATTAACATACTTTGGATTGGAGAACTGTAGGAATTTTATTATTATTATCATTATTACTGCAGTCAGTCAGCATGCAGGAGATGGGGACTTGAGTGTGGAGAGGCAGCAGCAGACTGTTGACACCATGTGATGTTAGATCAACAAAGGATTAACCTGACAGATTACTGGATAGATTACCACCCTCAGCCAGGTAGAAGTGCCATTGGTACCTGTAGTTTATCTTTTAAAGGCTCAAGTGACCACACGTTTGACCCATGTCTGGGGACTGTTTACTGACCAAGGGTGTAACTGTATGGGTTTCCTGAATACTTACTTAATACATTCTGTCATTGACTAGTATCATGAGTGCCTCTGCTGCAAAGAGACGCCATATTCAGGCTCATTCACGCTCACGCTCACAACCACTAGGGATACTCCATGCACGGGGAGATATAAAAAGACAGTACAGGTAGGGGTGATTTATATACTAATTGAAAGGTCAACAGGGCAAGCTGCTTTATCACTGACATTGTCATCCATATCATAGGTAGCAAGGACTGTGGAGTTAATAGGGAAATTGCATCTAGGTTGCAGTCTCCATACCTATAATCAGGACGTTTGCATGGAATAAAAAATACATGTATGTGATATTCTTTAAAATCTTACGTTTTGAGGATAATAAGATTTTATTGAAAACCTCATGAAAGTTGTTAATAGCTATTACATGTACTTCTGTTTCTAAAGATTACTAATAATTGAGAAAAAGGTTTGTGCTTAATTGTTATGGAAGTAGATGACTAAGCTTGCCTTGCCCTGGAATTGAATGCCAAGCAGATAGCTGACGTTGGTTCTTAATTTTGTTCTGCATGTCTATTTTTCATCCACATTAAGGCATAAATGAAAAGATAACATATAAGACACATCTGTAAAGAAACTAGTTCATTTACATAGCAAAAGGAGAGAGTAAAACAGTAATAGCATTTTTCATAGTGAAGAAGTTGCATCTTAAAGGTCGCTCAATTAGAAACTGCTGTATACCACATACTTTGTGATCTTAGGCACCCTATGACCAACTAATGTAATTTGACTTAAGATTAGTTCTGTTGAAAGTGCAGTAATTGGTACGAAGATTTTTAAATCGAAATTCCACATTTTTAAACAAAATTGTGATTAAGGTATGTATTTTTTTTTTTTTTTTTTGTTTATTTACATTCCTACATTTTCTTTGCTTGTGAGTGTACTATAAATGTTAATTATTTTTGTTATTTTATGGTGAAAAAAGTCCACTGTAGATCTGCACCTAATCTCAGTTAAAATCTTTCAGACAAAATTGCCTATGTGACCTAGACTCCAGTTCGTATCCTTATCTGGTTTTACTTGAGTGTAGAACAAAATTAAAATAACTGGTTACTAAAAAGTAAAGCTATTTTGAAATAAATTGATAGGCAATGCACACAGATGGTTGTCATTTGGTAATTATAATTTAATCTGGTGCTAATTAAAATGTTATATGCTCAGTCTCATTTGGAGCCCCCCCCCCAAAAAAAAAAACAAAAAAAAAGAAAAGAAAAAAAAAAAACATTCCCCATTTCTCTATATCACAGCTTTTTTTACAAGTACTCAAAAGGCATTGAGACATTTAAAAGTCCATTCCAAGTTTCCATTCACTAAAATCAGGATATTATCTGGTTTAAAGTTCTTTGAAAAAAAATGGTGCAGTAGCTGAGATTTTTGATGGGAAGTTTTTACAAAGCAGCACCAATTTAGATCACCTGTATAACTTTTATTGTGCCTCCACAATACAACTTGCATGTGATATATATGGTTACTTATTTCAAACCATTATTTAGATATAACAAAAATCTTTTTTAAAATATGGATATGTGAGTGTCACTTCTCACTCTTTAAAAGTGCATGATATCTGCTGAAAGATTAGTAACAGTAATTGAAAAGAGATTTTATAGATACTATATATGAAACACTCTCCTCTTGACATGTAATTAACTGAACTCAATCAAGTAAAGAGGTGCAAGAATAACCAACTAAAGACATGTAAGTCAGTGGAAGGTACTTAATTGATGTATTCAGCTTATACAATATGGCTAAATCAAAATATTTCCCCATTACTGGATATATTAAAGTTGTGGTAATTAGAAAGCTTACCATAGAATCAGGCAGTAACTGTAACCATAAACTTTTATTAACCTCTGCTAAGGAGTTTCTACACCCATTTGTTTGTTTATTTGTTTATTTCCAGTGTAACTCTAAAAGTTGTTGCTGAATTTTGATGAAATTTTTAGGATAAGTCAGAAATAAGCTACTTCAAAAGTGATAACCTTTTGTTGATGATCCCTTTATTAATGAATGGTCAGTAATTCCTTAATTTTCTAGAGGTATGCACTTTCTGAGTTCTTTTTTTCAGTAATGATATTAATATTGTCATAGCAAATTATTTTAGAGCTTTGATAATGTGTCCTCATCCCTGAGCTTTACATGAAATAGAGGTGATACTGGTAATTGTCTTGAATCCGTCTCATTGATAATCTCCTGTAATTTAGGTAAAGCTCCACAACCCTATTGTACCTTATCTATTACGTAGGCAAGTTATTTTAATCAGGTCTCATATCATATTTTAGTGAAAATGTATTGAATATTGTTTACATCCAGATGCATCCTGGACAAAGAAATATTGCAACCATAAATAAAATAAATAAATAGGTTTATTTTCTATGTTTGTATTTATATATGTATATAATTATGTATTATAAGATATTTTTTCTTTGTGGACATGAACACACATACACATATACACACATGCACAAACACATACATACATACATACATGTACACAGAAGTGAAGATTCTTTGAAAACTGCTCAAAAATCATGTCACTGAATACACTAGTTTTTTCTCCCATTCCTGATGGCATATAATCAATATGTGTTACATTTTACATACTATCATTTTTATTGACACCACAAGTGCACATTCATAGAATCCCACCATCTTTACAAAGGATGGTACCAGTTTCTCAGGCAGCATTCAGGACAGTGGACTAACTTGTTGGAGGGTCAAATATGGCTGACCCACTTGAATACTTCCCCAAAGGGAATCTATTCAGTGTCTATTAGCAGATTAGATGGCAAGCTTTTTATTTGACCCACGGACTAGTTAGTCCCCTGTTCTGAATGCAGCCTCAGTCAGGTGATATATTACAGAGGAAGGACTAGTTACAATTCAGAAAAGTTTGCTGGAACATCCATTACTTATAAGCCAGTTGCCTGTAAAACTGCAATGGTCAATTTGAATTTCATTATTTTTACCAGAAACATTAATCATAAAATAGTGCACTGAGTGTATAGGAACATAAGTTAGTGCACCCCCCTTACATTTCACAGGAATAAGGTTTGGGAGGTTTCAAATGGAAATACATTAATGTAGTCCTATAATGACTGCGGTATTATGGGTTTGTCATAATAAATATTACATACATGTTACTATTGTACCTCATGACGTTTGAGTATACTATTAAACATTAAATCCAGGAAATGTATGTAGTTAATACTGTGTGTTTCATTTCCGTTAGAAATTCCTAATTTACTAATAAATTAATAATTTGCACCTCATGACCTTTAATACAATCATTTTTTTTTTCAGGGATCAAACTTGTATACATTAAAATTTACATAAACTTAAAGTTGATATTTTGTTATGAATTTAAGAATGTCACAAAGATTCTCGTAATTACAATTTCTATTTTCTAATTGATTGGTTCCAAATATTTTAATTTCTGCACTAACTCTTAGTACACCCCTCCTTCAGAAACAATAAACCAAATAAAAATTATTAAATACAAAGCACACAAAAATTATTGTTCATTTTAGACTATCCTTAATTATATATTATGTTTTTTTCATAAATGATCTTTTAAGACAAAAGTTTCATTATGTGCCTTATCGCTTTGTAGTTGATACCCATATTGTCAGTTTGTCAATGAACATTGTTCTTTGCAATAATCCTAAAAGATTTGTGAATGTGTGCTAAAGTAGATATAGGAAAACCTAATCATTGAAACCATCATCATTTTGTGACATTAAAATTCTTTGACACTGAAATACAGGTTCATCTTATAAGATTATCTGTCACTGTCAGTGTTGCATTTTGATGTTTGTTCAAACATGTGAATCCTTCGACACAAAGATTCCTCATCAAAAACCTGTCAAATTTTCATATTAAAGTACTGAATTTTTCATCTTTTTTATTACTTCTTGGGAAGGTTATGGCAGACGTGACATTCTTATTTGAGAAATATCGATTCACTAGATGTCTTCTCTTAGCTCCCATGTATGATGCTCAAAAAATTCCTATGACTTTTTTCTGTGAAACCTTAGGTACATGTAGAAAAACAGTGAGGAGAGTTGAAAGCCTGATGCCTTGTATAGTTACAACTAGCTACCTAAGTCATTGCATACAATATTGGGAGAATATGTAAATTATGACAACATCACCAAAGGGAGCAAATTAGATCCCACAGTATGCTTTTTTTTTTCTCCTTGATATGCTGTAGTAAGCTGCACACATTATTATTATTATTATTATTATTATTATTATTATTATTATACTTTGGATATTCAGTTTCTGAAAAGACTTACTGCTTGTATGCTTTTGTTTTACTCTGCATTGAGGACAGGGTGTGCTGCATTATTTTTTTTTTTAATTTGCTGAAATTGGAATACATAAACTTCACTGTTTTTGTCTAAGAGAGCATTCCAACTATTTGCTTCATAGACTAATATGGCTAAAATCTTGCTGCATAATCCCTGCTGGGAATCTATTCAGTGTCTGTAACGGATTATGTGGTAAGCTTTGTAGTTGGTCGACAACTGTTTGTGAATGCTCTCTATGACCACAAATAGCTGGAAAAGATCATCTACAGACTAACTGGTCTGTGGATCAAATACAGCTGACCCCACTTATAAGCAAGGCCACTTATCCCCTAATGGTCTCCCCACCAACCACACGGCCTGCAAGGGCCTATCAAATAAATAGATTAATTCTCAGCTTTAATTGCCAGGCTCCTGCAGGGCTGACATGTGTGGTAGACGGGAAGACCATTAGGGGTTAAGGGACATGGTTTCCCAAGTGGGGTGGGCCCTATATGAGATTTTAAGAATGACTTGACATGCCTACATGAGCTATTGTCCTCATTGAGAATAAAAACCTTCATCATTTAGTATGAAGACCAAAAAATGAGATAAGTAGCTTTTATATTCTTTGTGAGTCTTTGTAGACTAAGATTATGCCAAAAATCTTGACTTTTTGTGAAACAGACTCCAATGGGACTAGATTTTATCTCCATTTTTAGATGATTATAGTCACATGGGCTGCTGCTGTAGTGCATACAGTAATGATATACTTACAAAGATATTAAAATTGATATGGGCAATTATACAGCTCTTCTTTACATTACTTACATTGTTTTGAAGTTAAAGTATAGAAACAAAGTCAGTTTTTGCAATGAGTTTAGTTCAGGACTGTTTTTGACTAGATGTGTGACTACAATGCATCATCATTTAGACTAATTCCGCAATGTGCAATAGAGTCTATTTCATCAAGTTGTCTGATTAATTACTTTCATAAAACAGTCTTAGCATTAATGCAGTCTCTCATTAATAAACAGAAGTACACTTCTTGTGCAGACCAATGGTACCGACTGTGGAAAATAAAAGAGTGAAGTTCCTGCAGATATATACATCTGAGGGTAATGGTACTTTATTTTATGGGAGGTGTGGTGTGGTCAGTAGCATTTGTTTGGGGAAATCAAAGCTCACAGAAAAATCGAGCCACATTTTCCTTGTGCTTGCATTATATTTGCACATCATGTAGCCCAGTGGGAAATACTGATCTTGCTGTTCATCAATATTTATGTATAGGTCACACATGGGATGAAGGATCCCAAGGTTGTTTATGATACCCAAAGAAACATATTTGTAAATAACTGTCTAACTGTTCTGATTTTTGCTGTAAATAATAGTCCTTTTAAGTTTTAAGTACGTTTACTAAAAATCTGTGTTGAAAATTCTGGTACATTGAATTCTTGTAGGTAAATGATCAAACTATGGTATCTGGGATGGGTTGTTGTTGATGGAGTAGTTTTAGGATGCCTTCTACTTGGCCAACCCCTTAATTTCTCTTTGGGATCAGAAAGGGGGACTCATCCTTAAAACAATTGTAAATAACATCTTATCTTCTACATTTGAGGTGATATGCGTATGTCTATCAGAAACATTAAAATTCCACACCTATAATGAATTTTGATTAAATTGCTTTAAAATGTGTCTTGGATTTAAATGAAAAACAGCATAACAAGTTTTTGTCTCCTTTAATTCTACACTGAAAGGGATCCTGTCTATGCTATTTAAGTGGTATAAGTTAAATTTGAGGTCCACCACACACCAGCTGGGAACATGTGGTAGATAAAGTCCAATACTTGCTGGAACACTCAGTTAAAAAATCTGCTTACAATTTTCCATCTCCACAAACAACTTGAAACATTTCCCGGGGTAGAGATTTGTTTATTATAATCTTCTTTCCTATGGTTTTTTGACGTACAGATGTCTCAGTATCCTACCTGTGGTATCTAAGCAGTGTGAGAGTAATGGAGGTTGTCACACACTTTCCTCAGATAAAGGGGAACAGTGTGGTTCTATGGAGGAAACGCTGAGGTCAGCGGGGCCAGCCATTGACGTAGATGCAGTCACATGTGATATAAGGACTCATAGGAAGTCCATTTTCTACTGAGAATTCACTTAAAGACATGGAACAAAGTGCCAAAAGAGATCACATTTTAACAGTAGCCTAAGGGATTCTAGTATCCAGGACTGATTGTTATATTTTGATTCATAAAAAATTTGGAACCCAACACCCAATCTGGCTAGCTTTACATTGAAGAAGTTCCGGAGACATATGAAGGGGATACCACCTCCAGCATTAACATTATTCAGGTATTAAGCTAATCTTTTATTATGAAATTAGAGTCATTAGAATGTTTCTGTGAAATATTTTAGTTAAACTTTCCATTGGGAACTTAAATAAACATGTACATTTCTCTCTTCATAGCCTATGCTACAATACATTACCCAAGTCTGTTTTTTCTTGTTCTAGCTGATGAAAGATATTTATGTGAATTTCAAATGTTAATTTATTAAAGCCTTTTGTCCCAGTCTACATGTCAGAGCTTCCATTTGAATATATCATTCTTATGTGTACAAATGTCATGTTGTATGTTCCAAATTATTCACATTTGTCACCCATATGCCTGTCTATTTCTTTGACTTTCAAGCTTATAATGTAATTTCCCTAAAAGATCTCATGAATAGAAACCAGACACTTGAAATTGATATTTGTGTGGGTGTTGTATACTGGTGAAAAACAAAAGTTACAATCTGGACACATAAGAATACACATATGCACGGTATATATATGTATGTATATATTCTTAAGGCTCTTAAAGAAAGCTTCAATAAATAAAACCAAAACAATAAGTTTAATAACATTCACAACAATTAAATGGGAATCTAAAAGTTAGAGGAGTTGAGCAAACCAAATAACTAGGGTCAAGAGATCAAGTTGAACCATTAGTTGCTGACGTATGCTGCATTGTAATCCAATCCTTTTTTCAATCACAGCTGGCATGGGCTACTGTACTTTCTTACATTTGATCAGCCAAGATCTGGTATGGTTTAATTATCACAGTAAAAGACTGCAGACTGAAGACATGATTTCTCAGACTTGAGTCATATTTCTGATTTTGATGAATTTTATTTGAAAATTCCCAAACATTTTGACTTATTGAATACTACTAAGTTAAAAATATTAGGTGTGAGGGACTAAAATATTGAGGATTTTTAAAGCCAAATTGAAAATTGTACACTTGACTAAGAAGAAATCTTATCACTAAAGCTGCATTTCATATTAAAAAAAAGAAAAAACTTTCCCTGTTATTAGTTATAACGTAATGTTCAATTTCCTTAAATGTTAATTACAATGACACCTTCAAGTAAAAATGTCAAACAACTGTGGTGAGTGCTGACATCTAGAGGAAGGTGCAGATGTCTGGTCATGATATGACACTTCATTTGAAATCAACAATTACTAGACAGGAAATTAATCAGCAATGAAATTGTCTGTTTATGTCAGATGTACAAGGTAAACTTGCTGAAATACCAGAAAATGTTTGGAAAGTAATTTATTACTTTAACATTACAGATTAAAATAATATTGTATGTACTGTTGATTATTAATTTTTATATTTATCTACTTACTACTTAAAATTTTTTTTTTACTCTGCTCATTTGTGTTTGTGCATTTGTTAGTTTGTTTATGGTAACTTTTTGTCCACAAGTTTGGAGATTTTTATTTCAATTTTTATTTATTTATTTATTATTATTGTTATTTATTTATTTATTTATTTTTTGTAGATAGATGATAGACCCAGAATAAGTATCCTGTTAATTGTTTATATGTAAGAAAATTCCTGAAGGTTTGAAATTATCATTGTCAGTGATATACCATGTAGGCTACTTGAGTGGTTAATAACCACATAGAACTCTGGTTAGAAATCCTTAGCTATGTAATTTAAGGCACTGAAGGAATGTTTACAGACATGAGTTAAAACACAGACAGTTACTATCATACTATGCTGAAAAAGTATTTCAGTGTCCATATCTAAGCACTGGAGACCATAAAAAAAGATTATTTTAAAAATATTTGTTAGATCTATGTATAGGCAATAGCATGAGTGTATGGGGGATTCTCCATCCATGCCCCCCACCCCCCACCAAATATTCCCAGTTCCCTCATTTCATGATTGTATTATTGAAATATTATATATCTCTCAAGCCCATGCTCTATTGAGCAATTTTATTTATTAATCTATTTATTATTTTGTTTTATATTATTATTATTTTATTTATTTATTTATTTATTTATTTATTTATTTTTAATGTAGCAGTATGTCAGGGTGAAATGGGTGTTTGTGAGAGAGAATGCAGAGTCAAGATGTTTGTTTTATTGTTTGTGTATAATTGAGCTTTTATGAATTAGTTTTTACTGAAAGCAGTCAATCATAGTGGGTTTGATAATCCAACACTGGCAAGTGTCCTTAAAACTAGGCTGGTTGGTTTCCACCTGCCAGTGCCCTTCCTGAAGGCTATTAAGTTCAAATGTTGTAATCTGTTCTGTTAATTTTTTATGATCCTGGCTGCTGCAATGGAAGTCACATATATCTTTATGCCCTTGTCAAATTTATCCACACCAAGTACCTTGGTTGTCAAAATGTGCTGGTTTACCTGTATTGACCTACATATACCCCCAGGGGCAAGTAAATAAAACTGACTAAATATTTTTTTACACTAATAAAGATGCTTTTGTCAACAGCCCCTTAGGGATGACTTAAAGAAGGACATATTACAACTATATATACTGAAGTGACAGTAGTAAATGTAACGAGACTGATATTTGAACATTTTATGTTATTTGACATGTCCACATTATTTCATGCCAGGGAACTGGTTAATAAATGTTGTATGTTTAAGATAGGAGTCCATGCAGGAGAAGTGGCAATGAATAAGGGCATGTCAACATTGAAATCTGTATTTTAGCATACTGATCATACAGTTTGATGTTTGGGGAAGTTCAGCTTATTTATCTGATTTACGTAGTTTGAGCTCACTCTCTGGCAGAGCTGAGGGCAAGTGAACAAAATGTTTTCGCCAAGAAATCGGAGACGATTGTGGTAATCTGATTTAAGATTATGCTCATTTACCAATTGTTGTTGTTGTTACCAATGTGGTTATATAACATCTCTTGTGGATTAGGTTGATATTGTGCACCCTTGCATTTAAGTTTGTCTAATTGTCATAGCATAAATTTTTGTATTCTTTAGATATGTTGCTATTGTTATTTTCCTACCTTCTCAAACTTTTCTTAAATGCACTTAGACTAACAGTTCTTTATTGATTAAATCTGATGTAAGTTTTAAATACTGGGATACAGTACTGTACACACAGTACATTTCCATGGGTTGTCTAGTTATATGCTCTTGGTATCATTTTAGTTCTTACCTGTGATTTATTGCCATGATCAGGGCATACATTAACATGTTAAAAAGTAGGGCAATTCACCTGAGAAAGAAGTGGTTGATTGGAGTGTTTATATTTTTTTACCATGCAGTAGGGATTGGTTTCACATATAGCCTTCATTAGCCACTTAATTCTCACTTTTAGGTCCATTCACAAGATCTCCTTTTCAAGTGATTTTTCACAAAATTTTAGCAACTTACACAGCAAAGGTAATAACTTATTAATTTAGCTAGTGATTGTTATAATTTTATTAATTTGGTAGCAGGGTATTTTGGTTTAACTTGCGTAACTTGCGTTTCACAGAAGTGTTTTTGAATATTACAGAACTATTTAATATTTGTAGTTCTAAGTGTATTACTTTTTTTTTTTTTTGGATATGTACGTGTTCCTGTGTTTGTGTTCACCTGACATTTGTCTGTACCTGTTTACAGGTAAATCTGATCAGACCCAGTTTCTAGAAGGGCATACCTGAAGTTATGCACTCGAGTACGTAAATCCAATCGGTGGGAGACCAATTGGTATGATATGTTCTCTTGTTGCGACATTTACACCAAAGCGTGATTCAAGGATGATTTTCATTTACTTAATATTTCGCTGACGTAGTAGACGTGCCCTTCAGTTATTCTGTTTTTTATGTTGTGTTTTAGCTGAAAAACGGCACTTTTCTTTTGTGTTATCCTAGATGAATGTGTTTGCTGACAATCCGTCTGGCAGGCAATGTTTTACATGCCTTAGAGCTGTAATTAGAGACAGAAACCTTTCTTGTATGCATCTGTGGATGTTTTGCAAAGAGCTATTAGTCAAACCAGTGCTATTATTCAATGTTCATGTTGTATAGGAACCACCTCAACTGCTAGGAGTGGGGTTGCTACTTGCTGAATGTCATTATCAGTAGCCCTTGAATATCAGTTGATACTCTGTTGAAGCAAACCTCAAAGAAGACCAGGTGGAAGTATAAAACATCCTTGCCCTTTCTGATGATGTTGCCAGCGTGTTCCAACAGTTTCATGTGAACTAATAAGTTGGAATCGGTGGTTGATATATATTGAGAAGAAAGAAAAGGAAAATTCACTGACATAAACTTTTATCATATATAATGCCGAAGTTTCATATAAGAATAAGAACTAACCCTAGAGGAGGGGTTGTACCTTCGCCAGGGAAATCAGCACCACTACCTATTCCAGGAACAGTGAAAAAATCCAATTTCCAGGAGAGTAATGTACGTGAACCGGGTTACAGTCGTGGAAAAGTCTGTGTAAGGCAAGGGAGGCAGCATCCAAAGTCAGTAGATATACATATAATTCCTGCTCGGAACAGGTAAATAAATCTTGTCAGTAAGGATGTATCCCCAGGAGATGATTAGTTATTGATATTGTGTTCTTCCAGGTGTCTGATTTTATTGACTAAAGCCCAGTGCTCTTTAATAACCATGCTTTTCAGCAATACTCTATGCAATTACCACATATTGGATTTTAGAGGTACATGTACTATTCGATCCTTGTGTTTTTACAATTTTCTTTACATTTTGCTGAACTTCCATGGATAATTTCATTTTTCTAAAATGTATACAAAGTATTGTGAATGGAGATTACTTGGAAATAACCCGACTTTCCTAAATAACACTTGTGGTTTCTGCAAATATATGTGGTAAAGATTAGGTTAGATTAGGTTGGATTTTGCTCTTAAAACCAGACAACTCGGTGAACAACAGTTATTTATATGTTTAAAATAAAAGTGCTGAATTGTGACAAAGGCTACCGGTTGTTGCCAGTGGTAAGAATCGTTTCTGCTGTTTGATGAATATGGTCAACAATTTAGTTCGGACTTTCACAGCAAAGAACTGTAATTGTTTTTCAGACAAAACTAAAAACTGGTCTGTTTTGTGTACATGGCTTTAGCTTGTTTTCAAGCACATTGTCTCAGGGGGCTAAGGAACCACATGCTACCGGGCATACCAGTTCACGAGATGACAAAAGGAACAAATTTCTTCAGTCGGTTGTTAATTCCAGTTATTTAGAAAGACATACATTCACACTGTATAAGTATAATGTACATTTGTGCACATACTCAAGGGAATCATAACACAGAAAGAAAGCATTATACATTTTAGTATCCTATTCATAAAGCTGCCTTATTGATTGGAAAAAACGCTTAAAAAATGAAAAGTCATGAAGTCACCTGCTGGTTTACTACTGATTACAGATGATGTATGAGCCAATTAAACTCAGTGTTATCTGCTAAAGAAAAAGAAAAAATGATTTTTGAATACCTAATTGTATTGATTCATGGATTAAAACAGCACAAACTTATTTGGCAGCTGGCTCTTGACGTCAGCTGGCTGTTGTACAGAAGTCCATGAATTCTCATATTTCACAAATTGCGTTGAGTTTCTTCTGCTACATGTACTAGTACATGTGCTTCGAATTCCCATGGTATTTTACTGTTCTAGTAGCATCATTGGGAATTTTTTTAAAAATGATAATAAATGATTGCAGACTGATACCCACACTTATAATATAAGATTTGATATTGAAGCCCATGGCAATATATTTCTACCAAAAGGGAAAGGGAACAGTAACACTGTAATTACCCAGTATAAGGTTGTATCATAAATGAGTCAGGTCCTTAATTTTAGCGTACGTAAGTAATCTACAAGAAGATGCGCTACTGTACATTAGGTTATTACATTTCAATTTCCTTTACTTGAATGTACATGTATTGTCATGTTTATTTGCAGACAGTTATTGATAGGTGGCAGAATAAGCACCCTTATAATAGGCAATATATAACATTTTGTATCATTATTACCCCCATTGAGATGGAGTGCTCCCTGGTTATAATTTTAACACAATTACGTACCATGATAAGTTTTTCCAAAAAAGTGATTTTATTATATTTTATTTATCCAGATGAGGTGGCAAGACAATTTAGTATTTACTGGTAAAGTAATGAAACAGATAAATATTTGAAAGTGTAAAAATTGAATTTTCAAGAATAGCTGAAAGAAAAAAGTATTTCAATTTTTTTCATAATTGTGATAATGTCAGAACCTCATGTAACACAACATTACAAGATTCTTGAACAGTTTTAGAATGGGCATTTGTAATTTACCAAAATAAGAAAGAAAAAAATAAAACTGTTCATGTACTAAGGAACCACCTCTTATTCATCTCTCACTAATGCTTAAAATTTCCACCTCTGTTGTAAAATTTAACCAACATTTTAAAGGTTTGTTTAATTAGCCATGTCTTGACGTCAACAGGTAGGACATTGGGATTGGTAGCTGATAATTAACCCCAATCTCTATAGCATTTTGGGCTGCAGTTTTTACCTAGCCACAGTTCTGTAGTTAAAACTATTCAGTGTGATTGTATCTTTAATTCCAGAGCAACTGTATTTCTAATAAACCCACCTCAGAACTTTGTTCTATATTACTGTGTTCCTGACTAGATGTTTGCATTTGAAATTAACACATTCAAACACAGCAGCTAGATAACTAGCCTAATTTCCTTGGTATTATGGCCTGCAAATTTATGCAGTGTATGTGACTGAAAAGTTCTTATGAACTTTAATAGTTGAGGTAAATCCTATTGGAGGAACATACTCTGAGTACCGACCAACAGGGAGAAAAAAGCATGTACTAGTACACTATTGATACTGTATTGGATCCTACTTAACACATGTATTTATCTTCCTGTATTTTATTTGCAGCTTTGATGTTGAAAATGGTGCTTCCCCCAACCGTAGCCCCCTGGATGCAGCCAGCCCATCCTCCGGACTGGTACTTCAAAACCTTCCTCAACAGCGCAGAGAGTCCTTTCTCTACAGATCTGACAGCGATTTTGATCTCTCGCCCAAGTCTCTGTCTCGAAATTCTTCCCTTACAAGTGAACTGTAAGTACATGTTTGTTTTCCATGTATGTTTATTCTCAAATTGTGACTGGCTCACCATTTTGCTCTGACATCCAGTACCAACCTGTTAATGTTTCTTTTTATGTAAAGCAAGACAAAAAATAGTTTACAGAATCATAGACATAAAACAATAATCTACAACTGTCAAAAGAGAGGTGGGTGATCTTGTTATTTACAAATGCAAAGGAGGTCAATGAAAAATGCATTGATTTTTAATGCATGATTTGATAGCCATGTGGCTTACATGATGAAACTGATCTTGTTCATACAGATGCTTACAGGTTGGTTACTTCATGCAGGTAATTGGCATAGTTGTTACATTTATCTCGCTGTCACAATTTGGGAATACAGAAATGTGCTGTCTCACCTAACACATTTGGCCTGTAAAGGATATTTGAAGTCCCGAGAGGCTTTGTCTTTCGCCATAGTCATATATCTTAATTATACAATTGTGTGTATACGTGCATGTGTGTGTGTGTGACTTTTACTTTTTTGATATGTTATTATTTATCAGATTATCTTAGATTTTCACCTGTATTACATGTAGATGTTTCTATACAATGGTTGTGATTAAATAATAACATTAAGAGTAAACTCGATCATAATCAGCAACATCATGATTATGCATCTTATTCATTGTCTGTTAGACATTACACACAAATAGATGTAAAAAGCCTCCTGCTGCCCAGTTTTGTGTATAGACACCTGTCGAAAGTCATGCTATATCTTAATGTTTGTACTCTACTGATATGCAGAGATTGCTTTTTGGTACCACTTCTCTTATTGCCAATCAGTTCAGTGAACACTGCAGTTGATAAAGCCAAATTTTGTCAAAGACTGGTCTTTGTGGTAAGGTAGAGTGTTTTTCAAGACACAAGAAGAAAAGTGCTACATATGTAGCAATTGGGTAGAGATTTTTAAAAAAAGCTGGTATGACATATTTGGTGAATGCTTTTTTCCTAATAGTCAATGTTAACTTCATCTGGGTCATTCATTCAAAGCACTATTTCAAAACTTGTGTTGGGAATTTTTTTTCAAAATATTGATAGGTATGAAATTTGAATATCATACCTGTCTCACCATTGTGAATGACATCTAGTATATATCAGTATTCATTTGCCATTTCTTAGTGCTCTATAAAGTATTTTTGGAACTAAAAAAAGTTGTTAAATTAAATGTAATAGATAGGTGTAATAAAACTTTTCTAAAACTTGATCTAGATTTGCTTAATAGTTAAAAAGTAGGCCCTTAGGTTTTTACTATTCATCCAGTTCAGACATGAGCTTTTTTTACAGAATTGCAGAATTCCAATATTTTTAATTCAATTATGGTAGGACCTAAGGCTTTCCTTGGACCCCAGCAGGTTAAGTATTTTGCACCACAATAAATGTTCATAGTTTTTTTTAACCCAGTCTAGCTCATGTCTGCTTTGCTGTTAGAGATCAATAGAGGGTGGAGTTCTGCAGGAGACATGCCAGACTGATTTTCCTACTAGATGGCAGCAGTGTGCAGGATTATTCACAGTCCAAAAAATAAATCTGTTTTTATTTCCACTAGGGAACATTCAGTAGAATTAATATAAAAATGGCCAAAAAATATGCCTGGATAACTGCTAGTGTCTTTCATGCACTTGCATTTGTGTGTCCATGCAAAACAATATCTGATAGATATGAGACTAAGGCTCTGTTCTCACAACTTTTAGATCGATCTATCACGGCGGGGAGTCTCACTAGATTACTGTCAGATAATCCCCCTTAAGTGTCCGTCCCCGCCTACTACAAGCTTTAAGGGGTAATTAACTTTCGTGTCCGCCCGGCTGACAGCTATTTAGCGTGAACCCCCAGGGAGTTAGGTCGCTCCAATGTAGGTCGATCTAATCTATGAGAATGGGGTGTAATTTTCACCACTTAAGGCCAGCTACCCAATAGAATGTTCCCTTTCCTATGTTTAATATAGTCAACGACTTGTAAAAATTGTTTGCTTGGTTATTCATCTTAAGGCAGATCCAGTACTTTTTAAGGCAGAGCCAAATCTTCTTTTTTTTTTTTTCGAAATTAAATCTGAATAATTTACAGGGAACAAATTGATTCATCTTATACATAAAGTTATGCAGAAATTGCTTTTGCCATCTGCGTTGTCACTGTGGAAAATGTGGCATGTTCCTAAACAAAGAAGATGCTTTTTTCCTAAATTAAATTTAAATTATTTAATAAAAAACAACTTTTCCATTTTATACATGAACTAATGCAGAAAACCAATCTCATTCCTCATACATCATTTGTATAAGACTTGTAGTATTGCAACAAAGCATATGTAATAGTACAGGTAAGAAAGGAAACAATTGCACTGGATTGCTTTTTTTTTTCATTTTTGATTTTCAATTAAGCAATTGATAATGCATCAGGTGCAATTTTTTTTCTAATCATCACTCAAAAACCACCAACTTAGAGTAACAATGTGGGTGCTTTCCAATGCATGAAATTTTAATGGATTTTGTTAGAAGTAACAATGTTTAAGAGTAGCAGTTAGGGATGTTAAGAGATGACTCTTTTTGCAGCCCTTGTAGAATTATCAGGTGTCACTGTGAAATTGATGAACAACTTAGATTTATCAAGTTGCCCAAAGTTGGTTAAGTTGTACCCAAGTTAAATTAGTCCTCTCCCCCCCACCTCCCCGCTCCTCTTTGGAGCCTGCATAAAAAAATTCACAATGTCTAAGTTCACATATTGGGGATTTTTACTAATTTATACATTGGCATAATTAAGATATTTTTGTTATTGAATTATAGCAAAGGATTATTTTGTTTTCACAAATAAGTTGTATGTAGAGTGCATTTACACCAATTTTAGCAAACCTTTTCTCAGTAAAATGAACTTCTGTTTTCTTCACTTACCATAAAGATGGACCAGAAATCTTGAATTGTTCTGATTTATGATACAAAGAAGATGATCCTATGAGTGAAAAATATTTGAATTGTGATGAAAATGTGAAGAATCTTGACAATTCTTGACACACATTGAGCTATTAGGTCGATGACCTTTATGCAGTGCACTAGTTAAACTACGTATATTGATTTTAGATTATCTGGGAAATGATCAGATAAGTCATATATGTAAACATGTTTATTGTTATGCCTTTTGTCAGTATTTTGCACAGATGATAATTATGTTGAGCAGCCCCATATAAACTGTTTGCATAAGAGAAAAATTACATCCTTGCTAGAAAGAAAGAGAGATGGTAAATGAAGTTTACAGTAGCCCCAGTTCCAGCAGTTCTGAATGAAGAAGACTTAAATATGTGGAGGAAAAGGTATTGTTTTACTTCCTTTGTGAAATCCGCACAGTGAAGCTCTTTTCTTAGTATTAACTCATATCTGTTGTATGGTTTAAATATTGCAATCTTGTTTTTTTTAAGTGTAGATTCTTTTGAAGGGAGGGTCCTGCCACTATAGTATGTAGATATACATCACATATGTGGTTTGTTTTGATAAGTACTACAGTAGTAAATATGAAAAAATAAGGTGTTAGAAAAAAATGATATCTCTAGGTGATAGAGAATATGAATGGGATTATGTTGACATCATGAGAATGAATGGCATGTTGTTATTTTTTTTATTAGGGGAGGGGGTGGTTTGTGCACATATCAGAACTTTTTAGATATATCATGAAGAGTGTGATGTGTATAATGGAGAAAGGGGAGGGGGGGGGGAGCACGTGCCTGATAGCACTTACATAGGGTATTTGTGGTCAGAAAGATCATGCTGAAGGTTCATCTTTACAAATGACACCAATAACGGAACTGATTTGTGTGATAAGGTTGTAACAGTTCAGTGTCTCTGGATAGAGATGTGCATCTGGCGAAGGTGTGGGCATTCAAGACCCAATTTATCATCAATCTGAAAGTAACTGTTGCCACTAGGAGGAGATTTGTCAGATAACTACTTCCTTCGACCAGCTTGTGTCCTGTGTCGCCCAAGGACAGTTCCAGGTTAAATGAGGCGTGGACTGTCCCCTCCACCCTCTGGGCGGGCCCTGGTGCCATAATGTGGAAGAAAACATTAAGATATATACTAGATCAGGATAAAGTTAGTTTAGTTGAAGGAGCTCACCGAAGAGGACTGTTTTCCAGTGGCCTTCAGCTGGCTAATTGTATGGTGAGCCTGCTTTTTAATCGTTAGTAATTTTTAAAAGGTATCATACTTTTTTTTATCACATTTACCATGTTTACTTGGGGGCTGTATCAGTGTAATGAAATCATAGAAAATGCTTTGTCTTAAAATGTCGACAATATCAAAGTGAAGAAAAGTAAAATTAATAATATATAAATAAATAATGATAATAAAATAACAATAAAGAAAATAATGATAAGAAAGCAGCAATTTTTTATTATCAGTCAGTAGGATGATAATCAACTTAAGTTTTAAAAGGCAAAATGAGTATAATCCTGTGTATAAAGTTCTGCATGCATGTTAGAAAAGAGAGAAAGCAATTTTTAATTAAAATATTTCAAAAATAAATATAAATGCAGTTTAAATACAGATCGTTAAAAGTGATATCAACCTCACACATCTTCATACAAATTGCCCTGGAAAGGGTTACATTTCGAGATTTGAATAGACAATTAACAAGTTAGGCTGATATTGTAGCGAACAGGATATTCATCATGCAAGAATTGAACTGAACTTTTGAAAATCAATTATCTGTTCAGTATTCATGGCAATATGTCCTGATAACAGAAGTATTGTTAAGAAAACAAGACGGCTACATTGTGCAGGGAATGTGTATGGATTTTCCTCATTCGAGATCTCCAGTTTGAAGTAAATTTAATCCACTGACATTATTTCAATTAAATTCTAATTGCAGTGATAGACATTGCATGTAATGACACTTATGTTTAAGATTGCTATTTTTATTTTCTGATAAATTTATTTACAAAAAAATGATACTAGGAGACAGCTTCATCCAGCTTCTTCACTTTGTAATTAGACGAACATTAACAAATACCTTCGTTAACATGCATCATTTGTGTGGTGTTTATTGCCTCTAGAAACTGTGGGACTAGAGAGATGTCTTTCATGGTGCCAAAATACTTTCCAGAAGGACTACAGATGACTGTGTCTCTAATTGTTATTGTCCTTAAAGTACCCAAAGTAGCATTTGGATTTGGCCCCAGGAGAATACATTAATTCATTATTGGTTAATAAGTGGCATCCCAGGGCAATTAATTGTAGCTTTGGTCATTGCATATTGCCAACATAGTAAAATTCCATATAGCACTGCTGTTTTGTACTTGGCACACTTCAGGGGTCACATCTGGGGCTAAGGGCCAACTCTGAGGTCATTTCTCTCACCTGAGCACATCATTTTGCCTTAAGTGAGTAATGGTCTCAGCAGTTAAAGAACAGGTGCACTGATGTGATCAACACCAATTAGCAAAGTTAAACGACCCAGGGTTAATGACCATTAAAACTGACCAGTGTCCATGTGATACTATACAAATGGTCTTTTGTTGACATGCTGGGCTTTAAACCACTTAAACACAATGAATGACTGTTTTGATACAACAAAATCCCTGTGCACCTTTAGAGACCCCTCCCAACAATAATGTAGCTGCATCTGTGCTGCATTGTGTTTTTCTTCTAACCAAAGTAACAAAGAATACACTGGTTTGTACATCAGGGCACCAGTTGTCCTGAAAGATGTCAAAAAGATTCAGATATCATTGTCACCGCACACAAAAGCAATGTAAAAAAAACCACAAGCTTTGAATGTTTTGTAACGTTATATAAATACCTCAGCTTTGATGATTAAAACCTAAGAGCAATGTGCATCAGCATAGCGGTTTAGATTGTAATGAGAAGCGATGCATGTTCAGGTGACATTTTCCCTGAGGTAAAATCAACAAATCACTATGGTGTCATATCCCTTTCTGAGGTTTTCTCTGTGGTGCCTGGGTTAGGAGAGGCTACTAAGCTTAGTCAGTTCACATACAGGGCACTTGAATACAATTACATGAGGTTAAAGATATGAATACTGAATGCTGTGAAAAGTATGGGGATTTCATCTTGATATCTGATTATTTGAAATGAACATGGAAACAAAAAATATTTAGAACTTAAGCTGCTTTTCTAATTTTTCCCTGAAACCTCTCAAGAACACAGTTTGAAAATGTTTACAGTTGTTATTGATGAAAATGTTAGTTGATAAATTGTCCAAATAAGAGTTTATTTTCTGAACATTGCCCCTGAGGTAAACATGGTAAATGCTCTCTTGTTCTTGGTACTGATAGAGGTAAGATGATCTCATAAACAAGAACAAGATTTTTTCTTAAATTGCCAGCCTTTGATCCCAGATAGAACAAGCCAAAACATGACACTAATCACTGCCTCTAAGGCTTCCTTGGGGACTACAAAATTTGACCACTGGGAGATTTTTGTAGATGCTGTTCATGTCATTTTTTTCCGTTTAAAGCTTAGTAGTAGTTAAAGATTACCCGATTCCTGGTTTGTTTCCTTTGTTTTGTAATAGTATAAATGAACAGAAGTCATCAAAACATGTAAATTGCCTGTAATGGAGATGAATGGCCTTTTAATATCTTGACATATAAAATTGATCTGTGATTGTAATCCATTTGGTATATTTCTTGGGAGGACAATCAGATGGAGTTTCTTGTTTACTTCAGTTTTGTGAGGACAGTTCAGTTCACGGTGTGTGTTTATAAAAGACCCACAGCTTGCTGGGAGGCCTCAGACAACTAACACCACAGCAGAAGAATACAGCACAAACACAGAGTAAAATTATTAACTTTTTTGAAAGATCATTTAGACAAAGTTGCACAACAACAAATAACATCGTCATTATGTCTGGTTGTCATGGCAACTGGGCCTGTCATACCTGGGCCAAGCGGCTTATCAAAGCAGTAACCTCTAAAAAGAAGAGGTAAGTGTTTGTTTGTCAGGTTAATGAGGAAATTTTGATCTTGTTGTGATAACAGCCTGTAGACATTTTATTTAGCAGATTCTATTATATTTCAAATTATTCTGATTCCAAATTTTTTATCTAAAAATATCTTTAAGATATATTTGTTAATTTAGTATATAAAACAAATTATGGGTATTTGTTTAAAAAAATCTCTTTTTTTATTGGAGATTTTTTATATAAAAAATGATGGGTGGTATAGTATTATATTAATTTTTTTTTTTTTTTTGATGAATTAGGTTGAAATTCAGTAATATTAGCAGATGTTGCATCCAATCTGCTTGTATATCATTCATGTAAATTTCTACAAAGTGATTGATGAGTGGTAACAGCTAGTGCGACGAGGAGAGGAAAAAACTAATTATTTTATCTAGATGTGCCAAGGGAGATGTGTTTCAATATTGTTTCATGAAATTCTGGCAAGTCTTAATATAGTCACGTAAGAGAACCAATTATACCATTGATTATAAGTTGGTTTCCAAACTTTGACAGGCTACCACATATCATATGCTGTTTGTGCTGTTTTATCCATGTAGGTGTTTTATGATAGATATACAAAATAAAATCAATATCATTTAGTGCATTATATATATATCAGACAATGTAATTGGATTCTGAAGTGTCCACTGGGACCACATTACAGATACAGCTACTGCGGATGGAGGATGTACCAGATCTTTGCCAGTAAATTGTAGATCAATTATGACAGTAACTAGGCTGACACAGGTTTAAGCTTGGCTCAGCCCTTTTACAGGTTGCTTTGTATAATAGAATTAGTGAATGAATGAATTAATAAATAAATCAGTTAGGAAAAAATATTCTAATGCTGTTGTAAATAATGCTGTGTCAGCTACAGTGCAGTCTTATCATTCATAAAATACCACTTATAAGTCATTTTCCATTCAGCAATCTACAAGTTAGCTATGAGGATAAACTGTGCAAGTAATATTTTTCCCATTTGACAGACTCTTTATCCAATATTAGGTCACTGTCGTTTTAATTAAAAAATACAAAGATCAATTTCAGGCTTCACTTTTGTAAATATTGTGGATCAAGTTGAGTCAATGGTGGTTATCAGATTGAACTGAGTGTCAACCAGTATGCTTCTCATTGTATTTTAGGGTCCTTTTCACACTGAGTAGTGCATTCACAATAAGGTCTATACCAAGGCACTTTGAGAGGTCCTAACATGTAATTGTGCTCTTGAGAGGGGGGGGGGGGGGGGGGTACTCCCTTTCACTGTTCTCCAAAAGAGCATTCCCTGCTGTTATTTAAGTTAATTGGCTATGCTCGGTGTGGAACTTGGTGATTCTCTTATGTAAAAGCCATGCTACTGAGTTGTCAATCTACCAAAGTGTATCAGTACAGACTGTATCACTTAAGTAAAATACTGCTCAATTTGGAAAAGGCGTAAGAGTTAATTATGATGATCCAGTCTCAATGAAAATATTACACTTAAATTACACTGTCTGTATATTATCACATTTGCAAAATTTCTTTAAAAATTGATAGAATTCTTAGCCAGTGTATGCCCATTGTGAATATGAGCACTGCTTGTCTTCTGTTGGGTAAAGAATTACTTCCTTGTTTGTAGTTTGCCTACAAATACTGCTAAAAAAGAAAAAAATTTAAAATTTACTAGAAAACATATTGTTAATGCAATTTAAAGAGCACTCAATTTTATTAAGGTTGATCTAAACTCAAGTCTTATAAAAAAATTGCCTTTTCAACCTTAGCTGATCAGCTGGAGGTCTTTTTTTCTTTTTTTTTCTTCATCTAAACTTTAATGGACTAATTAATAAGATTTATGAATATGCCTTAGGAATATGGCTACTTTGTGTAAGAAAAGAAATAAAAGATTTGAGGGTAGAACTGATGATTGCTGAACTAAATTGAGAGGGAAAGATTAATAATTATCAACAAAGACCAGACTGAAGTCATGTGTAATGTATAGATGTCAAAATGACAGGAAGAAAGTCTCAGTCTTTGCAAGACGTAGACAACTCCAGCAAAGGAAATTGATTTTCTAACCATGTAGGACAAACTTAGTATCATATGGATATAAGGCCAAACTTTTCTTTAAAAATCCTTTGCTACCATAAAAATGACTAGTATCATCACTGTATGACCATGGATAACCAAGACGGTAATAGTTTTGCACTTGAATCTTACCCTCATTCTTATCAAAAGTTCATTACATTAGATCTACATGACATCATAAATGTTAAAATCAATGGTTTATTAATGAATGTGCTTACCCTGCTGTACACCATTACTATATCTTGTTTTACTTTCTTTTTTTTGTATCACTAGTTATCTTTTTCCACCTAATCACCAGACTTGTAAATCATGCCTTTGTGTTCATTATTTTCAGTGTAAAATGAGTGGTAACAGCATGTACAAGATATGTTTAGCACATGTAAAGCTATAAAGGTAGAAGCATTTGTATGTTTAGCATTGTCAGGTAGATTACACTTGTTTATGCTAAAGTAAAATCTACCTTATCTCTATTACAAATTTGCTTCTGTAGAAATGCTTCTCAGTGGATTGTTTGTTGACCTTTTCTATAAAAAACTGGGTTATATATATAGGAGAAAGGGGGAGGGGGGGGGGTCAACAGCTGGAGCACAAAGCAGGAAATCAATCTCCTTGCCTTACCCAAGTATTACCTGTGTCAGCTCAACCTGTTGTCTTCGTAACAACATTGCAGCCCGTTTTAATGAAGTGGTTTCATGCAACATCCCTCTTCCTTCCCAGCCAGGTGGTAAGATCTTAATACACATTGATCAGGATTTGAGCTCTGCCAGAGAAAGTTGAGAAGCGAAGGCCTAATCCTTGAGATGATGTCTGCATAACTGAGGTACCAGGCAAGCAGATATGCTGTACTGTGTGTAAGCATAGGCACGTACAGTACACATGCGTGTTGGGGTGTTTTGAATTACAGAATCAAGGAGGTCACACACAGTATCTGTTGTCTGTTGATTATCCGTCTTAACACACTGGTCATATTTATCAGGCGTGATTCTGGAACAGTTGCAACACAGAAGATGTTTTTAATCTGATGAAAATTAGCTTAATATTAGCCATGGGAATGTTTTTCTAAACGGGAGTTTATAGCAGTGCACTAGGTTATGTGCCAAGCAGAATGATTACTGTGGATTTCATAGGCAGTGCTACTAGTGCTAGTACTGGCCAAATCGTGTGTGGATGTCGACCATACTAGGTGAATTTACAGGATTAGCCAACTCTGCTAGTGGTTACCATGGTGATTCTCGTACTTAATCACGGAAGAATCATTCCTTGAGCTTCAGAGTTTCTCATAGATAGAGACAGAGCTGTAGGACATGTGGAGTTGGAATCTTATGTCATTCCATTATTCTGGCTATTAATTTAAGCAAACTAAGTGGAAAACTCAGAATATCAGGATCTCTCACTTCTATTTACTAGTATTGGCTGTGATGATGATGAAAAAAGGCTTACAAAACAATAAATGCTCTCACTTGACTGTGGAATCAAGTAGGAATGGAAAAGATGGAGGCACGTGTAACATGCATCGTGTGATGAGCACAAGTGCTCTCCGTATACCCAAACAAAGGTCTTCATTTTGGGAAAGGTAGGTGTAAAGTATGTGAAGAACTGAAGTTGATTAAATATGAAAAACATGTTCCACAAAAAAAAATTGATCACGCTCAACACTGGTATTTGATATCATTGCATTGGCTTTTATTAGCTTGGGTGACCGACTGAAGAGAAAAATGTTTGCCTGACTATTGAATGTCTTTATACTGTATGTTTTGTGTTGATTCTTTTCAACAATGGCTTTTAAGGCCCATACATATATAGAGGCAGAAAATAATCATTAAAAACAACTTGTCACACCTGATTTTATTCACTGTCAAATGTGTGTGTTGCATTTAAATGATATTATTTGTCCACAATCTTACTCTGCAGAAGATCATTTTGGAACATGCTCTTGACTTAAATGTTCAAATAAAGTATGTCCACCCCTATGTATTGAATATTCTGCATTGCTGCACTATTGTAGTTTATTTATCTCTAGCTAAATGCAGCTCAATATGACATATTTTATACCAGTTATGGATACAAAGTTCATGGTCTTGCCATTTGCCAAAGCAGTAGTTGTGACCAAATGTTCAAATTTTTATCCAAATCTAATCACAACCCCCAAAATATATGATATGCCTCTGAAGCGGATCTTAAAATATCTGAAACTGTGGAGGCAAACTGGGCCTGCTGGTCTGAACTATGTACTAAAGGGACCAGAAGACATATTGCAGCTATGGAGTATTCTCGCTAAAGGTTATCTGAAAGAACCTCTTTCATCCATCATACAGATCTTGGTTGGTGGTTTGCTCCTCATAACAGTTCAAGGAGTTCTAACAGTGATACAGCACCATCTCCTATGTTGGCTTATCTGTTCTTGCTAATGACTGTAAAAAATATAGATTTATGTAAGTCTTGACGTGGCCATGTCCCCAATTGGCATCGATCTTTATTAGGCACAGTTCACTGCAGTTGATAATAAAGGAAGATATTTAATCCTTTTCTTAAGTTTCTATAGGAATGATGTTTTGCTTGTGGCAAGATTATGTCTTGTCCACAAATCATGTAATTTGCAAACATTTATATTAGTTCACAGCTCAATAATTCTTGAATATACATGTTGGCATATCTCTCAGTTGTCAGTTTCATTTTTATTTTTAAAAAAATGGAGCAATTATGTTTCTTTGCTATTGATAGATCCAAAGTTCAGAACTAAGATCTTATAAATGTATTACTTTATGAGACAAGGGGAAAACTATATGCTCCCAAAGATTTGTACACGTAAGCATTGAATTATTGTTATAAAACATTCTACATAATACATTTGATATGACTGGCTGAAGAACAGATTGAAGAACTTGGAAGGGTTAGTCAACTGTCTTTACAACTTATTGGGTTAGTCAACTGTAGCTTCTCAGTGTCACAGAACTTTTTTAAATTGTTTTTTGTGGCAAATATATGGAAATAACCAATATCATTCATAATATGTATCTTTGGAGCCTAACCTTTGATTAATAATTTGATTATTTATTCATCTTTGTATGCAAAACAACAAAGACTGATATTAAACAGGCAGGACAAATGGGACTCAGATATATTAATTTTCTTATCTTCAGTGTTACATCTATGGAAAGCAATGCTGCTTAGATTGTAGACCCATATTGTGCAGCAGAGGAAAATAACTCAAGCAAAACATAGTATGGAATTTTGATAAGAAAATTGGAAATAGGCAGAAGCAAAAGAAAATATTGAAATCAATTTTGCCCAAGTCTATTTGATTACAGATTTAGCATTCAGCCATGCACAATCTATACCATCCAATAAAATTATCTTTTTGCTTTGTCTTTGGTCGTGTTGTATTAGTTTACATATACTGGATAGCTCGTTTGCAATGAGGTGATTGAATTCTGTTGTGATACATGCAGTTCTGTAATGTGCATATTCTTAATTAAAAGACAATTGGAGTCCACTTTTTGTTTGAGTGCTATATGAAGTGCACCTTTAACTTGAAAAAAAGAGGGGCATGACTATTGCTTAAGCAGCATACAGTCAAAACATCATTCACACAAGTAAAGCCGAGAGCACTTAATGAATTTCACTTGCCCTTTTAGACTAACTTTCCAGTGTGTTCCCTTCTTCTTTCACTGGAAATATTGACTTTTTCATCAATCTGCTAAAGCAGAAAACTAGTGCAATCCATGTAAACATCTTGCACATTCCTGCAAATTTTTTCAGCAACGTGAAAGTTGTATTGAAAATGTAGAACAAACACCAAGCTGAGATGCACTCAAGGAAAATGAAAGAGATGTTATTTCAAGGAAGATTCCAAAAATTAATTTTTTGGTTTACAAATGTTTATTTAAACTGAGTATAAGTGCTTAGATGTTGTAATGAACATGTCAAATAGCAGTAGCTTTAATTGTTTAAACATGGGCAGAATGACAAGTTCTAGATGTTTTATTGCACCCGTACTCCAGCAGTAAACACCTGCAAATGTGTACCATCAGTGTATTACCTGTAGTGCATAAAAATGAAATATTCACCCTAATATAGAGAATAACATAGGTACAAAATCTATGTGTGCCCATTGGCAGTGCAAATATTGGACCATTTGCTGGGCTCGTTTTGGTTCATCTGATGAGTAAACTTTAAAGCTGTTAATGGAACAAATGCAATAAAAAGGAATTAAGAATACAGGTGTCCTGGTTTTGAAGTCTGTTGGGTTCTTTTATCAAAGTTCATTTGAGCAGAGCCACCCTCTGAATGATGATGTTACCCTGGAGAGGTCACCAACTTGGTTTAGTTTTACTAGAGTTTGAGTGATTCTGGCCGTGTGTGTGTTGGAAAATTTATAGTAATGAGACCCTTGATATTTTTAATTGGAGGACATGTAACTTAAAAGGAAAAGGTATTCGAATTATTGCTTCTTCTTTCCCCATATTAGTTTAGTATTTAGAGCATACAATACACATAAGACCTTTCTATAAGAAAAAATTCCCCATTTCAACACTTTCCTCTTAATCACCAATTTAGATAAACCATGTTTGAACCATTATAAAATTGAATTTTTTAAACCAGTTTTTGAATTTCAAGATTATGTATTTTTGAATCTGTGTCTTTGCCAAAGTGTTATATTTTTTTTTTCAATATTTTATTCTAAATTGTAACACCTAGGATAAAGAACAAATAGGTGAGTGCAGCTTGCATGTAGGCAGGTAGTGTTATCTGGGGTTAGTAATCATCTTGGAAATTGAATGAATTAAACAAGCTCTACCCTACACCAGGATGCCGTGCTCTTCCGCTACTGCTGAGCTTGAGAAGCTGTCACTTGATTGTCAGAAACTAAGCTGCTGCAGATCAAATATTCATTGACACACCTTTGTCATGATAGTTCTTTTATGCTGGTTTCTGGTTTTCCATCATAAAATAGAGATTAATTGTCAGTTCACACCTCTGACAAAAAATGGAGAATGTAGCTTTGGATATCGTGGTATTTTACTTCTTTTGTGTAGGTGGACTGAAGAAAGTAAAAGTGAAATTTTTGATAAAAAGTGAAATATAAATATTGACATTTAGTTAAAGATATATGTTAAATGCCTTTGCTACACTTTTCCAGATTTATTTACCAATAGTAGAAAATTATTTTAAAATGGCATGTGTTTTGGAAAGACTTTAGGTATAAAAGGTGTTTTCCCTTATTTTGTACAAAGTCAGTAGTAAGGGATATCTCATTTTGCCCCCCCCCCCCCTCCCCCACATTGTTACTTGCCCACATCATTATCCTCCATAGCAAAATTGTGATTTACCCACATAGATATGCCCTTGCACTGTTGCTCCCACTTATCCGTTTCTGAATTCAGTTTAAATTATTTGTTACTTTTAGGTCCAGGAAGGCATATTTATAGAAAAAGATTTATAGTAAGGTTTTTGTAATGGAGAATTATGTTTTGTATGTTGCGTTTTTACTTGACAGATTCTGTATTATAGGGGAGTAGCAATTCCAGTTAGTAATGGTTCAGGGAAGTAACAGCTTGGTGATGTAAAGGGGTGTATCCCTGCCATTGCCTACATCTGTCTGTGCCGCTGGAGCAGGGGCCATAACTGAAGGAGTTGGGTCTTTAAACTTATTGATGTCATACATGTATGCAGGGTTTAAATACAAGTGCAGTTGTTAAATCTACAGTTTTTTTATGGACAGACACTGTTTCTGGTTATTAAAATATTTATGCTGAAATAGTTAGTCTATGTTTTCGTCAACTTTCATTCTTTTTTATTATTTGTTTTCATTTATTGTAATGCAACCATGGTATCTTTACTCAGAAGTGGTGAAAGGTTAAAAGTTTCCTTCCTGTTTTTTCTCGTAATTAGTTACTTTTTCTTCTCCTCTACCTTTCTGCTGCTAATATGCTATTTATCTTTATTTAGTCAAAAACAAACTTGGCAACAACAGTAAGCTGCGGCATTTTCTGCATTCAACCATCTTCAAGTTTTGTGTTGTACATGATATATGTATAATGAGTATAGTTTAATACAGCTGCATTACATTTATCCGTGCACTGCCACAATAGTAACCATATGTTATCAATCATTGAAGAGCTTTGCCATCAATACCAAACATGGTTCAATTCAATGTGCTGAATAATTAAATTGAATGTTTTCTGTAGAGGAAATTTTAAAATGTGCAGTTATTAAATCACTGAGATAGCCACATGTTTTGTAAATAAAGGACACAAAGAAAATGGCAGATATGACTCAAAACTGTCTGAGCGAAAAGCTTTGAAATTGACTCTCCAGCATATATGTTTCACCAAGGATACTCTTAATTCTTTTATTGCCATTAATAATCATATCATTTTAACATTGTGTCTACAAGACTTTGAAGACTGCCATGATGTAGATTTTTTCCACATTCTTTAGTTGTGACTTTAGAGTGCACAAATACCCTGGAATTGCATTATGTAGAAGTTATTAAAAAGGTAGACTAGGAAATCAAATCTGTTGCAAAGTGCTAGTCTGACATCAAAGGACAGCATTTGAATAGAAGTTAGTTTTGTTTGTAAAATCCATTATCTTGTTGTTTTCTGTCCATTTTGCACATAGTTTTGAAATTAATATGTGTTCATGAAGTATATTTATTTTCGTAAATGCTTCAAGGACTCGTTATAGTGTAAATAATGCCTACCTGTTATAGCTTGGAAAACTTCAAGTTTGTTTAGACCAGACTATATATTTTACAGACTTGTGTAAATGATATGTATAAAGTAATTATCTAGATGTAGTAAACAGGGTGTCTGCCTCTGTGATCATTTCATTGACGTCAGTCACATAACAAAAAGGTCCAAATGATATTTTTTTATTTAAGAGAAGCCCCGTGAAAAACTTTTCTGGTTTCAAAGTCCTGAAATCAGACGACAACATTGCAGAACATGCTCATATTTTATACTTTTCCATGCTGAAAGTCACATACACATGACAATTACTGAATGTCAGAAAACAATGTGTGGGATTATTTTTACTTATGTTTCCTATATTCATAAGAATACAAACCTTATTAATTGATACTTTTATTCACATTTAGTAACTTATGATAATTAGGTGGACAATTATTTTAGCATTCTTTTAATCTAGCTCAATTCCTTTTGTAGTTCAGTATATTCTGGCATTTTTCCATTTTATGTATTCAGATTAGGCCCTGTATCATGTCATCTTAAAGTATTTCTGCATTCATGGATTTTATTTCTGATAGGAATGAAAAAGTGCAGTTATTATACAGAATTGCAAAGTACATATCCCAGACCAAGTGTTACATGATTTATAAATAAGTTTTTTTTTACCTCAACCAAGGAGGTTATGTCTATGCCTTTGTTGGTTTGTTGATTAATACCCTTAACCCAAGAGTAAGAGACATATTCTGATAACATTTCAGGAAAGATAAAAAAGGTGCCAACTCAGAATTAATAAGATTTTGGTGGTGATCCATTTCTTAATTAATTTATATTAATGAGAATTGAGCTGCGTTGGCAGAGGTCTGCACTCTCTTCTCTAGTTGGGAACTGTGCCATCACCCATAGCTTTATAATCTGTTGATTAAGTCATTGAGTATTTGCTGTTGCTGTTGTTTTCTGTGCTAGAATCAAAAACTCATGATGTGTTGATCATGCTAATCTAATTGGCTTGAAAACATTGATGTTATTGTCATGATGGAACTTACAGGTCACACCATTTCATTGTTTTATATATTAAAAAAAAAGACGAGATATTAACCATCCTAGAAGATCATTATACATTTTTTGCATATTGATGGTGAAATTTATTAAGCCATTATATATATATTTTTTTAAAAGACTTGTCAATTTACCAACTGTAATAGGGATAGGGAGAATGTGTTAGTGAAGTTGGAGCACATCCAGATACATTGTTTTAATGATACAAAATTATGGAGTACATCTACCACAATCCTTTTGTTCATGTAAGTAAAAAAAACTGTATGTGTGTATTGTTTTTGTTGTTGTTATTAATGATGCTAGAAAATAACTGTCTACCCTCTTTTATATGGAATGATAATTTATCCAGGGAATCTCTATTCTTGGAGATTATCATTTTGTGGGGAGCATTGTTCTAAGAGAAAACGGTATAGGGCAACACCACCTTAGTGTATAACATGGCTAATGAAATTCTTTACTTAGAGTGCATTCCTGGAGATTTAGATCAATCCATTCGGATCGACCTAACTCCCTGGGGGTTCACACTAAATAGCAGTCAGCCGAGTGCACACAGTAGTTAATTACCCCCTTACAGCTTTTAGTAGGCAGGACAGACATTTAAGCCAGCTAAGCTGACAGTAATCTAGTGAGACTCCCCACAGGGATAGATCGATCTAAAATCTGTGGGAATGGGGTCTAAGTCTAAAGTACTGAGTTTTTTTATATTAAATAAATATTTCTCAACATTCATCTCAGCTTCAAACCTAACTTCTGTTACATGTTCTATGAGCAAACCAGATGTCTTTTAAGAGGTAAAAGGTAACTGAATTGAATTTTTGATTAATTTTGAAAAGGTTGCTCTTTATGTATGAAAGGATTTCATAAATTAAGACCCTAGTCATTAATTAATAGCCTTTTTTGATGGAATTTTGATGGAAAGTCATCCTACATCTAACATGACGTTCAGAATTTTGTGTATTTCTCTTTGAATTAATGTTTTACATACTTCAAGAAAATTAACCACTATCTGCATATATTCACACTGGCTTGAAGTCTAAACTATTTTCTGTCTTTGTCTCAAAAACAAAAAAAAGTTAAATTTAAGAGATAGAATGCTCTCCAAAGACATGGTCTTGGTTCCTGCATACATAAAACAAAGTTCTAAAATTCATTTCACAAGGTGTGAGACTGCATAAGTACAGTATTTGTGACCAAAATGCTTTCAGTTTATCATGCAATGATGTTAGGGAGAATGTAGATGTCCACTTTGCACACATGATGAAACATGAAGATATACAGTAGAAGCTTTATGTGGATTGTTTACTAATACCTTGTGCAGTCTACCATCAGTAACATTTCCTGGTTGAGGATCTTTCCATGAAAATAAAGTATTTCAATTCTAGAGGGAGTACCTTGGCATTCAAAATTCTGAATTTGCTTCAGCTTCGGCATAATTGGGTTTCTGTGCTTGGATAGACATATTGATAGTTTGCAACTGCATCAGTGATTCTTTTCAGTGTCATTTACCAGAATTCTGGTTGTTTGAAGAGCTGTGAGAGAACTTGGAGATTCAATTTTATGCTGCACATATTATCTGTGCTTTTCACCAATGGATTGATCGCTTGAATTTGATGCATTTTATCAAGGCCAGTATTTGATCAGAAATTTAAGCAAGTCTGATCATTAAATTATCCATCTATTTGTGCTCCATAGCTGCTGGCTCCCAGATCAATACTTTCACTAAACCAGAGATGTGAAAATGAATAAATTTTCATTGGTTGCTTTTCAAGAATTGCAAGTCAGATTGCTCAATAATGACCTGCATCCCGGAGGCTAGCTTGATGGCTGAAAAAAGGACCCATTTTAAATTTTCAGAGAATGACCATTCTTTCTGGCACATCAGGTAATTTTTTCCTCTTTTTTTCATTTCTGGCAAAGTTGTCAGCGTTCAATATGGCTGGGCCTAGATAATGGACAAAATTAGATCTCGATGTTGAAATATGGTTTCTTAACCACGTTTCTAATGATTTTTAGTTTTTTGTTCCATAGGCTGAGTAAGTGATGTGTTGTTTGGAGGAAAAGAATCATCCTATTTATTTCAGGAACTGCCGTCAATATTTGAAGTCTTTCTAAATTAGATTAAGCCAGTCTCACTTTTTTCTTGTTTGTGAAAAATCAACTGCTGTAGATATGTAAAAGTCAAATCCTCGACACTCGTAGCTCATAGTCTGTCTAGCATTCATTGGAGCCAGACCAATGCCTCCGTGTCAACTTTGTCGTGGAACTTACCGAGGTTCACAGTCACTTCCTAGGAGTGCAGGGACTTCTTGCATCAGAGGGTCACAGTCACTGCCTAGGACAGTCAGAGCATCTTGTCTTAGTAGCTACAGTCGGTTCAGCTTCAGGTAATCCCTGCCTTTGAAATAGTTGTTGAATGTGTGAATACTAGGAATACTTGAGATATCAAAACATCAAGACATACTTTGTAGTATTACCACCTGTAATGCCACTTCATGTTTTGCAGGGTCAAATTAGGTGATGAAAATACTTCTTTAAAAATTCTAGGTGTAGATTCAAATTACTCTCTTTGCATTAAATAAATTAGATTTCATAAATTTGGTTATATAAAAAAGACTAATTTGGCTAAGTTCGCAAGTGCCAAGGTCATTACCTTTAAGACAATTTTCAAAAGAAAAATTACCCCATTATGTAAAATTAACATATTTGCATTATTTAAACGAGTTTGCAATTTTTTAAAATAATACTAGCCAAAAACCAAACAAAAGTAAAGATATTTGAGCTTATTTAACCACATGAATTTTAAGTACAAATTTTTTTTTTCGACAAAATGTAGAAAAATACAATGAAAATTAATATGAAATATGTGTAATTTTCTTCATGGTTTCCCCTGTTTGTGGACATCAGTCATCCACATCTGAATGTGGACCTTATATCAGGAGTTGACGCCATGTAAATACCATGGCACTTGTTTGTAAGCCAAACTTGCCATGTCACATGTTCTGATGTGTATTATTCTTCCTCATTAGTCTGCTATCAGGGGACATCTAGTCTGCTGAATTGGAGTTGACAAATTTGTTGACCCGGTCTGTCATTTTTTCAGTCATCATAATGACTTATTGAGTATCATAAAGAATATAACATGGACATTTAACATGAAGATATATTTCAAATGGCATTTATTAACAACTTGTCAAGGCAGACCAGGCCAGAAAGCAAGAAGGGGGGTCACTTTGACTTTCCTTTTGGCTGGAAAAGCTTTGCACTGAATTAAAATTTGTCTATAGGTGCTATACTAGATACACTTTTTCAGAAAAAAATAACTCTCAGCTATTTACCAAGGTAAGAGAATGGTGAATTCCCAAAAAATGAGAGAAAGTATTTTTTAAGCATCAAAAGTTTGTGACAGAGTGTCACCTATACAATGCATTTTTCAGATTTCATTTATGAAGGTTCATTAATTCATGAAGGGTTTCACCTGTAAACCTTTCATTGGTTGGTTTAAGTTGGATCAGTGTATCTATCTAGTTTATCAAACAGGAATCGAAACATTGAGAACATTTAGTTACAACAGCAATATATCGTTGTTTTTCTCAGGACAGGTGCACCTACAGACCTGTTTTCAGCTATTATTCTTCTAGATCTGTTAACAGCAGAACAAACAATAAATCCAATTTTTTGGCAAATTTCAAAATCTAAAAAGTAGGAAAATTAACCCTGCATTTGGCCTATGTTTTTTTTTTCTCCATTTTGATTATACCTTGATTTGTGATATATCTCCCAGCTTTCCATGACCAAGTAGATTATCTGAAACCAGGGTATGGCATATTGTCTGCTGAGTATCTTCATGTAGACACCAGGGACTACCATGGTATTTTATAGAGAGGAAAAATCATTCAGAAAGTAAAATGTCATCAGGCCCCCAATCATCAGAGCAACATTCAAGTCCATCCAACTTCAGATCAAGTTGCCATCAAAAGAGGACACTGCCATGGATTTTGAAGTGAAAAAAAAATTGGGCTGAGCTTTTTCGTGTTGGAGATCTCTGAACCAGCAACAATTTCAAAGCAGGAATGATTAAAAGAACAAAAAGAGCTCAAGGGCCCTGAAATATTGGATTTTTTCAGTTAGCTTTATCAATATTTGCTGTAATGGAAACCGAGTTCAAGTTGCTACTGAATAAGGGTGGTAGATCACAATTATATGAATATCATATCAAGGTCATTTGTTTTTTTTTTTTTTGTTTTTTTTTTGTTTTTTTTGTAAATTTTTCACCAATACGTTTCATCAAAAAGACAGTTCTCTGGAGCAATGTTGGGCAGATAACTTATGAAAGTATGAAAACATTGGAAAAACCATGGCCAACTCATTCTGCTCCAATTCTTTCAGTCAATATTCGGGAAAACTGCAGTATTGAAATGTATTTGTTCTCTATTGATTTCTGGCTGGCTGGCAGCTGAGCAGTAGGATTGGAATACAATTACCATTGATGGAACTTGGTGATGATAATGATAAGATGAACAGGATGGCTCTTCTAAATAAATAACCCTGGTTTCTGAATTTGTACTTGAAAATTACTCAAAAGATACTCGGAAAAGGGATCCAGATAGAATGAGGTTGCATTTTGAAAGGAGAGGATTGAATATTATGCAACTGTCTTTCTGACTGATATTGTGAAAGGAACTAATTTTAAAAAGTGCAATAATGTTGAAGATAACACAGGCAAAGTTCAAACTTTACTGCAAATAACTTTTTTCATGAGAGCACATTACAAGGCTCTTTATGGTTAGATTAAGAAAAAAAACTTCTCTAAATCTTAATCAACTTGATCACGGGGACCTTTACAGTGTGTCAACAGGGAGACTGTAATTACATTTCTTTAAGTATATTTTTGCCTCAGTTCTGCGTAACTGCCTCTGTGTTACCCTGCCATGGCCCATACTACTGTGATCTGTGCAGTGGCACTATCCTGTTCTAGGCTAAAGAAATGACTTAAATTATGTATTGAGTTTCCTCCTCTGAGAGAACAAGAATCTCTTGCTGTCACTTCAACATCCATTATATTTGCAGTGATTAATTTTGCCATGGATTGACTGACATAAAAATAATTAAAAACAAGGAAATCATTGAACTGTTTTAGAAGTCCAGGTCCTGGATTATTTCAATGAAATAAGACATGCAAAATTAGGAAGTGATTGATGTTAGGAAGGTTTACATACATATTGAAGCATTGGGAATATTGCATAGCAGTAGAAATGCATTGTGAGTTCGCTGTATAAGTCCTGTTTCTGGCAAGCCTCGTAACTTGTCTGTAAAAGACTGAGTGTAAAGAGATGTGAGCTTTTTCAATATAAATAACATCACTGTGACATTTTTGTAGTTTTCTTTTTATCAGGGTTGGTATGCTCAATATTTTGGTGATTTACACTTAAAGAAAAGGCAAATATTTAAATATAATTGATGTAAAAGCCTTCATCTGTACCTTATTTGTATTGCAAAGCAGGGTGTGTGTTGATGGGCACTGCGTCAGCCCTGCTTCTTGATATATCATAGATATACCAGTGATTATAAAACCAAATACACCCACACGCCATGCCATCTATTGTTCATCTGATGCAATGAGTATGTAGCATTTGAATTTCCCATTAGCCTTCACTTCTGACCCTAATCAGGTAAATCATAGGTTTACCGCTCAATTGTTGTGGTTGACTTCTTATCTTTTATCTCAAGTCAGTTTCCGGTGTCCTGATAGTCTTCCATTCTTGTCAATTACACCTTGTTAAAAGAAAGTCTACCTGAACTGCAGGTGCATTTTGAGAGTGAGGCATGAAGTATGTGCATGTGTTTTCTTTCTGTATTGGAAAGTCATCAAAGCAGTTAGGATATATATCCCATATGTGGAGATTGATCTAGACTAGTGGTATATCGTGATGTGGTTAATAGTAGAGACACTGGCTGTGACACCAGCCGTGCACTTTAGGTAGGTGTATAGACATGTTGCTGCTGCATTTGAGTTGCATGTATCTAAACTTGATTGATCTTTGAAGAGCATCAGACTTTTGATGTTTGAGATAGAAGCAAAAGGAATTGTAAGTTGTATGATGATATATGGATATTGACAGTGTGCAGGAGGGTATTATATTCTGTCTTTTGACAGATTTCAGCAAACCTCAAGATATATCAGAACTTCTTTTCATTATGGCATTGTGTGTTAGTTAATGAGAAAGTCTTACTGTGTGTTATTCTGTTTGGCACTGTGTAAATGTTGTAGAGCACTTGGGATATGGCATATTAACTGAACTTTATTTGTATATTTAAATATGTACAGCAAATTGTTTTCCTCCTTCATTTCATCAATAGTCATTACAGAGGAAAGTTTTGTTTATAATAGGCATTAGAGTTTGATCTCATCAGTCCACTGATATAGTTACCTACAAAATATGAAAAACTAACCCATGATCTGTATCTTCATACAGTTTCAAATGAGTATTATTTATTTTCAGGCATGCAGATGACTTGATTGTGACTCCGTTTGCCCAGATTTTGGCCAGTTTACGCAGTGTGCGGAACAACTATATTCTCCTCACAAATGCTCCAACAAGCAAGTAAGTAAACTCACTTGTATAGAGACAGTTGCAGTTAAACAGCATATGAATTTTACGGGTATAATTGTCAAATCATCTGTTATTATTGGATGCATGCATTTAAGGCAGGAATTTGCTTGGTATATGATGTGATGAAAAAGCGTCATAATATGGGGAAGTGGGAATCATACGGGCTTAAAGCAAGTCCTTCAGCCCTGCATGACTTTACATGAGGTGTACCAGAATTTGCATGAGATTGGGTTAAATTTCAAGTTAAAATGGTGAAACTTTATATACCAGGAATGTCTTCTTATCCTAGAAAGCAGTACAACAGTGGCAGTTAAATGTTGCAAATTTATACATGCACCTTTGTGCAATAGACTGTGATTCAACAGAATTTTTAAAAAATATCTGTGGTGAAATTCTGCACTTCATTATGTTACATGGCATTCCAGACTGCTGTTATTTCTGATGTGCCCCACTCTCCTCCAAATCCCGGAAATTTCACTAGATTTTGTACTAAATTACAATACTGGGTTATCTTGGGTGATATCCCACTGTAAATACACCAATACATCTGTCATTATTTCTGACTGAATGCCCTCAGCTGATAAAAATGTAATTTTTGTTTTACAATCTCTGTATGGTGTGAGCATGAGTGAGTGTTTTTATTTTTTATGTTTTTAGGTTGTGGTTATTATTTTTAAACTAATAATAATAATAATAATGTATCATTTAACTCATAATATCATTAAATAATGAATTTGGTGTCATTTTATAGACATTCAAAATCCAGTAATGGCTGTCACAGCTCTATAATTGTGACACTAGAATGTTAATGAGATTTATAATCTGTGTGCAGTGTTGTAGGGAAAGTGAGTGTCATTAGCTTCTTGTTATTATTCTGATCATTATTCTGCATCAGCTTGGGATTGAATGCAAGAAGCAAAGATGACACCTACAATTTTAGATTTCGTGTATACTTAACTTCCAAAACAATGTCTGCATGAACACCTGTGTGATGGAGGCGCCACGGTGCCTTCTACTGGTTCATGATGAGACTCTGACCACTACCAGGATCATTATCCTAGTGTTTCATGTGGAAAAGTATCAATCTGTTCACTATCTAGATCTGTATGTGAGCTGAATGAATGATGTATGTAGCGCCAAGTGTCTGAGTGTGCTGGCTGCTCTCCAAAGGACCAGGATATCAGACTGAGCATCTCATAAGGGTCATGATTTTCTTAAGCATGCACAGTGCAAAAAAAATTTGATAAACAAACAAAAAAGACTAACAAAATTATGATCGGCAATGTAAAAAAGTTCACTGAATTTAAAAGCAAAAATAATAATTTGCTTTGTGTTAACTGTGATGGGATAAGGAGAGTTTTTGGTGTTTGATTTTTAGTGCAATGTTATACTTTTTTCATGCACCTGTACTTGTAGAACAATTTATCTGTTACTTATCTGTTAAGTCATCATACACAGCCATGAACAAAATTTGACTCAAGAGTGTTTCGACAGTCCAAAAGTTCATTGGTCCCAAGGTTCATTGGTCTGAAAAATTGTAGCATTTTCATCAATTTTCAGTCATGGGTTCATTGGATCTGAAGGTTCACCTTCAGACTATTGCCACGGCCCAGTAGACATAATATACAATGTAATTTGTTGCTATGCTTAACAAGTAAACTGGTAGGACATATTTCCCATATCAGTTGGACTTGCATGTGCCTCTGTAAATGGTCTGTTTCATTCTGTTCTTTTCTTGTAATTTGAAAATGTCGTAGGTATATGTAATTTCCTTTCACAAGTTCACTTTAGGGTGTAACATGCACATCCTGTATCTTTGGGTAAAAGCACTGACACAGATATCTATATTCTCCTGCACATTCACAAGCATGTGAAGTTGACTGAGGACATGAAGCTGAGGAGTAGGTTGCATGTTTCTTATTACCACTCAGTAAACTGGTCTAATGGAGAGTTAAGCAAGATATAATCGATGGTCTATACATGCAGCCACTTATCACATTAAAGGCAATCTGAATTATGATATTGAGGAAAACTCAAGTAAAGTCACACAAAGAATAGTGGCATAGTTGTGGCTGCAGCTTTACTAAGAAATAATTATCTATCCTGAAAATTAAAAAGAAATTGTCAAGATTATTACATCTACTAACAGACAAATGAACCAAATACAGATGAAAACATAATATGACATTACATTCATTGGCAGACCAAAGGTGGAGGGAAAACAGGTGGGCGTAGGTGGTGTCAGTGCTTAATTCACATCAACAGGAATGAGCCACAACGTGTTTGCAAGTTCATGCAGCTGAGCTAATAGTTGCTTCCTGGTTACAGCATGTTCCGTCCATAATTCATGTTCCTACCTGAAGTGGGAAAATTCGAGCATTAAGTGTAAACTACTTACATAGCAAAACACATCTGGTTGCAACTTACCTTGCAAATATGTGAAATAAATAAATAAACAAAGTTGGAGTCCTTATCCATAAGGAAGAACACATTAGAGGTACACCACCTTAAAAACATGGGTGCCCAATTAGATAAGCCCATTAATCAGATAATATTACTCATAACCCTAAGCTTACATGGTTTTGAATGATCTTCTCTCTCATCACCTGGACAGAAACCATAAATAACAGCCCCTGCGTAAATCTAGCACCGGACTTCCGTGTGTTACTCCAGAAAACGAGACATTTCGTATTTAGACCACAAACACCTTCTTTCTTCAATGCATCCCTCCACCTCTAAGTGCAGTAATACATGCCCTGCTGATTTCAGGAGCCATCATTATGACTTCCCTCTAATAGTTTTGGAGCGGAGGCGAAGTGACTCCATCCTGTGCTGCTTTCTGACAGTGGTGCTTACGTTACTCAGATAAAATGAGAAGAATATGCCTCCAAATGTAGTTTGCAAGTAATACATTTCAGAACAGAATCAGTGTTTTTCTGTGTTATGAAAGTATTTAATAATTCGTTTCAGAACGCGTAGGGGTTCAGCACATAGTGGAAATACAATGAACCAGCACCAGAATTTGAATACTCCAAAATTGTCTGGTAAGTTTATTAGTGAACATTTAATTTCAGTTGTGTCATAGCATCTTACAAGATATTTTTCTTTAAATTTTAGTAGTATGAATAGGGTAAAGAATGCTTGCTTTAAATTGCTTAAAATTGCTTAAAAGGTTTTTTGTTCTGTACTTATATATATTCCTTCACATTTTACAGAGGAGGCCTTTACTAAGCTTTCTGTTGAGACATTGGAAGAATTAGATTGGTGTTTAGACCAGTTGGAGACAATACAAACGCACAGATCTGTATCAGATATGGCTTCCAGCAAGGTGACTTTGATTTTTTTCTTAGAAGTGGATATGTGATCATTAGTAGAAAAAAGTTGTTAATTAAGAAGGCGTTCTGCATACCAGTGCTTTGTGATAATTTGAAATATTGTCTATCATATCTTAACAGTTTGGTGGCATATTGTGTGATTTTGAATGTCTGTTTTGACAACATGTTTGTCCTATTACAGTTTAAAAGGATGCTAAATCGTGAATTGAGCCACTTTGCAGAGTCTAGCAAATCAGGCAACCAGATATCAGAATACATCTGCAGCACTTTTCTAGGTAAGAGATCTTAGCATATGCATCATCGTTAGTTAAATTTTATTTAGTTAAACAGTCCTATGACAAATGATTGCTTTCTTTGTAAATTTGACATTTCAAAATATATTACATAGAATTCTTTCTCTAAAAGTGGTGAGTCATATTTTCAGATAAACAACAAGAAATGGATCTTCCTGTGATGAAGGGGGATGATCATCATGAGCACAACCAAAATCAGAGCAACAAATACAACAGAGAGATAAAAGACAAGAAGACTCCCATGTCTCAAATCATGGGAGTGAGAAAACTGAAACATGCCAACAGCTTCACTGGAGGTTCTGTTCCTCGTTTTGGAGTTGAATGTGCAAATGAAGATGGCTTAGGAAAGGTAGGAATAATCTGATCAGAAGCCCATTTTTTTTTTTTTTTTTTTTAATTTTTTTTTTTAGTGTCATTTATGTTATTTTACTGGGACAAGTGATTTTTGAAAAAAAGAATGAATTATTTTACTGATACTCACGGCACTTCTTTTAATGCCCTGCAGTTTGAAAGAGAAAAAAATAACTTGCTTAATTTTAAGTTATGGAACAGAAGTGTACTGGTACATACTTTAATCTCAACTGTATCTTTAGATCCCCATATCTCAACATTATATCTCAACATTTAGAAAATGTACATCATTGTTTTTCAGTTGTTAAATGATATAGACAAGTGGGGTGTGGATATATTTAAGATAGCAGAATACTCCAAAAACAGACCCTTGACTTGTGTGGTGTATACAGTTTTCAGGGTAAGGTTTTCACTACTGACATCAATATTACATGAAATACAATTTTTCATTCAAAAATAGTAAAAGTTAGCAATAATTTTTTTGTCTTGTTTTGTTTTAAAGTTCAACTACATAAGCTTACTAACCAATGAATAGCAGAAATTTGACGTATGGTTTTCCTTTTTTCCAGGAAAGGGAATTGTTGAAGAACTTTCAGATTCCCCCACAGACACTTCTCACGTACTTGATGCATTTAGAAGATCATTATCGCCGTGATGTTCCATACCATAACAACGTTCATGCAGCGGACGTAACTCAATCCACTCATGTCCTGTTATCGGCACCAGCTCTAGAGGTGCAGTTCTTACTCTTGGCACAGTTGATAATTAACTTCAGTAAATTATAAATTATTTTGCTGAAATTAGTTCATTATTTCATTGAACTTCAAGCAATGACATAATGAAGTGATTTCAACAACAATTTACTAGAAGTGTAAACTAAGTTTAAAAATATTAGTTTAACAATATAATACTATGTTTTTAAAAAATGAACCAAATGAGAGAAGAAGAATCTTTGTATAAAATGTGCAATTAACATATTTTTTCTTTCCTTTTTCAGAATGTGTTTACGGACTTGGAGATTTTAGCAGCAATATTTGCATGTGCAATACATGATGTTGATCACCCAGGAGTCACAAATCAGTTCCTTATCAATACCAGTACGTCTCTTCACGCTCTTATTTAAACTAATTGCATCTCATTAAAGGTCATTGAGTTAATTCAGGTGAAATTTTAAACTCCATTTTTATCATATTGCCTGGTTTTCATTCTGCATATTTGCAAATGCAACTGGTTTAAGTGAAAGGTGGTTAGTGCATGCTGTATTAGAGCTTGAAGTAGTTTTTGATTAAATCATTATTATTATTCCAGGTTCAGAATTAGCCTTGATGTACAATGATGAGTCAGTCTTAGAGAATCACCATTTGGCTGTGGCCTTCAAATTACTAACAGAAGAAAACTGTGACATATTTGCTAACTTAAACAAAAAACAAAGACAGACATTGAGGAGGATGGTCATCGACATGGTAAATTTTTATTTCTCTTTTTGTGTAACAAAGTTGTTTCTTCATGTTTAAATATTCATTTTTGCTGGTCTGAATGTATTGCATACAGTGTGATGTTATCCCAGAATCTCCATGGCCAGATTGGGTATAATTCACCTGTAAAATTATATGCATGAATCGGCCAAGAAATTAAATGTAATTCATTCTTCATGGAATTGGGCATGTACTGTACATTTTAATTAATGTTTGTTTTTCACTTGTTTACCCCATCCAGGTGCTGGCTACTGATATGTCCAAGCACATGAGTCTGCTGGCAGACTTGAAAACAATGGTTGAAACCAAGAAGGTGGCTGGTTCAGGTGTTCTTCTTCTAGACAACTACACTGACAGAATACAGGTAATATGGGTGCTGGCTATAACAAAACTTTCGCTCTTGAAATTATTAGCCATTTATATATACTAGGGAAGGATTTTATTCTCCAAAATGCAAACGTTATCAATTTTTGTTTCAAATGAAACCCATGAGAAACACAGGTTAGACACTTATCAAAAAAAAGTTAGGGTTGTTCACATGAATTACACTATTCTGTTGTCTTTTGTAGGTTCTACAAAACATGGTCCACTGTTCGGATCTAAGCAACCCAACCAAACCCTTGGACCTGTACAAGCAGTGGACAACAAGAATCATGGATGAGTTTTTCCGTCAAGGAGACATAGAGCGAGAGAAGGACTTAGATATCAGTCCAATGTGTGATAAGCACAATGCCACTGTGGAGAAATCACAGGTTTGTTGCTACCAAATTTGCCAACTGGTATAAAGCAGTCAAAAGAAATTTAACCAAAAAAGTCAAAATTATAACATGAGTTAGAAATACTTATACTTCTAAAAATGCTGTATAGTTTACACATTTTTTTCACAATTAAAAATAAGCGAAAGAAAGATTTTTTCCCCTTGTTTTCACCTTGACTGTATTTCTCACCTTTCAATCAGGTTGGCTTCATAGACTATATAGTTCACCCTCTGTGGGAGACATGGGCAGACCTTGTGCACCCTGATGCTCAGGACATTTTAGACACACTGGAAGATAACAGAGATTGGTACCAAAGCATGATCCCCCTCAGTCCTTCAGGGAGCTTTGTCAACAAGCAATCACGTACCAATGAAAGTTCAAACATAAACTCTGAACACCTGGACAACGTACAAGAGGAAGTGAGCCCAGGATGTAAAGACTCAGACTCTGCCAGTATACAGTTCAAACTGACATTGGAAGATGAGGAACACAAGGGGGAGGGGCATCACTCATAGGTTCAGTATGATTGGAGGACTAGAGCTAAGGGAGTGGCTTCATGTGTAGGTTTGTCATCATAGAAGTCTATAAGAAAAGGAGTCAGTGAGGTAGACATGTTGTCCGGAAGTATTTTTGGAATGTATCCAAGGTACTCCTGTGCAATGTGTGCTTGATGGAATGCAAAAATATGGAAGAAAATGTCAATGGTAGAAATGCGGGGATGTTGTAAATTACTAAAATTCAGTAATCACTACTTTGGGTGTCAAGTGTATACTCATGATTGATATATAATGGTATATACAGAGATAAGGACTCGAGACAAAAAATATATAACAGAAAGCCCTGCATAGTTTTGTGCCAAAACCTCTTAGAAGTATATACTATAAATATCAGGTGGCACAGCAGTTGAACTGATTTACAGGTAAATCTCAAGCATTTAAATGGCTGTTTCATGTACATTACATCTTCTCTTTTTTCTCTGTATCCTTACCTCCTGTGTCCTTTACTATTAACAGATATTACTAAAGAGGCATATTATTGTGATGAAGTCTTCAGATATATATTGACAGTAGGTAAGAAAGGTCAGCATAATATTTGCTTGTTTCCTAATACCTTGTGTGGATTTTAGGTATGGCAGCACAACTCCAAGCCTTTCATTGGTCTCAGTGAATTAGGTTTTCCGGGATAATTATTTCATAATTATTTCATAAATGTAAATAAAAATTATTAATGGACAGCTTGATAGTACTTTGACAGGTGATTGCATTAAGCTGCAATTACATGATTCTGTTGTTGACATAATCTTAGCCCTCTGGTCTTTTGTAAGAGCATATCACTAATTTTTACCTAATATATTATAATATCAAACACGAAAATGGAAAACATTCTTTTTCCCCAAAAAATTCCAATAAGGGCCTTGTAACATTTCTTGGGATTTGTTAGTTTCAGCTTCTTACAATTATTGATAAACATTTTGAAGGTATCGTTATTCATTTGAATTGTCAAATTTATAGGCTAGTCCTGTTTATCAGTCAGTGTGTGCTAAAGTACATAATGTTTTTCCTGTAAAAGACAGATATTAGACTAGGCTCTCTCTTATTTATATGGTAAAGAAAGTAAGGGTTTTGTTCTCCAAATAATTATAAAATGTGGGTTATTTAATGTAAATATAAATAGTTGTGCGAATATCTCCTTTAATGGAGGTTTTTAATGGGATGTTTTCACCCAGTAAGGGTGTTTAGTTCAATCTGTTTTTCTGAAGAAACACTGGGTGTTCTTTCAGTTAATTTTTTTCATTCCTTGTTACATATTGACTCCTTCAGTTTGTTGGCAAAAAATGTAGTTAAGTTAATATACATCATCACTGGTAATATTGGCTGTCTAGGTACCATGTGTGTTACCTAGAAGCATTGTTAGTTTGGTACTCACTAGTCTCTTGAAATCACTGCTTATGCTGTATTAATCCATGGTTATTAAGCTCAGGGTGACCATTGTAACAGGTAGTTACCTTGACCATCACCTTGCTTTAGACAATCAACAGTTATGCCCCTTTTTTTGTTAAAAGTAATTGTTTTCAAGGCAGATTGTGGTTATTAAGGTCTTGTAAGATGGTTTGAGTAAATGAATCTCAAAACCTCACTATAGGATAGTTTAATTGGAATTGTAACTTTTCCAAAAACAAAAAAAAAAAAAAACAAAAAAAACATTTTACATATCAAATGTTCAAGTATGAAAATGAGCATATGTATGTTCTAATATAAAACCTGTAGTCTTTCTGTCATATGTACCCCAGCAAATACCACTTATTAAGCACTCTTCAATAGGTCATGATGTAGTTCATTATTTCTCTATTTTAAGCTAAGCATTTTTTTATTATAGTTGTTTTTTGTTTTGTTTTGTTTAATATAGCACTTTTATGCTGCATTTTAAACTGTGTTAGTTTGGAGATAATTTATGAAGAAAAGAATCAAATGAAGATTATTAATGTTAAAGAGCAGATTCATGTTAGTTAAGTATTTACAATATGTGAGAATTTATCAGCAGCCCATAGGCCAAATACTTCCATATAGATATAAGCTTCAGTGTGTCCTTAACTTTGTTAATATTTTGATGTGTATCTAAAGGAATTCTCCATACCCTCATCTTATGTTTTCAAAGGGGCATGTGTCTCAAATATAGAAAGATATATATATATTACTATATTTCATCTTTGAAAATTGTTTTTCATTGTCTTCTTGTTAAATTTCTGTTTTCATTATTTATACTTGTACATTTTCTGTATAGTATTGTATATAGCTCTGTTGATGTATATATAATAACTGAATGTCTCACTTTCCAGTCTGTCCAAGTTTCAATAAAATACAATATGAAATTATTTAGGCACGATTTGTTTTGACAGAACAAAAATTATGATATCATGAAAGTACTTGAAAAAGTAAAGCCTACTGTATTTCAAACATATCTTTCAAAACAAAAGTTTTAAAGCAGTGCACCTCTGGACTTACGAACTTCATCTCAGTGTGGTTTACATTTATAACAATATGCTTGTCACATTTTTTTACCCTGATTCAGACTGGCTGTTACCATGCTGCTCTCACCATCCTGTGGAAGATACAGCCAGAGTTGCCACATGAGGCACTGAAATTGAGCATATGCACAACATCTTTGACTGGGTTCCCATCCCTAGATCGATCTAACATGGGTTCCTCACTAAATTGCTTTCACCCCAAGCGGCTTAACATCTGTGATGCCCACTAAAGCTGCTTAACGATAATTAATTACCCCCTATCAGCCTCAGCAGGTGTGACAGACATCTAAGCTAGCCACCCAAGCTAATTGCAATTACGCGAGAATCCCCTCGGATCCAAAGTTAGTACGATAGTCTCTGGGAATGGTCTCTTTCACTGCCAGCCCAGGTACTTTCCCCATGCTTAAATCTCTCAGTGATGAGTGCCAGGCGAGGAGCTAGCAAGAAGCATTTGTGAAGGACTGATATGGATGAGGATGAAACCACATCTCGTTCCATAGGAAGACACTCTCACCACAAGCTCAGCCAAGCGGGCAGTGTAAACACGTTATCAACAACCTCTTAAAATTTCAGAAGCTACATAATAAGTACTAGTCTTTTGATCATCAGAAAGCATGTATTATGATTCTTGTTTGAATCCACAAAACAAATTACAAAACTCATGTTTTTGGTAAGGGTAATTTCTTATAAACATATATATATATATATATATATATATATATATATAATCAATTTTGACACCTTTCTTTCACATAGGAAATTAATTTTCACATTGAAATTAATTTTTAGAGAAACATCCTTAAAACCACTGTAAGCAATTACATTCTAGAAGCACCCCTTGAGAGTAAAACTGCAAGTGCCTCAAATTATCGCAACAGATGAATTTCACGTTCTCAGTCTCTCTCTCTCAAATTTCAATGTTTGTCAGCAAAGATTATGATCATTGTTTGGTCACTCGTAATGAATAATCTGGGTCTTTTCCCACTTGGATTGCTGCAGCAGATGTTTTCTATAATATTACCGAAAACACCTGACTGATTAATCTTTTTTCAGTCCATTTTCTACATCCCTCATAACTCTCAAGCACAACTCTTCATGCCAAGGCTTTGTAACACACTGCACTCCAACAGGAAGGCCAATGGCATCAACACAACCCTACAAAGACCAAAACATCAGTTTGGATGACATGGGAAAAGTGACAGATATCAGGCCTTGTAAACAGATTAGGCATTTACTAACACTACAAACATTATGTGAATGATGATGTAAGAAATGTTAACAATTACGTGTGTGTGTGTGTGTGTGTGTGTGTGTGTGTGTGTGTGAGATTTCAGACAAATGTGTAAGGTCACAAGAAATATCAGCCAATTTGAATGGAAAGATACATTTTACGTTAGATATATTTTACGTTAACTATCAACTAATGGTATTTACCATTTTCATGTTTTTCATCCAAAGAACATCATGACTGTAGTAAGACTTGAGATTTTGGTCATCCTCTGCTGTCACTGTGGTCACTGGCACCACACCAGCTGGAAAGTCTGCTAAATTGTAATATGCTGTGTAGCTTAGAGCACCTGAATGAAAGGATTAACATCATTACATTTACTTAACAAGACATTAAAAAAAGTATGGTGGCTATATATGATGTAATGCTCGTAATCACAAGTAGTAGTATATATTGTTTGCAGCTAGGACAAATAAGTTTTATTCATCCAAGATTTTACATCCATACCGAGGCACTTTGCTGGGTAGCCATTCAGTACAGCCACACAAGGAGCAACTGGGCATACAACAGCATCTAGACCAAGCCTCTCCCAATCCTGCAGAATCTTCAACTGCCACTCCTACAGCCAAGTTAAAATAATTTAAGGTTATGTCAATGATTGGCCTTAAAAGGCAAAAATTGTTAGGAACTTCTATATGTGTATCTGATGAAGAAGCAAACAACTATTTAGGTCTCTGGAGAATTCTAAATATGAGGTTCTATTCCCAAAACTATCACATTATGTGAGATTTGATGCAAATCACTCTGAGGGATTTTGGCAGGCAGAAAATGTTGAAAACATGTCCAACCATATTTAACAATTTCATTTATACTTTGTCAAAAACAAAAACTCTGTCTCTCTTTCTCCCTCTCTCTCTGCGCATGCATGTGTGTGTGTGTGTGTGTGTGTGTGTGTGTGTGTGTGTATGTGCGAGCATTTCATTCATTCATGGACCAGATTAAATTTCAGAAAAATTCACTGCCTGTTTTACCTGGATGTCACATTTTTTCTCATTCATGTCTTTGATCGACCTGCAATGACAAACATATCATTTTCAAAAAGTATGTGTTCATTGATCAAAGTAATTAATATACCAGTAAACACACACACACACATATACCTGTATATGGGTATGTTCTATATACACCACAATGGCGTTTGTTCCATGAGCCAGGATAACATTTTGATTAAAAAAAAAGAAGGGAAGAGCACATACTCCTCCCTTTTAATATGCCTATGCAAAAATAAACATTTTTTTATAAATATATCATTATCTATCATGAAGGAATGAATAACTGATGTCATCAAATGTATCTGTTTTCCTCAATAACAAATATATTACCTTTTATTATGGAAGAGAAAAATGTGTAAGCAGACACTATATCACTCTCCTTACATTCCATACCTGAATCCATTTAGACATAAAATCATTCTGCTCAGAAGTGGCATCTGAAAAATGAGATGTGATATATGTAACCACTAAATGTAAAACAATGACCAATAAGGGGAGTGTTGGCAGCAAAGCTCTTTATAGCAAGATTGTTCACAAGCATTTTACACAATAGTAAAAATTAAAGCACTTGTTTTAAACAGTTAAGTTCACAAAGTAACAGTGGCATTATTGTCTATTCACAAAACTGATAAACACTAACTTCAAATAATTTACTAGTATAAATGAAGTGAGTGAAATGTAATAAACACTTGCCATGGGTTTCAGTAGTATTGCCAGTGTAGTACGTAAGATCTTTGGTAGTTTTAGCACTGAAACTTGGCCTTTAATGGTAGGGTCAAATATGGGTTCATCTTCTCTGAACAGAAATAATCAGATATGTTTACAATGTGACCAATTAAGAAACATTATTAAGACTGAATTTTATCTAATTACCAAACTGACAAAATATTCTGATATGACATATTATATGTCTTTTACTGTTTGTAACACACTAAACAATACAGGCAGATCCAGTGAGAAGTGGGTGTCTAAATGAGAGGGTTTTTTAAATGGCAAATCAATCCCCCCCCCCCCCCAATTCCTTCAATTTCTGGATACTGTATGAGGAGTGACATGCATCTATTACATGTACCCTCTACGTGGTAGAGGTTAGATACAAATTTATCTATATGTTTGTTATTCAACTGAAAGGGCTCCTACAGAGATTTTAGAAGTTCCTGACCCCCATCAGCCATGCAAAATCTCATATAGTAGTCCAAGTACATCTCCTGTGCTCTGGTTGGACTGTATGGAACCACCTGCCACATGGAAATAAACAATTGCTGAATGTTGAGTACATGTACATAATTAAATTATTTCTATGGCAAACTTAAGAATAAATGCCTAATTCTACAAAGAAGTTTTAGTTTACAGTTAAAAATGATAATGCCATCTCCAACCTTCAAACTCTAATGCTTTTATGTAAAAAAAATTTGAACTATTTTTTCTGTAACCTCATGTCCCTGACTCTTTAATGTGGCAACTGCCAATTCAACAGCTCTGTTGCATGCTGGGATTGGCACTGACCAGTCATCCTCCAAGTAGAAGCCTATCTTCAGTGGACGGTTACTTTCGTATTCCTAATCTCGAAAGTAAAAATAAGAGATTTTTCTTGGCCAGATTAAGATTTATTCAGTCTTTGAAACTCCAAATTTCCCAAAACAGGCTACTTATTTACTCTATAAATATATATATATGGACCTTGAAATATAGACCCTATCAGAAGTTGGTCCTAAATATAACCAAAACATTTCCAATATCTTGCTGTCACATTGGCAGCCCTCGAAACTCAATATTACTCCATATCAAACCTCTCTTTACTTATACAATAAGCTGTCATTACCTCTGTATTAAAAGTTAATGGTGGGGTCATTGGATCCAGTTCAAACATATAGGGTACTAGCAAGGCTTTCATCATGGTTGCCATGCTATCCACATCTCTGCCCATCGGTCCCATGGATGCAGCCACTGTGAAAAGTTTAAACACACTTTATTCAATAAATCATGGAAGAAACCAGTGTGAAAAGTTTAACTTCACTCTGCTAACCAAAAGCCATTTTGAACATTTAAATTGTTTTTCAAAATATGAAAGATGTAGACAATTTCTAACACCAAAAAACAGGTATGAATTATTGCTGTAACTAAATTTCCATTAGTTAACTTGACATATTAGTGAAATTTAATTCATTTAAAACACTTTTTATCTTTAAAATCTTATTTTGTTTCAACAATTCTGATTTTATGTTAAATGTATCAATCTCCATTGTTGGAGATGCAGCTCCACATAGTGTGATAATTGAGCTTGGTTGTGTTAGATGCACCTGGGTATGGTTGTGATAGTACATGCACCTACTGCCCCCCCCCCCCCCCCCCACCACCACCACCACCACCCCAATGGATCTGCTTTTTTTTCAATGTCATTACTGTATGTTGAATTTTATGTTATGTAAGCAAAATGTTTTTACATACACAAATTTTCTCCTTTGAACATATGAAGTCCCTTTTTACTGAAAATATGAAAGCATGTGCAAAAATGTATATCACATAAACACTGTGGCAAGTTAAATATATTGTTGAATAAAGGTTGACACAAAATTGTTTGTAGCTAACAAAATCCGTATTAAACACCATTTTAACAGCATTGTAAAAATGAAATTTCTGCTCAGATATAACACTCTTTGACAGATATTCTATTACAAAAATACCTTATTCTACCCACAGTTGGCTTTATCCCACATATTCCACAGAAGTGAGCTGGAATTCTGATGCTTCCACCTGAAAATTATATGAAATTTTTGTAGCAATTGTATATTTAAGTGTGAGATAATATGTACACTGTCACCCGAGCGGTACACCAGTAGTCAAATGCAGTCATTTTTCCTTAATCAAAAATGGCTAAATATTCAGAAAATCTTTTTTCATCTACATAGAGTTTCTTTAAAAAATGAAACTATACTCTGTTTGAATGGTGATCATATTGGTATTTACTATTAATAAGGCAGCTGTACTAAGTTTTTGAACAGATTTGTATTACAGATATTCCAGCTAGCCTAGTAAAGATTCATTACCAATATCACTTCCCATCCCAACAATAGAGCTCCCAGCTGCAATGGCTGCTGCTTCACCTCCTGATGATCCGCCTGGAGTCCGCTGTTTTGACCAAGGGTTTGGAGTTCGTCCAAATATTGGATTTGAGCAGTCAAAGCTAATAAACAACCATAAGGATAAACTTCTACACATAACATGAGCCAAATAGCCAGTACCATAGAATAGCAGTGATTGTAACGTATGTAAATAGATACAAATAGATTAAGTAATGACACCTTGGAGAACTGAATTAAAACTTGGAAAGTGTACTAATTTCATCAAAATGTGTTTTCACTTACTGTAAGTTGGTTTGGGGGATATTTGTCTTCATAAAGGGAATTGCACCCTGGTACTTGAGGACCTGGAATTAGCAAAATTAGATTTAATTAAATAATTAGATAAAAATTTAACAAAGCAATAAAACCTTTAGAATTTCACGTAATATTTTTATCTGCATTTTAAGTCATAGTCAATTACGCTTTTCATTTAAAGAAAAATAAAATCAGTGAGATTTGGTTATTTTGGTTCGCGCTGTTCTCAGTAAATAATACATCCCAGGTCTCAACATTAACTTTTTCACTCAGTTGCTACTGAACACAAGCAGGCCCGGTAGGTTGGTTGCTGTACCAGTTTTTTTTTTTTAATTGCTTGGGAGGGGAGGGGGAAGGGGGGGGGGGGGCTTACCAAGCATTCAATGAAACATTTCTTATTTTCTAACTGCTATTCCAGATTCAAAAATAATTCCAAATAAAAGGTTATGCAAGTTTCACTGCTGTTTTTACAAAAAGAGATTATAGAAACCATAACACACTGTACATAAATATTTAAAAGCTATCTTAAAATTAACACAAACAAGACCGATCCAAATATCTGTGGGAATGGTCCCTTAATGTTACGTCCGACACCCAGTGTCAAAACTTATCTGATTTTACATAATAAAGCAGGTCCCTTAAAAATATATGCTTGCCTATAGTGCAGGAGCTAGGTCATGAGTATGACTCCAATGGCCGGGTCATGCAAAAGATTCTAATACATATGGTGCCTGTTGTCTCCTCACTATGCACCCAGGAGGATAAAGCAGGGAGTAAAGACCTGGTCATATGGTAGTGCTGGTTTTTTGTAAATGATAATTCCAAGTGGCACTGCTTAGATTATATGCTCCCCAATGAGGTAAGAATGATTGAGGATTGACAGGCTCCATAATTAACAACGTTAAAGCCAAGCATGAATTGCAAAAAAAGCCAGGAATTATCAGACTTAATACTACATTGTGCAACCCAACTGAGCCGCAACATGTATGAACATAGACTGGGTTCCCATGCTTAGATCAATCCAGCTGGATCGACCTAACTCCCTGGGGGTTCACGCTAAATTGTTGTCAGCTCAAGAGGCTTAAATGTCTGTCACGCCTACCGAATCAGCTAGGGGTAAAGATAATTACTACTAACAGTTTTACTAGGCGTGACAGACGTTTAAGCTGGTTAGTTTGATAGCAATTTAGTGAGACTCCCCAGGGAGATAGATCGATCCAAATATCTGTGGGAATAGTCCCATAGATAAGTATCTTTGACAGTCATCACTGTATAGAAATGGTACCTTGACAACCACACAATCTTCTGCCCATGGGCTGTCAACATATCTGGCCATGCCAAGGGTGGTGTCATAGCCCTACATAAAATTTATAGAATGTTATATGGTAAAATGCACATTTTATACAAGAAGGTAGAACAGTTTGTAGTTAAACTATCTACTTCTTAGTAACTTTTAAGTGATATCATATTTATTAACCTCTTCAAATCAAATGCCATGAAAAGCATTTTTGAAGTGAATCCAGGGGCAGATCCAAGTTTATTTGAAGGGGGGGGACTGCGGATGCAAAGCAGACCCCCCCCCCCCCCCCCCCCCCCCCCCCCCCTTGGTGAAGGTACCCGAAATATTCTATTTTAGAGGGCAAACAGTGCCATTTGGTACGGTTTAGAACTAAGATTCAGCTAGTCAAAATTCAACTAGTCAGAAATCGAAGGGGGTTTCAGGATCCCCTTCCCCCCCCCCTAAATCTGCCACTGTGAAACTATCATGAAAATTAAATTTTTACTGAATCAAAATATGTAAAACCACTTTTCAAATCTCTATAATTAATAGTATAATTAAATTAATATTAATATCAAAATAATATTAAATATAATTCAAAGTGGCAGATTAAGGGGGTGTCAGGGGGGTCCTGAAACCCCCCTATTTCTGAAAAAAATCACACCAATGGTTCCCTCTTGAAATTAGAGTTTTGACTAGCTAAATCAAAGTTCTCAATCTTAAAAATACTGCACCGTTCACCCTCTTAAATACCAACGTTTTGGGCTCGCACCCTACGTCAAGGGTGAGGGAGGGTTGGCTTCGCATCCACAGACCCCCCCCCCCTTCAAATAATCCTGGATCCACCCCTGTGAAGTAAGACATATACCTTCACAGTAAAGAAATCTTTTAAAGAAACAGGCACTCCATGTAACATCCCTTTTGGTTTGTCAGTTTCATCTAGGGCTAATGCTGCATCCTGTATAAAATGGAAAAAAAAACATTGTCAAAAACATGGCATTGATTTTAATCTGAAAGACTTAAATTTTTTTTTAACAAACTGGTAAGATCTAGGTCTGATGAAGATCTAAAATTGATGCATTGGAAATTGCAATAAACTAAATTAACAAACCAAATCATGGTTTCTCTTTTGAATCCAATTGTTATCAAAGGAATTACATGAAGTTCCTTGTTCTGTCACATTTGTAACATCCTCCTTAAATGCCAATTGAATGATATAAATATGTACTAGCATACCTCAGCTTCTTTCAAAAATGTTGTGATGAAATTATACTGCTCATTTTGTTCTATTGCCTATAATAGAAGGGGTAATAATGCAAATTGTCAGTAGTTTAATTCTGTTAATGTCATAGTAAATATTATACAACATTGGTCAAAAAGGTTGTCCCACCCCCATTTCCATGTACTTTTATTTACAAATGATCACCTCACAGCTGTAAATTGTTAGAAATAGTGTTTTTTATCACAGATACCATGTCTAACATGATTAATGGTTAAAAAAATACAAAATAGTGGTGAAAATATACACATTTTATACCATTAAGTAAAATAAATTTATAAGAGATACACCCTCAAATCCACTGTTTCACTGTGACTTTTACAGATGTAAAGAAATGTCTATTAAATTGAAAAGAGGCCATCAAATGTCACCAAATTCACACACAATTAGCATTAGGGTGTGCTCGTTAACAATCACGTGCCTAACAGCGTGTGCGTCTACCGCGTACTGCAATTATCTCCTGTAGACGGCGCGACAAGCCTTCAACACGAAAAATAATTCTGTTATGTGGGTTATTGTTCCATTCATCCTAAAGAGCGTGGCGGAATTGATCAAGATTATTTGGGAATTGGTTCTCCTCTGCAATGCACATTCTAATTCATGCCACAGGTGCTCAGTAGGATTAATATCAGGGCTCAAAGACGGTTGTCCCATCCTCAGAGCCCTGTGTTTCTGCAACAAATCGCTTGCCAGGCGAGAGCTGTGAGCAAGTACGTTGTCACAATGAAGCCAGTAGCATCCCTGAAGTCACCTCTTGCAAATGGAGTGAGATTTCTGTTAAGAATGTTACATTAAAATGCCCCTGTTACGTTTTGTTCCAAAAGGAACAATGTACGTACTAATACCATGGGCTTGGAATGTTCTCCAAATATGGACTTATCTAACACCTCAGGCGATATTATCCTACACACACCCTTCCAAGAGGCATTGTCTATGGACCCTCTATGACCATCAATGGGATACAAGAAATAATTTGATTCTGCATCAAGCCCGACTTCCTTCCAGTGATGGATGGCCAGGTTCAGGTGCCTGTGAGATCACTAAACATAGCATTCTCAGCTGATATCTCATTCCATCTTCAAGAACTGACTTTGGGGTCAACCCCAGGCTTTATCATGACTGCACACTTGCTCACACCTCTTGCCTGGCAAGTGTTTGCTGAAGAAACACAATGCTCTAAGGATGGAACCACCATCTTTGAGCCCGGATATTAAACTTACTAATCAACTGTGACATGAATTGGAGTGTGCAATGCAAAGGAGAACCAACCCCATAAAAACGTAGACAAACTCCCCCAACTTGTTTAAGAAGAATGGGACAATATCCCACAAAACAGAATTGTTACCCGTGTTGAAGGCTTGTCGCGCCGTCTACAGGAGATAATTGCAGTATGCGGTAGATGCACACGCTGTTAGGCACGTGATCGTTAACGAGCACACCCTAATGCTAATATTGTGTGTGAATTTGGTGAAATTTGATGGCGTCTTTTCAATTTAATAGACATTTCTTTACATCTGTAGAAGTCACAGTGAAACAGTAGATTTGAGGGGGTACCTCTTATAAATTTTACTAAATGGTATAAAATGTGTATATTTTCACCACTATTTTGTATTTTTTTAAAACCATTAATTGTGTTAGACACGGTATCTGTAATAAAAAGCACTATTTCTAACAATTTACAGCTGTGAGTTGATCATTTGTAAATAAAAGTACATGGAAGTGGGGGTGGGACAACCTTTTTGACCAATGTTGTATATGATACAATGGGCTGATCTAACTGAGATTGCATAAGGTTGGGTATCATCCTGATCAGCTTCGACTTTACGTAATACCAGGTTTCTCCAGTCGATCACAATAGAAGTTGAAGATAGAAGTTAAATACGTCCAAGGTTTGGTGTCTACCTATACGCTAGTAAACACATATAGACAAAATAACTCATGTTAAGTTTTTAATTATAACATAACAATAAATTTAGGCACACAGCATGTACCACAATTGTCGTGTCTCAAAGACTTGTAGCACAGATCTCCCCCCCCCCCAAAAAAAAAAAGTAATTTTCTCCCCAAAAAACACAGTTCTTTTCTCAAAAGCGCAGTCACTAACATAGCTTTATACTGGCACTACATGCAGTGACATTATTTATTCAAATTAACAGTAACTCAACATTGCTTTAATAAATTAGAGGTCACCTTACCATCTCCACATCCTACTAGGAAGTGTCTAATTCAACTGGCTTCAAAAATCCAAAGGCAATAAAATACAGCAAATAAGACCATGTCTGTACCAATAAGGAAGTATTCAAAAATACATTACAAACATGTAAGGGGTACCTGACACAACATAAGGGTCCCTGACAATAGGAGCGTAAAACGATTCCGAATTATGTCAAATACGATAATAGCATACTCCATCACACACCTTTGATTGATATGCATTTAACACATCCACTGCTTTTAGGCGACCGTTCTTCAAACTGGCGACAAGCTCTGATAATGATAACTCAGTAATTGAATCTACCTGCTCTGGGGAAAACTATGAAAATAAAATAAAAAATTGAAATATAGATTATGTGTCAGATCAAAAGACTTAAAATGAAAATTAAGTCAAATAATTGGAGTGAAACCTAGCTCCATATAACGTACTTATTCATTGCATTTTAATTATCTGATCAATTATTTTTATTATATTGCTTTATAAGAAGTAAAAAAAATATGTTAGATTTCTGCTTCTAATTTATATCTTCATAATTAACAATCACGTGCCTAACAGCGTGTGCGTCTACCGCGTACTGCAATTATCTCCTGTAGACGGCGCAACAAGCCTTCAACACGAAAAATAATTCTGTTATGTGGGATATTGTTCCATTCATCCTAAAGAGCGTGGCGGAATTGATCAAGATTATTTGGGAATTGGTTCTCCTCTGCAATGCACATTCTAATTCATGCCACAGGTGCTCAGTAGGATTAATATCAGGGCTCAAAGACGGTTGTCCCATCCTCAGAGCCCTGTGTTTCTGCAACAAATCGCTTGCCAGGCGAGAGCTGTGAGCAAGTACGTTGTCACAATGAAGCCAGTAGCATCCCTGAAGTCACCTCTTGCAAATGGAGTGAGATTTCTGTTAAGAATGTTACATTAAAATGCCCCTGTTACGTTTTGTTCCAAAAGGAACAATGTACGTACTAATACCATGGGCTTGGAATGTTCTCCAAATATGGACTTATCTAACACCTCAGGCGATATTATCCTACACACACCCTTCCAAGAGGCATTGTCTATGGACCCTCTATGACCATCAGTGGGATACAAGAAATAATTTGATTCTGCATCAAGCCCGACTTCCTTCCAGTGATGGATGGCCAGGTTCAGGTGCCTGTGAGATCACTAAACATAGCATTCTCAGCTGATATCTCATTCCATCTTCAAGAACTGACTTTGGGGTCAACTCCAGGCTTTATCATGACTGCACACTTGCTCACACCTCTCGCCTGGCAAGTGTTTGCTGAAGAAACACAATGCTCTAAGGATGGAACCACCATCTTTGAGCCCGGATATTAAACTTACTAATCAACTGTGACATGAATTGGAGTGTGCAATGCAAAGGAGAACCAACCCCATAAAAACATAGACAAACTCCCCCAACTTGTTTAAGAAGAATGGGACAATATCCCACAAAACAGAATTGTTACCCGTGTTGAAGGCTTGTCGCGCCGTCTACAGGAGATAATTGCAGTATGCGGTAGATGCACACGCTGTTAGGCACGTGATCGTTAACGAGCACACCCTAATGCTAATATTGTGTGTGAATTTGGTAAAATTTGATGGCGCTCTTTTCAATTTAATAGACATTTCTTTACATCTGTAGAAGTCACAGTGAAACAGTAGATTTGAGGGGGTACCTCTTATAAATTTTACTAAATGGTATAAAATGTGTATATTTTCACCACTATTTTGTATTTTTTTAAAACCATTAATTGTGTTAGACACGGTATCTGTAATAAAAAGCACTATTTCTAACAATTTACAGCTGTGAGTTGATCATTTGTAAATAAAAGTACATGGAAGTGGGGGTGGGACAACCTTTTTGACCAATGTTGTATATGATACAATGGGCTGATCTAACTGAGATTGCATAAGGTTGGGTATCATCCTGATCAGCTTCGACTTTACGTAATACCAGGTTTCTCCAGTCGATCACAATAGAAGTTGAAGATAGAAGTTAAATACGTCCAAGGTTTGGTGTCTACCTATACGCTAGTAAACACATATAGACAAAATAACTCATGTTAAGTTTTTAATTATAACATAACAATAAATTTAGGCACACAGCATGTACCACAATTGTCGTGTCTCAAAGACTTGTAGCACAGATCTCCCCCCCCCCCCCAAAAAAAAAAGTAATTTTCTCCCCAAAAAACACAGTTCTTTTCTCAAAAGCGCAGTCACTAACATAGCTTTATACTGGCACTACATGCAGTGACATTATTTATTCAAATTAACAGTAACTCAACATTGCTTTAATAAATTAGAGGTCACCTTACCATCTCCACATCCTACTAGGAAGTGTCTAATTCAACTGGCTTCAAAAATCCAAAGGCAATAAAATACAGCAAATAAGACCATGTCTGTACCAATAAGGAAGTATTCAAAAATACATTACAAACATGTAAGGGGTACCTGACACAACATAAGGGTCCCTGACAATAGGAGCGTAAAACGATTCCGAATTATGTCAAATACGATAATAGCATACTCCATCACACACCTTTGATTGATATGCATTTAACACATCCACTGCTTTTAGGCGACCGTTCTTCAAACTGGCGACAAGCTCTGATAATGATAACTCAGTAATTGAATATACCTGCTCTGGGGAAAACTATGAAAATAAAATAAAAAATTGAAATATAGATTATGTGTCAGATCAAAAGACTTAAAATGAAAATTAAGTCAAATAATTGGAGTGAAACCTAGCTCCATATAACGTACTTATTCATTGCATTTTAATTATCTGATCAATTATTTTTATTATATTGCTTTATAAGAAGTAAAAAAAATATGTTAGATTTCTGCTTCTAATTTATATCTTCATAATTAAATTATGTATCTCACTTTATCAACAAATAATTGATGAAAAAAATCAAGAATTGAAATATATGCCTACTTTTTTCTCCGTTATTCTTTCAGCTACTGTTGATATAGTTTTCTTATATTTGACACATTGCTTCTCCACTTTGTATCGATTGCTTCTCACTCTTTTTCTCCTGGCATTGCTTTTTATAAAAAAGACTGTTGCCACGGCAATCACTGTTGAACCAATGAGAAGTGCTGAGTGACTACTACCAAACATAAAATCTAAAAGAACATCGCGCCACATCTTTGCAACTTTTGTGTCAGGCTACTAGTACCTACATGTCTATATATTTATTTGAAATTGCAGTCTCATCCATACACTATCATGCTATCAAATGAGATAACAGCTATCTTCAAATTATCTGCATTCAAACTGCTAAGCAGACAACCTGTCACCAGTAACCCATATTTTTTTTGTTTGGTTAATAATTTTCGGTTTTAAATTTGATTTACATATCTAATTAGACATTGGCTAATGCCCCATCCACACTGTTCGAGTACGGGCGGGGTGACCATGAATGGGGTATGCCAAAAATCTCCTGTACTGTAGATCGCTGTATTTTATGAATGTATCTGCACCAGAAGGATAAATTTCCCAATTCAGATAAACAATTAATAAAAGAATCAATAGATTTTCAAGACAACCAATGTCTTCAAGATGTTAAGATTAGGTAAATAAGTAGTAACAAAAGGAATTTAAATGTAAATTAAGGGACTGAGAAAAAATGCATATACACAAATATAATTAGAACTACAAACTATTTGAACTTCCTGATAAAGTGAGCAGTAAAGTCATGTTGATGTTTCTCCGGGATACAGCTTCACTAAAATCTTTTCAACCCTATCAAACCTTGATTGAACTTCTGGCATAATGTACAAGTATATATTACAGTGCATATGGCATTAAAAATTTCTGTGGGCAGATTTGCAATTGATTATAAATATAACTCAATGAAACTGTAGCATTGAACGAATTAATACTTTCTAGACCTTTTCAAAATGTTTTCCCACAATAACAGCTTCAGACTATCTATTCTTTAAAGCTGCATGTTTTCAACTTTATTAATTGAGTTAATTTAAGTTGCTTAATGGTATCTGATTATACTGAAAGTGATAGTTGCTAACATTCCTGTACACATGTATAAAGGTAGAAGTGGTTTGAATTTTTCAGTTGCGTTTTCATTACCCAAGTGCCCCAATTTACACAATTAAATTAGAAAAATAATTTCAAGCGCACTCCCGTATCCTAGCTGCTGGTATCCCTAACAATAAAAAGAAAGATTTGTTTGGAGGCTGAAAAACAATGCAGAAGAGCAAAAAAATTACACATGAATGTATGTTTCAAATGTTTTCAAAAGTAAACTTAGAAGAGCAGAAAAATGCTATACAAAAACACTAAATAATAGCTCTGATAAAATACGAAGAATGGGGCTCTATGGTGGAAACTAATGATTTATTATGTTAATAGAAAATGTCTGACCATCATAATTGCAAATATGTATAATGACTGCATATCTAAATTTTTACTAAATGGTTAATTATTGGAATACTTCCCGTACAGAATAAGAGTGTGACAAGGTAAAAACCTATCCCCTTTTTTATTTTAAGCATTAGAAGTGACATCGAATTTTTTTAATGCAAAGACATGTTACAGGCTTATCAAATGAATCGGATGACATCAAATCTGAGCTACAAACATTTATGAAAATAATGATTATACTGTATGCAGATGATACTATTCTCCTTGAGGACTCAAAAGAAAATTTGCAATATGAACTTAACTGCTTTTCAACCTCAGATGTATAAGATAGTAATAATGATGATTTTTAAGCATTTTTTTCAAGCATTTAGGAGATTTTTTTTCAAGAACAGGCTCTTTCACAGAAACCAAAGGTATTCAGCAAAGAAAGCAATAAAAGCAATTGTATTCAGCATTTTAAGAAAGCAAAGCATCTTAACTTTGGTGAAAAAAAAGAGGTTTACGTTTTGTGATAGTCCATGCAAATATATGCTAATACGTCGCCTATTTTTTTTTTTTTTTTTAACTGCAAGTGACACAATTTCTTGAAACGAATGAATTTCATGTCCTCAGTCTCTCTCTCAAATTTCAATTTTTGTCAGCAAAGATTATGATTGTTTGGTCCCTCATAATGAATAATCCCAGATCTGGGTCTTTTCCCACTTGCATTGCTGCAGCAGATGTTTTCTATAATATTTACCAAAAACATCTGACTGATTAATCTTTTTTCAGTCCATTTTCTACATCCTTCATAACTCTCAAACATAACTCTTCATGCCAAGGCTTTGTAACACACTGCACTCCAACAGGAAGGCCAATGGCATCAACACAACCCTACAAAGACCAAAACATCAGATTTGGTGACATGGGAAAAGTGACAGATATCAGGCCTTGTAAATGGATTAGGCATTTACGAATACTACAAACATTATGTGAATGACGATGTAAGAAATGTTAACAATTACATATATACTATTATATATGTACGTGATTTCAGACAAATGTGGAAGGCCACAAATGTCAGCCAATTTGAATGGAAAGGTACATTGGCAGGCATATATTGTATGTAATACCCCCGTCACACTAGAGGCGGGATGAGCAAGAATGCCATCAGAAAGACAATTCTTTGTGCACTCCTGGATATTCGAAGAGCATTCTAAAAATTCCGAGTGCATTCTTGTGGCATCCCGAATGTTTTTGTCATGTCAAAAACTTTCGAAGTGCATTCCAAGTGGAAATTTATCGAATGGCATTTGAACAGTATTCTAACTGCACTATGACTGCATTCTAAATATTCTCACAGCATTCCGACAGCATTCGAAACATTCTGATCACATTAGAGGCATATTCGAACTGACAAATGACTTAAAGCCCCCGTCAAACTTATTCGAAATCAGTAGGGATCAAGCCGGAATTACTAAATTCATACCATATTCGGGAGGGAATTTCAAATTGTCATAAAATATTACGGCTTTGTAAGAATGCCTCTGGAATACTAAGAATGCACATCAATTTGAAATTTTTCCTCGAATGTGGTGCGAATTAAAAAAATTCTTCGTTCAGGCTCATTCTTCTTCATTCCTGCTGATTCCGAATAAGTGTGACGGGGGTTTTAGCTATCAACTAATGGTATTTACCATTTTCACGTTTCTCATCCAAAGAACATCATAATTGTAGTAAGACTTGAGATTTTGATCATCTTCTGCTGTCACTGTGGTCACTGGCACTACACCAGCTGGAAAGTCTGCTAAATTGTAATATGCTGTGTAGCTTAATTAGAGCACCTGAATGAAAGGAACAACATAATTACATTTACTTTAGAAATTAAAAAAAGTATGGTGGCTATATAAAATGTAATGCTAGTAATCACAAGTAGTAGTATATTTGTTGGCATCTTGGACAAAAAAGTTTTAATTATCTAAGGCTTCATTCACATGCAATGTCTATTTTCTAAATTCTATTTTCTATTAGCGGTATGTCTTATGATCACGGTCTGTGCCCTGAATATCCTCCCGCGTAATTACTGGCAGCGCGAGCCAGTTACTATAAGTTACTATAAGTAACTGGCTCGCGCTGCCAGTAATTACGCGGCCGGATATTCAGGGCACAGACCGTGATCATAAGATAGTGCGAATAGAAAATAGAATTTAGAAAATAGACATTGCATGTGAACGAAGCCCAAGATTTTACATCCATACCGAGGCACTTTGCTGGGTAGCCATTCAGTACAGCCACACAAGGAGCAACTGGGCATACAACAGCATCTAGACCAAGCCTCTCCCAATCCTGCAGAATCTTCAACTGCCACTCCTACAACCAAGTTAAAATAATTTAAGGTTATGTCAATGATTGGCCTTAAAAGGCAAAAATTGTTAGGAACTTCTATATGTGTATCTGATGAAGAAGCAAACAACTATTTAGGTCTCTGGAGAATTCTAAATATGAGGTTCTATTCCCAAAACTATCACATTATGTGAGATTTGATGCAAATCACTCTGAGGAATTTTGGCAGGCAGAAAATGTTGAAAACATGTCCAACCATATTTAACAATTTTATTTATACTTTGTCGAAACAAAAACTCTGTCTCTCTTTCTCCCTCTCTCTCTGTGCATGTGTGTGTGTGTGTGTGTGTGTGTGTGAGCGAGCATGTCATCATTCATGGACCAGATAAAATTTCAGACAAATTCACTGCCAGTTTTACCTGGATGTCACATTTTTTTCTCATTCATGTCTTTGATCGACCTGCAATGACAAACATATCATTTTCAAAAAGTATGTGTTCATTGATCAAAGTAATTAATATACCAGTACAGACATGCTGAAAACTTTTCAGAATGGCCGGACATTTGGACTGGCAGTTATGAAAAATTTGCCGTACTGAATGGATTTTTGTTGGACAGAAAATCATTTTATTTGTTTGAGACAGATACTACCAGTACGATTAGGGTACCTGTAGCTTACTTTGTTTGTAAATGTGATATAATTTGGAAATGGAAGGGAAAAACGCTTTGGGTTTTATATAATTTTATTTAAAACAAAAGCTTTGGGTTTTATATAATTTTATTTAAAACAAAAGAAGGGAAGTGCACATGCTCCTCCCTTTTCATATGCCTATGCAAAAATAAACATTTTTTAAAAAATATATCATTATCTATCATGAAGGAATTAATAACTGATGTCATCAAATGTTTATGTATTCCTCAATAACAAATATATTACCTTTTATTATGGAAGAGAAAAATGTGTAAGCACACACTATATCACTTTCCTTACATTCCATACCTGAATCCATTTAGACATAAAATCATTCTGCTAAGAAGTGGCATCTGAAAAATGAGATGTGATATATGTAACCACTAAATGTAAAACAATGACCAATAAGGGGAGTGTTGGCAGCAAAGCTCTTTATAGCAAGATTGTTCACAAGCATTTTACACAATAGTAAAAATTAAAGCACTTGTTTTAAACAGTTAAGTTCACAAAGTAACAGTGGCATTATTGTCTATTCACAAAATTGATAAACACTAACTTCAAATAATTTACTAGTATAAATAAAGTGAGTGAAATGTAATAAACACTTGCCATGGGTTTCAGTAGTATTGCCAGTGTAGTACGTAAGATTTTTGGTAGCTTTAGCACTGAAACTTGGCCTTTAATAGTAGGGTCAAATATGGGTTCATCTTCTCTGAACAGAAATAGTCAGATATGTTTACAATGTGACCAATTAAGAAACATTATTAAGACTGAATATAATTTAATTACCAAACTGACAAAATATTCTGATATGACATATTATATGTCTTTTACTGTTTGTAACACACTAAACAATACAAGCAGATCCAGTAAGAAGTGGGTGTCTAAATGAGAGGGTTTTTTAAATGGCAAATCAACCCCCCCCCCCCCCCCCCCCAATTCCTTCAATTTCTGGATACTGTATGAGGAGTGACATGCATCTATTACATGTACCCTCTTCCTGGTAGAGGTTAGATACAAATTTATCTATATGTTTGTTATTCAACTGAAAAGGCTCCTACAGAGATTTTAGAAGTTCCTGACCCCCATCAGCCATGCAGAATCTCATATAGTAGTCCAAGTACATCTCCTGTGCTCTGGTTGGACTGTATGGAACCACCTGCCATGGAAATAAACAATTGCTGAATGTTGAGTACATGTATATAAATTATTTCTATGGCAAACTTAAGAATAAATTTAATGCCTAATTCTACAAAGAAGTTTAAGTTTACAGTTAAAAATGATAATGCCATCTCCAACCTTCAAACTCTAATGCTTTTATGTAAAAAAAATTTTAACTATTTTTTCTGTAACCTTATGTCCCTGACTCTTTAATGCAGCAACTGCCAATTCAACAGCTCTGTTGCATGCTGGGATTGGCACTGACCAGTCATCCTCCAAGTAGAAGCCTATCTTCAGTGGACGGTTACTTTCATAGTCCTAATCGCGAAAGTAGAAATAAGAGGTTTTTCTTGGCCAGATTAAGATTTATTCAGTCTTTGAAACTCCAAATTTCCCAAAACAGGCTACTTATTTACTCTACAAATATATATATATATATATATATATATATATATATATATATATATATATATATATATATATATATATATATGTATGGACCTTGAAATATAGACCCTAACAGAAGTTTTTTTTTTTTTTTTTTTTTTTTTTTTATTGACACAATACATCAAGAAAACATGACAATACAAATACAAACAAACAGACACTCGCTCACACACTCACACATAAGAGATGTTATACTATATAACACTTTTTAGTTAATTACATCGTCGTACGCTTAATCTTCAAATTGAAAATAACTTAATTATATTTGAATTGTACTGACAGATTGACTTATCTGTTTTCACCAGATATCTAAGCGATGAAATCAAACCTCCTAATGTTGGTTTACCCTGTGAACATCTTCTTAAATAAATATAAAATTTAAATTGCAACATAATGAGATTAATAATTGGAGAGAGGCTCGTAGAGCCGACTAAGCAATTCCTTTTTGAGACAGGTAGAGTAACTTAAGTATTAGATAATATATATTCTACCAAATCGGTCAATAATTTTTGGGTAACCGCACAATTCCAGAATAAATGCTCAGTTGTTTCTTCAGCTCCTTTGCGAAGGGAACATATACTGCTATCGACCATTTTATATTTGAAAAGCAGTGAATTTGTGGTAAGGATATTATGATTAATTCGAAATTGGAACCAGTGAAGCTTTGAATCTTTTGTTATTGTGAAAGGAAGTTCGAAAATCTTCGGGCATTCATTTTCCTCCAAATTTAACAACTCCTTCCATTTATTCATACCTTTTGACATCTCAAGAACACCTACTTTACTTAAAGTTTTATAATAAATCTTTGAGCCTTTTGAACAACCTGACAGCAACAATATATGATCAGGAATTAAAGGAGTGGCATTTTTACTTAATTTTTCAGGAATACCACCAAGCCATTCTTTTATGGCTGAGATAATTCCATGGTATTCGACAAAATTTGTGTCAATACCGTGGATGTCCCTGAACTCAGTGAAGTCATAGAACTCTCCAGAGTCCAGGAGTAAATCATTAACAAATCTAATGTTTTTGTCGTACCACGATGTATAGAAGACAGGTTTATTTCCAATAAGTATATTTTCATTTAGAAAGAGTGGAATGTTACCAAAATCCTTGATTTTATTGGCCATTATTGTACCACAAAGTTCTTTCCAGGCTGCTAAGGCATCAATCCAGAATCTATTTTTTATGTTTTTCAAGATTTTTGAGATATATTCTGTACCACATGTGATTAGTTTTTCAGTGTCTACATATTTAGATATAATATTTTTCCATTCTTTATTTTCGAACATAAGTCTTCTTACCCACGGAATTTTTAACGATTTTATAAAATGCCTCACGCTTACCATCCTCAAGCCCCCAGCTTTATAATCTCTTATAATGATATTTCTTTTAATTTTATCAGGTTTATTATTCCAAAGAAAAGAAAAAAGACACTTTTCTAATTCTTTAATCTGTTTTTCCTCTGGGTTTGGGAGCGATATAAATATATGATTCAATACCGGCAAGGCTAATGTTTTTATTACTGTTATTTTACCAATTGGTGTTATATTTCTTACTCTCCACTGATTAAATATTTTTTTCATGGAAGTTAATTTGGTCTCCATATTTTGCTTCGTTATCTTACCTAAATCTACGTCAAATTCTATCCCTAGCATTTTGAAACTAGTTTTTCCCCAATCTAATCTATATTTTGGGCAGAGGATATCTTTAGAGTATCGCTTTGACCCAATCCATATAACTTCAGTTTTAGAGAGATTAATATGCAGACCGGAGATCTTCGAAAATTTATCCAAGACAAACATACATTCATTCAGTGACTTTTCACTCCCGTCAAGTATAAGAGTAGTGTCATCTGCATATAATGAAATTTTTAATTCTTTTGCACCTATATTAATACCCTTTATATTGTCATTGTTTCTTATAAACGCCGCCAATATTTCGGTGCATAGAATAAAGAGATAGGGTGAGAGGGGATCCCCCTGACGGCATCCTCTATTAATTTTAAAGAATTCCGACATATTCCCCCCTTGATTTATTGTAGCAGAGATGTCATTGTAGAACAATGATACCCATCTCCTGACTGAATCACCAAAGTTAAAAAAGGTCAGAACCTTTTGAATGAATGACCAAGACAAGGAATCGAATGCCTTTTCAAAGTCAATTAATAACAGTAACCCAGGAATATTTTCTTCCTCAGTATACTGCATTGCATCGTATATAAGTCGCGTGTTCTCTCCGATATATCTGCCAGCCATGAAACCGGTTTGTTCCGGATATATTAATTTATCTAACACTAGTTTTACCCTAGCAGCTATCGAACCCGAGGCGATCTTGTATATAGTATTGAGAAGTAATATGGGGCGCCAGTTTTTAAGAAAGTGGCGTGGTTTATCTCCCTTCGGGAGGCAAGTGATTATGCCTTGTTTTTGCGTCACCGATAACTGGCCAGTTTCGTAAGCAAAATTAATTGACCTGACAACAAAAGAGCTTAGTTGTCTCCAAAATACCTTATAAAATTCAACTGAAAAGCCGTCAGTTCCCGGGGATTTGTTCAATTTCATTTTAGATAATGTTTGTGCTGCTTCTGCCTCCGTAATGGGCCCTTCCAATTCTGCAGCTTCCAGATTGCTGAGTTTATAAACATCGTTAAGGGTTACCTCATTATCTAGGTTAACATCTTCTATGTTATGCTCCCGGCATGCATACAGATTTTCATAAAATTTTTTGGTATTTTCTAGTATCTTCCCCTGGTTAACAATAATTGTGCCATCGTCTAGCTGAATTCTTGGAATCAGTTTATTGGTAAAATTTCTCGATTCTAGACCACAAAAATATTTAGTTGGTTTTTCGCCTTCCTCAACCCACTTAGCTCTAGATCTTATAAATGCGCCTTGTAATTTTTCTTTTCGTACTTCCTCCAATTCTTTTTGCTTTTGTCTTAAAGTCTGAATATTGGCCTCGCAAGTTATATTTTCTAAAAGTTCAATTTCCTTAACTAACTTCTTTTCTATTTCTGACTTTTTCTTTTTTTGGTAAGACGCATACGAAATTGTCTTACCCCTAATTTCCATCAAAAGGGTTTCAAAAAATAGCTGATCATTTACCGTAAAATGGATTTCTCTGTCCGGTATATTTTGGAAGTTTTTTAAATTATATACAGGGGCAGCGTACTGTTTTTTAACCTCTATAATTTTACTTCTAATTGCTTCGATATATGTGATATCGTGCAGTAAGGAATTATTGAATTTCCAGAAGCCCCTACCCTTAACGTACGCGTGAAAAGTAAGTGACAGCACTACAGCCGAGTGATCAGTCCTATAGCCGGGCTTAATATAACACGATTTAGTGCTACGTAACAAGATTTCTGAGGTTAAAAAGTAGTCTAGTCGAGCTTGCTGAAAGGGTGTTCGTCGTCGCCACGTATACTTATTAATATTCGGATGTAACTGTCTATACGAATCAATGAGGTTATAACTCTCCTTCATTTCCAAAAGTTTGTTTCTGGCATTAGGGTTATTTACATGTCTGTAGTTTTGATAGTCCTTGGCCGGATCTAGCACCAGATTAAAATCTCCACATATTATAATGTTTTCACACTCAAAAGTTTCTATATTGGTAAAAAGGGAGTCAAAAAATTCAGGTTTATCCGTATTAGGGCCGTATACCGAACAGATGAGAACTTTCCTATTTTCTATTAGTGCCTCGAGTAGAATGTAGTTTCCATTTTCGTCTCGTTTCTCTTTAATTGGTTTAAATTCAAAATTATTATTTATCAGTATACCTACTCCCCTATTATTTGACTTATAAGAGCTGAAGAAAAAATCAAAGCCCCACATATTTCTTACTTCGTTCTCCATTTCTTTCGTGAAATGACTATCTTGAATGCAGTATATATTATGATTTAAGTTTCTCAAGTATCTAAACACATCTTTCCTTTTGGCTCTATCTCTTAAGCCCTGACAATTCAATGTGAAAATAGTCAACTCGCTGTCCATTACATTTACAGATGTTAATGATAAGATATTACCTTAATAGCTGCGTTAGTATATATAGAATATAAATATTCTCCGGTTATTGGAATTAAATAGCATGCGTTCGTTAGTTCATAATCGATATCACACTCACTCACCATTCGCTCCTTCGTACATACATCAGCTGCAACACAAATCAAAACACAAAAACATTGAAATATCAAAGGATAGAAGAGCCGCACCCGGCTGTTGCTCGGCATATATACCTTCAAATGTCAGTAGCTACATCAGCATAATAATACATGTAACATATATATATATACCCTAACAGAAGTTGGTCCTAAATAACCAAAACATTTCCAATATCTTGCTGTCACATTGGCAGCCCTCGAAACTCAATATTACTCCATATCAAACCTCTCTTTACTTATACAATAAGCTGTCATTACCTCTGTATTAAAAGTTAATGGAGGGGTCATTGGATCCAGTTCAAACATATAGGGTACTAGCAAGGCTTTCATCATGGTTGCCACGCTATCCACATCTCTGCCCATCGGTCCCATGGATGCAGCCACTGTGAAAAGTTTAAACACACTTTATTCAATAAATCATGGAAGAAACCAGTGTGAAAAGTTAAACTTCACTCTGCTAACCAAAAGCCATTTTAAACATTTAAATTGTTTTTCAAAAGATGTAGACAATTTCTAACACCAAAAAACAGGTATGAATTATTGCTGTAACTAAATTTCCATTAGTTAACTTGACATATAAGTGAAATTTAATTCATTTAAAACACTTTTTATTTTAAAAATCTTATTTTGTTTCAACAATTCTGATTTTATGTTAAATGTATCAATCTCCATTGTTGGAGATGCAGCTCCACATAGTGTGATAATTGTGCTTGGTTGTGTTAGATGCACTTGGGTATGGTTGTGATTGTACATGCACATACTGCCCCCCCCCCCCCCACCACCACCACCACCACCACCACCCCAATGGATCTGCTTTTTTTCAATGTCATTACTGTATGTTGAATTTTATGTAAGCAAAATGTTTTTACATACACAAATTTTCTCCTTTGAACATATGAAGTCCCTTTTTACTGAAAATATGAAAGCATGTGCAAAAATGTATATCACATAAACACTGTGGCAAGTTAAATATATTGTTGAATAAAGGTTGACACAAAATTGTTTGCAGCCAACAAAATCTGTATTAAACACCATTTTAACAGCATAATGTGAAAACAAAATGTCTGCTCAGATAACACTCTATGACAGATTCTATTACAAAAATACCTTATTCTACCCACAGTTGGCTTTATCCCACATATTCCACAGAAGTGAGCTGGAATTCTGATGCTTCCACCTGAAAATTATATGAAATTTTTATAGCAATTGTATATTTAAGTGTGAGATAATACACTGTCACCCGAGCAATATACCAGTAGTCAAATGCAGTCATTTTTGCTTAATCAAAAATTGCTAAATATTCAGAAAATCTTTTTTCATCTACATAGAGTTTCTTTTAAAAAAATGAAACTATACTCTGTTTGAATGGTGATCATATTGGTATTTACTATTAATAAGGCAGCTGTACTAGGTTTTTGAACAGATTTGTATTACAGATATTCCAGCTAGCCTAGTAAAGATTCATTACCAATATCACTTCCCATCCCAACAATAGAGCTCCCAGCAGCAATGGCTGCTGCTTCACCTCCTGACGATCCGCCTGGAGTCCGCTGTTTTGACCAAGGGTTTAGAGTTCGTCCAAATATAGGATTTGAGCAGTCAAAGCTAATAAACAACCATAAGGATTAACTTCTACACATAACATGAGCCAAATAGCCAGTACCATAGAATAGCAGTGATTGTAACGTATGTAAATAGATACAAATAGATTAACTAATGACACCTTGGAGAACTGAATTAAAACTTGGAAAGTGTACTAATTTCATCAAAATGTGTTTTCACTTACTGTAAGTTGGTTTGGGGGATATTTGTCTTCATAAAGGGAATTGCACCCTGGTACTTGAGGACCTGGAATTAGTAAAATTAAATTTAATTAAATAATTAGATAAAAATTTAACAAAGCAATAAAACCTTTAGAATTTCACATAATATTTTTATCTATTTAAGTCATAGTTAATTACGCTTTTCATTTAAAGAAAAATAAAATCAGTGAGATTTGGTTATTTTGGTTCGCGTTGTTATCAGTAAATAATACATCCCAGGGCTCAACATTAACTTTTTCACTCAGTTGCTACTGAACACAAGCAGGCCCAGTAGCTTGGTTGCTGTACCAGTTTTTTTTTTTTTAATTGCTTGGGAGGGGAGGGGGAAGGGGGGGGGCTTACCAAGCATTCAATGAAACATTTCTTATTTTCTAACTGCTATTCCAGATTCAAAAATAATTTCAAATAAAAGGTTATGCAAGTTTCACTGCTGTTTTTACAAAAAGAGATTATAGAAACCATAATATACTGTACATAAATATTTAAATGTTAAAATCAACACAAACAAGACTGATCCAAATATCTGTGGGAATGGTCCCTTAAAGTTACGTCCGACACCCAGTGTCAAAACTTATCTGATTTTACATAATAAAGCAGGTCCCTTAAAAATATATGCTTGCCTATAGTGCAGGAGCTAGGTCATGAGTATGACTCCAATGGCTGGGTCATGCAAAAGATTATAATACATATGGTACCTGTTGTCTCCTCACTATGCACCCAGCTTATAGAGGATAAAGCAGGGAGTAAAGACCTGGTCATATGGTAGTGCTGGTTTTTGTAAATGATAATTCCAAGTGGCACTGGTTGGATTATATGCTCCCCAATGAGGTAAGAATGATTGAGGATTGACAGGCTCTATAATTAACAATGTTAAAGCCAAGCATGAATTGCAAAAAAAGCCAGGAATTATCAGACTTAATACTACATTGTGCAACCCAACTGATATGAGCCGCAACATGTATAGACTGGGTTCCCATGCTTAGATCAATCCAGCTGGATCAACCTAACTCCCTGGGGGTTCACGCTAAATTGCTGTCAGCTCAAGAGGCTTAAATGTCTGTCACACCTACCGAATCAGCTAGGGGTAAAGATAATTACTACTAACAGTTTTACTAGGCGTGACAGACGTTTACGCTGGTTATAGTTTGATAGCTATTTAGTGAGACTCCCCAGGGAGATAGATCGATCCAAATATCTGTGGGAATAGTCCCATAGATAAGTATCTTTGACAGTCATCACCGTATAGAAATGGTACCTTGACAACCACACAATCTTCTGCCCATGGGCTGTCAACATACCTGGCCATGCCAAGGGTGGTGTCATAGCCCTACATAAAATTTATAGAATGTTATATGGTAAAATGCACATTTTATACAAGAAGGTAGAACAGTTTGTAGTTTAACTATCTACTTCTTAGTAACTTTTAAGTGATATCATATTTATTAACCTCTTCAAATCAAATGCCATGAAAAGCATTTCTGAAGTGAATCCAGGGGCGGATCCAAGTTTATTTGAAGGGGGGGACTGCAGATGCAAAGCAGACCCCCCCCCCCCCCTTGCTGAAGGTACCCGAAATATTCTATTTTAGAGGGCAAACAGTGCCATTTGGCACGGTTTAGAACTAAGATTCAGCTAGTCAAAATTCAACTAGTCAGAAATCGAAGGGGGTGTCAGGATCCCCTCCCCCCCCCCTAAATCTGCCACTGTGAAACTATCATGAAAATTAAATTTTACTGAATCAAAATATGTAAAACCACTTTTCAAATCTCTATAATTAATAATATAATTAAATTAATATTAATATCAAAATAATATTAAATATAATTCAAAGTGGCAGATTAAGGGGGTGTCAGGGGGGTCCTGAAACCCCCTATTTCTGAAAAAAATCACACCAATAGTTCCCTCTTGAAATTAGAGTTTTGACTAGCTAAATCAAAGTTCTCAATCTTAAAAAAACTGCACCGCACCCTACGTCAAGGGGGAGGGAGGGTTGGCTTCGCATCCACAGACCCCCCCTCCTTCAAATAATCCTGGATCCGCCCCTGTGAAGTAAGACATATACCTTCACAGTAAAGAAATCTTTTAAAGAAACAGGCACTCCATGTAACATCCCTTTTGGTTTGTCAGATTCATCTAGGGCTAATGCTGCATCCTGTATAAAATGGAAAGAAAAAACATATTATCAAAAACATGGCATTGATTTAAATCTGAAAGACTTAAATTTTTTTTAACAAACTGATAAGATCTAGGTCTGATGAAGATCTAAAATTGTTGCATTGGAAATTGCAATAAACTAAATTAACAAACCAAATCATGGTTTCTCTTTTGAATCCAATTGTTATCAAAGGAATTACATGAAGTTCCTTGTTCTGTCACATTTGTAACATCCTCCTTAAATGCCAATTGAATGATATAAATATGTACTAGCATACCTCAGCTTCTTCCAAAAATGTTGTGATGAAATTATACTGCTTATTTTGTTCTATTGCCTATAATAGAAGGGGTAATTAATAATGCAAATTGTAAGTAGTTTAATTCTGTTAATGTCATAGTAAATATTATACAACATTGGTCAAAAAGGTTGTCCCACCCCCATTTCCATGTACTTTTATTTACAAATGATCACCTCACAGCTGTAAATTGTTAGAAATAGTGCTTTTTATCACAGATACCGTGTCTAACATGATTAATGGTTAAAAAAATACAAAATAGTGGTGAAAATATACACATTTTATACCATTCAGTAAAATTTTTAAGAGGTACCCCCTCAAATCCACTGTTTCACTGTGACTTCTACAGATGTAAAGAAATGTCTATTAAATTGAAAAGAGGCCATCAAATGTCACCAAATTCACACACAATTAGCATTAGGGTGTGCTCGTTAACGATCACGTGCCTAACAGCGTGTGCTTCTACCGCGTACTGCAATTATCTCCTGTAGACGGCGCAACAAGCCTTCAACACGAAAAATAATTCTGTTATGTGGGATATTGTCACATTCATCCTAAAGAGCATGGCGGAATTGATCAAGATTATTTGGGAATTGGTTCTCCTCTGCAATGCACATTCTAATTCATGCCACAGGTGCTCAGTAGGATTAATATCAGGGTTCAAAGACGGTTGTCCCATCCTCAGAGCCCTGTGTTTCTGCAACAAATCGCTTGCCAGGTGAGAGCTGTGAGCAAGTACATTGTCATAATGAAGCCAGTAGCATCCCTGAAGTCACCTCTTGCAAATGGAGTGAGATTTCTGTTGAGAATGTTACATTAAAATGCCCCTGTTACGTTTTGTTCCAAAAGGAACAATGTACATGTACTAATACCATGGGCTTGGAATGTTCTCCAAATGTGGACTTATCTAACACCTCAGGCGATATTATCCTACACACACCCTTCCAAGAGGCATTTTTAAAATGGCTATGGACCCTCTATGACCATCGATGGGATACAAGAAATAATTTGATTCTGCATCAAGCCCGACTTCCTTCCAGTGATGGATGGCCAGGTTCAGGTGCCTGTGAGATCACTAAACGTAGCATTCTCAGCTGATATCTCATTCCATCTTCAAAAACTGACTTTGGGGTCAACTCCAGGCTTTATCATGACTGCACACTTGCTCACACCTCTCTCCCACAAAACAGAATTGTTACCCGTGTTGAAGGCTTGTCGCGCCGTCTACAGGAGATAATTGCAGTATGCGGTAGACGCACACGCTGTTAGGCACGTGATCGTTAACGAGCACACCCTAATGCTAATATTGTGAATTTGGTGAAATTTGATGGCGTCTTTTCAATTTAATAGACATTTCTTTACATCTGTAGAAGTCACAGTGAAACAGTAGATTTGAGGGGGTACCTCTTATAAATTTTACTAAATGGTATAAAATGTGTATATTTTCACCACTATTTTGTATTTTTTTAAACCATTAATTGTGTTAGACACGGTATCTGTAATAAAAAGCACTATTTCTAACAATTTACAGCTGTGAGGTGATCATTTGTAAATAAAAGTACATGGAAATGGGGGTGGGACAACCTTTTTGACCAATGTTGTATATGATACAATGGGCTGATCTAACTGAGATTGCATAAGGTCGGGTATCATCCTGATCAGCTTCGACTTTACGTAATACCAGGTTTCTCCAGTCGATCACGATAGAAGTTGAAGATAGAAGTTAAATACGTCCAAGGTTTGGTGTCTACCTATACGCTAGTAAACACATATAGACAAAATAACTCATGTTAAGTTTTTAATTATAACATAACAATAAATTTAGGCACACAGCATGTACCACAATTGTCGTGTCTCAAAGACTTGTAGCACAGATCTCCCCCCCCCCCCCCCCCCCAAAAAAAAAAAAGTAATTTTCTCCCCAAAAAACACAGTTCTTTTCTCAAAAGCGCAGTCACGAACATAGCTTTATACTGGCACTACAGTGACATTATTTATTCAAATTAACGGTAACTCAACATTGCTTTAATATATTAGAGGTCACCTTACCATCTCCACATCCTTCTAGGAAGTGTCTAATTCAACTGGCTTCAAAAATCAAAAGGCAATAAAACACAGCAAATAAGACCATGTCTGTACCAATACGGAAGTATTCAAAAATACATTACAAACATGTAAGGGGTACCTGACACAACATAAGGCTCCCTGACAATAGGAGCGTAAAACGATTCCGAATTATGTCAAATAAGATAATATCATACTCTATCACACACCTTTGATTGATATGCATTTAACACGTCCACTGCTTTTAGGCGACCGTTCTTCAAACTGGCGACAAGCTCTGATAATGATAACTCAGTAATCGAATCTACCTGCTCTGGGGAAAACTATGAAAATAAAAAAAATTAAATATAGATCATGTGCCAGATCAAAAGACTCTTAAAATAAAAATGAAGTCAAATAATTGGAGTGAAACCTAGCTACATAACGTACTTATTCATTGCATTTTAATTATCTGATGAATTATTTTTGTTATATTGCTTTATTAGAATTAAAAAAATATGTTATGTTCTGTTTCTATTTTATATCTTCATAATTAAATTGTGTATCTCACTTTATCAACAAATAATTGATGAAAAAAATCAAGAATTGAAATATATACCTACTTTTTTCTCCGTTATTCTTTCAGCTACTGTCGATATAGTTTTCTTATATTTGACGCACTGCTTCGCCACTTTGCATCGATTGCTTCTCACTCTTTTTCTCCTGGCATTGCTTTTTATAAAAAGGATTGTTGCCAAGGCAATCACTGTTGAACCAATGAGAAGCGCTGTGTGACTACAGCCAAACATAATATCTAAAAGATCTTCGCGCAACATGTTTGCAACTTTTGTGTTTGTGCTACTAGTATCCACATGTATATATTTATTTGAAATTGCAGTCTCATCCGTGCACTATCATGCTATCAAATGAGATAAGAGCTATCTTCAAAATATCTGCATTCAAACCACTAAGCATAAAAACCACGAAACATAAAATCTACAAGAACGTCGCGCCACGTTTGCAATTTTTGTGTCTGTGCTACTAGTAGCCTAGCTATATACATTTATTTATTTGAAATTGCAATCTCATCCATGCGCTATCATGCTGTCACAATGAGATAAGAGATATCTTCAAATTATCTGCATTCAAACCGCTAAGCAGACAACCTGTTACCAATGACCCATAAAATTTTTTATTGTTTAATAATTTTCGGTTTTAAATTTGATTTACATATCTAATTAGAGACTGGCTAATGCCCCGTCCACACTGTTCGAGTCGGGGCGGGGTGAACGTGAACGGGGTATGCCAAAAAACTCCTACAGATCGCTGTATTTTATGAATGTGTCCGCACATGAAGGATAAAATTCCCAATACATATAAAAATCAATAAACGAATCAGTAGATTTTCAAGACGACCAATGTCTTCAAGATGTTACGATGAGGTAACTAAGTAGTAAAAAGGAATTTAAATGTAAATAAAGGGACTGAGAAGGAATACCTGTACACAACTATTATTAGAACTACCAACTACTTGAACTTCCTAGATAAAATGAGCAGTTAAACCACATTGATGTTTCTCCGGGATACAACTTCACTAAAATCTTTTCAACCGTATGAAACCTTGGTTGAACTTCTGGCATGATGTACAAGTATATATAGCAGTGTATGGCATTAACAGTTTTTGTGCGCAGATTTGCAATTAACTGAATGAAAATATAGCGTTGAACAAATTAATACTTTCTAGATCTTTTTAAAGCTGCATGTATTCACTTTATTAGGAACTCTTCATTGAATGCAGGTTAGTTTAAGTTGCTTTATGGTATCTTATTATATTGAAAGTGAATATAGTTGCATCATGTGCTAACATTTGATTGTATTTGTATTACGAAATAACTGCACAAAGGTAGAAGTGGTTTGAATTGTTCAGTTGCCCCAATTTATGTAATTTATGTAATTAAATTAGAAAAATCATTTCAAGCGCGCTCTCATATCCTGCTGGTACCCCCAACAATAAAAAGAAAGATTTGTTTGACAATAATGCTTAGAGGCTGAAAAACAATGCAGAAGAGCAAAAAGATTACTCATGAAAGTATGGTTCAAATATTTTCAAAAGTAAACTTAGAAAAGCAGAAAAATGCTATAAAAATACATTAGATAATAGCTCCGATAAAATACGGAGAAGGGGGCTCTATGGTAGAGACTAATGAATTATTATGGAAATAGAAAATGTCTGACCGTCATAATTGCAAATATGTATAATGACTGCATATCTAAATTTTTACTAAATGGTTAATTATCGGAATACTTCCCGCGCAGAATAAGAAGTGGACAAGGTAAAAACTTTTCCCCTTTTCTATTTTCAGCAGTTAAAGTGACTTTGAAATTTTTTAATGCAAAGAGATGTTACAGGCTTATCAAATGAATCGGATGACCTCGAATCTGAGCTACAAACATTTATGAAAATAATGATTATACTGTATGCAGATGATACTGTTCTCCTTGAGGACTCAAAAGAAAATTTGCAATTTGAACTTATTTGCTTTTCAACCTAACGTCAGATTTAGAAGTAAGTAGCAATTGATGTTGAAAATCGAAAATAATGATGGTTTTTAAGCATTTTTTTCAAGCATTTAGCAGATTTTTTTTCAAGAACTGGCTCTTTCACAGAAACCAAAAGGTATGCAGCAAAGAAAGCAAGAAAAGCAATTGTATTCAGCATTTTAGAAAGCAAGGCATCTTATCTTTGATGCAAAAAAAAAAAAAAAGATCTCTTTACGTTTTGTGATAGTCCTTGTGGTTAAAGTGGGCCTAAACATCGTTTCCTCCAGCCATATTGGTATTATGTGAAACTATAATTTCTCATCCTGCTATAGAAAAATTCTCTAGTGACAGCTGGTTTTGGTAATATGTCTCACCTGCCATAGGATAGTATCATAAGGAAGAAAAATATATCCGTTTCATATTACAGAAATAGAAAATTGAGACCCCCCCCCCCCCCCCAAAAAAAAAAAAAAAAAAAAAAAAAAAAAGTTGATAATCCATATGTTGAAGACTTAAACTAATGGTAGTATTATATTTCTTATGCTTCACTGCCTGCGATGACGTGATTCTACAAAGGCGGAGATAGGTTCATTCGGATAATGACTTTAAATCAGGAAGCATGTCGCTTTCGATTCCTTTCTTTTTTCGTTTTTAATGACAAGTCTTCAAGTGCGTTGCGAGCTAGATATTACTCGAACTTTAGAATTACAAGTGTGTTATAGATATTTTGACATTTGCGGTTAATGTATGGAACGGGAGTGCAACAGTTTATACATACATATAGTCATTGGGAAGGAATACAAATATCGGCGTTATTTTTAGTGGTACACACTCTATCCCAAAGGAAAATTAAATAACGCTGTAATGACGTGCTAAATTTAGCTATGATTCATGAAGACACTTATCTTTTAGGTAGCTTCTTGTTTGTTATATATAATTATGGCTGTTGTTACTCACCATTTCGTGATGACCACGCGTCCCTCAAAATGGAAATCGAAACGAAGCATAAGTCAGTCGGTCAGTTCACTTCCTCAATAACCATTTAAAAGCAGAGGAGAAATTTTTATCATTGACATTTCACCAAGGTTTGGAGCTGCCGCGAGAAAAGAAAAACTGAAGGACTACATTATGCATTTCGCGAAGCTTGCTACCATGTATTGTGTTGCTGCCACTGTTGTTTGCGTTGCCAGTGCATACGGCGATCATTGTCCAAAACACTGTAATTGTCAAAACTCACAGGTGAAATGTCTCAGTTTCAATCCAGCTCTTTACAATGAGACTGTGCCCACTCTTCCTGCTGGGACAAAGCGTGTTCTTATATATTGCAGGCCGTACATTCCTCATGGCATCAGGATAACGCCGGAGTCTTTCAGAGGTTCGGAAGATTCGCTTCGATACATATACTTTTACCTTTGTAACACAAGCATTCACCAGGATGTTCCAAAACTGCCCTTTCTAGAGGAAGTGCACTTGCTCTACAGTGGAAGAATATACCGCATCCCTTACCAGTTGGTTCAGTCAAATTATTTGAAATATATGGATCTTACTGGGTGCATGGTTGACAGCGTGGAAGACGAAAAACATAGTCGGCAGATTAAAACGGCCACACACTTCACTATTAATCTCAGTAGAAACCCGATCCGATATTTTGGACCGAATGCTCTTAGGACTTTTTCAGATGTTGACTTCCTTCGTTTGCGCTTCCACCAAAGTTTGTATGTCGTAGAATTCAGTAATGAAACCTTCAAGTTTATAACTAACTTCGAATCTTTTGATTTGGTGGATGTGGCGATTGGCCCCCAGGCCATGAGTAATCTCTTTTATAGTTTAGGAAACAAAACCCTCCGTCAGTTGCGTATTAGCCAATGCTTGAAGGCAAGCGAGCGGTACGAAATGCTTGACAGTTACATTCTACATCTGAGACACTCTTCACTGGAGACACTGGAGGTTGCAAACGGTGATTTTGGACTGGCTGCCGATCTGAGAACCGTTGTTTCCGCATTACCTTCCTTAAGGAATCTAACCCTAAACGGCAATAACCTCTTAACAGCCGGTGCATTCCCAACACAAAACAAATTACATTTCGTTAATGTATCACTAAATAATTGGTCACCAGTTGTTTTACCATACTATTTACTAACAGCAACATGGCTGAAACAGTTAGAAGTGAAGTTTGGAAATGTTCTGATGGGTGCTAAGTGGGGACAAGATTTAAAGCACGAGCATTTAAAGATCCTGACACTGACAGGGACTAGATTTCTAATGCAGAATGGGACTCGCGTATCTTTCACTGGTATTACTTCACTGGAGGAACTTAACATGTGTAAGACTAGATTTCCAGAATCAGTTACAGTGGATATTAGAAATTTAACAAGGCTTAAAATATTACATTTTTGTGACAACACAATTTCTCTAACAAGGCCCGATGGGAACAATTTCTTTACTGGCATGGTGTCTCTAGAAAGCCTAAATTTAGCAGGCAAAGAGCTCGAAGGAGTGGACCTAGAAACTCTATTCAATCCTTTGATTAATTTGAAAGTTTTGAATATGACGTATACCGGCTTGACCAAAGTGACACCTGGAACTTTTAAGCCTTTACAAAACCTGCGAACACTGGATTTATCCGATAACAAACTTGTGGAAATTGATGGCGACATTTTCTATAAGTATATTCCTAAGCTGGCCACGTTTCTTTTTAATAATAATAGATTTTCATGTGACTGCCATCTTGTAAGATTTGTAGGTTGGTTAAAACACACATCAATTCAAATATCTGGGGAAGACCAGCCTTGTTTCTCACCAAGCAAGCTGTCTGCAGTGAAAGTTGGGGACTACTCGCCCGGTTTCCTCGAGTGTAAAATTGGATTGCAAGTACTGCTCTACGCTTTGGGGACATTAGTTTTGCTGATTTTTACTGCCGTTATAACATTTTATCGTTGGGACATTCGTTTTTGGTGGCAGTTTAAAGTAAGGCCTAAAAAAACACAAGGCTACATACCCATAGACGGAGAATTTGATGCTTTCGTTTCGTACAGCAGCAAAGATGAGGATTGGGTGGTTGGCACGCTGGTGAGGAATTTAGAAGAAAGTGAAGCACGTTTCCAACTGTGTCTCGACAATAGAGACTTGATTCCAGGAAATTTCATAATTGATAACCTTATACAAGGTATGGAAAAAAGCAAATGTTGTTTGTTTGTAATAACAAGGAATTTCGTCAAAAGCGAGTGGTGTAACTTCGAACTAAACACGGCAATAAGCAAGATGTTGGATGAGCGCAAAAACGTCGTCATTCTTATTTACCTTGAGCATATTCCAGATAAAGATTTACCAAAAAACTTGCGACGTCTCAAGAAACACGTAACTCATCTTAAATGGCCCAACGATGAAGGACAAAGAAAAATCGATATATTTTGGAAGAAACTTCAGCTGGTTCTTTATCACAAAAAGGAAACTTTCAAACAAAGAGGAACGGTGACAGAGGAAGCAGTTTAAGATTGTACCGTGTTTTGTAAATGTATTTCCTACGTGACCAAGATTTAAATCATTCTTTGAACAATGAAAAGAAAATGTAGAAAGATATTTTTTTATGTATATACAAACATGTTATTGAATTCCTTTTAATTCCATCACAGTATAATCAGCATGCTTACATTGTTATGCACTTGATTGCTTCAACTCAACTTGGGTAAATTTGATGTCTTGCAACTTATAAAATGTCTGTAGATTAAAAAAAAAACAAACTCCTAGCGCTTTTACTGGCTATGAATAAAAAAGTGTATTTCTTGAATATAGTTTTGGTTGATGAAATCAAGAAGTGTCTCCTGCTTAGATTATAAGCACTGTTTCACACTAAATATTTCATGTTTCACTGGTCTCTCAAAAATCAAGTCAATCAATTTCTTTTGGTCATCAGTATTCATATATTTAATAAATTATCAACACCACTTGTTCTATGTACTAACTCTAAAGCTGACTAAGTGATGGTTTGGTTTCCCCATTCATTTTCCCATTGCTCACATGATCTGTCTGTTTGGGATGTTCAAGTGGAACTTCAGTGACAATGAAAAGTTTTTTTTCGCTGATATCCATATCATAATCCCCAGAGCTGTCTAGTGATTGTGCTGTCGCTTGTCCAGCCAACTCTGTGACATCTTGTGGGATTCTTGTCACTACACCTGGCAGTGTGTTCTCTTGCTTCACTACAGTCTCCGTGTCAGTTGACAGTGTTGTCCTCACACCTGGCTCTACGCTACTACTTGAGATTACAGTTGTAACAGTTACAAGTGGGGCATTCTGTTGCAGTGGCTTTGCATCAGTGTGACTGCCACTGTGAGGCACATTACTTTTATCATCCTGCTCTGAGACACCATGTGGGAGCAGTTTATTCTCAGTAGGCTGCGTAGTGGCATGTAATAAACCTCCTTTTGTAGGTATTATTGATCTCGGAGCACTTGTTAAAGCTGCAGCCAGTGCAGGCTGTTGCTGGGGAGTTAAAGTCCCAGTAGAAAATAAAGTCTTACTGGCATTTCCTTTCTCCTGCTTCACCCCACACGATGTCACCACAATATTCCCTTCAACCTTACACACAGCACTTGTTATGGTGGGAACAGGAACATAAGAGGGTTTATAGTCAGCAGTATTGGACACAGATTGTTGCTGAAGGGGTATGTTAACATTGCCCAGTATGTGCTTTGGGCTAGCAATAGGTGGATTCCCATACAGTCCAGCACAGGCAGCAGCTTGGACAAGTTGAGATGATGCTGACCCAGCTGGCAGATGTAAAGTGTTCACACCCTGTGCTGGCTTGGCTATATACACTGAGGTTCCACTGCCCACTGGTGTTGTAATACTATGGTGTGAGGTACCAATACTGTTAACCTTCCCTTGACTGCCTGTGTGGTCTGTTGACCTATGATCTGGCAACACACTAATGACCTTTTGACCACTTGGAGCACTTTGACCACTTTGACCACGTGTGATGATTGGAATGGTGGACGTATTAGGTCTCTGCACAGCAGTTTGCAATCTGATGGCCTGTTGCAGCACTCCTAATTGTTGGAGATTTTGAACTTGACCTCCGACTTTTGTAGGTGTTTTCTTTTGTACTATCAAGCCAGTTCCAAGTCCCTGAATGTTAGCCAAAGAAATCTTTGGGGACTGGGACATCAACTGCAACTGAGAATCACACACTGTGACTGGCACACCCTGTGCTGTGACTAGTTGTCCACCCACATTGAACAATACTAATTTCTGTTGTTGCTGTGCTGGTGGCAACCCAAGGTTTTTTGCTGGAGATTTCACACTAGTAGAAGCCGCAGGTGCTGCCCTGGACACTGTAGCAGTAAAAGCGGCAGCCTGCCCAGCCACTGAGGTGCCAGGCTGCACTGTAAACACACTGGGGTTGCCGATGTTGGGGCTGCAAGACACTAGCAGTGGTTTACTGGAAGCCTTGGAGTGTGTGACAGGGCCTGTCACCAACTGAAAATGATTTTAAGAAAAAATAGAATAATAATAATAATAATAATAATAATAATAATACAAGACATGATTACAAACTTCACATATAGTAAGCTTCAAAATCAAAAATCAATTTACTTATAGCTGATGATCAAAATACCATATGAAGTCTTACACTTGTTAAGTTGATTTCTTTGGTCATAATAAAATACTGTTTTATGGACAACATTAAATCATTTAAAAAATAATTTAATAAACCAACATTTGCTCTATTCCAATTAATATCTGGTGCAAGCATTTGAAGTCCATAATAATATAGTACATATGAGGTTAATAATAACATAGTGTTTTTACTTCACCTTAGAAACTGGTGGTTTCTGACTCTTCACTGCAGTAGTAGGCTTCAGGGCAACCGCCACCCTTTCTCTGGTCCCAGGAGTAAGAGGAACTGATTCCTGCTTAACAACCACACCAGTTGCTCCTTGGCCAACCAGTGTCTGCACTGGGACCTGGGCTGGTTTGCCTTGCTGCTGCTGTGGTGATATCCCAACTGTCTGGAGTGCTACATTAGGCAGCACTCCCTGCTTCTGTAGCTGGTTTAGCTTGGCAACGATATTCTGTATGGGCACATTCTGCTGCAAGGCTTGATGGGGAATAAGAATACCCTGTGGTGTAAGGATAGCTTGCATGGGGCCTTGGGGAGGGGTGGTAGCACCAGTGACACTTTGAGGAACCATCTTCACCAAGACACTTTTCTGGGCAGCAGCTTGAGGAACTTGGACTTGACGTGGCACAGCAGGTGTCTTTGTTGCTGGTGCCCCGCTTACAACAGTCAACGGCAGAGAGGTCTGCTGAGGCTCACTCTGTGTGGTTTTGACTGGAGTTGTTTTGTTACTGGATTGCATATTAGAAGCTAAAATGGGAGATTTGGTGGCCTGGGTGACTTGGGTGACACTTCTCCTTGGCTGGATTGTGGGCATAGTAAGAGGGGAAGGCACATTCATTTGGACTGTTGGGAGTGTGGTATTCACTGTTGTAGTAACTGCCTTGACAGCAGACTCAATAAAAACTGACTTAGAGAGCTCAGCAAGTTTGGCTGCAAGTTGAGCTTGGGCAGCAGGATCAACAACTGTTTTTTTGGCTGGACTTTTGCTTTCGCTAGACAGCAACTCCTGTGAACTTCGAGGCACTGGAGGAACCACCACATATTCCGTTCCCTTCTGGTGGGCTCTGTTCTCCAGCAAAGCTTTCACAGTCACATTACCTGCATATTTCTGTTTAGGTGGAGTGGAGACAAGTTTCAGCAGCCCTGTATTAACTCCAGCCTGACTTTGTACTGGTAGTACTGGAGAAGTGGTAGCAGACTGTGTTGGAATGTGCTGTGCAGAGCTGGTTAAACGTGGCTGGTTTGCTGCAGTGGCTACTGAGACATTGGTTGCATGGAGAGCAATGCCAGTAACTGCCTCTGATGTTGGGGCAGTTGCAGTAACCAATTTCACTCCGACTGGAAGCACTTGTCCTTGAACACTACCGACAGATGAAGGCTGTAATTTTGTTGCCTGGTTTTTAAGCAAAGACTGGATCATGTGTGGAGGCAGACTTCCTATCTGGTTATGCTGATAGAAGGACACCTTGCCTTGCTCACTGGTAGTAGTCGGTGGTGAGGAAGACAAAAGGCTAGCCACACTAGTACTAGCCTGTGTCATTGTAAGGTTTGTTCCCATAGTGATTAAGCTGGATCCAGTTTGCTGTTTAACAGACTGTATCCGTGGCAGCCTCCAGTTGACAGTTGTTGTAGCTGGTGAGGCTGTTGCAGTTTTGGGTGGAGATTTCAGTGAAAACTGATATGGGGTGAAGGTCTGGGTGGTTGTTGGTGATGTTGTTGAGGGAGCCGATGTTTTCGGCTTGGCATTATTCACCAGAGCATTAATCAAGTGAGTTGGGGTGGCTTGTAAGCCTGAAGCATTTGATGTAAGAGTGAAAAATACCTCCTGTCCTGTCGAGGTCCTGGCAAAGAAGCCAGCTCCCATTGGTTGATTCAGTGATGACCCTGGCGGAGTACTGATCAAATACTTCAGTAGGGACTGATTCTGAAGCAAACTAACTGGCTTTGAGTCAGATTCAGCTGGTGACTTAGTTAGCTTAGACATGAGATGCTGCTGCAAGGCAGATACAGCAGTTTTTGCCTTCTTCACCCCTTGGTCTTCTGTGTTATTAGGAATTAGGCGTCGTTTTCTCACACGTCCTCTAGAGCTTACATCATAAAGATCTTCATCAGTAACTTTTTCTCCAGCAGGGGTCTTTCTTTTATCTTTGGACTGTGTAGGGGTGCAGCGACTGGACACGGAATTGGTCTCATCTGCATCTTCCTCATGATCATCAGAATCTTCACCTTCAGAAGATTCTGACACAGGTTCATCACTATCCCACACATCCTCCATCTAAGACAAGAAAATCTCATAGGTAAATCTGACACTTTCCCAAAGCAAATCTTGATAGCATTTATCTTGCACTATTTTTGTTATCCAGAGTTATATAGATATTTTTTGTCCAAAATGCTATAAATTACTTAAGAAAAAAAAACTTTTAAAAACTTACACTATCATTGAATGTGATTACCCTCCTCCCCAACCCCTTGAGCATAACTTTGTCAGAAGGGGTAATTGGGAAAAAACACCATGGCAAAGCTTTGATTTAATACAGAGATAATATGAATATTGTAGATTTTTAAAAATTTTCCAGACTGTCAATAATATATGTTGAGAATGTGTATACTGCAGGTTCATATATTGGTGAGAGAAATCATCTGTCTATTAAATTACAATAAGACTATCTATATCACAGAAGTACCATAGCAATAGCATTAATTTTTACCTCTGTTGTAGGCTCATCTTCATATTCTTCTTGCTCCTTTCTCAATTTGGTCTTAGCTTTCTTGTTAGCTTGGATGAGCTTAGCTTCCCATGGCTCTAGTTCTGACAGTAAGTATGTCAGTCTTTCATGTAGTTCTGCTACACAACGTTTCCTTGGTGGTGGCTTAATAATCTGGAAAGGAATCCCATAAAATAAGAGTCTGGTGATAAGTAGGCATACATTTTTCTTTTTGGTGAACATTGTTCCTTATTCAACAAAATCAATATCAGTCTGCAGTAAGTCAAGTTGGTGACTGTAAGATTTATCATGATTTTTATTTAATACACATCTTAAGTTGCTAAAATAAAGTATCTGTAGGTAATCACCCATATATTTATGCCATGAATAACAAAAGATAAAAACTACTATATTTTCTTGTCTGTGATAATTAAAACACCACCCTCTAAATCGACAAATGCACTACCTTTTGTCTTTTCCCAGATCCTTCTACAAAAGGCTCTATTTCTGCAAACTGAGCACAGAGTGCTCTCAACTCCTCCACACTGGATACAACCATTATGAACTGCTCAGGATCTGGGGCCTGCAGAGATATGCAAACAATGAGTGTTTAATTTATGTGGCAGTGTATCTATTTATTTGACACTTTAATCCCCTGAAAGATTTAAAGATGAACGATGAAAGCAAGTTGGTAGAAAATGTGCACCTGGATTAATTTTTTTTCATATATGTTATCTAGATCTTTGCCATTTAAAGTAATTAAAGGATCATCAATAATCATAATTTTATAGGGACAAATTAAAATGAAGACAAACCTCAATTTCAATTCCATCTTCTTCATCACTTTCTTCCATCTCAACCAAAGCCTTGTTTCCATCTGTTGCATCTGATGTCCCATTCTTTTCTGCTTCATCACATTCCACTGCAGAGGTGTCAACTGCGGCATCCTTCCCTTCTGTCTCACCAGTCTCCTTTTCAGAGGTTCCCCCAGCAACTTTGCCACCCTCTGCTATATCACAATCCATTCTGGAAGATTCAGCAGAAACACTGTTTAGCTCTGTTGCCTGGTTTGAGTTTTCCACACATTTACCATTTTCCAGAAGGTCTCTCCCTAGTTTCCATTTACTTCCATCTGAATTCCTTTCTGAATCAGTCTGGTTTTCTGATAGGCCTGTTTGAGCATGTGTGGAAACATCATCTGAATCTTTGTTTTCCATAGAACTGTTGTCAGGGTCCATGTTTCCATCTACATCCCTTAATTCATCACAGAATTTTTCCTTAAAATCAGTCTGTACCTCCAAGGTATCACTCTGAGTGTCTAGAGCAGGAGGAATGTTATCACCTGATGCACTAACAACCAGCTCTCCAGGAAGCACCCTTGCATCAGCAGAATTACAGGATTCAGGATTATTCTTCCCATCACCTGATGCACTGACATCCACCTCTCCAGAAAGCTTTCTGGCACCAGCAGAATTACAGGATTCAGGACTGTTTTTACTAGGATCTATATTAATGGAGTCCATATCATTGCTGTTGTCCTTTCCTTCATCGTTTTTGCTTTCATTTGAATGTTCTCCTTCATCTCCACCACCCTCTAGCTTTTTCCTACGCTTGCCACGAGGTGCCTGGTGTCTCTGTTTCCTATTACTCCAATGGCTTTTTTTAGCTTTTTTCGGTCCTTTCACAGCAGTCCTTTTACTGTTTGGAACGATAGTGGTTTTCATATCTTCACTGATTTCTTGTGTAGCAGCAACCTCACCATTCATGTCTTCTTGCTCTCTTGGTGCAATTTCTTTCTGTGGTGTATTCAGTCGTTGGTTGCTTCTCAGTGCCCGAGGCTCCCAATCCATACTGTCTGTGACACTGTCTTGGTCCACACTCTCTTGGTATTGCGTAGTTTCAGTTGTCTCCGAGTCTGACTGCATGTCGGAATCATGCCCACTGTCCTCATCGCCGTCACTAGCATCAGAGGACTGTGGTTGCAAAACATACTTGATAGTCTGAAAGATTAAAATTAGATATATACATACACTATGTAGAAAGATAAATACAAATAAATACATCTATTTCTTGCACTGAAAAGAGAGCAAACATTCACTGTACACAATGTCGGTCATGAACATTACTAATCTGCAAAATGTTTTAACATGACCGTTGCTGCAAATTTCTGTAGCAAACTACCTATTGATAAAACTGTTTGGATTCCTTCATTGTCTAAAAAAAAGCCTGCAATCTTTTTATCACACTTGAAAATGCTGTAAGGGCTCACGACAAAAACAAAATTGTGCATTCTCTGATACATTTACAGTTCTATATGATGCTAATGGGTAATGTCACTTCCTGACATTGTAAAGAGTAGCTCACCCTGAGGGACCCCATTCCCTAAATATCTATAACAATGCCTGGTCCCCCCCCCCCCCCCCCCCCCCCGGGGCGCACATTAAAATTCCAAAGTGCCCATATCAATCCTGTAAGTTTCAACTTCTCCACTCTAGTATCTATGAAGAGATCACAGAAATAACAATATGAAAAGAATTAAGAATCACCCATTCCCTGGGACAGCCAAACCCCAGGATGCCTTAAAATTCCAAAGTGCCCATGCACATTTCTGATGATAGGTCTATCGATTCCCAAGTTTCATCTTCCTCTAATGGTTTAGTTGGAGATAGTGGATATTACTAACACACAGATGGGCAGGATAGCACAATCCCAGACTTTTCCTACAAAAGTGTGGGGATAAAAAGCCCCCTGGATTCAATTACAACCCCAATATCAGCCATCAGCCTCACCTGTCTCAGTCTAGAAGGTCTTCTGGCTGGAGGTGCAGACTTCCCTTTTTTCTTTTTCTTCGGAGTTCTTGCTTTCTTTGGCTGTGCCTTTATTAAGAATAATGCAAATAATGGAATATTGGATATATATATATCCTTCAAGGGAAAATAAAATTAGTTTTTCTTCCTATTACTATTAGCATTTTATGAACAGATATACTCAATTTAATACTATGATAGGCAAAAGGGGCATATTTTTGTTGCTGATTAGCTACATAAGACTTAAAAATGAAATTTACATATCATTGGTTGCAAAGAAAAAATGAAATGGGTTTTGTTACAACAGAACCAAAATTTAACCATATGGCAAGGCTGGCACATATAAAGATGTTAAACAATCATTTAAAGAAACAGATTCCTGGTCAGTTCACAGTACCTTGATAACATCTAAACTACTGACAAGTTAACAAAAACTTCAACGACCTGCTTTTTACTGATGCAAATTATTGATTTCATTTTATTAACTTCATACCTTGCTGGGAGAAGGTTTTGGTTTTTCCACTTTTAAAGTTGGCCATGGAAGAGGAGTTTGCTTAAAGATGCGCACATCAGCACCACAGAACTGAGGGAAGTGCATGTAACTGTTGCCATCCTCGTCATAACCCAGCAAGTACTCCCTGGTTTCCTCCACTTCCTGGGCATCCATTGCATCACGCACTGACTCCTGGTTAGACTGTGGTAGAAGAAAAAAAATTTTACATGCTTTAATTCCAGGGAAACGCATAAGGGTGAATACTATTGTTATGTATGAATGGAACTAATTGTGAGATGCATCACACAGTGCGATATTATGTAAATTGTTGTAACTCGTACAGTGTGATAAAAATGAGTCCCAACAAGCAGAGTCGCATGTGTTTTTCCTTCTTCAATAAACTTGGACGACTATGAAACTGTATGTCAGCATGAAATCTCAATGGCCCTAACATTAAAAGAACTTCCATAATATTTAGTTATAAAATTAGTACTACATTTTTCAATGCCTAGTTCTTATAACATCAAAACACAACTATAACACAACTGCACTGCACCTTCCTTGTGATTGACTTCAATAATAATAAATCAAGCAATTTTTAAAATATGTTTTATCTCACCACACAATAGTCACATAGTCCTTTCGTAATCCAAACTTTCTGATAGAAAGAAAGCTCATGGAATTTTTTCTTCTCCAGTGGGTTTTTGGAACCTAATAAGCAAGAGCAAATAAAGTAATTGTTATATTTGTGTAGTCCACTTGTGCCTAACACACTAGACTTGAAATTGAGCCACAATGAAATGGAATATTCTTTGAAAGAAATAAAATCAAGACAACTGCATTAAAAAAATTCACTTTTTGAGTGAAAACTGAAAAGAAAGAGATAATAAATAAATGCACAATAAATAAATAACTTACCCACAACTTTGAAAAACATCTCTTCTATTCCTATTTTGTCAGCAGCCTTAAAAGGGGTAAAAAACATTTTCTATTAAGTGAAAAGCTCCTATGATATAAACTGTATCGTCTAAAATTCAAAGGACCATTAGAATTATAGTGAAACTCACTATTTGTAAGCTATAATGAGTTTAACACTGTCTTAAGAATAATGTACTCAGACTTGCAATAAATCTGTGGTGGTGTGGTACCTCATATCAGCATTTTATTTTTCTATAGGTCTACTGTTTTAAGTAATGCAACCACAATATATTCTGAGGTAAGTTCCTGTGACCTTCACTGGTCATAACTTACTATCGGTATATCCTTTCCACAATCTTTCAGCACTTTATACCACTGCCTCAACTTCACTCTGAGCTTCTCCTCCCACACTTTGTAAGGCATAAGAGGTTTCTTGTCAAGCCTGCAGTTAAACAAACGTAAATAAATTCAAATGCTGGTTTAGGGACAGCAGTTTCCATGTCTACGTTTAGACTTTACTCCACTAGTAGCTATCTATAACAGAAATGAAACTAAAAAACATGTTGCTTCTAAAGAAATACACTGCTTCACTTGGGGTTTGTTACATTCTTCAAATACAAACCATTAAAAGAGGTCTTTGGAGATGGGATAGAGTGAATATTAACAATTTCACCCTACCTGGTCCTCTGATATGGTGTACTTAGCAAGGAGGTCATAACAGTCTGCATTACAGTGCTTTCCTTTGCCATGGCAAAACTCCTCTCAAGCTCATACTGCATAATTTCACCTATGTTCAAAACTTCTTGGCACAAAAACAGGAAGAGGCCTATCTGAGGGATCTAAAACAAAATGAAATGATTCCATTTGATATCTGCATTGTGATCTTGATACAAGAAGTAATTGTGTTCTGTCAAAAGTTTCAGCATTAAAACTAAGAAGACCAAGAATGATATCCATTTCTTAAATTTCCAGTCCAAAATAATAATAATAATAATAATAATATCAATAAAATAAATAAAATTAATTAACTAAATCAAGAAATGTGCCAACTTTATGGCGTCTTGTTTCTTACTTCCCAACTGGTATTTATAATTGTCCTAATTGGTTCTGCCACAAGGGTGTCCACCCAATTTTGTAATTCTTGCATATATGTCTCCTGTGCAAGTTTACGTTCCAACATCTGCTGCCTTCGAGATTCTTTTTCCTTTAATGCTTCTTCTTCCCGAAGCTGGTTAAGCAGTTTACTAGAGTCATGTGGTACAACATTACGACGCTTCCTTGAACCTTGAGAATGGAGAATAATACCCTCTACTTACACTTTTGCAATCAAGGTGTGTGTACATATATATCCTTTATTATACCAGGATTACTGTCTACCAAGAAGTCAAACATGCAAAGCATGTGTGTATATATTCACTTTTTTTTCACAGTTTATTCCACCACAAAATAATAAAAAATAAAATCAAAGAGTGTCATTATTCGATTTTATCACCTTCAAGACTTACTCGTAATTGCTTCATAGGTGACTGGTTGTCCTGATGTGGCAGCAATGGAAGTCTTTTCTCTTAATTCCCTGGAAAAATTACTATAATAAATATCTATCCATGATGAAGCAAGGTTTGTGTCAGTGCTAGGACATATTTTCTGTGGCAAGTGCATTGACACACCCACATGCAAAACTAGTCCTATTCTTAATTTAATACTACTTCTTCACTTCAGATTACCACATAACTAAGCAGTTTAATCTTTAAAAACTGTAAAATCCCTGATACAATAATAACATTACTGTACCGTGAGAGAAGCACCAACTTCTGTTCCAAGATCGTTTCAAGCTTTGTGCCTTTTTTTGATATGGGATGGTCGGGTCCATTGTAACGGAAACAGTTCTCCAGCATTAACCGAAAGTCAGCCACAAACTCGGTGATGGTATTATATTCTCTGTTGTCAAACTTTTCCTTCACTTAAAGAAAAGTTATAAGATTGGTTAATAACATGTTAATTACAAGGGAAATTTTGCTACAATAAAGCACAATAAATATAAATTTCATTTCATCTATTACGTGCAAGGAAATAAACAAGAAAATTCATAAGGATAGTCATCTAAGCATAGATCTGCACTTACTAGTGCTGCCAACCTGGAATCAAACTTATTTATCAAATCGTCCAGTTTACAGTCACACTTAACTTACACCTTCAAAATATTTACTTAGTATTTTTTTTATGACTGTCTGCTATTTTCAGTGTTTTCCATGTGAAAGTCATAATGTAAATAGAATTTTTAGGTATACGATGGCTTTGTTATATGCAAGAAAATCATGTGCACAACCTGGGACCAAATATACTACTTATTGCACATGAGTATAAGTAAGTCTTACATATTCTACAAAAGTCATAATAAATTAGGGTTACTATTAATAGAAACAAAATATGCAAATTAAGGGTATCCCCAAAATGTGGGAATTCCCAGTTTGACCTTGAAAAGTAAGGCAACATTTATGTCGGTAGCCGATGGATCAAAATTATTATTTGCCATAGAACGATATTATTTAATCAAGAAAATATGTTGAGGTTATCAAAAGCTTACTCTTTTTTAGCCACATGGGTTTCTTGATTCTCTGGTGATAATCCCAAAGTTCGAGGCGTTCAACGTCGACCGCATCCAAAAACGGCCAGTTCACGGATTTGTGAACTTCATACATAATTTCTCGAAGAATCCTTAATCCCTGTTTGAGCTCATGGCTCAGTGGCGGCTTAGTTTCGGCTGCATCCTCATTGTTATTATTACTGCTTTTTGAACCACTGTTGGCATTTTCTTGTGAACTGTCCACTAACAGGTCACTATCTGTTTCTTTTGTCTGAGGAAACGCATCAGATGCCTCTGACGTTGCAGGACCTTCGCTATCTGCAAAGCTTTCCGCTAATGAGCATTCGTCGACGTTGTCATCCATTGCTGTATTACTGTTATGGGAGACAACCCTGATAACTGAAAGTCAAGGGGTTTTGAGGAATTCCCGAAATTGACCCATTTCAGAAGTTCTAAGAGGGTTTCCCAGAAATTAAAATTTGTCAAACGCACTCCCACTTAAAGAGAACTGTGTACATTACATAGAAAAGTCATATATTTTACCTCGCGACTCAAAGTTCCATATACTACTGAACAGGCTCGTCAAAGTTCATAAAAAACTTTTAAGGAAACTCGTTCCAGATTACAAAATTCACAAAATTGTCGCACCTGGAATAAAAGAGGCTCAGTAAATGTAGTTCCACCTTTTTACTATCTTCGCGAAAACGATATTAAAACGCCGTTTATTTCATATGCTTGTGATTCTTTCATCATATTAGTATCAGTTTGCGAACTCAAAATATGATGAAATAAAAAACTCATTTCAAATGCACAGAACTGTTATCTCAAAGACAGGATTACCGAAAATCAGGCAAATATTGATGTACTATATTCTAAGCTTTGAAGATTTATGCAAATAAGGAGTAAACAGTATCTTCCATATCGAGGCCCGGATGAAAAAATTGTGAAAATAGAAATACATACTTGTAAACATATAATCTAAGGATATCACTGGATATCAATTAAATATTGATTGGGGCAATTTAAAGTATGTGTATATTTTTATTTTGCCTTATAAAATCTAACCCTAACTTTCAATGCGGGTCTATACGACCATCTGTTTCCGGTTGAACAGAGTAGACGAAGTTGGAAATCGGGAGGAAAATGAGACTGGAAAGTTCAGTGTCATTTATTTTTTTTACTGTTTTGATACTAGTCACAGCATGTTACTGCCATGAACATGATTTCACGATTGATATTGAGCCAGCCAAAAGGGAATGCTTCTTCCAAAAGATAGCAAATGGACGGACTTTGGAAGTTGAGTTTCAGGTATGACACTCTGCATGGCTGGTGAAGTGTGCATTGGTGATGGTGTGTCAACTTGTAAAGTGTACTGTGTTGGTTCGATAACATCTCGTTCAACTGATGATTTATTTAGATGTCAGCCAATACTTTGTCGAAAAAAAAGGTGCCAGCATCTCCGTTAAAGTGTTTTCATGTTTTAAATTTTTTTGCTATCCACATGTAAACATTTTTGTGACTCTTTGTGAACTGGTTAATTTACTTCTTATAACGTTAAGGCATCTAATTTGTACCGCATTCCTCCCAACTTGATGATTTGTATGCTGCTGATAAGTCTATTTATGCCACTGATTGAGACAAGTTGTTAAAAATCTGCTCTTCAGCCCTGACTTCTTATTGCAATGATGCTTAGATTTCCTTCTTTGTTTCTGATACAGAATAATAACAATGGATACATTTTGATTGGATATATCAAAGAACAAGTTTATGAATTTTCATTGACATGGTATGTAGGTAATAGCCTTTTTTTCAATGAAAAAACTGAAACTAAGTGGAAGAAGTCAGTTGCTGAATTCCAAAGGCAGTTAAGTACTAAATATAAGCTGTCTTTCACTTGTGACATGTTTTCTTATGACATCTTTTATAGAAGTGAAGGTTGAATATTTTCCTTTTTCATTATTTTCTCTGTAAGACACGCTGTCTCTTGCTTAGCAGTAAGAGGTGATAAAGAGGTCATTTTGAATGTGTTGTTGTACTCTTTGTCACACTGTCTCCATTCATTTTGATTGAAGTGTGTAATTTGTTGTAAGAAACATATCTGCATGGAAAAGATTATATATATAACAGGGGCGGATTTAGGGCATCTTGTGGGTCTTCTGGAAGATGGTCAGATTTTCAAGTTTACATTGATCTAATTTTTCTGTCAGAAGACAGTAAAAAATGGAGAATGGATCAACAAAGATAATTTGGAAGACTGTCAGAAAATAACTTTGTATCTGCCCATGGTTAAGGTAAAACTCTGCACAGGCAGTTGAACATGGCATTCTGGCTATAGTCATATTGATCCATATTGATTGACCTCTTTAAAGGAATTAATTTTGTTCAATTAGCCACTCTTTTCTTATTTAACCATTTTAGGTAATAGATGGTGGTGATATAGACATTGACTTCGCAATAGAAGCCCCATCAGGCAGAGTTTTAATTACAGATCGTAGAAGAAGTGATGCAGTGCATAAGTAAGTTGTTTTTTATTTTAATTTTTAAAGAATTTATTATTTTTTGCTCCTTGCTAGCCAGGTCATGATTGTAATAGGCCTAATATTTAAAGGGTTGGTTATGTACAGAATACATTTGAACCACTTTACTCATAATTAAATATAGACACAATAGTAAAGACAACATGTACATATGTTCATGTTTTACTAGGCACTATTTTGTTGTAACATTCTGCCCCTGTGACTTAAAATTTGTATGTAAAAGGAATTTAAATTAATATTTGGTAATCTCTTTAGGGTGACTGCAGAAGAAACTGGAGACTATCAAATATGCTTTGACAACTCATTTAGTCGTTTCTCAAGAAAGCTGGTATTTTTTGAAATTGTATATGATGATGATGAAGTGAATGAAATAGAAAATGCATGGGAAAATTTAAAAGAGTCCCCAGAACTTGCAGATATCAAGCTAGAGGATTTTAAGGTATGTGCTTTTCAGTTCAGTCTAAATTGTAATGAGAGAGCCTGCAGTAATAAGTTATGCCAAGTCCAATCAATTCGGCTTGAAATACAACTTAAATTGTTGCTGATACAGATATCGAATGTAGCTTACACAATATGGAATTCTCTACATTGCAGTAACATAAAAACTGAATATAAAAGATATATTATATCTTGATATGTCCTGCCAACAAGTGGGAAATATTACACAACTTTATTTCAAAGAATTGTTCTTACATATCTTTTTTGATCAATGTTATTTTTATTTCATTAACTAGAGTGTGATGGATTCTGTCAAGGCCAACATGGACAAAATTATCTCATACCAGAATATCTTCAGAGTTCTGGAGGCGAGGGACAGAAGTACACAAGAACACAATTTTGAGAGAGTCAACTTTTATGCACCACTTCAGTTGGTGGTCATGGCAGTAGTGGGATTAACACAAGTTTTGCTTATACGAAGCTTATTTGATGAAAAGAGTAAATTTAATAAGATATTTAAAACAAAAACGTAGCTAACTATGATACTTGAAAATCTATGCAATACTAAATGTTTGCAGTAAGTGGTGCAAAGTGTGTTTTTATGTCTGTTGAATATTCAGATCAATTTTTTCATAGGGTGTTAGGTACTTGACTTGCTACTCTTCTGTTATTATCTATTTGTGATATTATCACATAGGTCGAACTGATATCAGTTTGCAATATCAGATGCCAAATAGTTCAACAAGCTTTAAAGAAAAACTAAGGGCTCATTCCCATTGAAACTGACTGTCTACATAGATCTATCTAACTCTGTGGGGACTCTAGCTGAATGCAATCAGGTTAAGAGATACACACGCCTCTTGTTTCTAACATACTTCTATAATCACCAGATTTTCTTTATTCTACTCAATGCCAGGAGAACAGACTGATAGTTTCAATGGGAATTAGTCCTAAGTGTATTGTGGGTTCTTGTTTTAAATGTTAGTGACACATGACTTACCAAAACATGCTTACATTGTGGCCTGTACCTGGTTTGGATGTGTAAATGTTTTTGATACTTGACTTCAATCACAATAACATTATCAGTTACACATCAAGATTATATCAACCAGCCACATTCAATTCCATGTTGTTCCCAGTACCCGGCTGTTGGGAAAGATTGGAGTAATTTTTACATGGTTCATCTGAATTTTGTCATAAATATCTGTGTGATCTCATGAACAAGTATCAAATGTGGAAAAAGATCCGTTTTTCTTTCTTCTGTTAATAAAATAAGCTGTTTTTATGCGGCATTGTTGAACACCTCCATCTTGAAAATGGTACTGGGAGCTAAAAGAAAAAATTGAGTTGTCAATGACTATATTAATTCCAGTTATATCAGTGCCCTGCCTGGGGACAGATTAGCAGTTTGGTATTAAGAAAGAACCTTCATTGAAATAAGTGAATAAAGACAAATAGATGTTGTGAAAGTTTTTAAATATTTAATAAGGTTAAACTAAGTTTGGTTCACATAGTGCCAACATTAAATAATTAAGTTGGTAATTTTTGTGCTTGTTATTTTGAGATTATTTACATAAATCCTGCTGAAAATGGAAAGCATTGTTCCATTGCAATAAAAAAAAATGGTTGCAACTTGCTTTATTCCCCAGTACCATCTGGTATCAGTGTCAATTGTGTTTGTCTTAATTGCTTTTCTTTATATGCACATGTTTTGAGTCCCTACAATTAAGGCCTTTTGAACACCAAAGACTTTATTGATTTCTATTTCTATTTTTTGTAATTTGCTTTAGTTGTATTATGTTATCTACTTGCTGTTCACTAATTTAAAAGTAAAAACTGATCCATTCCTTATTAATGTGTGGCACACTCAGAGCCCATTCAATAGAGAATCCTAGGATACTCTGTTCCACCACTTAAATATGGCGGACCCTACATGAAAGAAGAGCGGACTAATCTGCTGATGGTCTCCCTGCTTCACATGAGCCATAAATAAATGGGTTAAATCACAGCTCAGAGATTTAATTGCTAAACTCCTGGATGGCGCATTTAGAGGCTGGAAAACCATCTGCAGATTAGTGGCCTCTTCTTTCATGTAGGGTCCACCATATTTGAATGGGTTCTAAGAAACTTATAACATGCTAGAAAAAAGAGAGTGGATCCATATCTTGTACTTAGAAGAGGGAATTTAATTTGAAAGCAGTGGTTTTGATAAAGTTTCTGTTGTATATGTATATATTCAGAATTATTTGAGTTTTATCATCTTTTTATTTCCTGTTTTATATAATTCCAACAATCGGCTTTCTATATCTCTTCACAGATGTCCCCAAATAAAGATACTGACATATTAAGAATATAAACAAGTGTTAGATATGTTGCTCAGAGAACATGTTAAAAAAATGTAAAAGTTAACTATCTGAGGGAAAATGGGTTTATATATGTTAATTGATTACATGAGTTGTTTTGTGATCTGTATCTTAGATAGAATTGAATGTTTCCAAAGAAAAATTGCCTGTTACAGATTTATGGTAAAATGAAGTTGTCAGATGTCTCTATATTGTCATTGAAAATCCTAAAAACGTATTGTTATGATATTGATATTTTGCCTACTTTATATGCAAGACTGCTTATAAGTTCAAACATCTCTGGAGCATACATCTTTTGTCAAACTGTATTGAACAATGGTATTAAGAAATATTAATATTTAACATTATGTTCAGAAATGCCTTTTATTTCATGAAACTTTCTGCACAAGCGAGATTAGACTTCAAATTATTCATTGAAGTTAGAAACCCAGTTTTAACGTATTTGATACAGCAGTGTTTGCTGGTTCTTATGTAGTTCTGAGATCTCTCTCTCTTTTGCAAGTTTAATCATTTCTGAGAGTTACATTTTGAAAAAGTTGGAGGCTGAGAAAGTAATGCTATTATTATTGAAATAAAAAAGTAATTGAATTTTACTTACTCTTGTTTATTTGCTAATTATTACAACTGAATAGTTATAATATTAAGGGCCAGGACTGTGATCTAATACTTCAACCAAACGTTAAAGGTGTGAATTTTGTCAGAGATATTTGCACTAAGGAAGTTGAAACCCCATTTGCTCCCCCCCCCCCCCCCCCCCCCGCCTGCTTTTTGCGCTTATTACCTCTCTGGTTTTTAAAAATTGTTTAGTGGGGAGGGGAGGGAGGTTACTTCTCATGTTTTAACGCCTTATGCCAAAGAACATGTTCGTAAATAACAAACTGAACGCGATTTAGATGAATGATTAGCATAATATCAAAATCTGCTCTTCAGTAACGTTTGTCACATATGTGGGTATTGAAATATTTAACCGACATAACATCTTTTGTATATATTTACACAAATGTATAAAATGTGTAATAAATGTGTGAAAAAATGTATAATAAATGCGTGAAAAAAATGTATAATAAATGCGAAAAATTAAAAATTTTATTCAGTTAATAAAATGAATGTTAATACAAAATGCATTTAAAACATGGTCAAAGGGATTTATATCATTTTTTCAAGTTTTGACGTCGTTCAGGTCAAATCAACCTGTGTCAGCACTCAGTTTGTCATATGTACACAACAAGCGATTACTTCATCAAAGTTAAAACATGTAAATGAGAGCTAAAATGGCTGCGACGAACACCAGTAAAGTGATGCCGTACAGAGCGAGTGCGCATGCCAGTATCGCAGAACCCTGCTTTTTCCTAGGATTCTCCACGGAATCCAGGCTAGACTTGGTGTGATCTCCTGAAATAGAGAATAAGATCACATATGTTACAGCGCCTTTCAACCGTTCAGAAATCAATATGTTTAACAAAAAGTATTCAAACAACTTTAAGATAAATCCCGGCATCGTTCTGACATATCAAAGTAATTTCTGAAAACATACAGCATACACGTCCCCAATAACAGCAACGTCCTTTGTATTTACATTTGTATGAGTCATATATCTACGCGAAACGTCGGCTATGAAATCCAGCATTCTTTGGATTTGATGTTATTTATTATCGACCAGCTTAGTTTTAAATGAGGTTGTCTAAATGCATGGAATTGCAACATCTGTACTTTGGTTTTTTTCCATTGTGATAGATATAGATGAATTGTTTGAAAATAACGTTTGTGACCGTTTCACTTCGGTAAATCAGAGAAAGAACCTTTTTTAAAGCGGCTTATAGTTAATTTGGTAAATTTGGAACGGGATAGTGAGATGCTCATTAAGTTACTACATAGTTCAATTTGTGACGAAAATATATTTTTATATTTTGACTTACCGTTGCCTATGGGATCCATACTTATGGTTATTTCTCGTTTGTCTGGAAGTTTAACGAAAAAACAATTTAGCACAGCAAACACATGAACGATCGTCTTTATCAAATAAAAATCTCTCGAAATTAGGTCGTAACTGCGATTCAAAGATTTAATAGCTACATTACAGACCTTGTCTAAATCTTTGCATAGAAAAGAGCAAATGTCGTTCAAATTCTACTTTTCATGAACTGATACCCAATACTTCATACAAGGTGATATTTTCCATCTAGCCTACCCAATGAATACACAACTTTAGATCAACTTCGGATTACCGTTGTAAATTCCCTTACCGCTGGCTTCTCTTCTACACTTCATAATCTCCAAGATGACTTCCCACAAAATCTGTGTGATAACCCAGACACCTAGCACCACCGTCTGATTAAAACGGAATTTCTCCGGCAGCAGGCTGAGGTTTACCCCAAGAAACAGTGCCACAACTGAAAAGAAACATGTTTGTTAAACATAGTATATCCGAAAAAGTGATATATAAGGCGTCGGGACAAGCAGGCGACTCATACGATCACAGCCTGTTTGATTTGGAGCCAACACATACTTGCGCGCGGGCGCGGGCGGGCACGCCTTTTAATCGCTAATTTCAAAAATAAGTTTTGTTGTTATACGATATAACATAAAATCTAATTATTATATAATCCAAGAGTACATTTTGAGTATTACACAAGACATTTTTGTCTGTTAATAGCTTACCTGCAACCACATGAGACAACTTTCCAAAAATTCTATGTGCCCAGTTGAAGACCCTCCTTCTGGACGCATCTGGGTCTGGTCTACAGAAGGCCATGATCATCTGCAGCAGCACAATTCCCATCACCGCCAGTCCAAACCCGGCGTGAAGCGTGGCAACCTGGTGTGGTAGAGAAGACGAGGAGGACAATAAAACACAATGGTGATCAGCCTAATGTTTGGCAAGTCATTGCTTCCTACCAGGGAATTATATCGGATATAATTCCCTGTTCCTACTACCTTTAACAATACTTTTCGATACTGATTTTTCTTTGTAAATGCTCATCGCTAGGAAAACGGGACTGAGTTTTATTTATTTGGTTGTATTTTTTTAATATAAAATATTTAAATACATTTACAATTATAATGTTTGTACTTAGCGTTAGACAAACTTCAAATCTTCAAATCAGTTTTTTCACTGGTGCAGTACACTTACGTTTACGACGTTGCATCATCAGCAGCATGGGGTATGAAACATCGCTTATGGTAATAAAGCTAATGTTTTTCTGCTGTTAATTATATTTTTCAATTTCGCACAACGAGGGCACCCCTGCTTTTCACTGTGAAATTGTCTTTAATATTAAACCATTAGACAGCCAGCCTGGCAATACATGACATGAAGTGTTTTACTCCAAGATAAATATACGCCGTCATCTCGAACAGTGTGCTTTGTATACCTTACCTCTCTCCAATCTCCAACATAAACAAATATCAGCACGATGCCTGCCGCCGTGCAACCGGCAACCAGAATCATGATCAAGCGGTGGATCTGGAGAAGAAAAGATAGGATTCAGTGATACAGAAACAATTGGGGTATGATATAAAGCTATTATGTTTGCAGTTGTGATATTTTTCTGTTTATTTTCACATAAAATGTGCAGTTTCTCAATAGAAAATTCGACACTTGAAAGTTTGCCAAACATGATTCAGCTTATACTGGACTTTTCTGTCAAAACAAAGCAGATGAGTATAAAGTAAAATTTGAAATAATAATAATAATAATAATTACAACAATAATTATATAAAAAACATCTGTCAGTGAATAAAAATGAAACAAATAAATAATAACATTAAAAGAATACGCTTTAAATAAATTATTCACGAGTTTGAGAGAAAAACCAAACTAGGTCTACATGAGACAGGAAAAGTACATCTTCGGCCGCTAATAAAAAGTCAAGATGCAGAGAAATTTTTTACACGTTTAATATACTGATGACCCCAGGGTCCAGTACCTGGAACCACAGTTTAATACCACAGCAGTTATTTCCAAACGCGTTTCTGTAATGGCGAGCGACAACCATGGCAAACCCGGCTAATGCCACCCATGCCACCGTCATGAGGGTTCCTGAAACGCGGGAAAAATCAGTGAATCATTAACCTAAAACATAATAAGATATCAACAATAACTTTGAAAGACCAAGTTGTCGTTTTACATGAAACAGTGAAACATTTAATGTTGACAGAAATATGTGCGAATAAAGGAAGCGAGACCGCCAGATGGTCTTACCATGTGCTTGTACCTCGACTGAGAGCGTCTGTCCATAGTGTACGGCGGTGGACTGGAAGTCTACAGGACTGCTGGTTATCAAGGGGAGTTCTTTATGATGCCCCACCACGTCCGTGCCTATTAGATGGGAAGGTATGGAGGAAGGATTGTAAATATATCATTTAATATGTTGTAACGAATAGTTTTTCGTTAATGCAGAATGTCTAATGGTGTATCAAACATATGGTTGGCTATACTAAATTTGATGAGAGATTTTAATACAGAAATAAGGGATAAAATATTTTAATTAAAAAAGTCTTTATTTTGGCTTATTCATTATGCCTGCTTTAATACACAAGGTGTTTTAGGACAAGAAAAGTACAAAAGATAAATACGACAGCAAACCAACCTGTATACAGATGCCCCCAGCCAAGGAAAAGTATCCATGGTTTGGAAAGATCGAAGGTGATGGCCTTGATGGGCGTTGGGGGATATTTGTTCGCGAGGCTGAGCCACAGGTCTGGCGTGAAACTGAGGGGTCTGCGGAACCGACAGTACATTCTCTCGCCATCACGCATCATCTCCACGTTAGATAATACAGTCTGGGTGAATTAAAAGGTGGCGTATTCAATAACGATTTAAACACTTAACAATAACATAAAATTAACATCATATGCGACAAAGATAAACGATTTAAAATGAACTAAAAAGCCTTTTTAATTTCTTTTGCAAATTACAACCCGTATTTTCACAAAAAAATTAACACGAGTTATACCCAAAAGTTTCATGGCACATCGGAATGGAAGCGCGTCTTTAGTCCTGTATGTCTTATATGGAATATAAATATTTTAATATTGTAAGTGAATACAATAAGAATTAAAATTCATTATGAGTGTTTTGTTCTTTTATGTTGTACCCACATTTCTGATTCTCTCGTTGAAGTACATTGGATTATACCCATGTTGAATTTGTATGACTGGCTCCTTGTACATACACGTGATGGTTTCATCCTTGCCCTGCAGTAAATTAAGTCAGACTGACACACTTTTGATTAATCAAGAAAAAGAAAAATATATAAGAAATACTCCTTTGTCATCAATTGCAGTATTATCCAATTTAAAATATTTTTATTGTATAAAATATGTCTGTGACCTTAATATTAAACATTTTCCATGACCTAAATAATTTGTAACAAGTTATGTTCAACAGTTTCTAATTTCTGAACAGCGACCTGTACAATGTTTGCGATGGTAGGCCTTTTTTATTCCAATTATATTTCTCCAATATTACTCACCATTTTCTTGTCATCCGAGAAAGCGAGCGACAAATACGCCTCTGCTTTTCCAAACATCTCAAAGTCGATGTGGTCTTCTTCTGTTTTGTACATTACCAGCACATCACAGTCCTCTCCCTGGCACAGCCTGGGCCACTTCACACACCCCTTGGTCACCCCGCACTCCTCACGGACGCGCATCGGCTTAAAGTCCACGGACACCTGAGAATAGAGGTTAACAGGTGAGACGCAGTTGGGGATGAATATGTAGATATGTGAATATGTGGAGGCAAATGTTATCAAGAAGACATTAGGCTTATCTACTTATTGAATGATATTATTATTATTATTATTTAAGCATAATTTTTATAGACACTAAAATTTCACTGACACACTGTTTCCAATTATACAGTATATCTGATAAGTGATATTCATCGTTAGTAAGTCAATTAGTTTGAAATTGGGAGTACAAGTGTGTAAAATAAAAAACTGATTTATATAGGATTGTCGGTTAAAACTGTGGCGCAGTGATTCTTTTTTATCTAAACTAATAGCAAGATAATTACCCTCCACGGGAAAGTCTCGTTCACAACCACAGGGACCTCTGCTCTCAAAACATGGGTCTCGTTGGCCCAGAAATGCTCGAAATCTTTCACGAACGCTGCCCTGTGGGTTTAAAAATTGAGTTCAATAAAACGAAAAACACTGTAAAAGAATTATTCTATAAATGAGGTCTTTAAATCATGGTGCTCAAAGAGTGCTTTAAGTAAGACAAATCCTTGTTTGGTCTGTAAGTTACCTGACAATCAAGTCCCCTTCCGAAACGCCAGGCGCTTTCCACTTAAACTGGACCCTTGTTTTGTCTTCGTTGTCGCTGTGCGTCAAACAATTCTAGAAAAAAATTCACAAGCACAAAATCATCAGTTTTCCTATGAAACTTTATCTTTAATAGATAGAGGTAGATGAAAGTAAAATTGAAAGATAATCCGAAGGCATTGTAAGTCATTACTCCTAAAATCATAGACAACTAGAAAAGCACTCAGAGAGCGCAGACCTCCGCCAAGGCAGCAAAGTCTCCATCAAATGCCGTTTCACCCCTAAATTTTCGATATATTTGATTAATGATTATTGATTATTGATTGATTATTGGTCCGGGTCACCACCAAAAACTAATCATCTGTTCCTTGGCCCACTTTTGACAGTTTCTGAAAATTTCATCAAAATCAGTCCGTAACTTTTTGAGTTATGTTGATTACAAACAAACGGACAAACAGGGGTGAAAACATAACCTCCTTGGCGGAGGTAAAAAAAAAAAAAAAATTAGTAAAAAGCAATGTGCCTGGATGTTGCACTAAACCAAAATACAGTCGTGTTATGTTGATAAAAGAATCATGGAACGCACACCTTGACGTCATTTCAAATGCTCTATATTTGTTAAAGCGTTTCAAAGCTGCGGAAACATTAAGTAGTCATTATTATTCCTTAGACCGCAGGAATACGTTAACATTTTAATGTCCCTTAACCTCGTACTTCATAAACAACAGACGACCAAATCTCCGTCAACATGTGATCACTTACTATATTCTCCGAATACCACTTGAAGGGTTTAGAGTCTGTCGAAAATTCAGTAAAATTTCCTATCAGTTCCTCAGTATCGCCTTCCCGTCTGTGCACCATGATTTGAAAACCACGGAATGGAATCTTCTGTGATTTTAATTCGACTGGAAAAGTGAAAACCAAGAGTGTAGATCATAATAACTTGATGTCATTATTATCAATGAGAGCACACTCTTCGTGATAATTTATAAAAAAAACACGCCGATTTACAAATAACGCAGCAAGACTTAGCTGAAAAAAGATAACCTTTCCCTGTGGTATAAAGATGTATTGTCTTCTTGATTCACTACTGCACTTGTTGCGGGCAAATATCTTAAACAAGAGTCACAAAAATATTATGTTTATCTTTTTTTGGTATGATTGAATTGGCAAATGTGTACGGCACAGAAAACAATTTTACCAAAACACTTTGAGAACTAATAAAGACCTCATACTTGCAATGTCTTCTCCAGGCTTATAAGTGTCTTTGGCGACACTCAGGGTGTAGGGGGCCTTGCCTGTCTGTTGATTAGTGCCGTGGTGTTTTGGTAGCAGGTTCACACACGTCTTCAATATACCGCCATTGGGATAACTGAAACCTGTACGAAGATTTGATATTCAGCTTGGCATGTCTGTTTCACCGCGCTTTTCATTTTGCAGATCACATAAACGACAAATTTGCAAATCAAAACCCAAAACGTGGAACTTTCAGGACTTTCACGAGGAAAAAGGGGGGGGGGGTCCCAAGCTTAAGGGTGGGGGTGGGCCGACCCACTGTAAAAATATAAGTATAATATAAATATAAAGACTGGCTTGTTTTAAAGACGTTTTGCGTCCTTTTTAGAATTTGCCTTTGTCATCCGACATCACTGATCAAATAGTAGACTACTAGCAGAGACCACGTTTTGTCTTTCATAAAAATATCAGAAATTACAAACATTTTACCTTGGAGAAATAGCCCAAAGAAAATAGTCAAAATCCTGACTGCACATCGCCCTGTCTTCATCCTGGATTTCAAGTTCTAAGCCAACGGTGAACCTGGGGAAAGAGATAATCTACATGCATTATTATTCACACGATGACTTGACAAAATCAGTATGTCGTGTTAAACAACAACTACATGTTCCTCATGCAAATCACCTTTACGCACTTAACGGTCATCAGGAATAGAACATAATGTTTGTAGTGGCACGTAAAAGTGTATGAATGCCTTTTTTCTATATGTCGGACTTGCTTAGTTGTTTTGTGTCTTCAGCACATCGTGTATGATGGGTCAAAGATTGCGTCTCGAATGTGCATTTAGTCAAATAATGTGAAAAAATTCTGTGAAACTCGTCATCTGTCAAGGAGTATAAAGTGGAAGTGATCGTTTCAAGTGCCATTCATGTTAGATGTGTGTTGATAACTTATCATTTGGTGTAGAATGCTAAGTAAATTTATGTACATGTATGTAGCCTGTTCCTTGTAGAATTCTTTGGGTATAAACCTGGTAAATATTTTGTGCGTGGACATGATGAATCTGTTTTTATAAGTGAAGAGTTGTTCATTTCTGACCTGTCCTGAAAATTTCAACAAAATCTACGTTTCGCATAATGTTGCTGACAGACAAACCTACTTTTTTAATTAACTAATTGATTATTTAATTGGTCACCAGCAAAGTCTAACCGTTTGACACTTGGTTCGCTCCCAACAGTTTCTAAAAAATTCCCCAAAATCCGCCCAAAACCTTCTCCACAATGTTGTTAACGGACAAACAGACACACGGAACCAAAAACAGCAAAATTACATGTTCCATGAAGATGACTTGGATTTCATACACATAAGAGTGACGAAATATAAGAAAATTAAATTATTTAGTCTCGTGCTCTGATGCACCCCTCTTCTACATGTTATGCAAACACCTTAGCCTGGTTAAATCCAGATTATCATACCTTCCTGCCACATAAATACTCGTACTGTAGACAAACGGGGAAGGGGGTATGAGTAGAAAGTCGCGTGTCAGGGGCGAATCCTGTACTAGCTATACTAGAGCGGGCCCGTAGCCGCCAGCAATTTCAGAGGGGGGGGGGGTTCGTTTTCTGAAAAAGTGGACCTTTTGCCATAAAATCCTCAAGAACATAACCCAAATTTTACCCAGAGTGGACCTTTTCCCAGCAAAAAGGGTGGTTCTTTCGAACCTCCCGAAACCCCCCACCCCCCACCCCCCGGCTACGTGCCTGTTGAGGATTTTTCCTGTGCTTGGAAACTCTGGTACGTTATTCACAATAGGCAACCCATTTATGGCCTATTCAGACGAGTGTCCCAAATTTGCTAACTGATTGCTATGCCTGCTGCATTGCCTTAAGATGAAAATGGAAGGCTTGGCTGCGATAGTAATCAAGCAAGCGTTTCCCGTTAAAGGATAAAAAACACGACTCATTGAAGAACGTCATCCGTTCGCTGGTTATCAAGCATTATCATTTGCAGCTCTGTTCCAATCATTGCGCAATATTTTTACGCACTTTCGTTCTTGTTGCTAGGGACCCATTGTCTACAAATAAATTGCCTTTCAACGTCCGTGGAAGAGGGACATTTGTAAACACGAAAGGTTATATTGAGGGAAATCGTTAAAGATGTCCCTTTTGGGAGTTTACATAAACTGATCCTCTTGCTGAACAGATATGAGAGGGAATACCTTCATACCATTCCAAAGAATTCATTGAATTCTGAGAAAAAAACGTCTCACTAACGTTTGAACTTAGTCTTTGGAAAATAAGAAGACCCCTCAAAATAATTCTAGCTTATTACACACTGATATGTCACAATGAAAAGTTTGAAAAGTTAAACAACAATTCTAGAATGATGTCACACACCGATACCAAAATGAACAGATATTCAAGTGCATTTTTAATTCATCATTATACAAAAAGATTGGCAGAGTGCGTTCAGACGCCTTGCTTGATGCATTGTTAAGTTTCGGTGTATTATGCAATTGTTTCTCTTCCCGTGATGCTTAATTAGAAGATATGGTAACGATTTTGTGATAGTATACGACTCTGGACAAGCAGGATGATGAAACTGTTTCTTCTGATGGAGGAATAACGTTAACGACGCTGCCTCTTCATTTTAATGACGCGTCTACGAGTTGCTATAAGTGAGATGGAGAGATTCAGAAACTGGATGTAAATTAGCGGGCCATAGTTTACTTTTGCCTTTAAGCGATGTTCATAAATAGGACATGCATTAATAAAACGCATTATTTGCAGCAGGAATGCATCTTCTTAAATGATAAATTGAATGGAAATTATACAACCTTAAAGGAGTCTCGCCCGGGATTTCCACTCCAAATCGAATTTTCCTCGAAAAACTACCGGTTATTCCGTCTACTCCCAAATCATGGTCTGTGCACTTAGACTAGACGTTTTATACCTTTTCAAATTACAATTAAATAATTTAATTCTAAATGACTGGTCAGTCGATTAAACCGCCATGTCTTCCAGTCCTTTTCGGACTGAAATATAGACATCAGGTAGGTCTACTTTTATTTAATGGCGATTTATCTTTTTTAATATCTGACTTATCTTTTTTAATATCTGACTAATCTGACTAAGATGTTTTGCGAGATATGTCACACGTATGATTTTTGGACATTCTCAAACGCAGCTAGCATACTTTTGATACAGTTTATCTTTTACCAACTGATAACCCAAAGCACTGTGTTTAGTTACTAGGGACTAAAGGGTGGGGCGTGGTGTCAAAAAAGGGGTCAATACTGACTGTGATCAACTCTTTACGTTAAACCCTGAACACAGTCCCTTCGTCACATCAGGCGTGTCTTAACAGGTGTTCAACCTAGGAAACTAGGATATTTGGGTGTTTAAAGAGGAAATTAATAAAAAAAAATAGCAGCTCTTTGCATGTTTATTTATATGTGAAATGCTGTTTAATACAGTGGTGCACTGAGCAGTGTGTCAAGGCTCCAAAGAAGGTCTAACATATTTCGTAACATCACGTGCACCTTACATCTCTAGACAAATAGGATGATGAAACTGTCCCCTCCCCTTGATTGAATAATGAGGCTACCTCTTAAACAGATACGTGTACTGCATCTATTTGTATTTCAGGTGAATATTGATAATACTGTTGTTTAGTGGTGGGGTTTGCTCACTTATCAACGTTGTTATGACCATGGTATGTCCGCGTATTTACTGGTATACGAAGTCAAAAGGCAGGCTTATTCAGTGCGGATAAAATATTGTAGGCCACATCACAATAAATATCCTGCATATGGTCCTGGGCCCCGTATCTCGAAAGCATCGGGTATTGCGAATAGCGATATCACATAGAGGCTACAATGTATTATATGGGGCGAGTATGGGCGAGTTATGGAATCGAGACGCTTGCGCACGGTATCAATGCGCGATGCTTTCGAGATACGGGCCCCTGGTCTCCTAGAAGACTTTATTCATTTTCTCAAAAAGAAGAAAGAAATGACAAAACTATGTTTTATTTCAAGTTAATTAACCGCTATACATTTTTCTTTGATCAAAACAAACTAAAATTTTCTGGATTAAACCTGGAACAAATTTCACTTTCATGAAACGGGGCTTCGCGTGACGGACTGTCAGATTGCTATCCGCCACTGAAAATACCTGCCTTCGTTGTCGTCTAACATTACGCCGTATTCAGTTTTCCAAGATCAAGATTTCTAGTTACTCAGTAGCCCCCCCCCCCCCCCCCCCCCCCATGCATTTATTGCTCTGGCAGAGATCTGGAGTTTTCAAATACTATATGCAAGATGAGACACATAATAATATATCAAAATATCTATGAGCATCTTAGTACTGCTACGGTGTAATAGGCTTCACTGGTAGACAGCAGATACGGATAACTTTACTTTCATGAGGAGTTCTGTTACAGAATTGTGGTTCGTGGTTCTGAACTCTGAGTAAAGACTACGAAAGCTTCCCACACTCTTCTAATTCTTAAGTCGTGATCGTGGTGACTTTTAGTTCAGTAAATTAGGTGTCACAACTCTGCACAGTTGCCAATAACGGCGTGTTATCTCTCCATGTTCCAAACCACAAACATTATTATCGAGATTCTAATATGCATGAAGTTGGTAGAGTTCAAATTGTTCTTAAATAGGACATAAAACATTCATCATTCACCCAAAACTGAAATCGCCCTCAGCGGAAAGTAACACATAACAAACAGCCTGAACAGCATCCACGCTAAAAACCTGTAATCGTACCCTAGTGCGTTTTATGTCTTTCTGCTCTCGCTTACCTCTTGCTGGCATTGCTAGAACTTAACTCACCGGAATGCAGGATAACTGTGCCAGTGTCGTGCTGAACTTGTGTTATGAAACTCAAATTTTGAACAAATTGGCAATACTTCAAAGTGCTCCATCTGTTAAACACTTCTGATATTTCACCCAACACTTACCCAGTCCTCTTACCGGCGACTTACTATTCACCGACTACTAATGTCTACTTTTTCGCAGGAAATCCTGCGATCTGGCGGCAAGGGGATATCTTGGTTGGCAGCGACTGGTGCGGATCTAATAATGCAAACAATATAAAACTTCCCCTCCGAGGCAAATTGAATAACTACCTTTGCCAGCGAACGTGGTGCTTACTACAAGGAGGTTGTACATGTTTAGAATAAATTAAAATTATTATATTTGAACCAATATTCATATTTTATTTAATTTCTAGTTATATAATCAACCATATGTACGTCAAGTGAAGGCTTCTACCTGCAGAGTGCTTGGCACGGACTTGGCACGTGGCAAAACAAATGCAGATTTTGAGGTCACATAACAGAAATTGAGATGACAGTGATATGTTGGGTTTTTGTTCCGAGACTTTTCAATATAGAACGAGTCACGAGATGTGACGACTTTTCATTTGCTTACTATATACTGATCCATTATTATAATGAGAATATCTATATAATCTTACCTCCACCTTTTCTCTCCAGTCTGAGTCTAGCACTTGACCGTAGCCAGCACACCACAGAGTACGGCTGACAGTAGTTTTCATGGTGTACTGTACTCTTTGCATACTTAATAAGACATCTCAGATGAACGCGATCGTTCATCGTATATATTGATGTAAAGTTTCAAAAATTCGACCCAATATATAGTTTTCTTCATATTACTTTTTTTTTAACAAAAATATGGCAACTTTGCAATCTACGGGTTAACTGGCTACAGGACATCTAAAATTATGTTTTTGTTTGCATGGGCGCGGTAACATAGCAAACAATTCTTCAGTTGAAGAACGAAGTAGAACATAACGGATATATCATGGGACTCACCCTAGCTACATAAGCGGGCTGCAAGCTAGAATAAGCTTTATGGGCCTATTTGAGCATTAGGTCTAAATGATTTTACCATTTCCCAAAGCGCTTCAGACGAAGTGACCAGAAATTTGTTGTTTTTTCGGACAATTGAATGGACCTTTTTTTTCATTGGGGAAATAATTGCAGCAACAGCTTGCACGGGTTTTTTTTCGTCGAGATTTGTACTGCATGTAAAATTCTCCAGAAACGATGCATGCCCGACAAATATAAGGTCGCAGAGTGCTGAGCGATTTATTATGATCATGTTTATCTACTTGTGTTCAGAAGCTTCCGTCAGTGCAGTGATACCATTGAGTGTGACAAATCTGTTCCGGATAGGACGGTTTCTGAATTATCTGCAAGTATCAATGGAGTCAGATAGCGCCCACACTTCCCCTTCAAAGAGTAAGCATAAATATACCAGGGCTGAAACAACCAAGTAGTTCTGATAATAAAAGTTACTGACACTGTAGATCTTTTGGAGGGGAGGGGGGCATACAAGTCTCCCGAGTCTTTTTCACCAATCGCTGGGCTGGTTCCTTTCTTGTTTTCACCAAAATTCACGTAAGAAGTGCGCAACAACACTCTCAATCGTCACAGTTTCAGAGCTTTTTGTGAGGATGAGCTGTATCTTCACATCACGGTACGTTATTTTACTACTTAATTTGTGGACATATATCAAAAATGTTTTAATCTGTTAATCAACATCTTAATATGCTGACGAAGGACGAGCGTTGAAAATGAAAAATGGCCATATCATACACAATCTGCAGTGATCCTCATGGCCAAAGAATACCACGACGTTGTCATACCTGGGTTCATTGCCAGTCCTGCCTTCTGGCCTAATTGAACATTAGAGATGCACTAAAGACGTACACGCACTAAAGACTTCCACGTTTTTCTATTCAAAATGCAAATTAAATGACTCTATAGCTAATACTAACATTTCCTCTCCACAAGAATAAATTTTGAGGTTAGGCAAGAGATCAATATAAGCAGTAGTAGAAGTACATTCAACAGTTTGTTTATCAAACCTTATGTTTCAAACAGCGGTCCGTCTTTCCCCCACATTCAAAGACGGGAACCTGACTTTTTTTTCGTAATCATACACTCATTTATTCAGCAGAATTCAAATTTGGTTTTGTTCCGTTTTGCATAAAAGTTCACAACCAATGTCAAGTGTTCAAACTTTTAACAGTTTTAGGCTAATCAGTTATACTTAATCCTACAAAAGATCTTAAATGCATTTAAATGCATTATCTTAAATCCTTTTTTCAAATTTGTCTGATTATGAAAAGTAGCAATGTTTTAAAAGAGAAATAATAATAATAATAATAATAAACATGTTCTCTTTTTACTTTGTGATAAGGATTTATTTAGTATTACATATAACTAAATAATTCTGATAATAACACAACAACATGAACTCATAAAAGTGAGCAATTTTTCAGATCAATGAACTAAATACCTGTGCCTCTTTTTCACACTGCAACTTTTAGGGGCTTTGACTTCACACAAAAACATACTTAATTTAATTATTCTATAAATTAAATCATGAAAGTATTAATTTATATCACATCTTACACTTTGTTCATTTTTACTTAGCCTTAAAAAAAGGCAAATTTAAGAGTAATTTTACTTTGGTTTTTTATGCTAGACTAAATATAGATAAAGAGGGACAATACTGCAGCAATATAAAAATTATAACTTCATCTCAAGTACAAATGAGAAAAAATTCTTACTAGGCACAATGCTTTCATGCTTGGCAAAGTTCAAACCATGAAACTCAATTCACAGCATTGTTTCTCAAAAGAATTTAATTTGATGCACAGTTTTTCACCACAGCAGAACTGAGTTTAACTTTACTACATCTCCTAATTCAATGCCTTAAAGCTTTTATACAAGAATAAATTACCTGGTTTTTGATGATGTTTTTTACCAAAATGACTAGAAAGTCAGAAATACACCAAAAGCCATGAACCCTACGAATACCCTTTGGCAGAAGGTGGGCTACCAACTTCCAAGCTTTTTTACGAAAATATAGAAGAATAGGTGGGAATCTTTGATTTGATCACTGGCAAACATTCCTGAAAGAAAAACAAAAAATTGTATCAAAACCTTCTCTCATCATTGTACTTATCGGTTACTTGTAAAAAAGCATTTTATAACAATACAATTAGGATATAATTTAAATCTTGAGCAAACAGTATAATCCTCTTACCCTGCCACCATTCTGTTCCAGCTCATGAAGGGCATATGTGATTGTTTCTTTCAGATTCTTGTTCATCATCCTTTTAGCTAACTGTTTAAGACAAATGAATATAACTTGGTAGATATAATATTATGAACCTCAAAAATGAAATTATAATCAATTGCTCATGTAGTATTTGCATGCCTCTTAACTTCTTAAGCTGTCTGTGTTTACATAAAGTAACAATAAAAGCAACATATCCACTCAATAATAATTATCTAAAAAAATCAACTCCACAGATATTTTCATTCATTAATCATTTGTTCATGAGTAATAGCAAATGGCTCAATACTTACAGCAACCAGCAGGTTCTTTAAATGAGGGTTTAAAGCTGGTCCTACAGCTCTGCTCAGCTGAACTAAGGCATCTAATGCTGCTTCAAACACTGTCACCTCAGAATCTCCCTGTGGAAGAAAATTATTTTTTGTTTGTATTTTAAGCAAATAACTGAGCATGTTGGTTTTGTTAAAAAATAATTCAATATTTCCACAATTTATAATGTCAACAATTTGATTTAACATTTTTCTTCAAATGTTTCAAAATTGTTATCCCAGGTAAAGTCTCATTGTATACTGATTAAAAACAAAACATATGCCAAATACGGACCAAAGCTGCTCTTAAAGGTTGCACAATTTTCACTAGCAAAGGTGCAGCCATCTCTCCTGCTGCAGGGATGTCTAGCAACTCTTTGAATCCAGCTCTTGCCACAAATGAATATGGATGAACAGTCTCTCGTAAACCCTGGGAATATGATCATATTCTGAGATAAAAATGCATGTGAGGTGTCAGCAAGTGAAAGTTACTTAGTTTAACTGGTGCTCCAGTGATTTCTGTTTCCAACATTATAAAAACCACTTTGACAGACAGATTATGCCATTTCTTCATTATATTTTCTCCTAATAAAGTGACTTATTTCTTATACCAAATATGACAAACATGATATCAAAAAATGCACTGATAAAAAAATAATGTCCCTCATATCACAATCCTATTATATATGTTCTTTCCTGCATGTGACAATTATTCACCACTGCAGTAAGTGAAGCTCAGCAAATTACCTCTGCTAAGGTGACTAGTACTGGGTCAAATGGTACATGTTCCGGTGGAGTGCTCCAAGCTAATTTGTGTTTCACAGATCCATGAACCAACCTTTAAAAATCATATATACTTCTGCATAGAGATTCCTTTCAGCACATATCTGAGATATAACTCTGATTATTGCACTGATTATTCAGTTATTTCTTTAAACTTATTCAAATAAGTAAGTTAATGAATAAATACATATCAATCTCTTAAAAATAATAAAACAAACTCACAAGAAACATATTTCTGTGGTATTCTATGGAAAGTGTTATGGTGTTAAGTATTTTGAAATTTTGTACATAGCATATAACACAAACCAAACAGTTTTGTACATTTTTTTTCATTCTTATCTAAACATGTACCTGCAAGGAACTCCACCATTTGCATACACAGAAGCAAAAGATGTCTTGTACTTTTTTACACCGCTAAACTGAAGTTGAAAGAAAGATAAATAAAAGTTTAAAGAAACATTTACATTTATAAAAATCACAGATAACTTAATGTTGAGATTTTAAAGATGTACATGTAATATACTACAATTGTAAACACCTCACAAATGGCAAATATCAAATCTTCCATTACACATAAGTTTTCAGTATAAGTAAAAAAAAAGATCACAATAAATGTAATATGACATAAATAACCAAAATATTTCTTATAGCTGTTTCTGCAAAGACCTACAGGATCAACAGTCTTTGGGTTTAGTTTATCTGAAGGTCTTGTCACTTTTGCTGCAGATCTCAATGCTGGATCATCCAATGCACTGGCTGATGCAGACTTGACTGGGGTCCGTCCAGATCCTCCTCTGTTTGTTGCTGATGATCCTTTATGTCCAGTCTTGACTTGCCTGGTACTTGCCATAGTTTATCACATAAACTATTTCTTTACGTAATGTGTATTGAAACACTCCAATATCTTGATCTCATCTGAAAGACCAAACAGACAGAAGTGTTACATATCAGCAACTGCAGATCACCCCAACGTCAAGTAACTTTTCAAACTGATTGCTTACTAAAGAAGAATGTGCCAAACTATCGTGTAGGATAATTACTACAGGTGACATTCATCCAAATAATTATGAGAAAGTTCAAGAGATTCCGTGAAGTCCAATCGTGAGATGGTGGAGATCTCAACTATAAGTAATGGTAAACTTGTAGACTTCAAAGCTTGTACAGTATTTTTAGGTTTACACAAAATTAGTCTTAAAAAATGAGTACTTATTTAAGCATGTGTCTTACTGCAAATGTAACACAACTGTTACATTTATGCCAATTGTAAACGGTCCCATTGAATAACACCGAGGCGATTAATCCAAATAAAGAGTAGTATTGATTGTTCATCATTCATTCAAAATTGAGAAATGCTTCAAAGTTATTACCTTGTCCGCCATAATGTAAATATTGCCATTGATATAGGTGGCGCTTATGAGATAGCGAAAATATTGCTCCCATTATCCTGTTAGTGCTTCTTGGACTAACACTGACATCTATTGATAGTTTCAAAGCTCGTGCACCTGTTTGCACATGCGTAATGGGTTGCTAAGTCAAAATCTCATATAGGATATATTCTTCCGCGTTGGTTAAAAGTGATCATAAAAGTATTTTTAATTATCTTTTTATATTTATATAAGCTTTGAAAATTTCCTCACATATGCATTAAACAGTATGAATTACATTACATTTTCTACTAGCTGTTTAATAAAGGTGTTAATTTCTTAGTGGAAGAAACTTTGTTGTCATCTACTTTGTGAAACGTCGGTGGCTCCATTTATCGAAAGTCGAAACTCGAAGCAATAAATCGACTGCATTTTAGGACACAAAAAGCAATGTTCCTGAAGTAGACCTATGAAAAAGAGCTGCTAGCATAGTCAAAATGGATGCAAATATTAGGACGCTTCTAGCTTCGGCCCAAAAATGGGGTGGAAGTAAGTAACATCACACACTTGAATACTTGAGTTAAGAAGTTCAGTTTACACCCCAAAAACATACTGAATTAGTTGTTAGTTGAAGGGCCAATCCTGTAAAGTGGCATGCATTGGCATGGTCATTGTAAATTGTCGCTGAATATAAACGGTTTAAATTCATTTTGTTGACAAGTCTGAGAGATTCTGGCAAAGTTTAGATGAAGAAGATTGTCAGCTTGCACCTCCTACAAGTATAATGTAGGCGTGAAACCATTCAACTCTTCCATTAACTGTCATCTTCACGTTTTTTTTCTGCAAAAAAAGCACAGGGATTTTTTCAAGTATTGAGTTGATTTTTGTGAAAATCTGCTTGCTTGTCATAAAACAGTTTTACCAAAGCCTAGATAAATCCATCACTCCCACAATTGATAGAATGAAGAACAATTGCAAGCAATCTTCCAGTTTTCAACTTATATAAATGACAACTGCTCTGCATCGAAGGAGGGTCAGACACAGAGAATTTTGACTACATAAGGGATTCTCCCCACTGCAACACTTTAAAAAACATGTCTTTCATAGTAATATAGTATGTTATGATCCTTTTATAGTCAAAGTAGTTAGATTGCTTCTTACATGGTTATATTTATATCATACATGGTTCTCTGAGATAGTATCTAATAAATGATCTTGACCCATTTTTACTCTGAAAGTACCTTTAGCTAACACCTAGTGGAATAACTGTTGCAGGCAAAGAAGGCATAGCCTACCTGCAGCATGCATATAACCTGATGAGGAATGTTGCTGAAACAAAGCCAGCAGTGGATGCACCAGAGTCTTTTAGCCAAGATCTTTTTGTCATTTGTGCTGAAACTTCTTTCCAGGTAATTTGTCTTTTTTGTTAAAGTGTCCATATTGTGGGTGGTTACCATTTTAACTAAATCATAACTCTTGTAGTTGATAAATAATAAAATAATAAAATTGATAATAAAAACAATGAAAAAGTCACATTTGTCAATCGTATAGTTATAATTATGAGAGTTACTTGAAGGCACTTGTAAACCTGTAATAAACCTATTGATAATTTATCTAAAGATGCAAAAAAATGGGAAAGGTAAATAACACATAAAATCCTATCAAATGCTCATTTCATAGTGTTCTTATCAATTTTTATTTTTCAAAGCTTGGCCAGGCTGACATGTCAAAGGAATGTCTGAAGATGTACTTTATGAAGACTCCCCCAGCCAACCAGTTCCTGTGCAGAGCCTACCTATGTCAGTCCCAATTGCTGGCTCCAACATCTGCAGAAAACCCTGTACGTATTAAGTGCAAAAAAAAAATATATATATATATACATATAATAAACCTGTTTTATATGTGCCTTCATGGCTAAAACTGATCATGATTGAGAGTACATTCATGTGATAAAATAAACATGCTTAACACTTTGTACATGGAAAAAGCAAAATGGTAAAAAATTACTTTGATTTTTAAATATTTTTTCAGGAACAGCTTGATAAGGCTGTAGTTTATCTGGTTAAAGCAATCACCTTTGCGAAAGAAAACCCAAGGTGAGGTTTTAGTTAGTTTTAAAAGTGCTTAATAAATAACTTTCTCGAGATTGACTAGTGATTTTACACATCAATGACTATCTGTTATATGTTAAACTATCTTAACAATCATTCATGCACTGAAATATTTGCTTTCTTTCAGATACCACTTTTTGGTCTACAATGCTTCAGTGCTTTACTGGCAGTTTTGTCGACCTTTTTTGAAGCCAAATTATAGGCGTTATCTTGCCCAAAGTTTACACCAAGTGGTGAAAGCATTGGATGACATTGATGACAAGGACTTTGAGTGGAGGGCACAATTGATGATGTAAATATTTATAGTTTGATATTTAAAAAGTATTTGGAAAAAAGTTCTTCCAGCTTAGAAAGCTGCATTAAAGATTTGAAAAATATGAAGCATTTTTATGGGACCATTTTGCTACTGAATGATTTTTAAACCTCTTCACTTATTTCAGAGCTCTGATAGAATGCCACATAGATGCTGGCCGCCAGTCTGATGCCTCTATGGTAGCAAGTGCAGCTGCTACTTTCATCAGACAGAATGTGCCAGGACTTTTTAAGGAGTTTTTTGGCTTGGCTGTGAGTGATCTACAGTGATCTCACACACACCCACCCACGCAGACACACAACAACACACACATGCACACACATGCACTAAATTTTTGGTCACAAATTTTATTTTCTTATTTCTTTACTGTGGTAATATACCTGTATAATGATGTATTCCTATGTGAATCAATACCTTTACCAGATATGACTTTATCCTGAGTTCTTCTTTTTACAGATCAAACACCAACTTGTTGAGACTGTGAAGTTTCATAAAGACATCAAAGCATCTCCTGAATTGTCCATTTACTACAGAATAATCCGGCTGAAAATGTAAGTGGCAAAAAGATTATATAATCTATGCTACTGCATTCATATTTTGTGTATGTATTTTAAATTGAATAAAACAAGTCAAATGTTTATAAATAGGTCATTACTATGCCAATTTATATTTAGGAATGTTGAGAATAAAGACCCAGATGTAGATGCACCACTTGAACTGAGAAAGATTCTGAGTCTTTGCATGGGAAAAGATGACAGGTTGATATCTGCTGACACAAAGAGTGGAAAGAGGCCTATCACACCGAAAAAGGACCGTGAAGACAGTGGTGGCAGGTATGAGAAAAATATCTTAATAGTTTTTTTATGTACTTAGTACCATTGAATAAAATACAAAACTCTCTGTAGACATACTTACTTAAAAAGACATCATTTGTGCTTAACTCACTGTTGTTAATTAAGTGAATTGATGTTATTTCATTTTGAAACAGTGATATAGCAGATGTAGATGAGGAACCTGACAGGTAACTCCAAATTGCAACCATCCTTGATTAAATGTTCTATGTTGCTGGTTATTTTTGCATGTTGATTATTGAATGTGATTATATAATGTGTAAATGCATGTGTATCCCCTATTTTGTGTTTGTCAGTTGGATCAGACACTGGGAAACCGTTCTCTTCATGCATGTTCAAATAAGCTTAAGTTAAAATAGCTGATTTTGGGATTGTAGAGATGAAAGTCTGCCAGTTTTTCCAGATATCCATTTGGGTGTTGTATTTATGCCCCCCCCCCCTCTGAAATCTCTCCCCCCCCCCCCCCCCCCCCCTCTCCCAGAGATCTGTGAGCCCAAAATTTTCAGATGGTCCACTTTCATCTCTTGGGTTCAGATTTTATCGATACTTGCTTTATGTTGCTTTTAGTTCTACATATTTTGTTTTTCATGCTGAGGCTTTGACTGTTATTTATGCTAGAACACTCATGCTTTTAGAGCTATAAATCTCTGATGCACTCCATAGTTGCTTTTTAAATGTAGTATGTGATAAATATATATAAATTGGTTAAAATAGAAAAAACCTTTAAGGCCAGAGGGATATATAGATATAATCTGAACAAGTTGACTCCTTGTAGCATATTCATTCATTTTATCCTTTAACTATACACACACGGACTCTGAAAAACTAAAACTAAGTTAGCCATATAGACATTTCTTCTTTCTTTCTGTTAGTATTATACAATTCATTACAGTAAAACCCCTGATCCTTCCATGATAGCTAGTGCTGTTACATCTTGGTAAGTGGGTTAGCACTGAGAATTGCTAGCACTTCCAGTCTGCTGAAAAAAAAATTAACAAAATCATGAATGAAATCAAAGTCCATAATATATTGCACATATTTCAAAGCATAGCTGGCATTAATTGTGGTTTGCTGTTTTTTTTTTCACTGCACCTTGCACACTGCATGTAATGCGCACACTTGCACCATGTTGTGTATATTCTCCTTGATGGTGGCCTACTTTGAAAACTGCTGCACGTGTTATGTGTAACCTGGGTTTTAACACAGACGACCTAGCATGGCTGTGTCTATGTCTCCTGCACCATCTCAAGATTTCCTTGCACCGCATCCAACATCTGGTCACCGCCGACACAGTGTAGCAGTCACATCACTTGGCAGTTTACCTGAGCACTTGACAATGCATGAATCACATAGCCTTTCATATTTAGGCAGTTTGATTAATTCACCAGAGCCGTAAGTATCTATTTGTGGTTACAGTTTCAGAAAAATAAACAATATTTTTATGTCTAGATTTATTATGCTAGTTGGATGAATGTTTTATTAGCTGCTAGTAAATGCTAAATATTGCATGTATTAAACTTGGTTTGTTGCAGGTGTACCATTGAAACATTGAGGACCAAAGGACTTTCAATTCCTCTTTTTTTCTGACTAATCTGTTTTTCCTTATGAAATATGATATGATGATTTCTTGGATATATGAATTTTTAGGCGGAGTCCAAAAAGTCGTTCAGGAACTGCTAGAGCTCAGACTCCAACAAGTTTAAAGATGCTTTCAGCTGATAGTCCGGAGAAGTGAGTTCACCGAGTGTGGCCTTTGTTGGCATGCAGCATTATGTGCACTTTATCATTTACAGCACTGTCATAATGCACATATGAAACATTTGCAGTTTCTTGCCAGTGCCTTACATTTGAAGTGATATAGGCTTGATGTGTGTCAAAACCAAATGCATGATTATTTCATTTTTTATATTTCTTTTTTTTATCTCATTTATTATTTATCTCATCATATATAAAGCACTCATTTTTCATTAATATACTCATTCCTTCATCATTTTTTTTGTTATCAATCATCTTTTTAAGGCTTCTTTGTAATCTTATTTGTATAAATAGATAGACAAGTACAGCAGATGGTACAAAGAAATTAACAGTGTGTTGCAAAATGACACCAATATTATAAAAAGGGCTTGAAAATTCTTAACGAAAAAGTTAATACATTAACAATAGATATATCAAATCAATGTGTGATGTTAACACTTATCACCATTTTGGTACAGTAATCACATTGTGTATGCATGCTATTTTAACTATGTAGCCTGTAATGTAGTGTAGAGAAAAGGCAACAAGTTTTCATTTATTTTTCTTTGCTTTATATGATAACATGATGTGGCTTGGTACATTAATGCAAATTGCATTATGCAGAACAATGAATATTAGTTAGCAGTGTCTGTCTGAAGCTAATATACAACTTTTTCCAGTTACAGCTAGCCAGCATGTTCAGAACAATCTCTTGGTCTGGATGATCACATAACATTTTCTACTGTGTATAATAGTTTAATATTTTTGCTTTGATATTTTTTATTGCCTAATTGTGCAGCTTAATAAAATCATAAATGATTAATATGTTTCACCAAAAATTGTTATCCTTTTTCTCATGAATTATTTCAATATTTAATTAAATTACAGTATTTATTTTATTGCAAACATGTTTATCTTTAGTATTTTCACAATTTTAAAGAAAAGTTGCTGCTTCTGTACAGATATTGCCCAATGTTTAATCTGTAATAGTGGATCTTATAGATTTGATGAAATATCTCCTTTATTATATTTCAGACCATACTTGTTGTTAGAGCTGGCTCGTCTTTGCCTAGAGCTGCACCAGTCAGACTTGGCAGAACAGTGCGTAGAACACATGAAGGGCTGTATTGCCAAGGTAAAACTTATTTTATTTACTTTTTCAAATGATTATTTCCTTAATTTTTTTTGTAGTAGTAGATATTATAGACTTCATTGAACTTAACTGAACTGAATTTTCACATTTTATATATTTTTTTTAACTCTATGACTTTCAATTTAGGATCAAGGGTTTTACTTGGAGACTGAATTTGTTGAGTGTGATCTGATGGTGAAGAAACTGGGAGATAAGCAGGAAACTTACCAGAAGGCAGCAGTGGATGTGAGTATACATTAAGATAACTTTTCTTAATGCAACAAAATCAAATTTTGATATAATCCAGTTGTTCTGAAATATTATTGATGATAGCATACAGTATGCTGTTGTAACTTGCAATCATATAATTAATAGAAATTTGTTATTGACTTTGCACTAGTTTTTGCAAATGCTGGAATTGTTGTGGTTGATAGCAGACATTGTGTATTGTTTTTGACTTACTGTTTTCCAACCTGGTACGTCTTTCTTTTAGGTTCGTTTGCAGGCAATAAAGCGCTGTGAAGAAGCCCTGATGAATGCTTTACGGCTGGGGAACCCCAATGTGATCCAGGCTGGTTGTGTAACACAGTGGAACCTTTGTCTGCCTTTACTGCAGGCCAACCTCAGACAGCATGTGAGGAAACCTCTCACATTGGTGGCCACATCACTGGAAGATATTCAGAGGTATTAACTTCAATGACACCTCTTTTTTCCTTTTTGAATTACAAAAAAAAAAAAAGAAAAGAAATAGAAAATACAATTAATTATTCAAAGTGGGAACAACAGCAGGGTGTGTAAAATACATAAAAAAGTTTCTGAATTTTATTCTGTCAGATGTGAGACGAGAAATGGATGTACTTTGTTATGGTGCTGTTTCATAATATATCAGTTTGAAAGAATCAGGAACTAAAATCTTATTGATCATCAATTGTAGTTAAACTGGATATATCAGATGGGTAATACGATGTTATATTACTTTAAAATTTCTCATTGTGAAAAAACTGCACCTTGTTTTCCTCCTTTTTAGTTTGTTGGTTCTGTTGCGCTGTCAGATACACACTGAGCTGGCCAAGTGTGAGGAGGATGAGGAACAGATTGAGGTTGCTATGGAACACCTGAGAAAGGTGAGAAGTGCAACTTTTTATATTTACTTTTGATGGTAGGGCTTTCAAATAGCACCTGTCTTGCCTATATAGTTACATGGAATTACATGTACATTGATATCAGCATCATTTTAGGGATTGTTGATTTGGCATATGGTTGAGTGGCATATAAAAAGTAAATTGTTTATTTTTGGCAATCAGGCCCTTTCATTGGATGATGGCAACATTTACAAAGAGCGTTTAGAAGTGACCTTGCATAGACTTCAGCTGAGGGCAGAACTGTACAAGCAGCCAGAGAGACCAGAGGACCAGGCTGCCATGATCATAGAGCAGGTATATAGTTCATTGTGACCTTAATGCCTTACTGGCTAATCCAATTCAGATATTCTTGGGCTTTAATTTTGTTTTAATTTTGTAACTCTGCCATAATCATTATTACAAGACAGCTGAAAAATGAATTTATTATAGTTTCTGTAACAGTTTGTATTTAATAAACTAAAGTTATTTTGACTTGAACATATTTGCTAAATCATGCATGTGTTTTACAGGCCAGGAAGTCAGAAACTGGCACTATCAGGATGAAGAGGTCACTCCTTGTTAGGGCTGGACAGGCTTTGGCTCCTGATGCTTTCCTCTTGGTCCTTGATAGTGAAAGTGAAACAAAGGGTGAGTCCAAATGAAACTAAGGTTGAATTAAAGTGAAACTAAATGAGAGTTAAAGTGAAAATAAGGATTTGTCAAAATGAAACTAAGGGTGGGTCTCTCTATATGGCTGTGTGTGTTCTGCAGTTACTTTGTCATTGACTTGGACAGCATTTTTTCTTGTTGTTTTGCAGAGGTGACAGAATCCAAAGGTGTTCTGACAGTGTTTAAGAAGTTAGCTGGAAAAGCAAACAACTTCACTCACTGTGTCAAGAAAGCTAGTGGTCATCTGAAAAGACTGGGAGATGAGAATGATAGAGAGAGGTAACTTAAAATAGCACACTGGTTGTAGTTTAGATATTAATTGGTAGTAGCAGTGCTTTTTTATGGGTCCAATTCTATGAACTGCAGTTTGTCGTGATAATGTATTGAATCATGTATAAGACCGTGGTATTTCACACATATTGCTTAGCATTTGCATAGTGCTTGTAATGATGTTAACTTGATATGCCAAAGATTCTATTATATTTTCTTTTTAATTTATTCTTGTACAGAGCCAGACTGTGGGGTGATCTTGCCAAGGTGGCCAGGAAGCAAGAGGTGTGGGATGTGTGCAGAGTGGCCTCCAGATTCTGCCTTCTCTATGATGATGGAAGATGGAAAATAGTTGAGGAAGTGGAGAGGTAAGCCATGTTTGTAATAAACTTCATTTTTTTAAAATTTTTGAAATACATTAGAAATGTATATGTGTGTTGTGTCCATGTTCTTCCCAGTGGTGTTTTAGCAGTTTCAGCAATGGATTTATCGTGTATCAATTAAGTTTAATATAATTATTTAATAATTAGTTTAATAAATCAATATAATTGTTCAATATTTCAATAATGGAGTGGTCTTTTAAATTTCAGTCCCAGAAAGCCCAGGTCCAAGTCAGAGGCTAAGGCTGTGGCAGAAGGTCAGGATGAGACAGGGGGAGATGCAACCCCACAGCCCCCCAAGACACCAGTCAGCCGGCCAACAAGCCAGCCTGCTGAGGCAGGGTCTCTCCTCTATGACAGGGACCTAGTGAGGATGCTAGCTGAGGTCAACTTTATCATGGGAGAGGTAGGTTGAGTTTGTTCGTAAAACAAGTCAAACATAGATGTGTTGTTTTTTGGTAAAAATTAAAGATTATAGTACAGAGGATCTAATGTAGAGATTTTATGTAGCCTGTTGTAATAAGCGAGTAATGGATTGTTTGGGCGGGTTTACAAAAACATATGACAGGGATGAGGCTTTTTTTTTTTTTGCCAGCTTTGCCAGCTTTAACCAGAATTATCTGCTTTTTTATCCCAATGTTTACATAATCTGGAAGAGAATTGAGAAACATTCATGAAAAATTTTCTTTAACTCAGCAGCTATGTAAATCATATGCAGATAGAATAAAACTCTCTGTCTCAATTTAAATACGCTAATTCATTGTTCCCATTCTAATTTACTCCAGGCTTTGATCCATCTGCTGAGAACTGAGCATGTAGAGCTTGGTGACAAGCCCATACCACCTGAAGACAAGAGTAAGAGACCAAAGGGATATGTGCCCAAAAAGCCAGAGGAAGATGAAGACTGGATTGCTTACTGGTGTGTATAAAATTCCAACTTTACATCTTATTTTTCTTTTAACTTTTATATTAACAGTGGTGTTGGCAACCACTGCATCTGTGTAGTAATGTTATGGGATGGCTTCTGTTACCAAGGTTCACATAAAAAGATGCTTTTTTTTAAAGTTATAGACTTAAAGAAAATTGTCTGAACGATATATCTTTGTCCTTACCCTTGTAAGCAATTATAAAAAATATGCATCCCTGCCTTATAGTGACTGGATCAAGGAGCTGTCCAAGGATGGCACTGACCACTTCCTTAAGGCTGTCCAGCATGGCATTCAGCTAAAGGAGCCATGGATAGTATGCAGTGCTGCTGCCTACGTGTGGAACTATAACAACCACAGGCTCACTCAGAACAGACACAATGAGGTCGTAGAAGATCTGCAGACTGTACTGGATGGCCTTAAGAAAATTGGACATGATAGGTGAGAATGACCTGTTTGGAGGTGAGCTGTGTTATCTTAATGAAATAATTCTTCTGTTATGAAAAGAGGATTATTCTGGTGCAGTATAGTTGACATGACAGTCTTACACAAATTCTGTTGAACAAATTTAGATCTAATTAAACTTAACTTCATATTGCTTTTCTATCAACTTTACTGTTATTTCAGTCATTGTACTTTATAAGCATTTGTTTTCTTGTGTATTTTGTTATTGAACTCTTTATGATACAGCTAAATGACTCTTGTTTATAGTGAAACAATCCTGTTGGTGTACATCTGCTGTGCCTTGGCCTATGGCTTAATACAGCCCTGGCTTCCACCTCCACCTCCTAAAGAAGCAGTCCTGCCACCCCAGCCACAGATCCCAAAGTCTGCGGATGAAGGGGGGAAGAAGTCTGCCAAGAAAGCACGCCCACCACCCCCAGCAGCAGCAGTGGCAGCAGCCAAAGGAAAACCAATCCCCCAAGTAAACATCAGTCCTGATGCTGCCCCTGATCTGAAGAAAGCTATGGAAGTAAGAATGATGATTTGATCCTGCATATTTTGTGTAAACAGTTATTGATGTCAGTTTTTATCCAACTGTGGATTTTGATTATACTCAACCTGTTAAAAAAATTTTTTTTTAAAACAGTGTCTTAAATTATTGTGGATAGTTTAATATCATCATCCCTTTCACAGATTAAATTTGCATAGTTTTCCCTGCAAACTTTAATGTAATAAATATATTGTAGGTTATCCAGTATGCCATGGATGTGACTAAAGGCAATGTTGCTGCAGATATAGTCCCCATTGCTGTCAGATACCCCATGATACAGCTCTGGGTACAGATCAAACAGCTTCAGCAACAGGCCATTCCCAAAACTCTTGGAACTGATGATGAGGTGATTCTAACTGATTTTATTAGAAACAATCAGCAGATCCTAAGATATACCACTTTTTTTCATGGACTTTTAAAAATGTTTTATTTTGTAATTTTATTATTGTTGCTTATTACAGTGAAATTTTTAAGCTGACATTTGCCAAATTTTATAGAGATAAATATAACATTTCATATCTTTGATTGTTTTACCACAGTCCAGCATGGAAGGCCAGAAACCCATGACAAGAGCCCAGGTTGCCTTGGAGATGCTGTCTCTCAGCACTAATGGTATCTATGAATTCAAGGATGCGACACCATTGGCAGAGGTATGGAACATCATTATTTGATACTTGTGGAACTTTTTCCAATTCAGATGTGGTCATTTACATATATGTATAGCAGTTTCTGTAATTACAATCACTGGTCTCTGCTTTGATGTTCATGGTTCAATCACTAACTGTAAAAGTAGAACAAGGCAGTGTGATTTTCCTTAATCATTGTCAGAACACAAAAAAGAATGAGAGGACAGCTATATTGAACTGTCCACAGTTTTTTACTGCCTTGAGTATTATCAAAAGTTTTATAGAGAAAACAAATATTTTATATGAAGACATAGGCAGAATAAGGTACTGCAATATTAGTTATTTAGGAAAATGACTTACATGTAGATAATTTATTACCAGAAAAGATTTCTCTCTTTCCAGGTGGTAGGCATGGTGGAGGCCTGCAAGTGGCCAGACAGGCTGATAGAGCTGGTCATCTGGACCAGACTGGCCCTACTGGCTCATGAGATCAAGGACCACAAGCATGTCATCAAGTGTGCTAAGAAAGCATTGGCATTTGAGAAAATGGGCACACAGCCAAAGGAAAGGAAACTGGATATGTAAGTTGATCTGGTTCTTTTAGTACAGAGGTTGTAATTTTATTTATTTATTTATTTATTTATTTATTTATTTATTTATTTATTTATTTATTTATTTATTTATTTATTTATTTGCAATTATTGCAAGACAAAAATAGTAATTCTGATTTTGGAAATTTTTTGTTAGGTTGACATTTATTTATATGTTTTCTTAACTTGCAAAAAGGATATTATTGTAGATTTGTATAGTACAAAACTGCTCTGAAATGTAAAACAAAATGTTCATTGCATCACTGAATAATATTATAAGTTGCCTTTGGTAGGAGCACTTTCAATTCTGCCTAACAGCTTTCATTAAATAACCTACAAATAATGTTGCACATCAAGTAAAAGAGTTTATATTCTAAGTAAATAATTGTTGCATGTTTTTCTGTAGGCACAAGTACGTGCTGGAGCAGGAAATGCTGGCCTATGCAAGCAGCATCCTGGGTCAGAGCTACATTGAGAACATGGTTGGCAAGAACTCCATAAGGAGGGAAGCCATGAACTGCTTCTTCTTGTCTGCACGGTAAGCTTATAGCACATTATATCACATCACCATTTTATCATTATCTCAAGAAAGTGTCAGTAGTTTCAGTTTCATTTTGTGTACCTAAATTGATTTAGAAATAGAAGAATTCAGAATTATTAAAATACTGTGTTCTTTTATGAGATTTAAAATGATGCATACTGGTAGCTTACATTCAAAAGCAGATTGATTTGTTTTAAAATTATAGAATTAGTGATATTCTCTCTATTTCTCTCATTCTTATAGTTCCAGCTAACCAGAATTAGGTACACTGTTCCCAGGTGCAAGTCTTTGAGCTTTTGTTGAGTTAACAGGTTATAATAAGATATCTGAACATTCACTTGTGTCTGTGAACTGTTTCAGGTTTGCTCGTAATGCCAACAACTATGACCTGGCTCTGATAGCAGCCAAACACTACTGGAATGCCAGCCTACCCCTGGTGAGCCAGCCAATAGAGAGAGAGCTGATTAAAGAGCCTCTGAGTTCTATACTGCAATGCCTCTCAGTCACCTCTGGAGACAGGGGAAAGGAAAGAGAAAGACAGGTAAATATCATAGGAAAGGTACATTGCTTATGTTTAAGCTTTGTGCTTATTCTGATTCCTTGTGAAATGTTCACGTTTGCAGTTTGCCCACAATTTGCTTTTTCACTTTATTACAGAGCCACACGTGTCTGCCACAGTCTCTGTGACACAAATTGCTTGTAACAACTATTTCACCAATTTGTATCTTGTATCAGATCATGTTCCGTTTCCATTGGTGTTTCCAGAAACGTGTACACTGTTTTGTTCACCCTGTGAAGACACCTGGTTGTGTACTTAGTATATCACTTTCACAGTTAATGTCACGTCATGCTCACATAGCAGTCATCTCCAATGTTGTAATTTTTCACACCTCACTGCCAAGGGTGATTTGTATTCAAGCATAATTTTCATGTTCACTTGGTGTTTTGTAGCTTGTCACATAAATGTTCATTTTGTTTGTATGATGATGTTTTTCAGGAAATGGAAATGGAGAAAGAAAAGAGAGTATGTAATTGAAAAAAGCCGCTGCTAGTATTTAGCATGTTTGCCTAGGCTTTATGGCAATAGACCATAAACTGACTGCTATACCCCAGCTTCTTACAATTAGTTGCCTTGCATGACCCAGCTTCATCTTTGCCTGTTTTTAAAATTTTTCTAATTTTTTATTTTAAAAATAAAAAAATAAATACATGCTATGCTGTTCTCTTCTTGGTTTACAGAAATCTTTGAAAAGTGTTTTGCAACACAGTTTTAATTTGCTTTGTCAAACAGGCTGATAAGTATGTGGACTTCTGCATGCATTTTTATGCTAATTTGAAATATAGCCATCAATTTTTTTTACAATATATGAATGAAAAGAAAATAGTAGAAAGTCATTTTGGATCAGCTATGAAGCTGCACTTATAATATCTGGTCAAATATAAATGGGTGATTAAGTTTTTTTAAGTCAGGTGAAGAGTTTAACCTGCATGTTAAATCCTTGTTTTTTTCTCAAAAACTTCTTTAGCATCTAGATGAATACCAACCATCTGAGTGCTATTATCCCTTTGTAGGGCCATGGTGTTATTTGGTGGTGGTTATATAACATAGCTTTATCTTTTTGCCCAATTTAGATGAAATAGGTCAAAAAAAAAAAAAAAAACAGAAAGAATATACAGTATATATATATATATTTTATTTGGTTGTATGAAATGTTGACATTGAACTATACAGAAGTAGTTGACATCATAGTTTGACAGCTGTTTATGCTGTTACATTTGTGCCTCTTGTATTGCAGGAGAGAGAGAAAAATGCAGCAAAGATGGCGGGTACAGCAGATGCTGTAGCTCCAGTGGTACCAGGCAGTACTTCAGATGTCGCACCTACGGGGGCCGCAGTAGTGCCTGCCAAGGAGGCCAGTCAGGTGGCAGGGTCTGTGGTTGGTGGACCTGAGGATGATCTCACACTTAGAGCTGCTATGTATGGAGTGCTGTTCCAGTCTTATGCTGACAAGGTATTTCAAGAATAGGATATACCATACTGAGTACATTCATGAATTAGTGCATGCCTCAGTAGAAAAATTCCAAATCATTATAATATGCACATATTTGTATGTCATGTTTTTTTCTCTATTAAAACACTTGATTGAATTTTGCAAAAACAAATGTCTTCTTTTATTTGATTTTTTAGGCTTGATGATCTAATTTGAATGAAAAATTAATATTAATGTGTTTTTTTTCTTAAATAGGGAGAGTATGAGGCTGGTTTGAAGGCAATGGACCAAGCAGTGATGGACATGCCCAGAACCAAGCATAGACTGTAAGTTGCACACATAGAAATACAGAAAAATCTGAGTAAATATAAAAATGAAGATGATATTTTAGTTGAATAACCTTACTTGTATTGCCAGTGTTAAGATATGTTAGAATTATTTTGAGGCATATCCATCTTATGTATGGTAAGTAACATGTATGTGACCTGTTTATTTGTCATCATTCCAGGTTGATTTTCAAGCACAGAGTTATTGTGAAAGCCAAACTAGGTAGAAATGTCAACATGGACATTCAGAAATTCAAGGTAAAATTGTTACATAAGTTTTGATTGAATTAATGAGAACAGCCAATATGACACATTTCTGAGTAGGTGATGTCAATAATTTGTTCATTTATAAATTGCCAGAAAGTTTCCATGAATTACTGCAGGAACAGGTTTTAAGTAAGTTATTGATTTATACTATTCTGTTGTATGTTTCAGGATGAGAGTGAGGACTATGTGGCACATATGTGGAGAAAGGTAGCATTGTGCTCCAAAGAAGAGCTGGATCAACTGGCCTGCTACCAGCAGGCTGTAGAAGCTCTTTCGGTAAGAATTTGTTATAATTTATTTTATTTTGAAAATTTGGTTGTACAGCCTCTCGTTTTTTCCACCATTTTGAACATGGCTTGAGAATGTGCACTATGACATTTGTTTCTAATATAAAACAAATTTCAATTTTTTTCAACAGAGTGAAACCAGTGACTGGCAGAAAATTGACTGTCTGATAGAGTTTGGCCAGTGGTTGTATGTGAATGAATTCCCTCTCCAAGATGCCCTGGACCAGCTACAGTGGGCAACAGACATTCTGCTCAATATGAAGTTTGAGGATGTGATGTCCAAAAGAGAAGGTAAGACCCTGACATATAGACAGGATTCAGGGTGTTGCATGGGGACAAAATTACCAAAAACCCAAATGTTTTTTTAAAATTTATTTAATTTAACAGGATTTTTTCTTATTAATGAATATTAGCATTATCTACAGTGCATAATTCCATCCAATGTTGTATTTTTCATTGCCTGTATACCTTAAGGTGAAATAGGTTGCACATAGATCTAAATTTTGTAATTGTTTATTTTTTTTTTCACCACCATGCATCTTGTTTGTAGCAAAGATAAGAGGGCTAGTGAGGTTCTTGAATGGTATGCACCATATATTGTCACCTGTGTGCATTATACTATGTATTTTGTCAAATATACCACAATAAAAAAACAATTTTTTTGGCAATTTGACATTGTATTGAAATGTTTGAGTGTGTAAGATGATTTACTTTCCTTTGTGAATTGTACAAAGCAAAAGATTGTGATTCCATTTTGTGTTGAGGCCTATTTGTCTTCTTTTTCTTTCAAGTGATGCATTTTCTCTCTATGTAGAATGCCAGTTTTAGTAGAACTTGGCAATTAGAAACTGAAAGATACCATTGCTTTCTTAAAATAATTTGTTTTTGGCTTTGACGAAAAACATCATTTTTTCCGGGCTGTATATTTTATTTTATTTTCCTATATTTATTTCAAATTTAAGCAGTAATGTTGCATAGTGTTACTCAGTCTTTTTACCTTTCAGTCATTTCTACCCTTTACAGTAAATTAATGACTTGACAGTGATTGATAAATGAATCATACATTTTTTACTAATAAACTGTAGATAGTAACTTGGTTTGTTCAAGTCTGAAAATATATACGTTCTGTTTGTTTTCTCACCCTTTTTGTATGGTAATATGTTTTTCTTTCACTGTTTATTTGTCATCTAGCATTACCTGCAAAAGATACAGGGAAAGGTAAAGGTTAACTGCTTGAAATAATGTGTAGTTTACCGTTTATTGACTTTGAACATTGCTGTTTGTTAAAAATGAATATATTTAACACATTCTTCTGGTTGCTGAGTAGTGCATGACGTTAGATGAAAGCATAGGTTTATGCATGAGCAGTGATTTCTTTCAATGCAGCATCTAGTATGCAGCATCTTTTATTTACACCTATCTCTTGAAGTACCTTTTAAGACAAGCACAGATACATTGATATTTAGTTGCAAGTTTTGATTCTCTTTTTACACACTGTATTGATTTAATCCAAAATGATCCTTTAATTTTTTTTTTATTTTGGGACTATTCCTATTGCATGCTTTTTATTGAACTCAGAAGTATGTAGATGCTTGGTAGAAAAGAGGAGGAGAAAATGCTTTTATTTTGTTTTCCTATTAGTTGTAATAAATGCTTATTTTAATAGTACAGTAACAAAACATTTTAGTATCATTTTTATACAGTCTTCAGTTATTAAAAATGCTATTACTCACATCTTTTTTCTTTAAATTAGAAGTATTTACAGGATTTTGATAAGTTTTGCTAGCATAATAATTTTTTTTTCAAAATTTTCTCCAGGAGGAAAAGGAGGGAAGAAGGGTGGTGGTGGCGCCAGTGCCCCAGCTGCTAAAAAGAAGAAATCCCCTCCAGCCTCTGCCAAGGGGAGCAAGCAGGCAAGTAAGCAGGCTGCAGCTGCAGAGAAGAAAGAGGCAGCACCCAGTATCAGCAGCAAGAGTGAGAGAGATTCAGAGGGAGTCATAAATGAGGCAGATTATGTGCCTGTACAGAAAGAAGTGGTCATAGGTAATACAACTTGCATTTTTATTGAAGAAATAAAATGTGTATAATTTATATAATTATGTTGTGCTCACAAGTTCGTTTTCATACCATTACAATGGAGCTAGTGATAAAACTTACACCATCTTTGCATACTGCCAACTGTCTCATGTAACTGAAATTACAAATAATACTCACAAGAAAGTTTGGTTATCCATTCCAGGTTAACAGCTACAAGTACATAAAGATAAAAGCCTTACATCTGATGTTATTATTTCTAGGTGTGTTACCCTCCAACCCCACCCTGAGTATCAAGGATTTGTCTGATGTCCAACAGTTGGAGGCACTGGTCAGAGTGCATGTGATGTTGGCTCAGGTATCAGGGAGGGCTGCCCCAGAGCATGGAGACTACTGCCTCATGGCATATGGTTACATCATCAGGATTTGGGAGGTGAGTCTGATATATAGGAATATCTGCCTGTCTGGTACAGAGACTTATGTTTTGCCTACATGATTGTTGTCTTGACTGATCATAATTAGAAACTATTCAGTTTATTAATTAGTACTTACATTGTGATGAAGCTGTGAAAGTAGCCTATTGTGAACTACACTTTGTGTTACTGAAAATGTTGTTTCTACTTGCATTGTGCCCTCTAACATAATTTGTTGGAATGCGTGGACTTGGTGCCTTGTGTATTTGTACAAAAGTGATGTTGTATACATGTGCAGGCTTTATGTATAAAGTTATATATGTATTTGGAGGCATTTTGTTCTTATGTTGTATGTTTGTGTAGGCTTTCCTTCATGCAGCAGGTCCTATTATACGTGAGCTTATGAAAAAGGCCATGGAGGAAATGGGCAAAAGGCCCCAATCAAGGGTTAATATAACACCAATAATTGATGTGCATTATATTTTATTTGATGAAAATCTTATTTTGGCTATTTTTCTCTTTATGGAACAATGGTACAAGAATGATGTGGTTTTAGGATAGTGTTTGGTTCTATTATTATTATTATTATTGTTATCATTATAATAATAATTATTATTATTAGTATTATTATTATTAGACCCACAATGTATGACATTTTTTCACGTTTTTTTGTTGATACGTGTATGGTCTTGTAATAATTTTGGGAGATTTCGTTACCCCCTACTTTCCTTTTTTATTTGAAGAATTGTACCTTATTCATGAAGTGCATGTTGTTTTATTGATTTTCCCATTTTCAGAGTACTTTGTGTTATTATTAGTATCCAATTATCTGATTAAGATTTCCAGAGATTTTCGTCTGAATTAGATGACTAGCAAAAATGCTATGCTATTTTTTTTCTTTAAAAAGAAAAAACTAAATTATCTTAGATTTGTGATTCTTTGAATTTTTACCATATTTATTGTTATATTAAGGATACATTTCAGTTCAGTTCAGAGCTTTAAAAATCTCATTAGTTTATGCTGTCATCATGAAAGATTGGATATTATATGATATGGTGTCCACCATTGTGGTTGCAGGTCTCTCTGGCCTCCTCTGGGCCTATAGCCAAGGAGATAGCCAAGACTGGAGGAGTGGACAAAGACAGGGGGTCAGCCAAGGGAGGAAAGAATAAGAAGCCTGACTTGAAGGATGTAAGTACAAGTTGGATACAAAGGACAGTTTCAAGTTGAAATGAATGGGATTTCTGTAAGAATAATTTCCCTTGCATTCCACATTATAACCTTAATTCAAAGACAAGCATTTAAATTACACAATTAATTACATTATAAATTCATTAGGTTCAAATAATTTTTTATAAGTTTTTAAGTGTATCTTAAAGTTGAGAAATTGCTCACATATAAAAAGCATAATAGAATTACTGATTGAAACCCTGAAACAATTATCAACTGTTTCCATTTTCACATAGAAATGGCTTCATAGAGAACTATAACCTGTAAATTAATTGTCCCTGTATGTTCAGTTTAAAGCCTGGATGTCAAGGTGGCATAAGAGATTTGAACTAACACCCTATGGACAGGTGGAGAGTGTGTGGAATGCATCTGTTTTTATCTGCTATACAATTCAATGTATTTGTGAGAAATATGCTGTATTTGATTTTTATTTATTTATTTATTGACATGTTTCTATACATAAAAATTCTTCATATTTACATTACAGTTGTGAATGGCATTTATTTATTGTTTCTGTTTGTATATTTATTATTTAGGTTAATTTTTTTGGGCTTGTAGTGCTGTTATGTCATTATTTTTATTTTGGTACAATATTGAGTGATGTACTTTGTGACAGTGCCTGTAGATCCCATGTATTTTATTGCATACAAGTGTCCTTACAGACTCAGCTTTTTTGTGCAGATTAGTTAAACTATACATACAATTATCATAGTCCTTCACCTCATCAGCACAATTTTTGTAGTTATAGTTAGTGGTTGTTTCAGTGAGTCAACTGGTCAGAGTCATAACTGTTTTTTTTTCTTAGAATTCTTTTAAAGAAAATACCGAATTTTAATTACAGACAATTAAGGAGAAACCCAAGCGCAAAGGTCCCCCAGATGCTATGCCTGTATCACAGGAAGAATGGGCCTTGTATGATGTCCCAGACGAGGTAAGATATAATTATTCTAATTTTTTTGCTCACTTAAATTTGGTGTTTTGTATTGCAAGTTTAGAAATATGTAATTCCAATTTTTTTCATTTTGTTGTTTTAATAAAAAAGCTACAAGACTGGCATAACACCGCACATTATAATGAAGCTATATTTAATAAACTGTTGATGGCCGAGGGAACAACGCAAACTATTGGTATTTCTTGTCTTTTAGGTAATTGAAGCCATGAAGCATGAGTCCATTAAGGGAGCAGGGATCAACATCAAAACTATCAACAAGCCTGTGAGTAACAGAGTTGCTGCTTTGAATTGGTGCTGTAGAAAAGCATTTAATCATTATAAATATATTATTTAATTATTATTATAAATATTATTATTAAAATATACTTGCAAATAATTTGATTTAATATCAAAATTTAAAAATTTGAGTAAATATCTGGCCTTGAATATTTTATCAACAAATTTCATTGAAAAGTATTTATACTTACAGCAGTGACTTTTATTCATCAAGTAACAGTTTCTCATTTCTTTTGCATCAAGACCCTGACCCTGTACTACATGGACCAGCTAGTGACCCAGCTCAGGGAGCTAGGCTACAATCAGCTCTGTCTGCCCATCTTAGCACTGATGGACATGATCTCCAGGGGGATTCTAGAGCACAGAGCTCTCAATGCACTGGTGCATTTCAAGTGAGTGCTAAGACTCCCACCCTGTTAGCAATTTCAAAATTGAAAAAAAAAATGGACCTTTTTTGCCCTCTTAATTGACCCAACTTGAGAAATGGCCTGGAACTTAGATCAAAATTGTCCTTTTGACATCTCCCCCTCCTTCAGGCCAATCAAAGACTTGCTTCAGAGTCCAAGCAGTGACTGTCTTCTTTGCCAGCATAAGCAATCCAGTTTCAAGACTTTTCATATTGACAATTTATTTTGCAGGGCCATGGAAGTATGCTACGAGTTGAACCTTACATCAGCGGCAGAATTTCATGAGAGGTTGGCAGGACCTCCAGGACTGAATGAAGAGGAGTTGGCAAAGTAAGTTAGGTTTTGGAAACATTGAAAGATTATAGGGAAATTGCTGTTATGATAGCCTAGCTGCCACATGCTTAAGGGCCACATGATAAGTCATTGTTGAAAATTATAACAAATTATGATCAGTTAACCAAGAAAACAATGTCAGAGAAACTGGATTACTTATTTTCCTACTGCCCAGGGACCCTGCATTTTAGACCCATAGTTGTTTTAGCTTAAAACCAATCTGAATGTGACCTAATTGACTTTATAAGACCAAAAATCATTAAATTACATGCATATAATTTATTTATTTATTGAGTGATTGAATTTATCTCAGGTCCAGAGAAGATATTGCCATTTGGAAGGAAAGACTGGCCCAGGTGGCAAAGGAAGAGAGCAAAGTTAAAGAGCAGATGGAGAAGGCTAAGGAAGAAAAGAAGGAGGCATTGGATGTGAAACTAAGGAGTCTGCAACTGGAGAAAAAAGCAGAGCTTGACCCAACTGTTAAGGTATTTGAATACTTCACATTGTTGTTGAAAATTATTTCTGAAAGTTATATCTGAAGCACTTGATTTGATTAAAAAAAGATGAAATTGAATAAAGTAAGATTATGCTGTAAATAACAGACACAAGCACACATGTATGCACTGAACCAAACCAAATTATTTCAATTTTGTATTTAACCTGTAAGCTTAAATTGCATAGTTAATCTCAGACTATTTGCACTGTAACTGTTATAATGGCATCAACAATGATTGTCTCCTTACTTTGCAGGATGAAATGCAAGCACAACACTTAGGCAAGATGATGGGCAATGTGTTGATCCGTGATGTGTGGACAGACACTGCTGAGGTGTTGATAAGACAGGGTTACCTACAGCCTGCCAGAGACCTGCTTAGTGAGGCACTCAAAAACGCAAAGGTATACTAAGAGTGTGAAATAGGTTTTTTCTTTGTCTCTTGTATGTTGGTAAAAAGTAATTTTTTTCTCAAAACTAAATGAGTTATCTACCTGTGATAAATGGTTCCAAAACACATTTTAGAAATGATATATGTTTTTCATACTGATTTTTTAAAATCTTTAGTACATTGAGATGTAAGTGTTAGCTTTTGTTGTCAGGGATACATATCATTCTTGATGAATGAATTCCCCTTTGTGTTTCTTTCCCATTTATGAATATATGCATATTATTTTCCACTCGATGCAAAGACACACTTACTTTGAGAGTTATCAATAAATTTTTATTTCCACTCAGGCATTTGAAGATAAGCCTTTGATTGCCAGGATCCTTTTCCTATTTGGTCAGCTGGCCTTTAGTGAAGCTCAGTATGGCCAGGCTGTGAACTTCTGTCATGAGGCACAGGTAGGTTAGCACAGAAATCATAGTTTGGCATGCCAAATAATCTGTATTTTGGTGCAACTTGTTTATTATATCTTACCTGCACAGAACAATTTCTCATTCTTACACACTATACTCATTCTCACTGGTTATTACTCCTTCGAAGGGGTGTAAGTAATAGCTACCTGAATAGTAGCTACCTGAGTAATAGCTACATGTACCTGTATATATCTCATTTTCACAGTATATGCCATTATACCTTTAAGTAACTATACTGTGCCATCACACCTTTAACAAACTATATAATACTATTATAATTAAAGTGTAAACTGTTAGGGTATTAAAAATGTGATATAACTATTTATTGCAGCTAACTCATGAATTGGATGAAATGTTTTGGTATCGCACCACAATGTTGATGATTGAAGCCACACAGGCGGAGTACAGCAACAGGAACAGGTTCAGAGAGGTATGTAGTGGTGGTTAACTAGCTTAAAACTATGTATTGAAAAATGTACTGTATTTTGTTATTAATTGTAAAAATTTTGTAACACAATCAGTGGAAATAGGAAAATATTTAAAAATGAGTTAATCATATAATAATTACAAATGTTCTGTTGGTTCATAAATTACGGTAAGTCACCTGAAAGTTCTTATTCTGTGATATGATTTAACTTGGTATTAAGTAGGAAATATAAGGTATATTTATTATTTCCCTCTGTTTCTATTATAATTAGGCTAGAAACATGTTGGTTCAAGCATTGAATATCTTTAGTGAGGTAGCAGAGGACAGACCAAACAAGCAGAGCATAACTGGCTACATCATGGCTCAGCTGGAAGCTAAGTAAGAAAACAGTATAGTGATAATTATAGTGGGGTTTTAGAATCTGAATTTAGTTATCTATTGATTTATTTACATGGCTTCTGATTTTTAATGTAGAGATAAAGTAAAAAGGGGAAAATTTGCTTGGGTTGTCTACATTCAACTATTGGTTACAGACAGATATATTTCCTGATTTGAACATTCCTATTTCTCTCTCAGGCTAGGTGAAGTACAGGTATCCATCACTAAAAGTTCCTACAGTGATATCACCAAGCCTAAGGTGACCAAAGCTCTGCTGTCTGCCTGCCAGAAGTTCCAGCACAGCTCAGATAAGCTCCTGACCCTGGGTTACAGAAGAGAGGCAGTTGCTGTACAGAAGACACATGCACAGGTGCTCTGGTCCATGGCCCTACAGTACCAGGACAGGGAGATCAAACATGGTTATTACTTACAGGTGAGGGTTCTTGAAACTTGAGCCATTATATCATTATATATGTGACATAGGCTTGGACATAGAAGCACATTCATCTATAAACTTCTTTTGGAGGCTTTGTCATTTTGAAAACCTACACGAGTCAATTATGTTTTTTATAATTTTGATCCAATATTAGTTTGAATAGGCAAAAATGAGAAAATGTTAAAGCAATAATAACTCTTCGTTTCGGCCAAAAAATGAATTTTCCTGGAGTAAACAACAATTTTCCCATACTTACCAATGGTTAATGAATCCATTTTTACATTCAAAGTTAGTCCCTGGTTTTTTTCTAAAAAGTTTGGTTTTTTGTTAAAATCTCTTAAGAGATTTTAACAGAGTATAGACATCAATGGAGGTCACGTGGTCTAAAGCCAAGTTCAAATATCAGAATAAAAGCTATAACTGCTGTTTTTGTGGTAAAACAGAATATATTATATTTCTATGAGTTATTCACAAGGTTATTATTGTTAAATATAGGTCTCATACAAAGAGTTATTATGCCTTTAATGAATGTTTTCATTTGTGTTGTCTTTTTAGGCTCTGGATGTTCTTAGGGGTGCAGTAGCAGAAGCAGATGACATCACACAGAATGCAGAGTCCTTGGTAGTACTCATGGAGGTAAGGGGATCTCAATGCATTTAGTCCCAAAAGAATTATTTAGAAGCACACACACACTGCTGAATAATTATGCAGTATTTTACAATATCAAGGCCTTCAGTTTTTAAAATCTGAGAAGTTCACTTTTAGTAGACAAAATAAACATGGTTACCATACAGGGACAATTACTGACTTTTTTTGTAAGAAATCAAAATCAAAATGCAGCAGAAGGTGATTTACTAACAAATTTTTCCAAGAGACAATTGTCTCATAAGGAATTTTTATATCTTTTGGTCAAGTGTTTTCATTTGTTCTAATTCCAGCTGAGGATGGTGAGCCTCCCGGTGGAGAGGGAGACAGCCGACCTGAAGCAGACCATGTGTGAGCTGATGTTGGACATGTTTGAGGTGTATGCTGGGGAGGAGAGACAGAGACAGACTGAGGAAATGAGAAAGGGATCAGTGCAGAAGGTGCTGTTAAGTGTACTTCAGTCATCACCCGAGTTTATCAGAGAAATTTAATTCAGACCTCAGGCTTGTATATCAAAGTCAGCATTGTACATGTAGATTTACAAGATTATGTACAGTGTATATGTAGTTGGTGTCTTTAAGATATTTCACAGATTGTGCATTTGAAAAAGAATTTCAGTCAGGAAGTATAAGCAAGTACTCTAAGTTGCTTTTACAAATAAAAAGTAAAATGTATTATTTGAACTAAAACAAGGAATAATTTATCAATTCATAAAGTTGCTAATAAATGAAATTTATTCCACAGATGGTGGAGGAGATGGTGAGACAAACCCCCACCTTGACTGACACACAGAGAGAGTGGGCAGAGACTACAAAGTAAGATTTTGTGAAATCATTAAATTTGACAATGTGTAAAATCCCAAAATATGAGTGTGATTTGAATGTCACGTAGCTACATCTCTGTTAACATATCAACATATATTTTGTCATTTTTGTTTCATCAGTTATTGTACACTCAAATTTTAATTTCAGGATACTGGCTGAGAGTGTGTATAACCAGCTGACCAATTCTTACAGCTTGGTCAGAACCATTCCATATCTTAAAGGAAAGGTAAGTCTAACTTTGTGCTTCTTGTAAGATCTTAAATGAAAAAAAAGCAGCATATGTTCATGATGTGTTTCATCAACCTAATCGTTTATACTCTTAAGTCTCACCAACCTAATGGATTTCTGTTGATAATGACAGCCCATTGACAGTTTGATACAGACAGGGTATGAACTTGTTACACATATGGTCAGTTTTGAACAAATAGAAGAGGATAAACTGACATTTACAAAGGAAATAGTATAATATGTGATAAAAATCAAATTGAACAACAGAAAATATCTTTTGTTAGTGATGTCAAATGGACTCTCTCATAGTAAGTATAATTTATTACATTTTCAGAACATGTTCCTGCTGGGCAGATGTTGCAGGCTGATAGCACAGCATATCAACACTGATGCTCCAAGTCAATGGGAATTTGAAAATATGGTGAGGGACAATTTTTTTATATAATTCTGATAACTGATTAATTATTTCATATTTGCTAAAATTGTAAAATAAAGTTATCATCATCATTAAAAAAATATGTAATGCCTTTTTCATTTCTTAAATAATGTCAATCAACAACCTTCATAAAATTCATATACCTTCATGAAATTCATATCCTATTAAATTTTTTCCTGCAGAATATTGCCAAATTGACCAAGATGTTAGAAGAAGGCGGTGGAGAGGAGGAAAGCCAGGTGGAAGGAGAAGAAGAGGGAGAGGACATTACCAGTAAGCAGTATCTAAAGAACCAGCAGGCCATCATGGAGGCCAAGACAAGCCAAACCTGCAGTGGAGCCTACATGACACAGGCAGTGGAGTGTCTGTCTCAGTCTGTTAACCTGGCTTTGAACAAAGGCTACAGGGTATGAAATATTGTGTCTTTAGTTATCTCTCTCTCTCTCTCTCTCTCTCGTAGTCATAACATTTAACATAATAAATTTACAAGATACTATTTTCCCTTACTATTTACTTATGAGTTTCCATTTTGCAAATCAAAATATTTAGATGTATGTTAGTATGAAAAGTTATTTTCAAAATAAGCATCTTAAGTTTATATGCCATACATCAAAAAGTATTTTGTGCACATAATTCAAATGTTTTCACAAGCTCATTCTGTTATATTGATGCACTGTGATACCAACAGACACTTTTCTCATGAATAGATACCTTCATATTTTTAATTTTCTATATAGGATCTTGCTGGGATGGCCTCCCTTGAACTGGTGGAGTGTTATGGGCAGTATGACAGCTTCTTCAGCAGTCAGTACTTGGCACTACACCAGAGCTGTGTGGCCTCCCAGTATTTGGAGCAGCTGCTGGAGAAGGCACAGCCAGACCCCGTGGAGTCGCGCCAGGCAGCACTCCAGCACCAGAGGAGACTCCTGCTGAAGGGCAATGTGACCAGTAACACAGAGGCTGGCACGCTGTTCAGAACTATAACTAACAACCTGGATAATGATTGGCAGGTGTGTACATGGGCTTTGGTGCACGCGCGCACACACATGCATATTTATAATAAAACAGTCATTGATAAATAGATGTAATTATTGACTAATTTAATGAATTTTGTTTTTATGCTGCATTATATTATAATAGCATGAATAGTTTGGAATATTGAAACCTTGGTAACGGAAAAAAGTTTGTATGAGCCAATATATACAATACACCTTAAGGTATATTTGCTAAGTTAGTTTATTTACACTATTAAGTAAATCTGCATGTGTATTATTGTTTTTGCTGTTTCAAGTCCTGCAAGAACCTCACCATTGATCCCAATCACCTGGACATGCTGAGAGAATTCCCACCTCACTTTAACATTGTCATTATGCAACACTCACCAGACAAGTAAGTGTACCTAGAAAATTTGTACATCACCCAGCTCACTTATGATATTGAACTTGTCAGATATTTAAATGAAAAGGCTTCAGGTAATATGTTTCTACATAAGTTCATCTACTTCTGGCTTTTAAAGTTATTATCATAATCTTTTATTTTCTTTGTTTGTAAAGCATTTTGAGATGCAAATAATCCAGTTTCTTCATTGCTGTTGTTAAAAGTGTTGTCTACTGTTTCATCTCTCTCAGGAAGCACATGTATTGTGCCATTCTGGATAAATCCAAGAACATGCCCATGCCTCTTGCTGATGGAAAGAAGAAAGAAGGAAAACAGCCACAAGTTCCATGTAAATCCTGCTTTTGACATGTATTTAGTAATCAATACATGTTTTGGATCTTAAGTTCAAAATTTGATAAAAATTTCAACCCAAACATTTATCAAATGTCTAAGACATGCTTTTATCCTTGAACTTTCATTTAGATTTTGTATTGGCATTGCTTGGAAATATAAACTGATAAATGTACAGTGAATTGTGATATTGATTACAGTGCCATCTAAAGCCAAAGTTCTACGCTGTGAGACGGACCCCAAAGTTTTGACCAGTCTGGTGGAGAGGTTCAAGCAGCATAAGCATGATGTCATGTATGTTCTGCTGAAGCAAGAATATCAGAGAACGGCTGAGGCACAGAGGAAAAAGATGCTGGAAAATCTGGATGATACCATGAAGAACAAAGGAGAGGAAAATGTGAGTTTGTAATGGCAACAATCTGTGTCATACCAGTACATCTTCAGAGAATTTGTCTCTAGAACTCAATAATTTAAGAAAAAATCAAAACTAGAAGTATGGAAGTGACTCACTTGTATTAATAAATCTGAGAATTTCCTTTCTGTATTGCCAGAATGAGGTTTATGAGGAATGGGCAGAGGATGAGAACAAGCTACAGCAGGAGTTTGTGTCCCTGGTCCAGGAAATGGAGGAGTACATGAGACCACTGACACAGCAGATGGATGTAGTATTCAGGTAAATTGTACAACTCACCTCCAGAGACAACTATTTTGTTCCACAATTGTCAATTTTTTTTTTACAAATACTTGGGGATTTATTACTCATCATAAGAGCCAGTAAATTTCCTGTCTTGATTTGAAGTATGTACATACATGATGAATGAGTGTAAAAAAAACTTGTAAATTTTCTTGTGTGATTTTTTTAGCAGTTAATATCTTTGAAAACTTGACATGCTATGTATTGGTGTCAATTATATGACAGGACACAGAGATCACTAATGCAGGTGACAAGCAAAGGGAAAAAACTAGGGAAAGGAAAAGGGTAAAACTCCCTAAGCAATACCTTTATTTTCTTTATTTCCAATGTTCACACTATGTTTTAAGGTTGGAAGGTTATTTCAGGAAAATATCTGAAAATTTTGAATTTCTGCTTACCAATCAAAGCATGCCCTTGCCCCAACTGAATAATTGATGTGTGCATGCATGAATGCTAGTTAGATGTTTTGTTTCCTTAGCAACACTGCTAGGTTGCTGAAAAGGCAGAATCCAAATCACAGGGAATATTACTAAAAATAATGTCAAAAACTGAAATGAAGTGGATTCTGTTTTAACCAGCTTCCTGGCATTATATTTATTTTTGCATGAGAAAATGTTTTATAAGCATGGACTTAGTTGATATCACATACATATCTCCCTGCAATTCAGTCATATCAACTGTTATACTTCTAGTTGGATGTTTATTTTCTTTATGCAATATTGTCTGATTTTGTTTTTTAATTGTGAAATGATGCTATACAAATTTATTGCATGTGTTACATCTAATGCACAAATCATTACAAGGTTAAGATGCTTGAGGTAGTTTTCAACAAAATTCTTCAATGTAGCAACACTATGTAGTTTTTAGTGTAATTCTACATTGTAGCAACACTTTAGCTCGAGACTACCAGCAATACATACTGTATAGAAATAAAGATTCTTTTCTCAAACTATGTCAGTCTTATTACCTCTTTGTACCAAAATTGTTTCAGCAGCTAACATGTTTGTTACTAAACTTTTTTTGTTAAATGTTATGTGTAGTATAGGTAGCTAAAATAACATCTTTTACATCTTATTTGTTTCTTGATAAATACCTTCATATATACACATTTCATATTCATATGATATATATCAGGCCCCCCACTGCCACTAGTAACAGCCAGCACAGTAAAGATGGTAAAGACAAGGACAAGGGAGGAGCTGCAGGCAGTGTTCAAGAGAACACAGATGCAGTGATCCTATTGGCTGATCCAGACCTACTGGAGCTCCCTCTGGAGGCACTGGAGGCCATGCAGCTGGAGTCTGTGGTATCACTGACCAGGGACTTCTCACTCCAGATGATTGCACATAGGCTGTATCAGGAAGTATTGGGTAAATATGGAGATTTTTCTTATGTGGGGTTTTAATTTGAACGGTACCATAATTTCAGTAAAAATGTACTATGTTTTGTAAAGACAAATGAAGAGAGAGAGAGAGGCAAAATGTAGCATTTAGTTGGATAGCACCCACAAGAGTTATTTCTATGTTATTTCTATTTCAGATGAGGCGGCCTTGAAAGCCAAACAAGCTGCTGAGAAAACCAAACCACCTTCCAGAATCCCTGGACTAAGAGATGCTAGCAAGAAGCAAGCCAAGATTGTAAGTATAAGTGAACATGACTGATATCAGCTTTATTTGCTACTGGCTGACCTGTACTGGCAAAAATTACATTCAAAGCATGTATGGTTTTGTAAACTGAAAATAACTTGATCTAATCGAATACATACATAAATTTGTTTGCTTCTTAGCACCCTATTTTTTCTGGATCTGACCCAGGAGAGAAGGTAATAGAAGAGCTATCAAAAGCTTAAGTTCAATTTCTTATCTCCGGTGAAAACATTTAGCAGTGAAAAGTCCTTCAGTAGTTCATAGACTGTGTGATATTCTGCTTCCAAGAAGTACATCTACATCAAACTTAAGCATATTAAGTTTTTAGACATGCAATTTCTATTGGGACCCTGTTTAATTTTAGCAAAAATTTACTAGGATATCTGGTTGCATTATTCCTCATTTGTAGATAGATATTGTTATTTCTATTCATATAGAAGTGTTTGAAAGCAAATAGGGAGGTTTGGCATAGACAAACAATGTTTTATGGTGACGTTTAACTTGATTTCTTGGGCCATTGCATAAATAATGGATTAAGTATAAACCTAAATCAGATATCGTAACCATCAGTCATGGATTAATATAACACTTCAGAAAATGTCTGGATAAAGTACATGAAAATATAAAAGCATTTGATTATTAAATTTGTCCTTCCTAGTAAAATAATATAAATATTTAAAGCATACCTAATCATTCAAGTAAGGGGAACATTTGCTATTTTTATATACAGATGTTTTATTAACTGCCTCCCCTACTTAATTTAATAAAAAACAAAATATAATTATCAAGTTGATCAAATTTTTCTTTCAGATTCCATTGGAAAGATCTGTACCAGCAGGCTATGTGGGTGTTGACACAAACAACTTCAGATGTATCCTTTAATGAAATTTCACATACAGATGCCACAGGCATATCCCACAATTAATATACAAATTTCATGTCAAAGGTCATTCTTGAGATGGGTGCAAATTATTTGTAAACAATTCTGTCTTCTTATAAAACTGCTCTGTGTCCCTGAGTAGAGTCCTCCCAAAAGTGCTGAAAATCTTCCTTTAAGTTACCATTGCATGTAAATAGATATGTACAATTTTCAAGAAAGAAACCTTTATAGAATATTTGGCAGTTTCGGAACAAAAATTATCATGGTTTTATACAGCCATTTCCTGAATGTGGTCTTGCATAAGGGCAGTTTTCAATTTTGTGCTGCACCTCTCAGTGATAATGCTGCAGAAAGGACCAATATCATCAGGAATCTTCATAAGTATAGTTATTTGTTGACTTTCCTTGACAAGTGATCAGTTATGGTTGATCCCAAGGTAGACTGTGCCGAGACAGAGGAATTTGGACCTATGGATGTGTTCAACCAAGTCATGAACCTGTATTCCCAACAGTTTACCACTCGGTGGCTGGGAGTGATGGGCAATGAGCATGTGCCCAGGTAAGGTGTCGGTTTTGCACAAGTATTTGTACAAGTTTCATGATGCTGGCATTATATAAAATGGAACAGTTTGTGGTAGGCTGCAACACTCCTGGTGACTTTTTACTGACAGAAAAAAAGAGCCAAGAGCCGCCTTTTTTTATTTACTCAAGGTGAACTCACTTTTTCATATGGAAGTCACTTGGATCTTGCAGGATCTTGACAAAATAACAAATTTATTGAAGATCATAATCTAACATAAAATTGACATATTTTATGTCTTACTTCATTATTAGCCCTGCTGAATGGGAAATCTACCTGACAGAGGGAACAGGTTTTATTTTTTATGGAATGGAGAAGTTTATAGACTACATAGCCCCATCCAAGCTGACTGCTTTGAACATCCCAGAGTGTATGATGGTTTTCTTATTTGACTTGGCAAACACAAGCCAAAGTTTCCTGACTCAGTCCAAGATTGATATAAATAAAAGGTGAGAAAGCAGATCATTTCTTTGAAAATGAATTCTTAGTTTATTTCAAGACCATGATGAGTAAAACGCACTTTTTAAATGACTTTATCTCACACAGAACTTGAATTTCCCCAAATGTGTGCAGGTGTTTAAAGCTGAAATTGTCCATGATTTTATAGTGTTTTCCCTCCGAAGATAAAACTTGTCACCAGTCCAAACAATATAAAGGTGTGCACTGGAACTGCCAGTAACTTGAACAAAGTTCTATACATAGATATCATGTCACATGTCTTCATCAACCAGAAGTCTGAACCCGTGTCTTGTGTTTTCAGTGCGACCACTCTGTCCCTGGAGAAACCAGTGGAGACTGCCATGTTGGTCAGTCTGACGGGAGTGAAAAGTATATTCACAAACCAGTGGAATTGCACACTCAAGGAAAATGCTGACAGGATGAATGACCTCATGAAAGGTAAAGCAACACTCTTTGAAATTCCTGATATAATGCAGTCTTCTACAAAGATACAATTGTCATCATAATATTTATTTCCTTTAAAATACTTTGCCAATTTTTTGCCAAACAACTTAAATTGGTACTATTTAAATGTGACGAAAAATATCTTTACAAAGGCTAGAACCACACATAGACACCTTCAATACATAAATACAATAAAAACAATATTTACACTTTACTTTTTAAAATTTAGATCTGTTAGAGAAAGGCTATCCAAGTGGTCAGGCTGTCCGCTACTTGTTTGCACCACACAAAAGACCTGTGGAAGTCGTGGAAGGGGAAGAGAACACTGACCAGGCCTTGGCTTCCCAGGGGCAGCAAGACCAAGGAGGGCAACAGGAGCCCAAGGACCAGGAAACCCAACAGCCCACAGATGGCGTCCCAGTCAGTGAGGAGACAGAAAAACAGGATGAGGAAAAAGAAAAGGAACCAAGTGAGCCAGAAGAACCTGTATTAAAGAGAAATTGGTACAACATGGTGTGTTATGGATTACCCAATTTAATTGTTACACAGATGTAAAAATGACCTGGGAGAAGTTGGATTGCCACAGAAGCTAAAAATAGTTTTAATGTACAGTCCACTATGCTTTGTGACATGAACTGCCATGATTTCAAGTTTTACAAAATGTTATTTATTTGACTGATTTTTTACATTGTCTGAGACTAAAGCTTGTTCTTTCCAAATGTTTAACCTTTCCTTCAATAAACCCCCCTTTTAAGTATTCTACAGTTTTTGTCATTTTGAGCCTCTAAAAGGAAGAGGTTTATAAGAACCCTTAAGGTTAAGAGCGCTTCTGAATAAAAACATGGCCAATCTCGTGTAATGTATAACACACTTTTTCCTTGCTTTAATGCAGATATGACATTCACACCTGTCTCTGAAACTTTTCATGGTGAGCCATGAAGATAACTGGATAAACAAGTCAAAGTTCTGAAGTAAAAAATTCTTATTAATGGTTACTCCCTTTAGTACTCTGACTTTATCAGGATGCACTTCCACCACATCATTCCACCTCAGTTGTATGGAATAGTCATAAAATGGTCATTTCAATCTATATTCCTGTTTCTTTACTCCCTTTTCAGATTCGTTCAACAGATGTCTGGAAGCATGTGTCCATTGCTTTGTTTGCTTCAAAATGGCCTGTACTTTCTCCCTGGATAATATAAAAATCAAACCAATGAAATCGGTATAAGAGAAAATGACAATTATTTAAAATCTTCAATTGTTTTCATCAACAACTACTAAGTGCAAAATATAACAAAGTTTTTTTCACAGTTATAGACATCTCAAATAGTTCTGAGTTAATAATTCAAAGACTGGAGTATTGGAACAAAACTGGCAATACTAAAATTTCATTACTTTTCTTTGGGAGGGAATTCATCATCATCTTCCTCTTTGCGCAGTTCCAGGACAGCTTCTGCCATTTTTGCCGTCCCTAAGCACTTATTGTTGTACATAAAATCCAAACATTCCTGGAAAAAAAATTGGCATCATCAAAGATAATCTAAAAGGGATGAGGGTAGTGACATCATACAAGACTAGGAAAAAAAGGGGTTAACTTTTAAGAAATAAGGGAGAAACTGTGCTGAGAATCTCATCTTAAATACCAATACAAAAGTGACTGGCAAAATATGGTAAATCATTGATGTTGTGCAATATTTCTACATAAAAACAATTGTTGTCAGATCCCAAAAGCACCAGATGAGCTGGAAACCAATGTAGTGGTGGGAAACTTGTTCCTAACTGAAAAACTTCCAGTCAGTAGCTATGAGGTGTGAAACCTTACCGTTGCAAATTTTGGCTCCTCTGCCACAATGCATGCCCTGCCCATCTTCTCTACAACAGATTCCCTAAAATGCAGAGGTTCAAATTCTTTTGGTTTTTATTAAGAGTCATTTTCTCAAACATAATGCATTAAATATTACTGACAAATCAAAGGGAGAAAAAAATTATGAAAACTGACTTACAAACATACATCCAAATATTTTAAAATGGATTATTCTACTGATCTTATTAGACACCAAAGCTGACAAATATAGAGACAAAAAACAACACGAGTATTTACAACAACATTTAAATAAAGGATATCTCAGTAAAAATGTGACTCATCTACACACTATTAACTTAGAAAAGAAAGAATAAATCTACCTAAAAACTGAACTTATAACAACAGAAATGAGCATTCATACTGCACACTTGTTAAAAAATTCAATTTTTGAAAACTTGTTTCTAAATGTGCAGTTCTGAGCTGATAACATTCTTGGAGCTGTCAAGGAAAGTTGTCCATTATCCTGACACACTTCTTCCCTTGTTATGGATCCACCGAGTGATGGCTACCTTAATTTCTCCAATTGTTTGCAGATTGTTCTGGCACATATGGTCTTTCAAAAACCTCAAAGACAGAAATCTGGTTGGTTCAAATCTGTTGAATGCAATGACCATTCCAGAATATGATGTCCGCTGTTCAGTCGACCTGAAAAGCGTTTATCCAGCCATTGCATAGTGATGTGTGGATTTGCTCCCTCTTGCTGGAATCATTGGTTCTCTAGCAACACACCACTATGGGCACCTAATGCCCTTCAGAACTTGTGAAACACAACTTAATGTTTATCATTGACAGGCAATGTCTCCCAAACAGTATTGTCAATACCAAACCAAAATGGTCCAATTTTACCACGTTTTGAGACTGTGACCCACATTCGACTTCACAGAGTGCAGTGGGAACTGTAGGACTTTATAAGGCACCTGAGATCCCCAGATCACAAAACTCATGCCGTTGTCGTTATCTGATACAGCAGAATGGGTGTCATCACTGAACCACATATTTTGGAGGAAAACTTGTTTTCAAACCACATTTAGAACATGTCTTGTAATGTTTAATTTTTAACAAAAGATGCAGAATGAACATTCATTTCAACTGTTATTATTTCAGCTTTTACGAAATCCGAATTTTATTGTTTTTCTTTTCTGGTTTATAATTATGAGAGTGTAGACAAGTCACATTTATACTGAGACAACCTGTTATAAAAACAAATGAACAAACAAACAAACAAAAATCATCCTGAATTCAGAAAGGAACCTACATTTATACCAAACAAAGCCACCGAATAAATTAAAAATTTTATTAAATGGTTTGGCAGTTATAGGAGAACAGTATCTCAGATGGTAACAACATGCGCGAGGCACAGTGGTCAGAACACATACAGATGTGTACTGTATCTGTAAATAAAAATTATTTAAAAAAATAAACATACAGTTTGTACGTTTATTACCCACCACTAGCAAAAGTATGGTTCTTTCAATATCCAAAAATAAACTAATGCAGTGTTATTAAACCTTACCTCAGTTTTTTTCCTGTTTGGGCTTGAACTTCCATACCAATTTGTAAGGCAGGCCTAAAAAATTGAAATCTTGATACATATCACCAATTAAAAATAGTAGTACTCAACTTTTGGGTATTTTAAGTTTAGTTCATAGTCTAAAACTGATCTATTTGATCTTTTCATGCCACCTACCAACTTCTGCGAACATCTTTCATGCTATTGTTCAGCAGCAGAAACAGACAATCTGAGACGATGTCACTTCCAATTCTGAAATCAAATTAAGAACCAGGACCTCACAACATGATAGCAGCAACTTATCTAAAAGTCATCAACTGTACAAACAGAAACTGTACTAATTTTTTGCAAATGTGTAAATAATATAGACTTAAACACAAGATCATTCATGATCTTAACTTTCTAAAAAAAAAAAAAAAAAAAAATCACAAAGTTATTTTTCCAACTTACTGTTCTACTGAAAGACTGTACAGACCATGTGATCTACCGGTATCATACCAGTCAAGAACCTCCCAGCCAACATTGGCACAGATCCATCTCATCTGTTGAAAATATGAAATCCAACACAATCTTATTTGACAGCCAGAAAACTATCATCTATGTGACAACTAAGAATTTAAAATGGGAAATTAATCATCAAACAATTTTGTATCCCAAAACTTTGATATGAATTTGAACAATTTGGCAGTATATAAATTATTTAAAGCAGATAAAAAGGGATTAATATGTTCTTTTCAAATCTTTAAAAGGTATGCCTACTTTGCTATTGCAATTTTTTTTCATGGCTTTGTCCTTCACAATTTTCAGTGCCAATAATGGAACATCAAAAGTCCTGGGAAAAACAGTTCTTGCATCTGTAAATATAAAGTGCATAGGCAATACAATAGTATATCAAAGCAGATGTGACACAGTTTCTAATAGTTTTCATGTTTGATCAATAAAAGTTTGGTCTATGCTCTAGGGATATATAAGGCCAAATGGTCTGCAATATTACATATTATCAATGCTTAATGGAATAACCACAACTAACTTGAAACTAGAGGATCAGGGAGGCAATACTGCCCTGGGTATTGTACCACCAGGTGAAGTAAGCGCATTTGTAGGGATTAAAAAAAAAAAAAAAAAAAGGGACACCATCTCCAGTGTTGTGCTTCATAAGCTCTACAAAATGCACTTAATGAAAGGTCACAGTTAGATTGCCAGTATATGACTTCCTATTCAAGTTCAATAGTAACTATAGACATATCTCTGCCAGCTTGATTAACAGCATAATCACCACAAAATTTTAATCGCTTAATATACATAACAGGGACCTTCAGAAAATGTAACTTCGTTTTGGCTTCATACCAATAGGAGTTCTAAGTCCCACACTCTGAGATATGTGAAAAACGTGAAAAATGAAAATTTTACAAAGAACTGCATAGCTTCAAGAAAAAAAAAAATACTGCATTTCAGTCCTATGAATCTTTATATATACTAAATTTGAGAATAATAAGGGACATGTTTTTTCTTGAATTGTCACTGTGGCGACAGTGCCAAAATAGGGTTTTCTTCAATTCTGATGTGATATTACATAATAATTAACAGTATAATCACCAGCAATTTTTAATTATGTACTGCACATAACATGAATGTTTGGAGAATATGATATTATGCAAAGGTCTACGGCCCCATGGAAGTTCAAAGTCACACACTGAAAATGCTAATATTTGGAAAAATGGTCCAATCATGCCGGTTTCGAACTAGACCTACATTCTATGAACATTCATCACTTTTGTAAGTTTGAAGACAATAGGTGAAACAGTTTTCAAATTAATGCATTATCTATGAAAGTGCATAGTGACAATGACAGCAGCGGGGACAACAGATCATTCATGTTCATAAGTGGGATATAAGTAAAAGCAAAGGTTTTATTTAACAAAATTTCTTCATTCATGACCATGACTTGCCTAATGTCAAATTAGTAAAGTGCCCTTAACAGATCTCACTGCATGGTCTTATACTATTTGGGGCAGTTGTAATTTACCATTATCTTTCACGAAGATAATGCCATACAGGCTGATAGCTTAATATGAAAGCTCTCTCTCCTAGATGGCACCAGCTACCACTTTGTCACAGAACTTGTGAAAAAGATGCATTTTAAAAACTCACTATTTACTCAATGAACATCCAATTTGTATATTTTGATATGTAAACATAAGTTAGACACATTTTCTGAACAATATTCATCTTCATTCAAGTTATCATATTGTTTCTGTTATATCACACTATGGTTTTTGATGTAATGAGACAGAATCATGCATGGTTACTGTATTGAGAATGTTTACTTTTATCAGTAATGAGAGTGTCTACTTTTATTAGAGTAAATAATGTCACCACAGTGATATCCACTTGGGGCTGTTTTAAATTACATAAATTTTCTTTACCTTCTAGAAGTCTCAAAATATGCTGAAATCCACTCTGTTGGTCTTTGACAGCTGTCAATAATTTGGCAACGACATAAGCGTTTAACACAAATCTCTGAAAAATAAATCAATCAAGAATTATATAATATATTTATACTTGTTAATATTTTTTAAATATGTTCTAAATACAAAGAGCAGTTCCTGGTATATTTCACCATATTGAAAATGGTTTATAGTTGAGAAAAAAAAACAATGTTAACAGTGAGACACCTGGATAGACAAATTGTAAGCAGTTAATACTGCGCTGTTTGCAGGGAGTATTTTTACAATCAAAGCATGAAATTGTGTTTTAAGTTATTCATTTGCCTGATCACAATCACTAGTCCACTGCTCTAAGCCACAAATGGCAATTGTTGTTTATGAGGCCTGTCGTTGCAGTGCAGCAAAACACTTACATATGGGCTATACTTGACATAAAATTCCATCAGCACATCTATTGTCTCATGCTTCAACAGAAGATCAAAGTATGAATAACTGAAGTGAGAGAAAAACAATCCTTGTACAAATAACAAGCTAGCATATGGCTGTTAAAATGGCTGAGGTGCCACTCTGCACAACTTTAAGTGTAGCCAGTGTAATAAGATCATTTTCAAAATACTAGTAAATTGAAATAATTTTTGTCAACAATATAATATTGTATAACACTTTTCTACATTATATATCTCTTTGTTTTAAGACGCCAATCAGTAGCATAAACAAGGCAGCAAAGCTGTCAAATGTACAGACAAAAAGCAGGAAATAACAAAATAGGCTACTATCAATTCCGATGCAAAAGTACATTATGTTAAACTGCAAATTCAACATCAAATTTTAATTATGCTCAACAGGTAATACCAATGTAAGTAAAATGTGAAACAAGCATAAGGCTTCAGGCCCATGGGAGTTCAAGTTCACACTTTGAAAATGTAAAACTTCCAGAAAAAGAAGTCAATTAGACTGCTTTTCCAACTCAGGCTGCATTTTAGTCCTGTATTTCTTTTTTGAAAGTTTGGCAATCATAAGTAACATGGTTTTCCCATAATGGTCATCATGGCAGCAGCACCCAAAATTGTGTTGACTTCTATTCTGATGCAATATTACATAATGGTTAACAGCATAATGACAATCAATTTTTAAAAACAAAATATATGTATCATGGATTTTCAGAAAATGTGACTAGCCTGGGTCTTCAAGCCTGTGGAACTTCAAAGTCACACCTTGAAAATGCCAATATGTGAAAAATTAAATTTTCACAAAAAAACTGTTTATCTGGCAGATTGCATTGCCTACTGAAGCTGTATTTTAGTCCCATGTTTCTTTCCTGTAAGTTTGAGAACAGTAAGTGACATGGTTTTTCTTAAAAGGTAATCATGGGAGCAGTGCCCAAAATAGGTTTTTTTCAAATTTTGATGCAATATTACATAATGTTTAACAGCATAATGACCATCAATTTTTAATAATAAAATATTAGTATCATGGATATTCAGAAAATGTGACTAGCAAAGGTCTTCAGGCCCATGGAACTTCAAAGTCACAACTTGAAAATGCCAAAATGTAAACAAGACAGCACTGTTCTGAAATGTTTTTTTCCCCATTTTTAATAATTTTTAACATAAAACAAAATTAACAGTTTACTGCCATTTTTATATGATCAACTAAGAAAATTGATGAGATGAGAAAAGTATCAATAGAGCAGTGTTAAATGTCCAATTTCTTCCATTCTGAGATTCTGAACATAGTGAATGATTGAATCTGACAAATTGCAATGATATGAGTTTATTTCCATTTTTGAAACTTTATTACACAATACACGATAACATGTTTACCATCATTTTTACAAAATCAACTAACAATGTTGTAAAGATGCAGGAAATGTCAAACAAACACTTTCACGTATCTTATTAGTTTAATAATGAGACTGTTAACATGCCTAAAAATTGAATCTGAGGAAATGTGAAAAAACAGCATACCTTCTAAAATAATGGCACGATTATGCTGATTTACGAACTCAACCTGCATTTTAGTAAAATTGACCACTCCTGTGACTTTCATGACAATTGGCCCATCTGTTTTTCTTATATTGTGTTTACAGTGTTGCACATATGCTGAAAAGTGTAAAAAACAGCATAACTAGTAAAATGGTGGCCCGATCATGCCCATTTTCGAACTTGACCTGCGTTTTAGTAAGATTGATTACTCCTGTGAGTTTCATGACAACAGGTCTATCGGTTTTCCTTGAAATGTGTTAACAGTGTTGCATATATGCTGAAAAGTGAAAAAACAGCATAACTACTAAAGTAGTGGCCCGATCATGCCGATTTTCGAACTTGATCTGCCTTTTAGTAAGACTGAATACTCCTGTGAGTTTCATGACAACAGGCCTATCGGTTTTCCTTGAAATGTGTTAACAGTGTTGCATATATGCTAAAAAGTGAAAAAACAGCATAAATTCTATAATAATGGGCCGATCATGCTGATTTTCGAACTTGACCTGCGTTTTATGAATATTAGTCAGCTCTGTAAATATAAAGCCAAAAAGTAAAACTGTCTTCCACTTATGGTGTTAACGCTGAAAGTGCACGGCGACGGCAACATGATCGGCGACGACAGACGCAGGTGATGGCAATATGTACAAACACATCTGTGTCTGTACATAAAAATATTTGTACAAATACCAATTTGCATTGAATCATTTACCCATGTAAAAAAGTACACTTTTCTTTATGCCTTCATGAAACAACAGCACAAGATGTTCTAATATGTTTCTTTATCCTTGAAGTTGCTTTTCTTTTTTTTTCTTTCTTTTTTTTTTTTTTTTTTTTGCATAAAGTGTCATATGACTGCAAACTTACTAATACTTTATTGTATTCTTTTGATTCCCAAGCAGATAGTGATTCTTGCCAATTTCAACAGTTTCATTAATCTCATTGGCAAGGGCCAAAGAATTGCTCAAATATGCCTAAAAATAAAATTAATAAATAAATTAATGAATAAATAAATAAATAAAACATGACTAGACAGCAAAACGTCCATATATACAAACATTACTTTACAGATTCAGGTATAGGTAAGTGTTAGTTTAGTTGAAATACGGGTAAATTAATGGAAAGGCTTTTCAAATATAAAATGGAAATCAAACCAAGGCTGCTTTCAGAACAGATGATCCAAGAGGCTGGGAAACCATCAGGGGATTAGGTGGCTTGCTTTTTAGTGGGGTTGGCCATATTTAGTCCGTGGATCAGTAAGTCTGTGGAGCATCTGTTCTGAAAGCACCCCAAGACAGCTCAAAGTTTCACAACATAGCATTATATCAAGCAGGATTTCACTAGAATTTGAGGAAATTCGGGTCACAAATAATGGGACACTAGCATGTGCAGTGCAACAATGACTCAAAACTGACAAAATTCATTCACAGATATTTTTTCTGGTAATTTTCCTTTAAAGTCTGTGATAGTCTATTGCAAAACAGTTAAGATATATTAACCATGTTTGGGGTGCTGCTTTTGTTCTGCTTTTAAAGAAAAGAGTCAACTTTACTGATAAAAGGGGAGTCCCAACTTTTCGTGGATGTTTCATTGCCTCATATGTCCTCATGCAATGCCGACATTTCATTTAGTTTATTGGAGGAAAACATTTGGATTAGAAATTAACTTATCTGCATGTCCATACTGGGTAACAAAATTGGGACATGGGCAACATGGCATTGATCTTGTGAGCACCCTTTCTGCTTAGAATATGCATCGTATTTTGATTTATATTCATAAATTTTGGAAAATGTAATATTAAACACATTCAAAGATTATCAAGAAAGAATACACTTAACTTCACTGAGTTGGGAAAGCACGATGCAGACTGAATGGGTGGATAAATAGAGTTGACATGAAAGTGACAACTGTGACCAAGTCTGTCAGAGTGAACAGACGAAACAGTCAACAGGTAAATCAAATTTCAGGATCTAGCATAAATGAAACCTTTCTGACTATCAAAAACTAAGATCCAATGAAACTATTTTCACAATAATAAACAACAAACCGTTTTCCTTGTGTATCATAAGTTGCGATGAAGAGCAATTTTTGTTTTTCTCTAGTGTGTGTGCAACAAATTATCCCTGAGATGACCAAAAAACAAGACAACACAATTCTGAGAGCTTTTCTTTTCCATAATGTCCAGCTGCAAATCAGACTGGAATGTCTGTGTCCCAGGTTTAAGAGCTGTTTTAGTGTCATTTACTGCTAAGAATTAAAAAGTTTAAATACACTGCAATGTTTGGAAACACACAATTGTTTGTTATAATAAGACAAATCCATCCCCTTTCACATGAAAGCACCCCCAATGTAATCCAACACATAGGAATATTTTGACAGACTTTCAAAGATGATAACCCAGTTGTTACCCAGTATCTTAGATGTGCAGATATACATTTACAAGTGGTTTACATTACTTACAGAATTCATTGCAGTAGTAAAAAATTGGACTGAAAAAAATATGAAGATAGAAATAAATGTTCATAAGCTGTTTTTAAACATTTTAAATATGGAAATAATTTCTATTCAACTGCGAAAACCGCAACATTTTACACCTGGTCCAGTCAATCAAAATTATACATATAAGAAAAAAATTGGAATAAATGGTATGAATGGCGAAAATTGTTTGGGAATTTCAATTTATTCTTAGTTATTTCACTGTTCTTCACACTTTTGGTCATTTATTAAATTCATTCTATTCTCATTTTCTTGACAAGCAAGCTTAGCAGAGAAAAAGTACTTACAATCCTCTGGATCCCTGATTAAAAATTGCCTTCCTTTTATGTAAGAGTCAAAAATTTTCTTCAGGTAACCTATGTCTTTAGAACCTAAAAGGCAGCAAAGCAATCAAACATACAAATAAAAAACTAAAACTAGAGGATCAGAGAGGTGATACCGCCTCCGATTATTGTACCACCAGCCGGAGTAAGCGCGATCATATAGCTCCCCCCCCACAAAAAAGGGACACCACCACCAGTCTTGTGCTTGACAAGCTGTAAAAAATGCAATCAACAAGAATTCTCAAAATATGCAAAAAAATATATATAACTAAAATGGTACAATCAAAGTTCAGTTCATCGTAAGGTAGGTCAAAGGTCAAGGGTCGGGACTAAAACCATGTGTACCCCCAGCGCCTATGCTGGTGGTACAATAATGATACACTATTACATAACCGTTAACAGCATAAGCAATACCAATTTTAAATTATGCACAACAGGTAACATGAACAGTAAGAATATGTTAGTCAGCATACGGCTTCAGGCCAATGTGAGTTCAAATGCAAACAATGAAAATCCCAATATGTGAAATATGAACATTTTACAAAAAAAATTGTGTGGCTTAAGGAAAAAGAATATAACAAGGATGGTTTTCCAACTCAAGCTGTATCTTAGTCCCAAGATTCACTTTTTTCAAGTTTGGGCATTATTATAATTATAACTATTTTCCTTTATACTGCTTATGGTGGCAGTTCATATAATAGAATGAGGTAACCTTGATATTCAACCCGACAATGGGACAATTGACAGAGGCTCAAGTCCCATGACGATAAGCCTAGCTGAAAATATCTCCATAAGGTGACCTAAACACAGTATCTAACTGTTTTGTTACATGATCACGTATTCTGAAATCAAGACAAGTGTGCGCTGCTATATACAGATTCAGTTTTCTTTATTCATATAGCCTACACCTTAACAAATAAGGAACAATCATCAGACCAACACAACTTTCCACATAGTGACACAAATAAATAACAAAGTTACATTAGTGTAAAAAGTAAATACGGTAAGTCTCCAATCTATACGAACGATTTAAATTAATTATTTTTGGAAGATAATCATTTTGTTCGTAAGGCTTGAAATTCAGTCTGCTAAAAATTGCCACGCGTTCGTATCCATTGAAATACGAATGGAATACGGCTGTACCGGAAGTTATTTCCACTTAACTAACATTGCTAAGTGTAAGCATTACTTTCAGATTAAATCACTGTGATCAGCTTTTAGCACAAACAAATTATTTTTGCGATATTGCAGTGAATTAAAACAAACTAAACAAAAGTCGGGAATTCAAGTTAAGAAACAATTTCTTCATACTAAAGAGTTACATTTCTCCCAAGACAAGACAACATCGTTTTTCCCTGTTATGTTTTACCAAGACAGGACAACATCGTTTTTCCCAACTTCTGTCAAAAACAGACAAGAATATTTGCGTAACCAGTTTCATATTTTATTCATTGCTTGTTTACTTTTAATATGATTTCACATATAGAAAATTTGCAATATTGATAATGTCCCCCCCCCCCCCCCCCAATTAGGCCTACATAAATTTCTTCCGCCAAAACAAAATACTTGAAACTCCTCACAGTAGATATCACTTACGTTAATAGAGATTATACTTGATATAAAAAAATAACATCAGCTCAATTCACGTCTATTTATGAAAGTCTTTTACAGAATATTAATTTGCACGCAATCAATGTAAACTTAGTTAGAAAAAATACAGAAAACTGCAGGCAAATTTGTATAAAGTCATACGGCACCTTTATTTTTCACAATCACCAATATACCGGTAAGTAAGGTTTACCTAATGGTTGTTCATGAGACAAGGTCTTTAACAAGGAAAAACAAACAAACAAACAAACAAAAAGCATGAACTTTATCACAACTCAAATGAGAAAAATAAATACAAGACAGAACTCCTCTTAAAAATTTTATTTCCTAATGACTCCCAAAAACAAATGAAAAACTCGATCATTGACTATGGATTTCTCATACTTTTCTGTTGTGTGTGGGTTTCACGTTTATAGATTTTACTGGAAACCAGTTATCGGTGAAACACCGATGGTGGATGTTGATGATCCAGTCGGCCGGCAGAAGTTAAGAAATGATAATAAACAGTAATTTATGTGTACTGATGCTTTCAATAATTTCTAAATAACAATAGGGTTTTAAAACTGGCCTGCAGCTGCCGGCGGGCAGGTTGAGTCCTTCTATCGTCTCATTCAAAAACAGCACAAATACATGATAACAATCTCTCCTGTCAAGTGGCAGTTCCTTTGTTTGGAACGGTGGTCTGAAAACTCGCTTTAACGAATCATGGGGCGAGTTTCAATTGGGCACACTTTCTTGCGTTCGGAAAATTTAAATTGTGCCCAAGGTGAGTTTAGCGATCGTTCGTACAGAACGGAGACAAGAGAAAAAACGTTTCGTTCGTAATTATTGCGGCGTTCGTATAGATTGGAGAATTACCGTAGGCAGCATATTACACAGATGAATTTATACTATAATATATAGAATACATGAACTGTGCAGAAGTTGTGAATTGCATAATTACTGCACTACCTCATTCTCAAATCAACAACAAAGCATGATCGTTCTGTCCCTATGACTGGTCCAAAAGAAAAGATAACTATCTAAGCAGAAGGATCCCAGGGACACTAACTTTCAACAAGACAGCAAAGCTAGCGAATATACAGGCATCATGCAGAATAAAAGTGCACAGAATAATGTTTTGGCCAATTTTGATGCACTGTTACATAATAGTTTAAAACAGCATAATTACTCTTACCCTCTTACATTATGTACTACAGGTAACATGGACATTGAAAAATAGCAAATGATTCAGTTAAATTACTATATCCTATTGTGCCATTTTCTAAAGCAACCTGCCTCTTCACTAAAAAAAGCCATTCAGTACATTTATAGTAAAGCAAAAATACAGTTTGGAAGTTATGGGGCAAATGTCACCAAAATTATGAAAAAAAAAAAAACTGAATAAATACCATAAATATAACCCAATATCATCCCTTTTTGTGACATCTTTTTAGGCCTTGTACACAATGTGTGAACAAACTATCCTTCTTCATTGTGCATTTCAACGATGATGCCTCAACATGGTGATCTAGAAACTTCAATTCCAATAATATGTTTACATCTAGTGGGTTAAGTAGTGCTATGCTGCTTGGCAATTTTTTTGCAACTTATTGTTTCTGATGTATAATTATAGAACTATAATTAATATATCTTCTATCAATGCCATCTCTTGTACCTCTATTGCCTCTTGATAAACATCTATTACTAGCCTGTTCTCTATTCCTCTAGGAGCTGCAGAGCATGCTAAACCAGTATTATCAACACTTGGTGATTCATCTGTCTAGTATTTATATGGGACGTCTATGATTCTTTTGGCAGCCATTGGTGCACGACAAAAACAGAAATTGAAGATATGCACTAGTGCGCGTGCGCTCTCACATAAAAGTCTTCTATAACCTCATTTGTATAGAAACAAAATAAAATATGTGAAGTAGATGGAATATGGCAACATGGGAGACTTCTGAGTTTTGTAAGAATAGTTAACATTAATGCTTTTACACCATTTAACCACCATTCTATACTGAATACATCAAACTATCACCTACCTTTTTTCAGGTATACATGCACTAGACATGCATCCCATGTAGCAAGGCTTGGTTCTAGTAAATAATTAAAAAAAAAGTCACCATTAGTCTTTAATGTTATCCACAATGATATCCCTGAAACTCCCTCAAAATTGAACTCTTTTTCACTGGTTGTTATTCCTAAATTTGACAATTCCACCCTTCCCTAACATTATATGGATCATTATACTGATACATTTTTGAAGCAAATATTAGTAAAGTAGCAGCATATAGCCTTTTATTGACAGAAAGAGGTTAAAGATGATGAAAATAAAATAATCCTTCCACAAACATTGGGCATCACCTATATCCATGGCTTTCATTTCTCCAAGGAGTTCGTCAATGTGCTGTATTACCAATTTGTCTTTTGAATGAACTAATACCCTCAGGGCATTGTTGAAAGTGATAAGGTTTGGTCGTACATCTGCTTTTGCCATCTCCTGCAGGAGTTTCTGAAAGAAATTAAGACGACTTTTTAAATGCTAATTTTTAAAAAGAATTCATTACTGACAAGACATGTTTACCTTAGCTTATTCTTTCTTATCTTAGCTGAGCTACTTGCAACAAATGTTACACTAAACCCTTTTACAGAAGATCTAAACAACATCAAAGTTTGTGAAGTTATCACTACAGGCACAAATGGAAGAAGTGAATGATTTAAAGTTTATGAGTGTACATTATTCAACCTAAGTTAGCCACAGATGAGGAGAGTTTCACTCTTTTAGTACCCAGAGCACTACAATAATTTCCAGCACTCCTTATCCCAGTGGCAATCCCTGTCTGGTCAACAAATTTATCTATTATCTATCATAGTAGGAATCTAGTATCATAGGAAGACAATCAACTGGTTTTCAGTGAGATGTAGACAAAAACAAGAACATGTATTGTCATCCTTACCATTCAACATTTTTATAAATGAACTTCTAGTTGATGTAGCAGCACTTAATGCTGGGGTCCAAGTATGATACAACATGGAGTAAATTTGTTGTGTGGTAATGGTATGGTAATGGTGGCCTAAAATGGCTTTGCAAAGGATGGTTGATGCTTTGCAACATATCAAAAATATCAAATGAAGTATATTTAAGACCTAAGAAGATGCAGTGGCGTCCAGTGTCCTTTTTAATGTGGTAGTAAGGAAATAAAACTGACAGGCAAGCACACTTTCCTGAGACCACTTTTAACAAAACATCTGAATTATGAAACAATTGGAGTCTGTCAGCAGACTACTAGGTTGACTTATCACCATAAGTATACCATAAATAAAAGTTCAGAGCTCAGATGATCAACATTTTATGGCAAGTGTAAACCTGTTTTATAGAATACCTAGGCAATAACATGGTCAGGAAATATCATGCACAATGGATGCCACTTTACCCATTATTTAGTAAAGGGAATAACTGGAAATAATTAGGAACTGATACCATTTTAAGCAAAGTCGCCCACAGTCGTCAATGGCAAACAGAATAACACAAATTTTCAGAACTTGTCTGAGCCATTTCATGTCTACTAGGTATTAGTTTACCCCTTAATATTATAGCTTTACCTTGACCATCTCCCATGCCAAATCACTCTTTTCTTGTATGCAATCAATCAATCCATTGTAGCACTCCAGCTCCACTAAAAAAAATTAAAAAATCAGTTCAAGTAACATAATAAAAGAAAATATAATCACTGAGATCTTTGAAGCAGGCTGATGATACTTTAAGGTTTGAAGGTTGTGGTCACAGACCACAAATCAAATAGAGGATCAGAGGTATGTACCACCAGCTGGAATAAGCACATTTGTATGGAAAATAAAAAGGGACACCACCTCTAGTGTTATGCATGACTAGCTCTACAAAATGCAGTAAATGAGAGTGCTCCATTTTCTTTGTTGAAAATTACAATTTATAACAAAATCATGGGGAAAAGTAAAAGGTCAAATCCAAATATGTGAAGTGCAGTTCATGGCGAAAAGTAAGTCAAAGGTCAAAATCAAAGGCTATATTCCCAGAGCTTTTAGATTGATCTATCCCCACGGGGAGTCTCACTAGATTACTGTCAGATAACCCGGCTTAAATGTCCGTCCCGCCTACTACAAGCTGTAAGGGGGTAATTAACTTTCGTGTTCGCCCGGTTGACAGCTATTTAGCGTGAACCCCCAGGGAGTTAGGTCGATCTAAAGTAGATCGATCTAATCTCTGGAAATGGGGTCAAAGTCTCAATATATGATTTTCTATTCAAGTGCAGTAGTATCTATGAGCTTATCTCTACCAGTTTTGGAGATATAAGGGATGGAAAATTTGCAAACTTCAGTTCTTGGTGAAAAATAGGTAAAAGGTCAAATTTAAGATCACAGTTAGATTGCCAGTACATGACTTCCTATTCAACTTCTATAGTAACTACAGGTGTATCTCTGCCAGTTTTGGAGACATAAGGGGCAGAAAAGTTACAAACTTCGGTTCATGGTGAAAAAAAGGTCAAAAGTCAATTTCAAGGTCACAGTTAGATTGCCAGTACATGACACCATATTCAAGTTCAATAGTAACTATGGGTGTATCTATGCCAATCTTGGAGTTATTTCACATTTTATTTTCACCACTGAATATTGCAATGTTTTACTCTTTGATATAGTGCAACTCGTAAACCATACAGAAAAAAAAAACAGCCGCCACATTCAGTTTTGTGCTTGACAAGCTCTATTAAATGCAAAGAACAAGAGGTCTCTAGCATTTACAGTTCCAGAACTTAAGAGAGTTTCAGTTTTGGCATCTTATGGCTGCTTCTCTTGTAAAAATGCACTGATTGACCCCAAAATCACAAAGATGAAAGTTGACCCTTAGTGTAACCCCCTGTCCAAAATATATTTGGTTAGGTCCGAGAAGTTTTTGCAAATCGGCACAAATAAAAATTGTTTGGGAGTGGCCGGCTCATGTCTTAGTTAAACTAACTCTTATCAAAATAACACGATCCAGGACTGGGCCCCTGGGGACGTGTGTTTTGACAGCGCCCCTGGTTAAAAGCTTTGAGATTGCTTTTGGGACGTTAGAGTTTAGATTGAAGTATAAAAGTTCCTTTTAATGCGTTATCACGTGTTTGTGAAGAGATGAAAACGGTGATAGAACGTGTCTGTCTTATAATTCTGATTCGAAATTATAAGATTACTATTTATTGACGTATTCAATATTATCGGCTGTTGTTTCACTTCAGTACGATGTGAGAGAGGTGTCTCGCCTCTGTATGTGTTTGACCTGAAGGGCTGATTGGACAAGATACGCACAGTGCGATGGGGGAAACGAAAGGGGGGGTTGGACTGGTTGCAGAATGCGCTTTTAGGTCAACAAGTGACCTTCATCAGCTGCAGAGTCCTAAAAAAGGGGGGGTTAGAGAGAGGGGTGGTCAGTACTGTGTTTAACGCTCTGGTTATCACAGGATGGAGTGTTAGTCCTGGTGTTGTAGGACTTTCTCCGCAAAGGTGTCTCGCCTTTGTATGTGTGTCTGCTTGGCAAATCACAGTGTGAAATGTTTGCACAAGTGTTTCGCTTGTGACGATATCCATACTTTTACAAAAGTATCTCGCTTTCGTGGCTGCAGTGCTTACAGATAGCGGCACAGTAGAGGTGGTGAGGACAGTCACCTGCGTGGCCTGTGGTAACTGTTGTGAGCTAGCGGGTTCAGACAACGACGTGTTGATTCCTCAATAGTTGAGTGAGAACTCAAAATATCCATTTTTAGAAAATTTTGGCCTGTTTGACCTAGATATACAGGTCAATGGTCAAATCCAAGGTCATGTTTGAAATCTACACATGACTTTCGGTGAGCCATCTAATAATATTTTCCCATAATTCTTTCGGTTTGATACATGCTTAGCATTTAATTTTGCAAATTTTGAACAAGGGTGCATTACGAGTGCCACACCTAGACCTGTGCGCCAACAAAACCAAAAATTTACGTGCATCGAGATGAGATTAATTGTGACGTAAATGCAAGAGATGGGTACGCAGGCTCTTGTCGTATAGGAGGAGAAGCGGTAACGGATACATGCCAGTGGATAGGGTGGATGAGACGGGTCGGGACTAAAACCATGTGTACCACCAGTGCCTACCCTGGTGGTACAATTAATCAATAAATCAAACATACATATTGTCTTTTTTCAATTTTCATACTACTGTGGACATTCAGACAACATACCTAGGATACGGGAGTTTTAACTCACACCTAGTATATGTCAATTTTTGAAAAAACTCAAAATCTCAACTTACACAAAAATAAATTCAACAAAACTTGTTTTCAATCAATCATTTTTAAAGCGCCACTTCCCTTTTACAATGGCAGTGCACAAAATGTTTCAATACAGTAAAAAATGCTTAACAGCATGATCAAACCAATTTTAATTATAAACTTTATTATTGTGGAATTCAGGAAACATAACTACAACAAGGCTTCAGGTCTTTAATTTTGCGAACAAGTAAAGTTTCATGAAAGTACACTGCAATATCATTGGCAGTGACAAAGACAGGTGATGGTGATACGTACTTCCAGATATTTGTCTGTCCATAAAAAATGTACTACCTACCTGGAATATTTTTGTCTCTCATGGCCGTGACCCACGTTTGTGCTTCATCATAGGCTTTATGCTAAAAAATATATTTTAAACAGAATTCATTTTAATTCATGTTTTATCTTTGCATTAATTTTTAAACAAATTATTTATTAAAGAAATAAATATTTAATTAATTTACACTTTGGACCCTTGCAGGTAATCTGGTGCACAACAAGAAGATTTTTGCATTAAGTTTTTAATTTATACACTTTGCAACATTTTTCGGTATCTGCAGAATAAGTACTAATGGCCTCTTGCACCATAAGAGACCCATAAATAATTATGATTTCTACTAAGCAAAATTCTCTCCATCAAACAATAGGGGTTTCAAAGCTTACCAGCAATTAAAAGTTTTTAGCAAAAAGGTAGTAGTAACAACATGCTTTACAGAGACATTTAATAAACTTAGCCCTTTTAAATGTATTCTAAATGCTCCTTACAGTCAACATTCCCATAAGCATACTGTTGTAAGCCCAAGCATTTTTCTCTGGCATATTCTCAAACACGAAGTGGGCAGCATTTGTTTGTCTGCAAAAATGTCAAAATAATAATTCAAATAGCTTCAAAATCCCCAAAAGATGCATATTATGCTGATTTTCATAGAAGACCTAATAACTTTATGATGCATTTTATTTAATCATAAAATTCTCAAGTTAATTCTCTACATCTCATAGCTTTAAAATAGCACAGTTAATCTTATTTATTTAATCAACCTCCTCCATAAGAAGGCATTTATTTAGAACTGTTCAATTTACAAGTACAGAATAATTAAAACATTTATTATGAAGCAATACTAACTTCCACTTTTTTCCATCATAAAATGGTGAAACGCCCCTGAATCCATAGAATATTTCTGATGGATCCTTGGGCACTCTCAATGGGTCGTGGCCTGCGTGCAGTGCCATCGCATCCAACAAACGATTGAAACATTCTTGTGAAATGGGCCGAAACCCTTCTGGTTGGTCTTCAGCACTTGCTACAGCTAAAGTCAATTCAAAACACTTCTCATAGGAGTGACACGAAACTGTATATCAAATTAATTTTTTTGGTCCCATGGTAAACTGAATAAAAATGCTTTATTTGACACCCTTTATAATGGCACAATGTAGACACATTTTGACAGATGAGCATTGGTATCTTTATTCCATCTGCGGACAAAAAGTATGCAAAACAAAAATAATAAATATCATTAATAATACTGCATTATTACTGAAATAAGGAAATTCAGGCAATTCACTCACCGCAATACTGATATATTTTGAACATTGTAAATGCATTTTTATACTGTCTATGTTCAATGAAGCCCTTGATTTCTTCTTCAAATCTGTCTGGGTGTATCAATGGATTGCCAGATTTATTTTTTGTATTTGCAATGATATGTTTCACTTTTCCATAATTCTCAGGCTGCTTCAGCTGCCTCAACGCAACACCAATAAAACCGGGCTCAAAGCTTTTGTAATGAAACTCCTTAAAGATAAAAACATTAAAATATTTTCTTTAATTGCCATATCTAAATAAACATGCCCGTTATAGCCGTACAGGCTATTGCTTCTTTAAAGATCACATTTTTAATCCTAAAAAATGAAATGGTCAAACTTATTAAGCAAAAATACTATCAACACAAACATATTTTTTAATTAAGCAGTATGTAGTTTTCTATATTTACATACCTTTATTGGTGGTTCAGCTGCATTAAACCTCATGACATTTTTATTGTTACTAAGAAACCATCTGGCAGCAGCTTTCCCTGCCGCCTTACTGAGTTCATTCTTTTTCTATTCAAATAAAACAAAAAGACAATTTTAACTATTATAATTACCAAACATTACACGATTAATAAGCAAATTATTTTTGTAACCGGATAAAACAGTTACTAGTAGCCAAATTGTATCAAGGATTTTCTCCACACTTGTATCTATTTTTACTGTGAAGAAATTATTTAAAAAAAACGTAAAATACTAACCACAGGTACTGGATGGAAAGGGGCAGCCTTTGGGTGGTCTATCAAATCATACCTTGGTGCTGTCCAATCCTAGAAATATGTAAATATACTTACACAGTTTGATATGAACTTATTATATTGTGCATCCATTTCATAATTATAGGCAATTTAAAAAAAAACATACAAAAAATCTGATATTGGCTTATTTGTTTCTTAAAGAATGGATTTATGAATACTTACTATTTCAACTGTAGAGTTTAAAGCCTGAAGAATTGACAACTCATCTCTGGAATTGAATTAGTACACTAGAATAAGTATATAATACTCATACCAGGGTCAAAATGTTAAAAAAAAACTTACTTTCCCTGAGGGAAAGTTGTTTTATTTACTATTTTTTCTTAAAAAAATATTTTCCTGATTAAAAAAAATCGTAAAAAATTGTAAATGTTTTCATTAATAAATTATCAATGAAAGATACAATGTGACCTTGAAAAATGTACGTTTACCGTTATGAAGGCATTTTAATGACTTCATAACAGTAAACGTACATTTTTCAAATTAAAATTACTGGAAATATATGACAAGACAGGTTCGAGGATTGGGGTCTAAAATTGCCATCTGTAATTTCTTTCAAAATTTCAGGGGTTCCAACTTTTCCAAGTGCTGTCAGCAGGGGAGGGGAGGGGGATAAAATAAAAAAAAAATCGAGGGGGGGTTTAAATAATCGATAATCTCCCGCTAATGCTCTTCGGTGAACAAACTCCCTTAGTAATTGTATTATATTGTATTTTGTAAGCTTTAGGTACTAGTAATAGTTTCCTCATGACTGAAAAAAGTGTGCACTACAAAGTAGTAGTATTATTCAATTGGACATATCATACACGCTGGGTACATCAAATTACTCAAAGAGAATTTTGTACTATGTCCACAGCCACCAAGTCGAGCGGTCTTTTTTCAAAAAATTTATAAGCCATCCAGCCATCTTTGAAAGCATAGGCCGTCCAGTAATGCCAGTGGCTGTCCAAATGACAGCTTGATGGTACAATGGGCAAAGCTTTGCTAGTAATATAAGAAAAGACAGTTATGAATTATTACCAAGAATATTCAACCAAAATGGTCAAAATCGCCAAGGAAAAATGTATGATTCGTTTTTCGTACCTGTTAACTCCATACTAGGTTTACTCATTACATAGAAAGTGTTATTTAAGATCATATCAATCATAAATCTCCATGAAATTGGTATTTGAAAATGACTCTAATGTGCAACTTCAAGCTTTCCCAAAAAGAGCTCTTGAATCATCCAGTGACTTTGCAAGCTATATATATACTAACCAAGAAGCTTGCAGCATGACATCACTTGCTTGATATACCTTAGAACATGTGCCAGTTTAGTAGCTGTTAATAGCAACTTTAAACTGGCTGGTGCTTTTCCATGTATAAACAAATTGCAGCAAAGAGACATTTGTAAGCAACAAAAATTGTATTCAAAATTTTTGTTCCCTAACAGTTGGACAGTCTTTAACGTTGAGCCCTGTGCTTTTGTGTCAGTTCTTAGAGAAAGTGACCTCTAATAGTGATTTCCAGACAGGTTTTTTGCATTTTGCAGACTTTTTCAATGATATACCCAACAGAAAAATAAGGTCTGACATAAATTTCCCACAGAAAACCAGTTCTTTAATCAAAATTACATGTACACATAAATAGATGAAAAAAATGATGAACTGTTACAGCAACTATATCATTTTTCTATGGGCTCATTTTTAACCACCTCTTAAATTCTATTGGCATGTTTTAACCACCCCTAAATTCTATTGGCATGTTTTTTATATCCTTGTACAAGCAATCATTCAAGGAAAAAATATAAAAAATATATCACCAACCCTACCTTGGAACTTTATTTGGAGGGTTCACTGTTTCTACATCTGAAAAGTAAATTGTAATGCTTAACCATTGGCACTATAACACATAACAGATTGTCTACATAAATCTGGATATAACAGATAGTGAACATAAAAAAATGAAGTCTGAAATGTTCTTAATTCTAAGTAAATTTGGCATGCCTATGAGAGATACGCTATACTTTTTTTTGGGAGGGGGGGGGGAAACAAAGTTAGAAATTACTCTGCAGCATTAGCTGAACATCTGACCATGGCAATTAAAGTGCCCAAAAATATAGTCTTGTTAGGAAAAATATGTCAAAACCTGACCATGTCCTGCATGGTAACTGAAGTTTGAACCAGATCATGCCCATTTTGGCACGGCACATACCTTTTGGAGCAGACAGTTCCTCTTGAGTAAAAAAAGGAATATCTTCTTCGTAATGCCCGGCCAGCTTTTCTCTCCAGCGTATACTAGCTGGTAACTTTACACTAACATGCCGATGAAACCTTGTACTGCAAAAGATCATTTAACATAGAAGATGGACAGAGTATAGGGTTTTAATCAAGTCTCTGAAACTTTTGGGACCATAAATATCTGGGAAGATCTCAAAACTTTAAGATCTCAGATTATTTTTGTCAAACCTATTTGTTTTAGATTCTGACTTGATTCACTTCAGAGACAGAATACCGATTTTTTTTTTTTATTCATGAACGTGTGATAAATTAAGTTTGTCCTTTTGCATGTGGCCTTTATTTGAGTAACATAAACAAAATTGACATAAGTGATTAATATGTCTCACAGGGAATCAACCCTCACTTTATATGTAATTTTGAGGTAAGATTTATCTGCTCGACTACCAAGTTATCTTGCTCTGAAATCACACACCCATTGAAATGGGGATTGATGCAGCCATCACTGGAATCCAAATGGTAGGAACACGAGTGACATAATATATTCTCCTCCAAGAAACAAGGTAGTGTACAGGATCAAATGCGGCAGAATTTGCTTGGTCCTCAAGATTGTTTGAGAGTTTGCTGATGGGCAGGAAACAATGGGCACCTTACATACTTAGTGGCCACTTCAACTCAATTCTTTTCTGAGGGTAAGTGATTTCACGGTAACAAAACTGGTAGACGAGCCGATGAATTTTACCTTAATCACTGTTCCAGGAGTGTGCAACTTGAGGAGATAAGAGGAAAAATAAATATCCCGGTATGGCGTGTACCGCTCGGAGCGTGAACAATCCGTTCTGCTCATGCGCACAAAGCGCAGGCAAATCTGAGAGACTTCCGGCGTGTACAGTCCGTCTCAATAGTCATGAATACATTCTTAGCCTTTAATAAACATGCGCTGTTGAGAACATACTGCAAATTCAAACATAATATTTAGAAGTATTCATATCTTTTAGATGTTCACCTCTACTGTGATTTCCCTCAGGTGGCCATATCAACACACGCAGAACGGACCGTACACGTGAACCATCCGTGCTGACTGATTGTACACGCAGCAGACGCGTGTATGAGCCGTTCCGTGAATGATCCGTTGTTATTCACCAGTACTGTTATATTCGGCTAGTTCATTTCCTACCAAATTATACATTTACTATGATGGGGATAAAATTCACGTGTTAATTGATAATTTTCATAGAGAATCAGCGTCAAATTACAGTTCGACGCATAGATGAACCTACCATGGACGGGCCGTCGTTATTCAGCTGCTAGCTACTATTTTTGTATTGATTTTACTAGGCTAGTGTGTTGATATGACCACCTGAGGGAAATCGCAGTAGAGGTGAACATCTATAAGATATGAATACTTCTAAAGATTACGTTTGAATTTGCAGTATGTTCTCAACAGTGTTTGTTTATTAAAGGTTAAGAATGTATTGATGACTCTATAGAGACGGACATACACGCTGGAAGTATCTCAGATTTGCCGCCGCTTTGTGTGCATGAGCAGAACGGATGGTTCACGGTCCGAGCGGTACACGCCACACCGGTATTTCTTTCAGGGCCACCACAGCCTGGTGGATGCGCAAGCTTGTCGCCATTTTACAGTTACAGGCGCCATATCTTTCATGACTAAGCGCAACAGTGCATATCAGAGACTGGAGTGCTAAAGCATGAATTTTCGTGCTAGTGCTACTAGTAGTACTAGTCACCGAGTTGTAAACACATTTGATTTGCAGTAAGGTAGGTCACTCCCGACTTCTAGAATACCAAGACGACCAAAATTTTTCCATCAATTACTTTACAAAAACCCATACCTTAATGTGTTTTGAAAAACATCCTTTTGGCGAGGCTAATTTTGGACATTAATGACAATCTAACAACCCAATAAAAAGCATTACCTTAGAGTAGTAGGCCGCTTTAATTGTCGCAGCAGCAGCACGCTGCCGCTTATTCCTTGAGCGGCCATTTGGGTAGCAATTTTATTTCCTCCAGTGCACAAGAGTGAGTTCTTAACCAAACGCATGGAGAAATATATATCACACAATATCTTTACAAGAACTTTGTATTCAGATTTTTCATAATTGAGAAAATTTCTATCTAGTTCTTTCCTTAAGGACGGTATCAGCTTATATTTATCAATAAATGATTTGTTAATAAATATTAGCTAATATTTTCCAATAAATCGATCATTTATTCCCCGTTTTTCACCTTTTTTTCTATTTGTTAATATGAATTCAGTTGTTCGTGTATATATCGTTAAGACGATAGAATAAACCTTCATTTGATATTGCTGGACTCGAATGCTCCAAAACTATTACACGGTCAGGACTGTGGCCACCAAATCTGTCAAGACTAAAGACTCCAGGCTATCCACACATATATGTCTACACTGAAATATAGGCCTATAGGTCTAGCGGTAAAATGCAAAATTTTAGATAAACCAACGACATAGAAGGACTGAAGTTGACAAATAATACAACACATATAGGTAAATGATAAATGCTATCCAGAAGGAAAAGGCGTTAGGATTGGGCATCACAGTTAAATAAACAAATAATCTCTATTACAGGCCAGCTGAGTGATGGCATCAGTTCTGTAGCCTACAAAACAAATCTGCAAAAATTCTCGCTGGACAGGAATGCGCACAGAATTTACCCAGAGAAATATCTCTAAATACTAAGCGAAACAAGTCCTTCTCTGACCCAGCTAGTGGTTAATTAGCAAAGAACCTAAAATTTCAAGAGACTTTGGTAAATGGACTTGTAGTGTAGTTTAGTTACCGACGTATATTTCTATTGACATTTGCTTTTAAAGCAATCAAGGGGCGTTTTTTTCTATTGGGTGCTTTATATTCAAATGCGTTAGCTGTGAAAGTTTATATCACAGCAATGGGGATTTTGTTGGACACTTTTGAACTTCACCATTTGCCCACCCATGCTTAAGAAGGGAATAGGAGCTAACTATAATTCCCGGGCACTTGAGGTTTTTATGCTCTGAGAGAAACCAGAGACCAATGAAAGCCCAGAAGTGGCAAGATTACATGGAGTAATTATGGCAATATAAACTAAACGGAATTGTTTTTTAAGAAGACGCTTCTGGTAAAGCAGGATAGACGTAACTGTTTTGCACATTAGGGTATGAGAGAACAACTTTCAATCTAAACTCCAGTGGCTTTAAGCATTTGATATAAAACACAAAGCCCCTGATAGTGCTTGATAGGGGATGTGGATTTACAAATCAAGACGTTGGTTTATGACATTATAACCGACCCTTATGGTACATCTTTCAAATAGCTTCGTTCTATTTACGTTGGGCGGAAATACATCCTCTGCTAAGGCACATCAAGGAAAACGATGCCCAATACCTAATTGTTTTTTGCACTTTTTTGCATGTAGATTTGGCGGCTCTTTTTTAAACAGGGTGGTCTGGTCTTTCTTTGTCAGTGCCTTTAATTAACGCTCTTCACCATTTGTATAATTTATATTGTTTTAACTCCGGGGGCAAAAGTAATTAAAGGCCTTTTAAGTTGATAGCTATCATAGGCCGTAATTTGTTTTAGAGAACACTTACCAGACTCGGGTAGGAAAAAATCAAATCTACTTGGGTAATACCGTAGTACTCAAACTTTGCCGAGATACAGGGAATTCGATTAACATGTACTTTTAGTACGTGAGTTGAATGCGGACAGGTTTGTGGTGACACGTCCCATTGGAAGGCATACTTTGAATATGCTCCTTACGTCGAATGAAGTTTAATACGTTTTAGTTGATGCAACGTAGTTTTGAGATGCATGAATATTGAATGTTGGAGATTTTTCTAAATTTCCCTTGATACAAAAATTCCACAAGTAAATCTATTTGTTAACAGGGCAAACATGTCTTCGTTTAATTGTACTTTCATGCGAAGCGGCCTGCGTGATGTCGACATAAACGCTGAGGGAAATAAAAGTTGTATTATATCAGGTCAACAAAAAACTTAATCATCAAATCTCTGCTTGATTCACACATCGCTAGTCAATATTTGTCTTTATCACAATCGTAAATTTCCTCCTGCCATGTTGAATCTGTTTAAAAAAAGAACAGGCACCTTATTAAGTTAACATCGGATAAATAATTCAATTATCTATAACCCAGAAATCATGACTACCTCAAATAATGATGTAAAATCGAATGTAATTTTTTCGCAGACTATTTATTACAAAGTCATTCGTCAGTGATTGTAAAATCGCAGCGTAATTATTTGAATAATAATTTTTATGGCCCTAAAAACAAGAAAATGCGTTTAGGTTCATTTCAGGATTTCACAAAAACATAAATGAAGAGATACTTACTTATCATGCTCTGCCGTAACTGAAGCTACACAGCGAAAGACGTATTTCACACATAAGCCTAGTAGTTTCTCTTAGTCCGTTGACGCAACTGGACAGCGTAAAAGGTGAAAGCTAAGTACATTATTTATAGCAATAAGTCAATTCTAAGTATCTGAAGTGTACAGCGTGTTTATTGAAAATGCAATATCCTTGCACCGACAGTGCAGCTTAGACAAAGTAAAGGCGACCAAGGTAGAATCATGGATTTTTAGAAATCTCTCATAAACTCAATGCTTTCACCGATCCTATAAAACCTTAATGAAATAACTCTGATGTTGAATTAGTGTAAGGTACAGTAGCAATTGAATTCTCCATATATTAGCACTGGATCTGGTCTGTTTCACGGCGCTTATCACTTGATTAAACTTCAGGCTCAAAAGCGTTTTCCAATACTCTCTGTTTGGTAATTACATTGGTTGTTCACTTAATAGATCTGCAATCGCTACCCAGCCACAAATTACCGCAATTAATTCACCGATAATCACTTTTCAAATGAACTGACCCTTGTATGATGATTATGTATTGTTTGACTACCACCATTTATTCTATTGTGCATGGCAGTGTTTGAATAAATGATGCGTTTGCAATATCTTGTCCCTAGAGGAATGAGAAGCTTACCACAAATCGTTAGGGCTTGTACGTTTTCAGCTAATAACCTAAGATCGGTGTTCTAATGGATAATATTGAAAAAAGTCTATCCCTCAGGTCGTCGAAAAACCCAGAGCCTTATTTCTCAGCAGGTGCAACCATGCGCACAAATTCATCTACTGTTAAAACAAAAGTCAGATTAATTGTCCATTAGGTTGGCTGATGGTCTAAATCATCGCCAATAAGATTAATTGATAGCAACGTTTAATCTTCATTCTTTTTCAGAGTGGGTTGATAGAATATTAAAGATTTAGTTCACATCACTAACGCATACTTCCCATGTACATTATATTGATGTTATGTTTCCTCTCTGAGTCAAGCTTCGGGTTGCTTTGTCGTTGCGCTGCACAGAAGAGTTAACAATGCGATCAGGACGAGGCCTTGTGCAGCTTCTGAGCTTTGCTTCTAAAACCTGGCCACAAGCTTGATTTGCTGCGATTATGTATATTTTATTTCACTGACTTGACTACAGTCTTGTTCGATCAATCCATTTTATTCTTTTAATTTGTTTTGTAAAGTCGTCTAGTGTGAAAGAATTAAATATTTAATTCCATCTGTTTCGTTGAACTTCAGAGTATAATACAGATGCACATTATTATATAATGTTTTTAATAACATTTCCGTATTTATTCAAGCTAATCCTTCATTCAGTACCAGTGTATCTATTATTTTTTAAAAAGAAAGGTTCATAACGGCAACTAAATACCAGGACCTCTGTTAGGGGCGCATTGCTAATAGTCATAATCTCAATATGAGAAAATGATCATTCTTTTTTTTATATATTTTTAAAGCAAAACTAAATATTTTAAGCTTGGTTAAAATGAACTAAAATAAAAGAATATTAATCATGTATTAAAATATATCTCAAACGTGTCGTTCGAACAATTGGAATATTCAGTATTTGCATCAAGTGCCTCCTCATTAGAACTCTGTGCCTAAAGATAAGGTCATAAGCAATGTCGCAAAAGGTGTTGCCCTCCTCTTTGTTGTGACCGAGGAAGCGCCATTTGTTCAAATTAATGGAAAAAGTCACTTCGCTTTAGAAGTTCAACAGTGCTTTTTATGGGCGTCCGCAACACGCGATATATCGTTCACAAACTTTTTTTGAGGTTGTTAATTTTACAATCAATGAAGATAATCTCACTACAACAGATTGTTAACCGGATGTAATTATATTAGATTAAGATTTCAAACCCTAAAACTGCAATTTCTTTTAAAGTAACAACAGCTTTATGGATATTGAAAACGGACTGAAAAGTCACACACACACACAAAGAAAAAAAATAAAAATAAAAATACACAAGAAGGCAACATTTTATTAAAAAATGAAAAAAGAAACCAAAAATTAAAGTTATTTTTATATAAATATTTTTTGTCTCTCTCACTTTTATACAGCTAAATGTCATGAATTGCCCGTTGCACTAGGTCATAAGTCTCGCCTCTGTTTATGCAAGGAAAATCAATTTCAATCCTATAACTAAATTTACAATATACACCCGGCCATCCACACTTATAAATCCCCGTCTATCGATAGAATAGTCTCATGTGTGTTCTCTGCAATATCATCTGTTACCTTATTACTCTGATAAAGATATAGTATATTGTCACCGCCAGAACGCTGTCAGCGCCTACATATTTAAACCAAAGATGGAGAGTCGTGATAGTTGGGCCTGTCTTCGCTGTTTTCTGTCTCGGCCCAGGGCTGCAGATTTTGCAGAGCATGCAGAGACGCGTTGCTAAGAACGAGGGGGTCCCGCGTGTCATATATGGTCTTTGATGCTTCTGCCTGGAGACTCATCATGAAGCGGTTTGCTGCTTGTCGTTCCGCCTCCCTCTCTTCTGCAGTTTGTCTCCTGGAAGAGCAGAGGAAAGTCCTTGTTTACAAATAGAGTTCCAAATTTCACCGTCCTGCATAATATCTAAATTATGAAATTTTGGTTCGTCATGTACATATTGACTACATGATGCTCTGAATCTCTTTCCTCGTTGGTTTGTCGCCTACAAGTATAAAAAGAACAAATGGCTTACTCTAAACCTAAAAAAACACGATTTCAAAATAATACAAATATATGGGGCGTGCACCGCAGATGCAACCTTCTTTTATCTAATGTTTATTTTACCGACAGTTATTTCATTCAAATGGTTCGTTTCTACACCATGTGTTGATTTCTAATTCAGAAATAAACGCGTCATGATTCTAACTCAGGAAAAGAAGCGCTTCTGAATAATTGAATAGCTATTCAAATCCAACGAAAGCAGTATTTCCGAGTTCCCATGGGACGGCTTTGACGCCTGAATTAGATTTTGAAAGGATAATGAAACGGGACTTTGTGCCTCATAAAATACTCAAACGGCTTTTTAAAAGACAAACACTCTTACTCCGACAATATTTCAACTGTTTAGCAGAATCCATTCATTAGTCATTTCGAGCGTCCCAGAAGCGGCTATTTCGCGGATAGCCTATCAATTTTCATTCCAGTTGGATTTCCGCAGTGACACCTCTTTAATGAAATAATGATAGCAATATATTAGTGTTCTTTTTTGTAGGTACTTCTGATGCACACATATCGAAGGCAGGAAATAACGGTAATCGCAAATGAAAAACTAGATGTGACGGTCGAGAGGAAATAAGGGAACGATTAGATATGATAATATCAATCGTTCTTTGACTAATCATCACCGTAGTCTACTATGACTTTAGTGAGCACTCTGCCACAGTGGATTTAATTAGCACACTTTTTTCTTTTAAATATAAATATCTTTTTATTCATCGTGATTTACCTTTGTGAAGACCTATAAATTCACCGATAAATGTCAGATGATGTAACCATTTCAAAACAAATACAAATATGGCGATTCTATAATATTCAATGTCAGATATTTCTCTTATGTGTTGTGGCCATTGCTGATTCAGTTATGACCGGGTAATTTGCTATTTAGAAGAAAGGTAGTGGCTATTTTGAAAACAGAGTAGACCTGTATTTGACGAATGCAATTTGGCAAACGAAACAATTATTTTGCATCCCATGACCAGATATCAAGAAGTAGTACGAGGTCATCTACAGGCAGTTAAAGTAGTTTGAAAAGATATTATTGTGATTTTCTTTGGGCGATGCCTTAAAAGCTAAGCTGTAAAAGCCGCACATTTACCTGATCTAATCATTTTGGCATCAAGGTGATTTAAGCAAAAGGCCATTAGCGTATTAAATATTACATACTTTCATCTGTCACGAGCAAAACGTGAATGAAGACAAGTGTTCGAGAATTTTTTCATGGGTCGTCAAGGCGCCAATTGAACGAATGATTAATATCGACAGCTTCTGAACTCTCGCTACGAGTAGTAATCCAAACGTAACGTATGTAGTCCTTCAGAGTAGATCATCGGTAAATACGGGGCGATAAAGCCATGATAAATGTTGGAACCCAAGCTGATGTGAAAACTACCAATAAGGAAACACCTTTTCGTCTCGCAGCTACAGACGAATTACTGTGTAGTAGCACATTAAGGAAATCTAAGCACTCACCAGCCAGTAAATTCTAACTGGAAACGCCAAACATCGTGTTTTATATATCGGCGAAAACATACACAGTAGTAATGAAAAAAAGAAAGAAAATTCATTTCTCTCTGCCTAGTCTGTTTGGAGTTAGAATAGCGTATATTTTCCACCCACTATATTCGTGTAACGGCGCTTTCTTTCCATGAATATCCGGACTTTGCTGCACAGCTAATAAATTTTTCATTGTTCTCAGACTCGGCGCACTTAATTAAGAGTAATTTAAAAGCAAAATGGTTTCTAAATTAATTTACAGACAATAAGCGAGACCCACGAGAATCTTTGTTTTAACTATCGTTTTCACTTCAGAAATAAGATTGTTCCAAGTTAAGTCCCATTGCTTCAAGTCTTGACTAAATTCGATCAAACAAACCGTGCACTTCTGGGTAGGCTTTAAAACATTCCCAGAAAACTGACTGCAATCACTTAAGACGGCAACCAACACCTGAATAAAACAACAACAAAAAATCCAGAGTGCCCTTTTTTAACGCTAGATAATTCTGTTAAAACCGTTTCACGTTGTTTTAAAGTCAGTCAGTTGAGTTTCATCAAATATTTCCCCGAATAAGTTAAGCCATCCTGAAAACCATTGCTAAAGCCAACATGCAGTATCTTTTCGCATGCACCATAAAACCAGTGTTTGTAGGCTCTGTGTGATTTATGTGCATTACAAATAATAATTTCTTTAATTTGACAAGTCTATTATATTCATGAAAAATGAAAGAACAATGTCAACCGTAGGAACAAATGGTTCTGTCACCTTTCCTTTCCCTATCACTCTTGTCAACAGAACAATTTACATTTCTAAGAAGCGTTCTGCCCTGGGGCAGGTACTATGAACGACACTGTCGCAAAAAAGTGCCACAATTGATTTATTGAACAACTTAAGGAAATGTTCTCATTTGCTTTTCTTGTGATTTATCTCTACTTTTTTTGACTGCCTTACTAATCAAATTTATGTGTATTAATTATATCCTGCGTGTAAAGAGGGTGCTAATGACACTTCACCCATCACCCCAGCCCCACACCTATTCAAGGTGCCCGCACCCACGACCGAGTGAATGGAACTCCACTGGGAAAGCGCGCACCGAGAGCTGGACTATTAATGCTTTTAAAGAGAGAAATTTATGCGTTAAACGATGAGATCGGTCTTTATTACTTTAAAACGGCATCGAACTCCACACAAAGCAGCGGGGTGCTTTACGTTATTTCAGATTAAACACTAATATGGCGGGCAGACTGGCATATCTCTTCCTGTATGTTTTTTAATATTTTCATGTGCGTGACTTGATACCTCAATTTAATATCTTATTTTGAGATTAATTTTGGAGTAGTGTTATAATTTGCTATAAATGGCGTTAAACAATGTTTTTTTAGATTAACACACACACGCACGCACACACACACAGAGAGAGAGAGAGAGAGAGAGAGAGAGAGAGAGAGAGAGAGAGAGAGAGACTGGAGGGTGCATTTTTTTTTCTTTGCCCTACCTCCATTTTGTCCGTCTGTTTTGGAACCAAGTTTTAACTTGTGCGTCCGTCATCTTAAGAGCTTTAGCCAGGGCCGACCGTTCTGCTGAGGCCAAGTACTTTTGTCTGTGGAAGCGTTTTTCTAACTCGATAATCTGTAGTCTCGAGAATGACGTCCGTGGTTTCTTCCTTTTAGGAGGAGTACGGTTTTGGTAAGGGTGCCCAATGCGTCTGGTGACTGGAAAAACGGCAAAAAATACTTCGATAAATTGTGATGCTAAATTTTTCAATAGTTGACAACATTTGCAAATTCAGCAAGACCGTTCTTTTCCTTAAGTATTGCATATGAGATAATTCTATTATTAGTATATCATTTATTTTTAACTTAGTATTTTTATCTTTTGCTTTAATAGTTAACGGCTAGTTGTATTTATTATTCCATTTCATAACTGTGAAAAGCATTTTAATTGAAAACAGCGATCGAGCAGAACACATAATGTGTACTTTCCGTTAATAAATTATTAGATATTTGAGCGTAAATTTATGCAGGTATGTAAGCATTATTAAATGTAATCATCTGCCCATTTGCAGGAAAAACAACGCCAAAATAGTAGGGCTGCACGAAAAAGGATAATTTAGAATCACACTTTGCTATCAAAAAGACTCAATTATGTACAACAGGCGTAACAGATGGAGCCCTTAATTATGGCATTTACGATTGGATGTGGGATAAATCGACAAATGATCATTTTACCTCGACTAGAAAAGTGAATAATCATAGCAAGCATTTGATGCACTCCTAAAATTAGTTTCTTTCACTCAGTTTGCGGGAAATTAAGAGAAAAATTCATCCAGGAAAAATGTGAGATGAGAGACACACATGATATATTTGTTACATTAACACATTGATGTAAGTGGATAATTTGTAGCAATTGTTTGTATCGGATGTAAAACAAATAGAGTTTGATATATTACAATTGTCAATTGAGCGAGATATGTGCATTTAGCAAGCTACTGTTGAAGGTTTAGGTCAGGCGAGGAAATGTATACATTTGCTGTCATAAAAAATTACCGTAAAAGTAGCAAATTCACAAATTAAAAGTTCAATGGCATTTATTAATATATGTCAACTATGAGTTGATAAACGATTTATCAAATATTGACCAGATCAGCAGTTTTAACTGAAAGAAGGGATATTCTTCAATGGAATTGTTTTGAAAAATCTTTATGCAATTCATTTACTGATGAAGAATACAAATTTACGCCGGCAAGGGATCATGCATATTACAGAAAGTCGTTATGAAAGATACTCGTGAAAACTGCATTTCTATATCAATTTTATTATAAGTTGGGGAATGTCTAGTTTTGTTTAAAAAAATTAATGAAGTTCTCAGTCAGCACCAACTACATGTATATTTCTAGATATGAAATTCGGCGGGTTTTATTTGAACCTGAGATAAACACAGAGTTTTTAAACAGCCAGCTTGTATACAGCTTGTACACGTTTTTAGTTGATAAGATTCTACACGTTTTTGACTGATAGAATACAATTTCTCATTTAAATTTTGTCAGTAACTGAATACTTGGAACTATCTAAATTTAAGGATAAAAACCCGGCAGAAATTATTTTGTCAATATGGATTCAAGTAGGTGGGACTTACTTTTTTATGAGGGCAAGCCTTCTTTTTATCACAAAGGTTTTATTGTTAACACATTCAATATAATACCAAGACCACGAACAAAACATAAAATATTAAAATGCACTCTTATTTCCCGTTTCCTTCAAACCCTCTAAGTATAATCAATTCAACAACTGATGAGTGTCAACGTTACGTGCAAAGAATGTTACATACTCTCGTACTCATGTCGACACAACAGCTATTAAAAACGCATTTTGTATGAACTTTAAATAAAATAAACGTCTATTAACAAAGTGTCATCTTTACATCTGCGGGTATCCGTTTCATCATTTCATCATTACAGCGGAAAAAATTAATATTAAAAACGACTTAATTTCAGATTCCCGTGTCGACTCTATAAACTATTGCCGCTACCGTTGAGTCCGGTTTCTCACAGTGCGATAGAGTTCTTTATAAAAGGATAATGCCACACGACAAAGCCACGATCGAGGCATTTTCAGTTACTGACCAGTCGACCGGCCAGCTCGCTGGTTTAGTTGGCACATCGCCGGCAAGCGTCACCTAAGTTCAACTCGCCAGGCTCTCCTCAGAGGTGACGCAGCAGATGGTCAGTTTGCAGTTAGCGTCTTTTGTCTTTAATAATTGAAATGACCTGTCACCTTCAGCGTAATACTAAACTGATTTACTTCCGCGGGCAGTGCGTGCAGCCTCCAGTTGGTGTGTACACGGTGTAAAAGTGGTCAGTGCGTAAAGCCACTTCTGAAGTATCTTCTATCAGATATTGTCTAAAATAGCTGTGGCTTAATTCACAGTTTTTATTAATTTCACACTGTCCACAGCTCTGACTTTTATTTGACCAACATATTCAAATAGCTTTGCACTTAAAGAATGTTATTAAAAGAGATGCCTTGAAGCAGAGCGAATTTGTAAATGCATGTTTTACGACAAAATTGCCCGAGACGTTATTCTACCTAATATTTCCAAGAAGCAATGCGGTAATGTTGCAATAATAGATTGAGTGTTTATATTATTATACTAATATTATTCCATTTCAAACAAGAATTGCCCGAGAACACGAGTAGCAAAAATAGCGCGGCGTATGTAGATGATCCCACATTCCTGCCACGCGTTGTACCAGTCTGTTGCAAAGACGATGAATTGAAAAAGCCTGGAGACCACAGTTTATGACAAGTTGTTCAATGATATTGTCTGTTGGACATTTTTCGTCAAGTGGTAAAAACGTAGCAGCTGTCTACATGTACGACTATGCTGAGAATGCCGAGGCAGCCCGTGGACGACGTGTACTTGTAATCTACGATAACTTCTCCATAATCTATGAGACATTGCCTAGACACTCGTTTATGCAGTGTACAAATAGGCCCACTGGACAGAACAAACAGTTTATAGAATCAAGTTTATTTATACCCCATACATTCTAGGCCGAATTTCACCAGACACACCAGTTCGAATAATTAGTTCCCCAAACAAATATCGCTCAAAATTCAATTAAAAGAGAGCGCTTGATACATTTAACCTTCGCTGTTCCAAGTCTTGGGAAACCGATTTTCACATGTCCCTGTTTATTTGAGGTCTGTCGCGATACCATCGGCTTAAATTAATGTTTTCATCAGGTTTCGACATCGTGTATTGATTGCCTAAATGGAATGGCAAAAATACAAATCTTCTCACGACATACAACTTTGAGAAAGTTAAAAACAATATTGTCTAAAACTCCATTAAACGCCAATTTTAATGAAAATTAATTCAGCCTATAGCATATGTTAAGACGCTGGCATAATGTTTGACAAATTTCCATTGCCGTGTGTGAGTCTTTTATCTTATTCTTTAAATTCTCCAACTAGTATCGCTAAGGGCATTAAATAAAATAAAAAAGTGTTATAATTTGAATGCGTCTTTTTTTTTCTCTGTGGGTGAATACTCTGACAAGCTATAAATTCGTGGTTGGTAGGAATTTTTCAGGAAGTCTTCTTGCCAAATTATCACTTTTAAAATGTTTTAAATCTGATTGCAATACGATAACAACAAAAAGCATGCTGTTTTGCGACACAAGTTCATAATAAGAACCGTCTAAAACCACATATTATGCTGTAATACAATATCGCAATCCCTGTAAAATCTTGTGATAAAACGGTATTACCTATTAGGCGATGTTTCAGTTTGATACCCTTTGTGCAACACTTGCTGGAGTTAAGAAAGCAATTTGCACTTGTTTGTGAAAAGTTGAACTTACTTGTAAGTCGGTCTTTTCGAGCTTCCATCCAGGGAAACTGAAGAGACGGAGGGAGGTGACCCATTGGGATTGCAGGCGGCCTATGTGCAGGTACTTTGATAATGCCATTGACTACCACACCCCCACACCCACACCCAGGGGACGGACACGGAACACCACTGAAGAAGGGTGGCAGAGACGTCGGCACGTACCCCGGCAAGGTGTTGGGTAGACAGGCGTGGAGACTGGGACCCGGAGGAGCCGGAGAACCGGGCTGTGTTCGGGTGGCTGGCGAGGGAGAGAGTTCGCGGCTATGGCGTGTAACGTGAGATTCTCCCAGAATCTTGCTAATGCTGAAGGACAACTGTCCAGCGGGGCCCCCACGCTCCTCTGTCCCTGAGCTTCTCGTACTCGGAGGCCTTGGAGATTGTTGCTCCTGTTTTGTGCCGATGTCAGTCATCTTTGTGCTGTGTATTCACTGCCTACAATCGCTCTCGTACTGAAGCTAGATATAGTTAAACAGTCACTGCCACAGCTCAGTCATGAATCAACTATTAAACACAAATAGGCTCAATCTGTCAAGAGTCTAGGCATGGGTTTAAGTCGCTAGCGCTGATTGGTTGCAACGGTCTGACGTAGCACAGAATAATTCTACATCTTGTAAAACTAACATCTCAATGATATTTTCTGAATAGAAGATATAATTCCGGAAGAGAAGAATGAAGAATACTTTAAGATGAAACTGATATTAACATATCAATATATGTAATAGCGTATAACTATTAACACATTTTAACTAATAGTTTTGGGTTCATGCCGGTAAATGTTATTTTTTAATGTGGCGTTTGCTGATTCTTAAAGTGCGCTTTTGATTAAGAAAACTAGCTAACGTATTGAGATTGCTTCGTTTAAACATATTATTGCTGTTTTAAGACGCTCTCAGAGGAAAATTCTCAAAAGACCAAATCACTTCTAGCGATGGCAATTCTATTGAAAGACAGATGACCATATTTGTTGCAAAATGATTGTATTAAAGATCGAAAATAGGCGATTAGTTCTTGAAATTTCCTGTCAGTGTGAAACACGATGTGGGAATTCGACCGTCGTAAGTTCGTGACATGTCTTATTAGATCTCTGACACAAGACTAACCCTAAGGACAAAACAACGCTTCTAAATTTGACAGGGAGTATTTTCTGGACATCGTATTTCATCACTAAGACGAAAAGGAATGATAGTCCTAATTACCATCGGCCATATTCCAATTTGTCTATAAACAAAATAACTATTTTGAGTACATTAATCCTGTATCTAGTTTTAAGTGCACAGGTTATTTTCCCATTATAAGCTATAGATCTATGTAAACAAAAATCAAAGCTGTCAGTACAGAGAAATTGGAATTACCATTAAGCAATTGACACAATGATGAGCTTTAATGGAGTGGCGGACGAAGAAACGTGGGATTGGATGCCTTCATCAAATCTTCATCAAAACTGAGACATAGTGAATGATTTAGAAATGAGAATCGTCATCAGAGTTAACACGAAAATTGGTCGGTCGTCTTATCAGAAGTAGTTTGAGATTGGGCAACCCCTGATAGGTTACAGCTGATTGCGTTTCTATCGCTCCTGATCAAGACACGGCTCAGGCTATGAAAACACGGAGCTCGTTGTTTGCAGAAACAGTGAAAATGGACGTGTAAACACTGGCTATAGACTGAATGTAGCAAAAATGGCTCCCACATTTTTTAGGGAGTAAAAGTCTTTTTCATTCCCACATTTTATTAAAATTTTCTTTTACATTAATCCTTAGCATGTACCCAGAAAGAAGGTACCGCGATGGTGCTTGTGCTTTATTCATTCTAAAACTAAAAAATTGCCTGAAGTTGATTTAAAAAAAATTATAGATTGAAACAATGTGAAACTTTCAATTTATTACTTAACTCTATCAATCTTTTAATTTTTAAATTAAAAAGAAAAAAGGATGTGGGTATTGAGCGTCTTAACAACTATGTTTTTCAACATAATCACAGCATTCCTCACTCCTCTAACTTCCACACCTATACCTACACTATAATTATCAGACAGTTAAAGGTAGGTTTGCTATAGCCTTTATGTCAGTATTGCAAGTTTTAGAGTGAAGAGGACTGGAGGAGTGGGGAGGGGTTATACACAGCTGTGGTCGACGTGGAGGAAGTGGAGAGATTCCATATTGACTCTGGAAGAGGGGTGCTCGAACAATATTTTGGTCAACGTTTTTCTTTCTTTCTTTTTTTTTTTTTTTTTTGTTCTGCTGCCAATCCTTGGTCGCCAGGCACTGACTGTGACATGGTTTGGTGTGAGGCAAGGTAGTCAGAGCATTAGAGCTGTCGCCACTATAGAAACCGAATTTCAATGCAAACTCAGAGTTACTGTTACATAAAACCTTGCGAAGAATTTGGAGTTGGCAGTCTTTAAACCATTTAAAGGGGTGTTTTGCCACATTTATGATTTTTTAATAACGCTGCCAGCGGCTACATTTCAATAGATAGACAAGCCCTGCCCAAACCGTGTACTTAGCTTATTACTGATGTTATGACAAGAACATATTCGGCTTGTGACAACAGAGTGAACCGTAGATAGGAGCATGTGTCGTCTCCCTAACCTGCTGAAGGCCAAAATATTTTCAATTACGTCTGTCCGTAGAGACATGATGTTCGTTATATTACCGCGACGTAAGACAGTTGAATGACACTAATAGCCGGTCTCCAAATCGCGGGTTTATCCTAGGTCGGACATTAGGAGAGAAACAAGATGCCAAAAAGTGAAAATTGTCAGAAAACAGATTTCACTTGGAGCGATATTTTTTTTTGCACCCGCAGTACTGTCAGTTGGAGATGGAAATCCGTTTTAAGGTGGTAATTAGAATAGATTCAGTGCGCAGTGTTTCTTTATGTATTTGTAATTTAACTAAATTGCCCGAGGCTCCAGGCATTAGTTTTTTTAGATAAATAATATGTCTAGTCATTCAACGGTTATTATGGCTCATTAAATTCACCCCTGTTTTGTCGACTCGACAATTTAGCTTTCGATTAACTTCGTAATTTATTACCGGAGTCAAAACCACCTTTATTGACAATCATATATTATAATAACTTTTCTCCCGATGCGCATCTGCCATCATTTTCACAAAGCGTGTACTCCCCTCAACGCGGCAGGTCCGCCAGCTATGCGACACGAGAAGATGACACTTGTTTTGCAGCTTTGATATTAAAAGCGCTAACAAGATTGTTATTAATTTAGTCAAGCAAAATTATACCACCTGGTGTATTTTGAAACATTATCGGATTTGATGACAATCCCATAAAATGTTAGGAAGCAGATAAACGACCTAATGGCTGGTTTTACTGCCTTTTTAGATAATACATTTATCAACTTTGCTGCCCAAATTGCTAAGATTGAAACAAGAAAAATAAATAGAGATATGTTTCTTTTTGTGATTATCACGACTCACTAATGCTACATATTTTAACATATGTAGCTGTAAGGAAAATGGCGATGCATCCACCATGCGACCGCATGAGACCATAACTAAATACCTTTGCCGCGAGAATAAGGTCGTAAATGTAACAAGTTAATTTTATAGTTGTCAAAAACGTCTCGAAGTAAGTTGTTCTCGTGTTAAACAGGTGAGTTGACGTTGATGGCAGGCTGGCGTCAGATGGGGGACACCTCCAGCGAGTGACATATACTCCTCTACTGATCTCATGTGCAACACTATGATGTCCAACTTGTCTAGCTGCTGAGGCAATAAGGGACAAAATGGAGCGAAAGAGGGGGCTTGCTATACTTAATAAAAAAATTAAAAATTAAACTTCAAGAGAATTGAATTAAAATATAGTAAAAATATCTCTACTTTAACACTGTAGGTTGTCTAGTTGAAGTACGACTGAATTTTGCACCGCACAAAATTGGAAGTAGTGGCTTATATTTTCCATTAAAACCCCACCATATGCATCTCACACATGGATGTATTGCCTATCATGCTATTACGACACTGCGATCAACAGCTTCACAGACATAAAAGATATATGTGCCTACAGTCAATTTTTGCACCAAACAATGATCAAAAAGCAAAAATCTTAATATGTTAAAATTCATCATATATTTTAACGTTTAATTATTGTATTTAAAAAAAAAAGCAGTGCTCTTGACCCACACGCCTCAAGGTGTACCTTTTCGCACTTTTGGCAACATATGATTAAGCCCCATGATATATATCCTTTGTGCCTTGTTGTGATGACAGTGACACACTGTAAGCACGCAAGGCATCAACGTACAAGTCAAGAAGAAATGGAAAGAAAAGAAAAGAAAAAAGAAAATACTGAAATATCCAGTAGAGAGGTTATCAATAAATTAAGAAAACTAAACAAAGTAGAGAAAGTTGGAGGGGAGGCTAAATGAAATAATATTAATATATGCGCCAGACTGAAAGTGTATTCAGGTATCCATAAGTGATCTTATTTGATGTGGCAGCTAGACATTCAGCGGTAGTGGATTTAGATGCATCCTATGTTAAACAGATGGATAGTGTATGGGTTGATAGCCGTTAAAATATCATATCAGTTGCTACACTTTTGTTTATCGGGTCACAGATTTTGACGTCATGATTTACTCAGTTTTGTTCCAGAGAGATTGGAATGCGGTGACCTGCACAAAGTAGAAGTATTTGGAAAGAAACTTTTAAAAGAATTTATCCATATTATGCTTTCGTCCGCGATAAACTTTTTTTTTGAGAGGTAAGGTGAGGTGACGTAGGATAAAATAAGATTTGATGGCTCAACGTTTTTAACCACTTTATGCAGAAAGCTTCTTGACGCAGAAGTAACTTGCGTTACTTTAAAAATGTAAGGAAAAATGTTGCTCCGGAAAAATGACAGATATGATGAAACGCCCATGAGCAATATCAAGGGCATTTATCTTTCATATAAACGCTCAAAACGACATTTAAAAAAAGAATGCATTAAAACAGAAAAAAAAATTCTTCTAGGCGTTCCTGAAAGTCTTTCATTTTAGGGAGCTTCTTAAAGCTGGTATGCTGTGTCATCTACTCAATTGCCATTATTGTGAATTAAGTTGGTTCAGACGGTAATATTTCCTTGTAAAATTAGACGTAAAACCCTCGTATGTTTTATCTAAAATATTAGTTGTTTCATTATCTCCATGGCGCCATGGCAACAGAAGCAATACATGTAGCAATTTGTCAACCTGAAAAGAACGTTTCCTGGTAAATAAGACATTTATTACATGGCCTGAATTTTCCCAGGGGACGCCATCAAACTAGGAACGGTATATCATGTAATAAATGAATGCATCTCTCTCTCTCTCATTTTCATCTTCACGGCTTATGAAAGCCTCCAGTGTGAATTCATTTCTATCTTTCAGTAATTATTTAAGAATCTGATTTTCCTTTTTCAATCCTTTGTGAAAAAATATTAGACATGTAAGGGCTAACATGTAATCTACAGCAGTAAAGTATGAAGATATCCTTCTTAGATCAAGGCTCTGATGGATTGCCCATTTTTATTTTGGGATACATTTTATTCTTCACATTTTCACTTTTTTCATCTAAACGTATTTTTCGATCGGTTTTCCAGAAAGCGTGAAGTTTGAATAACGTCGAAAAAATTTGAAATAACACAGGTTTGAGATCTGCAACTATTAAGAAGATTACTATACAGCACTTCATTATTAATTTTTCCCTTCTTTTTTCAAAGGGATTTTTGTTCAAATTCATCTCTTGAGTACTAATTACAACGTGTTTTCATTGCATTTAAAAAGCGACTTAAGTTAGTAACCATGATCAAATCCATAATAACATTTTGCACATTAGCTTTGTATGTCCTATAAGTAAAAAATAATGATTCCATTTACTCAGATATTCGTAAAAATATTGTCGAAACGTTATTAAAATTGTCTATTCATGAGCTGTTTTCGCATAATTTTGTATTTGGTAGTTGGAAACGTGCATGTATGGCGACCAGTTCAATCCACTGTAATGGTCAGTATACACAGTTGGCTGGCTGTTACAGTGTGTATGAGGTAA